>NC_141878.1:597699964-598338297 GCF_056163025.1 Triticum urartu
CTCCTTTTAGACAATAACACCCAACCTCGGTTTCATTCAGTTGATAAACAACAACAAAATAGACACTGTACTATTACTATCCGGGCGGATTAATACAATAGGCCGGGGTTTGTAGGCCATCAGCTCGAAATGAAAGAAGTGTTATATACCATCAAAAGCATATTATTGAATTTGTATTCAAACAAAGTTTCTTAACACATACTCCCTCCTTTCCAGTTTATAGGGCTTATCTCAAAATTTTAGTTTTTCCATTTTATAAGGCTTAATTTGGTTGTTCCTCATCACATGTTCAGACTTCAAGGCGTATTAAATCATTGCATGCAAGTATTAAGAGAAAACTGACCAATGCATGCACTTTATGCATGCATGCATTGCAATTAATGCATTTGTAAACATAATTTTTTGAGGAAAACAAGAGCATTAATTGGGTGCTTTTGCAAACTACAAAAAATATTCCACCACTCATCATCTACCTTGGTTGGTGAGATTTTTGAATTAAGCCTTATAAACAGGAAAGGAGGGAGTAATTTTTAGTGATTGACGACCTAGTATACCCGTACGTCCTATGCCCCCGTCCAGAGGGAGTACTCATGTTTATGCAACACCATCTATATAATTTTTTTTTGCAGGAAATAGGAAGATTTCATTACTAAATGCGGCTTTTCATCCATACACAAATTTACAACTTCGTCTGTGCCCGTACTAAACCAAATAGCGGGGTGTGCTCCGCCCGTAAGCCGCGAGACTATGACTAACTTTATTTTGAGTACGTCTAATATGCGTAATTGAAATCTCCCATGGGTCGTCAGACATTAGTAACTGAATGTCGCGCACAAGAGTCCTGTCTCGAGAGTGGTCCCCATGACTCGTATTTAGCATCAAGACTGCCTGAGCGCAGTCCAACTCGATCGCAATGGGTAATCCGGTGCAATGAAGAGCAAGATCAAGGCCTTCTCTGCACGCCATGAGCTCTGCCTCTAGTCAATCATCACATGTGGTGCTCTGCCTGCATGCAGTAAAGATAATAGCACCGGTGTCATCACGTAGCACCATTCCACCACCAGCCGCCCTTGTTTCTTTGATGTAGCTTCCACCTGTATTTAATTTGGTCCAGCCATGGGCGGGCGGCGACCAGGGCATGTCCAGTCGCTGATCCTTGGCTTGTTGCATGTCGCTGCTGCTCTTGCTATCCAGTACGTGCACAACCATCCATATAATATAATATGTTAACTAGATTAAAAATCAGCATGTTGTACACACGACTAGATATTCGGCGCTCCCATGCTATCTACAAATAAAATTATGACTAAAAAAGTTTACACAAACCGCATAATTCTTTTCAGAACATTGATTCAAAATTCTTTACCATACGTGCAGACTTAATTTCAAAATGTAATCCACAAGTAAAAAAAAGGCCAAGCCATACTATGACAATTTATCTTAATTATATCAAGTTTTAAATTATTTTTGAGAGTTTTAACCATGTTTAGATGGTGTGATTGTAGATAGTTCACCCGTTTTGGTTTATAACATGTTTTCTGAGATTTAAGTTTGACCATGTATTTAATTAACCAACATTGTGGTAGGGGACTGGCAGTATTAGACGCAAAATCACTAATCAGAAGCTTACTACAAGATACTAATATGAACATTAAGCCTTCTATAATATTTACTATTTTGCAGTAAAAACGTCACAAAAGTTTCAGGATGATTTGTGTTCCTGATTAAAAAAATACTTTCTGTTCAAGCGCAATGCACTCTTTTTCTTTCTCTTTCAGTATTCCATTCCTTGGATGTTTCTTCTTCTTTTTTTCAACTGTTTCTTTACTCGAGCTTCAGGATGACATCCTTTTGGGCTTTCAGGGCTCCGCAAGTGTTTTTGCCTACCTCGTTCGTCTTTGGCGTGCGCCGTGTACCTGCCAGAAACCTACCGGTGAACACCCGTAAACTCTGTCCCAACGTGTGCGTTGGGATGACTCTCCTCAGTCACCTCAACGGAAGAGTGTCCGAACACTAAACCGGACGTTCAACTTCACCTTACACAATTCAGACAGTGGATGAATTAATATACATATTTTTTATACTAAACTTTTATACTTTTGGACTTATTCGTTTATCATGCTATAGGTTCAATGAGTATAATTTTTCCATCAATTAGATTTTATATTTTAGCACATAAAAATATTAATTATAGTGTTTCTCATTACATAGATATAATGTATATTAGGAAAAAAAATTATTATGCCAAATTTAAGTTATGTGTTGTTGAAAAGGTCCTCTTTTGATTATTTTTTGATAATTATGTAAATTTTATAGTGTTTACATATGTATTTCGGAGTATGTGTGTTTTCTCGTTTGTATCATAGTAGGGGTTTCTAGTCTATCATTATATAAACATATGAATTGAAACCTCTAGAATATAATTTGAAATTTGACAAATGTGTGTATCAAGTTGGGTTGAACAATAAGTTCATAATATGTGTATGTTACATAACTTGGTATTGAATCAACATTGTTTATAGTAACCATCGATGAACTAAAATAGTCGTTGATTTTACTTTTGCATACATATGATTTGATTATTTTTTATGCGTGGTTGAATGCACTGGATTTCATCCGCTGTGTACTAATATTGCTTACTTAGCATCATAGTTTAGTGTTTAATATTGTAATTTAGACACACACACACACACACACACACACACACACACACACACACAAACGCAGTGATGTAGCTCTGTTAGAATCTCAAATCCACCCGCACCACGAGCGTGACTTTCACATACTACAATAGTTTGCCATCTCACTGGAAAAAAATGGAAGGCATGCATATTAAAATTTGCTTCCCCAGGTCACAACCGACATAAGAGGATTGAAGCATTGCATTTTCTTTGAAAACTTGGAAATATATTAGCCATGAAACATAAAAGGAAAGCACAGAAATTTATTAGTTTCCTTTCGAACATTTCAGCTAGAGAGGAGGTTTATGCATGGCAAGTGTTTTTTAGAAGCAAAAATACGCAAGAAATCGATCGATCCATATATATTAGTCGACGTGGTCCCCTCCGATCTTTACTTGGAGCAAAGCCATACCATTAATCCACAAGACCACAAGTGAAGCTCGACCAGCCAGTGGGACAAGCAATCATCTTCATCAAATGGTGCAAGAGTGTTTGACTTCGGGGGTGAACATGCATGGCATTACTGACTTGGATGGAGAATCTTAATCCCACCACCACCATCACGGAGTAGTTACTCTATTATTATCCATCGACCCTCGAGAGAAATGGAAACTATAAACAAATAGGCCCGATCGATATGCAAGTTGCTTCTAAAGCAGTTTAGTAATCCATATGCATTGTAGGAGCATCCATTCCATAAGTATGAGGTGGTTGCAGTGGCAGATCCTTTGTCTATGGCCATCCATCTCTAGGTGATGAGGACCAAAGGTGGTGCGATAGTGGATCGATGTGGGGACGCGATTTCCTTAACTTCTTCATGTTTTCTTCAATGGTGTGGGAGGGCCTTGGGTTCTCTCACCATGATTCATCAAGTGAGAATGTGCCAGCTGGTAGAGACCTTACTTATGGTGACGGTTTCAACAAGTACATGTAGATTCTCCTGGCGAAAGCACATGAACTCGCCAATGTTTAGATCGGGCATTTTTGACATGCATGCGTTGTGTTCTTGTTGAAGGTGTGATTTGAAGCTCGGCTCCAGGGATAAAAATCACAAATTTGACCTTCGGTTGGACACGTCGAGCATCGGCACACGCGGGGTGCCCTCTTTTTAAATGCCTTGTCTAGGAGTAGCATATTTTTCCTTGTTCGCTCAGATCTCAAACAGGTCGTACTATGAGTCTATGACGCATGTAATGATCCATGGTAGGTTTGTTGAGATATACTATTATGAGATGGTGCGGTTTAGATGGCGTCAAATATTTTTTATGCTGACTTGCTGAGCTCGATACTTGTTGAATACTCCTTTTTGAAAGAAGAAAAAAATATAAACGACACAACCTATAGATAACACAATGATGTCGCCGTGTCCCTCCGTTTGACCGGGCTACATTGACCAAGTAGTATTGCTATCAAATTGTTTATGATGAAATTCCAGATATGGGAACCCAAGAAGCACGTTGATCCTAAAAAGGAAAAAATAACTAGCACTGCTATTACGTCATGTCAAAATATAAAATAAATTATGATTTTTTTTTTGCTATTTCGTGCACGACCTTCTCTGGCTAGCAAACAGTTTTATCACGGAGATCAGATCGGTTGGCTCCAATTGTTTTCTATCGGGACACCCAAATAATCGATTTAGAAAGCTCGCCGGTGCCGATCTATTTAAAAGTCGCAAAAGCAATACGATCGATCAACCGGAGATGGACGCCGACGTGGAGAGGCAGCAGGCAGTCGCGCCTCAAGGAGACCGGTGGATCGACAAGATCAGGTGCCCCGGCCTGTGCGACACCGTGTTCATCGCCATCTGGGTCATCATCTTCATCTCTTGTCTGTTCTTCATCTGGCCAGTCCCGCATTACTACGTCGGAATCGGCTCAGTCTCCGGCGTCCCGGCCGCGGCTGCGACGGTCGTCGACCCGGCCTTTAACCTCACGCTCGGCGTCGCCTCGTGGAACTACATCGGGGGAGCGTGCGTCGATCGCGACATGTCCGTGGAGGTGGCCTACCGTGGCATCCCGCTCGCCGACGCCAGGACCTCGCGGCTTTGCGTTGGCGCACGGAAGGTGGCGGAGCAGCCCGTCGTCGCAAGGCGGGAGGAGGTGCGTGTGCCGGCAGACGTGATGGAGGCCCTCGCGGCGGACACGAGGCGAGGGGAGCAGGTGTTCGACGTCACGCTACAGGCCCCGTGGAGCTTCGCCGGGAAGAAGCTGCTGTACCGGTGCAGCGTCGGGGTTGGGCCCAGCGCCGCCGCCTGGTGCAGTGAACTTCACATGGTGTAGATTTTCATTGTTATTCTTTTGGGGGTCCCGACAATGCCCTAACCCATGGATTGAGATTCTGAACATGTGTAGCCTTTGTTCATTTTACATCAAAAAAGATCATTAAACTGCATAGACAAGGCAGCATATGTAGCCTTTTGCGATGAGCGACAGATGTTTCGGCATTTGTTCCATGATTGTAAGATTTCACAAATATATTCGCATGCCATGGACTTCCATTTTCATATATAAATGCACCACCGCGTTATATTATCATGGGTGCTCAAATTTTTGATGTTACAAGGTTCCACAAAATTGCTAGTGTCAAATCTCATCCTTTGCATCACCTTGAGCAGCTTCTATGTAAAAATCGGACATGTGGTATGCCGATATGTTCGTGGAGGTAGCCTACCATGGCATCCTGGTCACCAGCAACATGCTGGTCTGTCTTTGCACCAAGAGGGTAGGTGTTTGAGTTCAGCCCTCGCACCAAATAAACGAAAGAAAATGCCGAGGTGGTGCCACGTTCTAGGTCACGTGTGTCGCTGCTTTGTGCAGTGAACCCTATTGGATGGATTGGTGTCTAGATAGTTCGATTCAAGTCTTTAACATAGTCAGATTTCAAAATTAGTTATTTTTCCATAATAAGTTCTTTATTGCTTGGGAGCTAGGGTGGGCACACATTGCGTCAATGTTCTTCTCAATGACATTGATGGTCGGGGAGATGACAAACATCGTTTATGCGCACTGATTATGCCTTTCACATTTTCCTCACAACATATACTTTTATAAGTCACCTTGATTCCACGCGCAATTCATATACCCTATAATTTGTTTCCTCCAACTAGTATATCAAATTAGTTAGTAAGCTGGTTAGCGGGCATTCAACATAACCTTAAGGGACATATCAAGTGGGACAATCATAGTTAGTGTGTCTTACTTTGGGCAATTCAGAATTGTTGGAACAATCATGTTTTAAAAGAACGACTGTTCCTTTACTTTTTTCACATAGGACCCATATGTGGTCATTTATTACTTCAGCGTGCGGATGATCATGATTATAAGGCCCTTAAATAATGCTTCATGGGAGATGGTGGCAGATGAATTGGTTAACACGTTTGGCTGACGAGCCAGCATTAGATTACACGTGTAGTCATATACTTAAATCTAAGAAAATGTCGACTTAATTTAGCAAATCAGAAAGAAAAGTGAACATCATGGGGAGCTTTCGGTCACTGTCGAGGGAGATACCCAACACATGATTATCTTAAATCCAAGTCGTTGATGATGTTAGCTGTGTGATATAATCAGCATTTAAAGTTTTACAACTTCCAACAAATTCAACTTTTTTTTTGAGAATCAACAAATTCAACTTTGCCTAGTTAAAAATAATACATTGCTCGAAGACGAGCCCATGTGAGGCATATTGCACATATATACTGTCAAGCACACATACAAAGTTAATGTGACATAGCACTATATATAGCAACATATTAATTTGTAAATACTTCTGGAGAGATGCAAAATAATGATCAATACCACATGAATAAATAAAAACTACACATACAATAACTAGTTTGCATAATTCGCAAAAGAAAACTAGTTTGTATACTAGAGCTAAAACACCATAATAGTTCTTCATCATGCCATAGTCAGTGGCGGAGTGGCCCATATGCCGACTCTCATGCAAGTAGATGGTTGTTAAGGATAGCAACATGAAGAGAAGAAAGACTAACATTGTCGTGGGCCATCACAAACTCTACTTGTAAAGAAAAAAAATTCTTAATACAATCAACAAAATTGTAACAGTTGCAGTACTTACGCATGTATTTTTTGATAAACGGTGGATTTTATTGACTCGGAATGGAGCATCAAGAATATACATAATACAATGAGCACATACTCAGCCTCTGCATAGTTAGGATGCACACAATCAACACCAACTAACACACGTAAAAATACACGTCAATAACTAGCAGAGTGATACAGCCAAAGCTATGTGTAGACGAGGAAAAAAGAAAAAAAGAACTAATCGACAAAATTTGCAAACTAAAATGATGACCATATAAGCACCAACCAAACTACGCTAACAACTAGCAAAGTCATATAAGTACTTATGCGTGTATGGGTGACAGTCTTCGCTCCCTCCGTCTCAAAATAAGTGTCTCAACTATGTACTAACTTTAGTACAAAGTTATACAAAGGCCGAGACACTTATTTTGGGACTGAGGGAGTATATGAATAAAACAGTTTGTTTGATATTTCCTAAACAAGTTCACATAGAGTTCAGAACGAAAATATGCACATGTTTTGCAAAAAATGTAGGGAAAATGTAAAACGGCTATAACTTTTGCATACGATGTCGCAAAAAAACGTATAATATATCAAAATGTTCAGAACGAAAATCCGCTTCCGATTTTGACAGCCTACGACCTGTTTGCAAATTTTTAGAATCCTCAAATTCTAAAAGGAAAAAAAGTTATGCTCAAATTTCAGTTTTTTTTTGAATTTTTGTTAAATCTGGTCAAATTATGGTCAAACTACTTATTCAAGAAGTATTAGTGTTACTAAATAATTATTCAAGAATATTAGTGTTACTAAATAATTATTTCAGTTTTTTTGAATTTTGGTCAAATATGGTCAAACTGTGGTCAAACAATGGTCAAACTACTTATTCAAAAAATATTAGTGTTACTAAATAATTATTTCAGTTTTTTTGAATTTTGGTCAAATCTGGTCAAGTTATGGTCAAAGTGTGGTCAAACTGTGGTCAAACTACTTATTCAAGAAATATTAGTGTTACTAGATAATTATTGTTTTTTAGAACAATAGTTTCAAACTCAAACAGTGAAATGTGTGACTTCATGCGCAAGCTAAATTCCTGAGGGTTAATAGGATTGATATCTTACTATTGTCAGGAAAACAATAAGTGCAGACTTGGAAACGAGGGAGAATAGAACCCGGAAGTTAAGCGTGCTCAGGCTGGAGTAGTGAGAGGATGGGTGACCGTTCGGGAAGTTAGATGATTTGGAATGATGAGCGGTGATTAGAGATTAAAGGTGTGTTAATCGCATGGGAATTCCCTTTGTTAGATAAAATATTTCTAGCAAAGTGGGAGATGTAGGAATTTGTGGCTTGCAATATTTTTATATGTCCACTACATTATTATACTCCCGGAATAAAAACCTCGGTGTGGAAGTATTCACGGAAATAACCGGGAATACTTGATGTGGAATTGTACTTAAGAAAATATACTTAAGGAAGCCGGTACGACTATACTGGATACAGAACACAGTTTATATGAATACACTGGAATTATACCCGGGAACAGTATAGAGCGGAATGCCAGGTTGTCCGTATGATTGGCTTTGTTAAAGCCTGCGAGTTTGATTTTGAATTCAAACTCGGCGCATGACTCACACATGCGTGTATGGGACCAAATTGATTAACGGTATTTGGACTCGGTAACTGGCTGTTGATTATTGTGGTTGGTTTGACAAGTCACGAGTCCTAACTAAAAATAGATTGAAATATCTGGAACTTGGAGTCTATATAAGGTCCCACCCTCTAGCCTCAATATGCATTGTGAGCGGCACCACCAATAAGGCAGAGGAATAGAGGGTAGGCTGTTTAGTTCCAAAAAACCTAATTTTTCTAACAAACGTTAGGTGAAGAAGAAGCAAGTGTTAGGTGAAGAACATGCAAGCATTATTTGAAAGAACATGCAAGTGTTAGGTGTAGAACATGCATGCAGAAGAAACGACAATATATGAACGCTCGATGTGCCTATATATAAGGGAAGGACACACGTCTTCGTTTGCATCTCGCCAAGGCGCAGTCATTAGAGTAAGAAGCTGCCCAACATCTTCAAATAAATCGTGCGTAGATGGCTGAGCGTGAGATCCAACTGATAGTTGCCGAGGGTGAGCAGGCGCCTAATGCAGGAGCCGGCTCCAACGCTCGTGGTGCTGGTGGTGGCGCGCGTAACGCGGCGCCGGTGGGGTCGGCTGCGGTGGCCGATACCGTACTCGAGCCGGTATTGGGTAATTCAGTTTTTTTTTGGAACTTAGACTTTGTAAATATATACTTTATTTATAATATAATTAACCTTAGAACAACTGTTCTACAGTACAGGCTTCAAAAAAAGATACCGTACTCGAGCAAGCTAAAGATGACGAGGAGTTTCTGAACAAGATGCGCGGGTGGCTGATGGCGGTGGCCACGCTCTTCGTCGGCTTCGCGTTCCAGGCGGCGATGCACCCGCCTGACTGGATGCCCAAGGACTACTGTCTTGGAGACTGGCGGCCGGTGGGCACACGTCAACCCTTCAGATTGCGCTATGAGAGTTTTGCGGCACCTATGTTCATACTGTCGAACACCATGACTTTCGCGACAGGATTGGTTCTGTTGAAAAGGCTGCTGGCGATTGAAAAGACCCCGGCTACAAGTGACATTAATCAAATAAGATTCATGGTGGCCAGTCTCTCCCGGTTTGGGCTAGTTACGTACGTGTCCGGTATCTCCAATGATCCATTCGCTGCTTCAATGGTTCTTGCTTCTCTCCTGGCGTACATCGTAGCGGCGCGCATGGTGCTGAGAGCTGGCCCCCTGTTGAGGGCCCCCCACCGAATATAGCATGAACATATACTGGAGTAACTTGTTCCTTTTTTTAGTAACCTGTTCTGTGTATACTTACTGAGCCTTTGTGGCTCACAGCAATACAAAAAATTGTGTTCAAGTTAGTATACATGGTCAAGAGACGACCAGCACGGCGCTGCAATGCTATGACTCATTATGTAACGTCATAGCCCTGTAAAATAGAGGAAAAATTATTGTATTTTTTTCCAGTTCTGTTCATAGTATAAACATAAGAAGTAACATTCATCCTTTTCATTTTTTCCAGAAAATAATATATTTGCATGTATTCTATTTTACAACAAATAGCTCGGAAGGCTCTCACCTTAGCATAAGTATTCAAATAACAGACGTTGCTTAACAATCCGATGCTCATTTCTCTGTTCAAACAAAAATAATTCTTCAATGGACTACCCAATTCATTAATAAGTGTTGAACTAAATAACCAAAATAAACAGTTACCCTAATCCTCAAATCCTCTAATAGTGCCTATCTCATCGAATCTATGAATTTCAAATACATATGTCTAGCAATATTTATCTAAGATATTCAACGACTCTTACTGTCGCACATAGGGTTCCATAGATTACTCCAATCCAAAATAAATAGATTACCCTCTCTGCCTAGCCTACCAATCCAAATTCAACTAATTATCACATGTCAGCTAAATTAAATTAACAAATGCATAGCATGATATATTATTAATTATATCAATAGTCAAATCATTTCCCAGAATAAGTCGACACGATGAATGATCCAGCAGTTCAATTATCATGACCACAATTTAATCGCGCACTATCAATCCAAACACCATCGAGTGTCTCAACTTAGTGATCAATCATTATATCATATATAGTTGTACAACTCATTTGTTATCATCAAACCCAATGTTTCTATTTACCTTCAAATACGTAGAGCTAAATAATATCCATATAGGATCAAACGATCCAAATACATGAAACAATTACCCCAAATCAACTACATAAAGCAATCGACAATTAGAAATCACTCTCGCCGCCGCCGAAGCAGCATATCTACACAAAAATCAGGCTCGTCATCGACCAAAACATAAAATCAACACAAAGTGAGGTACATACCAATATTTGGTGTGGTCGATGAGGCCGCAGATTTGGGGCTTACCATCATGCAGTCGTGTGACCCCTTCATGATCGTGCAAGTCCAGGTCGCTCCTGGAAGCATGCCCATCTACTCTTTGCGGAGTCACCATCTACCGCTCGGCCTTCGCCGACCACACTGCCTTCATCTCGATCACTTGGTAGTGTCACCGTGACCGCACAAACGGAACCTATAACACTGCCTCCTTCATCTATCTCCAATGGGTGGATGCGCATGCAGACACAGCAGACCATAGGAGTTTTTGAAAAGGAGCGGACGATAGGATGGGAACGATTTTACAGCGAAGACCTCAAACCCTAGTGTCTCTGTAGTGTAGGAGGGGACCGGAGTGACGGTAAGGAAAATAAATTGAAGAAAAATTGTATAAAAAAATGCTCCTTGAATTCTTCCAAGGGGGAAATGGCTGTGTATTTCAAACAGTGCAATGGCCTACAGGTAGAAAAATCATACCGAAAATGCCACTCAGGAGTACTACACGAAAAAGGGTGTAATAAAACGAATCTAAACGGCCCATATTCACCTGATTGTACTATGAAAGAACTACAAAACATTGTACTTAAAATGGGCGTCGTCTTGAATAAATCTATAGGTATTTCTAAAAAAATATCCTCCTTTTTTACTATATGAAAACCCCTTTTCTTAGTAGTAGTTGTTTGCCAGCGAGACGTGACAACATACCACCAACGAATATGACAGCATGCCCGCATGTGCTGCAAGCAGCTTTTGCGAGCTTTTATAAGCTTTTGCGAAAATTTATCATCAACAAACGTTGTAAGACGAGGTAAACGCCAACAAACTCTCTGTGATCCTTGACGACAGATGCATTTTCATGCTAAACTCTGTTGTGGGTTTAGTTTATGCATGGCGAGAAGGAGCCTTGAAATGCGGAATTGCATGGTTTGTTGATGATTAAAAATTTGCAAAAGCTGCTTGCAAGCACATGCAAGCGTGGTTATCAACCTTAATCTGGTGACCTTTGTCCGGTCAACATCTACTGTAAAGGTGGGTTTTGTAGCTGATATATAATTCACAAAAGTTACCCTCCCGGTTGCCGAGCACACGCACTAACTCATATAGTATATCACGCATGCAGATGTGTGTTTACTTTGTTGATGGATCCATAGTTTAAATTATAGACCGACCTGCAAAACCGGGACCGACGCCCCTATCGGTTTTTTAAGCTAAAGTAGACCGACTTGCAATTGGACCGAAAAAACCATGTAAACCGGTCGGTTTTTGCATGAACCAGAGGTATAAAATCGCCAGTTGAACCAGTGCCACACACAAAAATAGAAAAGTAATCTGCTTCAAAGAAAATTCAAACCCAGGATGCTGGATATAGGTGCGTAAGTTAGACCTTTGGCCTAATAACCATCTTGGCTAGCCAACTTTCTTGTCAAATTTAAGTAAATGATTGTATTTTATATCTATTTAGTACGCCACTTGTACACAAAATGTATTATTTATGGTATAAAAAATCAGACATTGAGCCGGTGAACCGGTGGTTCGACCGATAAAAACCTAAACCAGCGGCCTCGCCGGTTGAATCACCAGTTTGGTTTTTTGAACTATGGTTGGAACTGCATCTCAAGCTCCTCCGTTTTCTCTCACAATAGTTCTATCTTTTTTCTCTCGTTGTTTCACACAATACACGCACACATATAAAGCACCAAAGGTAGGAAACCACTTGCTTTGCAAAGAGATACTCTTCCTTGATGACTACAAAGACTACATTGTTTCTGCTACACTTAGGGCATCCGTTTCCATTACTCGATACCGCACAACTCACGCCACTGCTTCATCTTGCTATCTTAACCTCGAATAACCTGGTCAACACCAAGTCCACTCGCACAACTTACACATGTACATGCATACACAATACATTATCTCCTAACTCACCCCATTGCTTCAACGTGCTTTTTTTTTTGCGGGTACTATTATCCTCTAGGTACCCGGTTATCACCGAGCCTACGCACACAACTAACACACGTTTAAGATGCATCCATTAACTCTGAACCATCCTGGAATCACCCTAAGATCCATACATGACATGGCTATATCTAAAGTAGTAAAGCCAGCTCCACGTGGTCTACACTACTGCGAAGCATGCACCTTTTGCAACCATTAATTCCGAAAAAGGGTTTCCCCCCGCTTTATATTATAAAGACAACGACCAAGCATCCAACACAAGAGTACAAGTATCAATCAAGTCATCAAGTCATGCTGGGGGCACAGCGGAACAAGCCCCAAAAAGAAAGAAAAAGAGAGCTAATCCGGCTCGGGTGGGGGTGGCGGTGGAGGTGGTGCTGGCGAAAGGGCTGCTGCCGAGGATCGAAGGCCTGCACTAATGTTGTCAAGGATGTCCCGATCACGCCGGTTGCTAAGCGGTCTCCATAGCTGTAAGAAGCCACACATTTTATAGATAGCGTCAGTCGCACGGTTGGGAATCACACGCTCGATGACAAGCTTATTGCGGATACACCACAGGGTCCAAACAAGGGTCCCCAAAGCCACCCAAGTGGTGGCTTTCCGGGGGCTAGGGAGGCTAAAGGCCTCCCCAAATAGGTCGGGGAGGTTATCGTGGCACCAGTTGCCACCCACGACCTCCCGGAAGCAACTCCACAGGAATTGAACTGCAGGGCAACGGAAGAAAATGTGGTTGGAATCTTCCGGAACCAAACAGAGGGGGCAGAGGCCATCCCCAGGGTCGCTATGCTTGCGGACTTCCGTTCCCGAGGGTAGCCGGCCTCGAACCCACTGCCAAAAGAATATGCAGATCTTCAGGGGAAGTTTGATTTCCCAAAGAACGGATAATTCCGCTGGTCCCGGCGTGGGGACAATCACCTGATAAAGGGACCTAGTTGAGAAGCGGCCATTTGGCTCAAGATGCCAAGATAGCGTGTCCGACTCGAGGGAGGGGGAGCGGAGTGCAATACATTCGACTAGCTCGTCCCATTGTTCGCGTTCCGCCGCCCCAAAGGTACGGCGGAAGGTAACAACCCCCAAGTCCACTAAGGCAACCGCAACCGATAGGAGAGGGCGGGTGCAGATCGAGAATAATGAAGGGAAGCACACCGCAAATGAGCGGGGCCCAGCCCATCTATCTAGCCAAAAGAGGGTACCAGCGCCGGACCCTACAGAGAAGGCTGTCCCAATGCGTAGGACAGGCATCAGACGGATCACCGATTCCCAGAACTGGGACCCGCTTGATCTAGAGGCAAAGGCCAATGGTTGACCATGAAGGTACTTATAGCGCGAATAATCTCCAGCCATAGGCCGCCCTCCTCAGTCTGGATCCGCCAGAGCCATTTTGAGAGGAGGGCAATATTCATCCGCTTGGATGAGATGACCCCAAGACCACCCTGGTCCTTAGGCTTACAGATCTCAGACCACTTCACCATGTGGTATTTCTTTTTATTGTTCTCATCGGCCCAGATGATCCGGGAGAGGATTTTGGTTACCTCCTGATGGAGGGTGAGGTACAACTGGAGGCTAATAAGGGAGGAGTTCATCAGAATCACTCTAGCGGCTTTGGATAGCCATCCCCCTTGCCAAGGCTCCATCCGCGGTTGGAGCCTGGCAACTATAGGGCGGAAGTCTTTCTCCAGTAGACAGTTGTCACTAACCGGCAAGCCAAGGTAAGTGGTCGGAAAGGACCCCAACCATTAATTACTCAGCCAAATCACTGGATCACTGACCCAAATACTTCAACGCTAACACCAACACTAAAATGCATCACTGGTGCTCACGTGATATGCAGCACATGCACGCACGTGCGCAACATCTGTCAAGAATAGTGCTAACAATATATTACTAGAACATGGAATTGCTAAGTGAAGAAGAACATTTTTTTAACGGTGGTGTTGGGTGAAGACCATGCAGCTGTTAGGTGGAGGGCACACACAAGAAGCAACGACATGTGTATATGCCCTGTATATAAGGCAAGGTAACAACTCTGTTTACATCTAAGCCAAGGTGCAATCTTTAGAGTAAGTAGCTACTCAACATCTTCGCATAGATCATAGATGGCAGATAAGCAGGTTAACATCGAGATAGGACGTGTTAAGGGCGAGCCTCCGCATGTAGATGATGTGCCTCACGCCGTTGCGCCTCAGGCAGGAGACGGCGCCAACACTCTTGTGAATCCTCAAGATGCTCCTGTTGCTGGTGCTGGTGCCGATGGTGTGGTCCCAGCGCCAGAAGGACCTGCAGATGGACAAGAGGACCCGGTGGCGGCGGCGGCTCAGCAAGCTAAAGATGACGCGGAGTTTCTGGACAAGATGTGCGGGTGGCTGATGATGCTGGCCACGTTCTTCGTCAACATGGTGTTCCAGGCGTCGATGCAACCACCCACATGGATGGGCAAAAACTACATTTATGTAGGGCACCCAACTGGACATGGTGCGTCCGCATCTGACTCCAAGAACAAGCATGAGGTTGGGACTAGCCTCTGGAATGGAGGTCTTACGATACCTTGTTTCGGCACGCGTTCAACACGGCTACTTTCGCAATCGGACTGGTTCTGTTGGTAAAGCTGCTTGTGATGAAAAAGGCCCCGTCTAGAAGTGACATGAATAGTATAACACATATAATGGCGGGTCTTGCCATAGCTACCCATTTGTTGCTTTATTGTTTCTTTCTGTTATTGCGGTATTTGCCTGTTTCACGCTCTTTCACCACCTCTTGGTTTAGGACATGGTTTAGATCCTAGGAACACTGCAAATCCTCATATACACTTTCCATCACAAGAACGACTTGGGACTCTGCATTGAAATGGCACTCAATAAAGTTGATGTTGGCTTTCCGACTCTTGTCCCATCAAAGTTAGTATCATTAAGATACATTGGCTTCTTTTCCTGGTGTCAAGTTATGGATGCTGAAGACTGAAAAAAATGCTATGAGACCAGGTCTCACGGGTCAGTAGGTGAGACCCGCCCGATGGATGACACGTGGTGATGCCAATCTCAAAGCACATAGAGCCTAATTGGTTTGGTGCCAATCATTGGCATGCCAATTGTTGGCAAGTCTAAAAATTTGGCTCTTAATTGGTTGGCTACCAATTGGTTCTTTCCCACCTCTCCAAAATTTGCCAACTTTTTTGCAACTTTTGGTTTTGCCAAATATTGGCAATGCCAACTTTGGCAGCGGACCAATTAGCCTCATAATCCCACTTTGCCCAATTACCCATTCCTTATTCTAATTCCCAATTCCCAATTCCAGTCACATACTCACCGTCCTCACCTGTTGTATGAGATACTCTACCTATGTAACTCCCACCTCCATGAGCTAGGGTTACATCGTTGCCAACGGCCGCAAGTATCACGCAACAAGGACATGTCGTACATGACCACGCCAAACGACCTCGTCGCTAGCAGCCGTGTGCCTTCAATCGACCACAACTCCCCATCCATCATCACGCCGAACGAACCTGTCGCCGGTGGCGGCATGATGCTATGATGACTTCTTGTCCATGCTCGGTGACGGTGTCCTGGATTATGGGGTCCCTGAAGGAAATATGCCCTAGAGGCAATAATAAAGTTATTATTTATTTCCTTATATCATGATAAAAAGTTTATTATTCATGCTAGAATTGTATTAACCAGAAACATAATACATGTGTGAATACATAGACAAACAGAGTGTCACTAGTATGCCTCTACTTGACTAGCTCGTTAATCAAAGATGGTTATGTTTCCTAACCATGGACAAAGAGTTGTTATTTGATTAACGGGATCACATCATTAGTTGAATGATCTGATTGACATGACCCATTCCATTAGCTTAGCACCCGATCGTTTAGTATGTTGCTATTGCTTTCTTCATGACTTATACATGTTCCTATGACTATGAGATTATGCAACTCCCATTTGCCGGAGGAACACTTTGTGTGCTACCAAACGTCACAACGTAACTGGGTGATTATAAAGGAGCTCTACAGGTGTCTCCAAAGGTACATGTTGGGTTGGCGTATTTCGAGATTAGGATTTGTCACTCCGAATATCGGAGAGGTATCTCTGGGCCCTCTCGGTAATGCACATCACTTAAGCCTTGCAAGCATTGCAACTAATGAGTTAGTTGCGGGATGATGTATTACGGAACGAGTAAAGAGACTTGCCGGTAACGAGATTGAACTAGGTATTGGATACCGACGATCGAATCTCGGGCAAGTAACATACCGATGACAAAGGGAACAACGTATGTTGTTATGCGGTCTGACAGATAAAGATCTTCATAGAATATGTAGGAGCCAATATGGGCATCTAGGTCCCGCTATTGGTTATTGACCGGAGACGTGTCTCGGTCATGTCTACATTGTTCTCGAACCCATAGGGTCCGCACGCTTAAGGTTTCGATGACAGTTATATTACGAGTTTATACGTTTTGATGTACCGAAGGTTGTTCGGAGTCCCGGATGTGATCACGGACATGACGAGGAGTCTCGAAATGGTCGAGACATAAAGATTGATGTATTGGAAGCCTATGTTTGGATATCGGAAGTGTTCCGGGTGAAATCGGGATTTTACCGGAGTACCGGGAGGTTACCGGAACCCCCCGGGAGCTATATGGGCCTTAGTGGGCCTTAGTGGAAGAGAGGAGAGGTAGCCGAAGATGGGCCGCGCGCCCCTCCCCTCCCTTGGTCCGAATAGGACAAGGAGAGGGGGCCGGCCCCCCTTCCTCTTCTCCCCCTCCGCGAATCCTATTCCAACTAGGAAAGGGGGGAGTCCTACTCCCAGAGGGAGTAGGACTCCTCCTGGCGCGCCTCTCCTGGCCGGCCGCACCCCCCCCCCCTTTGAGCCTTTATATACGGAGGCAGGGGCACCCCCTAGAGACACAAGTTGATCCACGTGATCATATTCTTAGCCGTGTGCGGCGCCCCCTGCCACCATAGTCCTCGATAATATTGTAGCGGTGCTTAGGCGAAGCCCTGGGACAGTAGTACATCAAGATCGTCACCACGCCGTCGTGCTGACGGAACTCTTCCCCGACACTTTGCTGGATCGGAGTCCGGGGATCGTCATCGAGCTGAACGTGTGCTAGAACTCGGAGGTGCCGTAGTTTCGGTGCTTGATCGATCGGGCCGTGGAGACGTACGACTACATCAACCAAACGCTTCCGTTGTAGATCTACAAGGGTACGTAGATCACACTCTCCCCTCTCGTTGCTATGCATCACCATGATCTTGCGTGTGCGTAGGAAATTTTTTGAAATTACTACGTTCCCCAACAGTGGCATCCGAGCCTAGGTTTTATGTGTTGATGTTATATGCACGAGTAGAACACAAGTGAGTTGTGGGCTATATAAGTCATACTGCTTACTAGCATGTCATACTTTGGTTCGGCGGTATTGTTGTATGAAGCGGCCCGGACCGACATTACGCGTATGCTTACGCGAGACCGGTTCTCCTGACGTGCTTTGCACATAGGTGGCTTGCGGGTGACAGTTTCTCCAACTTTAGTTGAACCGAGTGTGGCTACGCCCGGTCCTTGCGAAGGTTAAAACAACACCAACTTGACAAACTATCATTGTGGTTTTGATGCGTAGGTAAGATTGGTTCTTGCTTAAGCCCGTAGCAGCCACGTAAAACTTGCAACAACAAAGTAGATGACGTCTAACTTGTTTTTGCAGGGCATGTTGTGATGTGATATGGTCAAGACATGATGCTAAATTTTATTGTATGAGATGATCATGTTTTGTAACCGAGTTATCGGCAACTGGCAGGAGCCATATGGTTGTCGCTTTATTGTATGCAATGCAATCGCGCTGTAATGCTTTACTTTATCACTAAGTGGTAGCGATAGTCGTGGAAGTATAAGATTGGTGAGACGACAACGATGCTACGATGGAGATCAAGGTGTCGCGCCGGTGATGATGGTGATCATGACGGTGCTTCGGAGATGGAGATCACAGGCACAAGATGATGATGGCCATATCATATCACTTATATTGATTGCATGTGATGTTTATCTTTTATGCATCTTATCTTGCTTTGATTGACGGTAGCATTGTAAGATGATCTCTCACTAAATTATCAAGATAAAAGTGTTCTCCCTGAGTATGCACCGTTGCCAAAGTTCGTCGTGCCCAGACACCACGTGATGATCGGGTGTGATAAGCTCTACGTCCATCTACAACGGGTGCAAGCCAGTTTTGCACACGCAGAATACTCAGGTTAAACTTGACGAGCCTAGCATATGCAGATATGGCCTTGGAACACTGAGATCGAAAGATCGAGCGTGAATCATATAGTAGATATGATCAACATAGTGATGTTCACCATTGAAAGCTACTCCATTTCACGTGATGATCGGTTATGGTTTAGTTGATTTGGATCACGTGATCACTTAGAAGATTAGAGAGATGTCTATCTAAGTGGGAGTTCTTAAGTAATATGATTAATTGAACTTAAATTTATCATGAACTTAGTACCTGATAATATCTTGCTTATGTATGTTTGATTGTAGATAGATGGCCCGTGCTGTTGTTCCGTTGAATTTTAATGCGTTCCTTGAGAAAGCAAAGTTGAAAGATGATGGTAGCAATTACACGGACTGGGTCCGTAACTTGAGGATTATCCTCATTGCTGCATAGAAGAATTACGTCCTGGAAGCACCGCTGGGTGCCAGGCCTGCTGCTGGAGCAACACCAGATGTTATAAACGTCTGGCAGAGCAAAGCTGATGACTACTCAATAGTTCAGTGTGCCATGCTTTACGGCTTAGAATCGGGACTTCAACGACGTTTTGAACGTCATGGAGCATATGAGATGTTCCAGGAGTTGAAGTTAATATTTCAAGCAAATGCCCGGATTGAGAGATATGAAGTCTCCAATAAGTTCTATAGCTGCAAGATGGAGGAGAACAGTTCTGTCAGTGAGCATATACTCAAAATGTCTGGGTATAATAATCACTTGATTCAGATGGGAGTTAATCTTCCAAATGATTGCGTCATTGACAGAATTCTTCAATCACTGCCACCAAGCTACAAGAGCTTCGTGATGAACTATAATATGCAAGGGATGAATAAGACTATTCCCGAGCTCTTCGCAATGCTGAAAGCTGCGGAGGTAGAAATCAAAAAGGAGCATCAAGTGTTGATGGTCAACAAGACCACTAGTTTCAAGAAAAAGGGCAAAGGGAAGAAGGGGGACTTCAAGAAGAACAGCAAGCAAGTTGCTGCTCAAGAGAAGAAACCCAAGTCTGGACCTAAGCCTGAAACTGAGTGCTTCTACTGCAAGCAGACTGGTCACAAAAAGGAGTATCAAGTGTTGATGGTCAACAAGACCACTAGTTTCAAGAAAAAGGGCAAAGGGAAGAAGGGGAACTTCAAGAAGAACAGCAAGCAAGTTGCTGCTCAAGAGAAGAAACCCAAGTCTGGACCTAAGCCTGAAACTGAGTGCTTCTACTGCAAGCAGACTGGTCACTGGAAGCGGAACTGCCCCAAGTATTTGGCGGATAAGAAGGATGGCAAGGTGAACAAAGGTATATGTGATATACATGTTATTGATGTGTACCTTACTAGAGCTCGCAGTAGCACCTGGGTATTTGATACTGGTTCTGTTGCTAATATTTGCAACTCAAAACAGGGACTACGGATTAAGCGAACACTGGCAAAGGACGAGGTGACGATGCGCATAGGAAATGGTTCCAAAGTCGATGTGATCGCGGTCGGCACGCTACCTCTATATCTACCTTCGGGATTAGTATTAGACCTAAATAATTGTTATTTGGTGCCAGCGTTGAGCATGAACATTATATCTGGATCTTGTTTAATGCGAGACAGTTATTCATTTAAATCAGAGAATAATGGTTGTTCTATTTATATGAGTAATATCTTTTATGGTCATGCACCTTTGAAGAGTGGTCTATTTTTGATGAATCTCGATAGTAGTAACACACATATTCATAATGTTGAAGCCAAAAGATGCAGAGTTGATAATGATAGTGCAACTTATTTGTGGCACTGCCGTTTAGGTCATATCAGTATAAAGCGCATGAAGAAACTCCATACTGATGGACTTTTGGAACCACTTGATTATGAATCACTTGGTACTTGCGAACCGTGCCTCATGGGCAAGATGACTAAAACACCGTTCTCCGGTACTATGGAGAGAGCAACCGATTTGTTGGAAATCATACATACAAATGTATGTGGTCCGATGAATATTGAGGCTCGTGGCGGATATTGTTATTTTCTCACCTTCACAGATGACTTAAGCAGATATGGGTATATCTACTTAATGAAACATAAGTCTGAAACATTTGAAAAGATCAAAGAATTTCAGAGTGAAGTTGAAAATCATCATAACAAGAAAATAAAGTTTCTACGATCTGATCGTGGAGGAGAATATTTGAGTTACGAGTTTGGTGTACATTTGAAACAATGCGGAAAAATTTCGCAACTCACGCCACCCGGAACACCACAGCGTAATGGTGTGTCTGAACATCGTAATCGTACTTTACTAGATATGGTGCGATCTATGATGTCTCTTACTGATTTACCGCTATCGTTTTGGGGTTATGCTTTAGAGACGGCCGCATTCATGTTACATAGGGCACCATAAAAATCCGTTGAGACGACGCCTTATGAACTATGGTTTGGCAAGAAACCAAAGTTGTCGTTTCTTAAAGTTTGGGGCTGCGATGCTTATGTGAAAAAGCTATTGGAAATATGCCCTAGAGGCAATAATAAATTGGTTATTATTATATTTCCTTGTTCATGATAATCGTTTATTATCCATGCTAGAATTGTATTGATAGGAAACTCAGATACATGTGTGGATACATAGACAACACCATGTCCCTAGTAAACCTCTAGTTGACTAGCTCGTTGATCAATTGATGGTTACGGTTTCCTGACCATGGACATTGGATGTCATTGATAACGGGATCACATCATTAGAAGAATGATGTGATGGACAAGACCCAATCCTAAGCCTAGCACAAGATCACGTAGTTCGTATGCTAAAGCTTTTCTAATGTCAAGTATCATTTCCTTAGACCATGAGATTGTGCAACTCCCGGATACCGTAGGAATACTTTGGGTGTGCCAAACGTGACAACGTAACTGGGTGGCTATAAAGGTGCACTACGGGTATCTCCGAAAGTGTCTGTTGGGTTGGCACGAATCGAGACTGGGATTTGTCACTCCGTGTGACGCAGAGGTATCTCTGGGCCCACTTGGTAGGACATCATCATAATGTGCACAATGTGATCAAGGAGTTGATCACGGGATGATGTGTTACGGAACGAGTAAAGAGACTTGCCGGTAACGAGATTGAACAAGGTATCGGGATACCGACGATCGAATCTCGGGCAAGTATCGTACCGATAGACAAAGGGAATTGTATACGGGATTGATTAAGTCCTTGACATCGTGGTTCATCCGATGAGATCATCGTGGAGCATGTGGGAGCCAACATGGGTATCCAGGTCCCGCTGTTGGTTATTGACTGGAGAACGTCTCAGTCATGTCTGCATGGTTCCCGAACCCGTAGGGTCTACACACTTAAGGTTCGATGACGCTAGGGTTATAAAGGAAGTTTGTATGTGGTTACCGAATGTTGTTTGGAGTCCCGGATGAGATCCCGGACGTCACGAGGAGTTCCGGAATGGTCCGAAGGTAAAGATTTATATATAGGAAGTCCTGTTTTGGTCACCGGAAAAGTTTCGGGTTTTATCAGTAACGTACCGGGACCACCGGGAGGGTCCCGGGGGTCCACTAAGTGGAGCCACAAGCCCCGGAGGGATGCATGGGCCAAGTGTGGGAGGGGACCAGCCCCAGGTGGGCTGGTGCGCCCCCCACCAAGGTCCAAGGCGCAAGGGAGTGGGAAAGGGGGGCAAACCCTAGGGCAGATGGGCCCTAAGGCCCACCCTGGTGCGCCTCCCCCTCTCCCCTCCCCTTGGCCGCCCGTAGATGGGATCTAGTGTTGGGGAACGTTGCAGAAAACAAAATTTTTCCTACTCGTTTCACCAAGATCCATCTAGGAGTTCATCTAGCAACGAGTGATTAGATGCATCTACGTACCTTGTAGATCGCGAGCGGAAGCGTTCAAAGAACGGGGATGATGTAGTCGAACACGACGTGATTCAAATCACCGATGATCAAGCACCAAACGGACGGTGCCTCCGCGTTCAACACACGTACGGAACGGATGACGTCTCCTCCTTTCTTGATCCAGCAAGGGGGGAGGAGAGGTTGATGAAGATCCAGCAGCACGACGGCGTGGTGGTGGATGCAGGGCGTCACAGTAGCAGGGCTTCGCCTATACTACGAAAGAGAGACGTAACGGGGAGAGAGGAAGCACCAAAGGCTGAGGTATAAAATCCCTCCTCTCCCCCACTATATATAGGATGGCCAAGGGGGGGTGGTGCGCAGCCTAGGAGATCTGATCTCCTAGGTGCGGCGGCCAGGGGAGGGTTTCCCTCCCCCCCAAGGCACCTCGGGGTGCCTTCCACCACTTGGACTCCTCCGTGGTGGAAACCCTAGGCGCATGGGCCTAGTAGGGCTGGTGCCCTTGGCCCATGTAGGCCAAGGCGCACCCCCTACAGCCCATGTGGCCCCCCGGGACAGGTGGCCCCACCCGGTGGGCCCACGGGACCCCTCCGGTGGTCCCGGTACAATACCGATAACCCCGAAACTTGTCCCGATGGCCGAAACAGCACTTCCTATATATAATTATTTACCTCCGGACCATTCCGGAACTCCTCATGACGTCCGGGATCTCATCCGGGACTCCGAACAACATTCGGGTTACTGCATATTCATATCTTCATAACCCTAGCGTCACCGAACCTTAAGTGTGTAGACCCTACGGGTTCGGGAGACAAGCAGACATGACCGAGACGACTCTCCGGTCAATAACCAACAGCGGGATCTGGATACCCATGATGGCTCCCACATGCTCCACGATGATCTCATCGGATGAACCACGATGTCGAGGATTAATCAACCCCGTATACAATTCCCTTTGTCAATCGGTATGTTACTTGCCCGAGACTCGATCGTCGGTATCCCAATACCTTGTTCAATCTCGTTACCGGCAAGTCACTTTACTCGTACCGTAATGCATGATCCCGTGATCAACCACTTGGTCACCTTGAGCTCATAATGATGATGCATTACCGAGTGGGCCCAGTGATACCTCTCCGTTATCCAGAGTGACAAATCCCAGTCTCGATCCGTGTCAACCCAACAGACACTTTCGGAGATACCTGTAATGCACCTTTATAGTCACCCAGTTACGTTGTGACGTTTGATACACCCAAAGCACTCCTACGGTATCCGGGAGTTACACGATCTCATGGTCAAAGGAAAAGATACTTGACATTGGAAAAGCTCTAGCAAACGAACTACACGATCTTTGTGCTATGCTTAGGATTGGGTCTTGTCCATCACATCATTGTCCTAATGATGTGATCCCGTTATCAATGACATCCAATGTCCATAGCCAGGAAATCATGACTATCTATTGATCAACGAGCTAGTCAACTAGAGGCTTACTAGGGACATATTATGGTCTATGTATTCACACGTGTATTACGATTTCCGGATAATACAGTTATAGCATGAATAAAGACAATTATCATGAACAAAGAAATATAATAATAATGCTTTTATTATTGCCTCTAGGGCATATTTCCAACAGTCTCCCACTTGCACTAGAGTCAATAATCTAGTTACATTGTGATGAATCGAACACCCATGGAATTCTGGTGTTGATCATGTTTTGCCCTAGGGAGAGGTTTAGTCAACGGATCTGCTATATTCAGGTCCGTATGTATTTTACAAATCTCTATGTCTCCATCTTGAACATTTTCACGAATGGAGTTGAAACGACGCTTGATGTGCCTTGTCTTCTTGTGAAACCTGGGCTCCTTGGCAAGTGCAATAGCTCCAGTGTTGTCACAAAAGAGTTTGATTGGCCCCGACGCATTGGGTATGACTCCTAGGTTGGTGATGAACTCCTTCACCCATATAGCTTCATGTGCTGCCTCCGAGGCTGCCATGTACTCCGCTTCACATGTAGATCCCGCCACGGCGCTCTGTTTGCAGCTGCACCAGCTCACTGCTCCACCATTCAACATATACACGTATCCGGTTTGTGACTTAGAGTCATCCAGATCTGTGTCGAAGCTAGCGTCGACGTAACCCTTTACGACGAGCTCTTCGTCACCTCCATAAACGAGAAACATTTCCCTAGTCCTTTTCAGGTACTTCAGGATATTCTTGACCGCTGTCCAGTGTTCCTTGCCGGGATTACTTTGGTACCTTCCTACCAAACTTACGGCAAGGTTTACATCAGGTCTGGTACACAGCATGGCATACATAATAGAACCTATGGCTGAGGCATAGGGGATGACACTCATCTCTTCTATCTCTTCTGCCGTGGTCGGACATTGAGCTGAGCTCAATTTCATACCTTGCAAAACAGGCAAGAACCCTTTCTTGGACTGATCCATTTTGAACTTCTTCAAAATCTTATCAAGGTATGTGCTTTGTGAAAGACCTATGAGGCGTCTTGATCTATCTCTGTAGATCTTGATGCCTAATATATAAGCAGCTTCTCCAAGGTCCTTCATTGAAAAACTTTTATTCAAGTAGGCCTTGATGCTTTCCAAGAGTTCTATATCATTTCCCATCAAAAGTATGTCATCTACATATAGTATGAGAAATGCTACAGAGCTCCCACTCACTTTCTTGTAAACGCAGGCTTCTCCATAAGTCTGCGTAAACCCAAACGCTTTGATCATCTCATCAAAGCGAATGTTCCAACTCCGAGATGCTTGCACCAGCCCATAAATCGAGCGTTGGAGCTTGCACACCTTGTTAGCATTCTTAGGATCAACAAAACCTTCCGGCTGCATCATATACAATTCTTCCTTAAGGAAACCATTAAGGAATGCCGTTTTGACATCCATTTGCCATATTTCATAATCATAGAATGCGGCAATCGCTAACATGATTCGGACGGACTTCAGCTTCGCTACCGGTGAGAAAGTCTCATCGTAGTCAACCCCTTGAACTTGTCGATAACCCTTAGCGACAAGCCTAGCTTTATAGATGGTCACATTACCATCCGCGTCTGTCTTCTTCTTAAAGATCCATTTATTTTCTATGGCTCGCCGTTCAACGGGCAAGTCAGTCAAAGTCCATACTTCGTTTTCATACATGGATCCTATCTCGGATTTCATGGCTTCTAGCCATTTGTCGGAATCCGGGCCTGCCATCGCTTCTTCATAGTTCGAAGGTTCACTGTTGTCTAACAACATGATTTCCAAGACAGGGTTGCCGTACCACTCTGGTGCGGAACGTGTCCTTGTGGACCTTCGAATTTCAGTAGGAGCTTGATAAGAAGTATCTTGATCATCATCATTAACTTCCTCTCTAGTCAGTGCAGGCACCTCAGGAACATTTTCTTGAGTTGCGCCATTTACCGGTTCAAGAGGTAATACTTCATCAAGCTCTACTTTCCTCCCACTTACTTCTTTCGAGAGAAACTCTTTCTCTAGAAAGAATCCATTCCTGGCAACAAAGATCTTGCCTTCGGATCTGAGGTAGAAGGTATACCCATAAGTTTCTTTAGGGTATCCTATGAAGACGCATTTTTCCGACTTGGGTTCGAGCTTTTCAGGTTGAAGTTTCTTGACATAAGCATCGCATCCCCAAACTTTTAGAAACGACAGCTTAGGTTTCTTCCCAAACCATAATTCAAACGGTGTCGTCTCAACGGATTTCGACGGAGCCCTATTTAAAGTGAATGCGGCAGTCTCTAAAGCATAGCCCCAAAAAGATAACGGTAAATCGGCAAGAGACATCATAGATCGCACCATATCTAATAAAGTGCGATTACAACGTTCGGACACACCATTACGCTGAGGTGTTCCAGGCGGCGTTAGTTGTGAAACTATTCCACATTTTCTTAAGTGTGTGCCAAATTCGTGACTCAAGTATTCTCCTCCACGATCTGATCGTAGAAACTTGATTTTCCTGTCACGTTGATTCTCAACTTCACTCTGAAATTCCTTGAACTTTTCAAAGGTTTCAGACTTGTGTTTCATTAAGTAGACATACCCATATCTACTTAAGTCGTCAGTGAGGGTGAGAACATAACGATAGCCACCGCGAGCCTCAACACTCATTGGACCGCACACATCAGTATGTATGATTTCCAATAAGTTGGTTGCTCGCTCCATTGTTCCTGAGAACGGAGTCTTGGTCATTTTTCCCATGAGGCATGGTTCGCACGTGTCAAATGATTCATAATCAAGAGACTCTAAAAGTCCATCTGCATGGAGCTTCTTCATGCGTTTGACACCTATGTGACCAAGGCGGCAGTGCCACAAGTATGTGGGACTATCATTATCAACTTTACATCTTTTGGTATTCACACTATGAATATGTGTAGTAATACGCTCGAGATTCATTAAGAATAAACCATTGACTATCGGAGCATGACCATAAAACATATCTCTCATATAAATAGAACAACCATTATTCTCGGATTTAAATGAGTAGCCATCTCGTATTAAATGAGATCCTGATATAATGTTCATGCTCAGACATGGCACTAAATAACAATTATTGAGGTTTATAACTAATCCCGTAGGTAAATGTAGAGGTAGCGTGCCGACGGCGATCACATCGACCTTGGAACCATTCCCGACGCGCATCGTCACCTCGTCCTTCTCCAGTTTCCGTTTATTCCGCAGCTCCTGTGGTGAGTTACAAATATGAGTAACGGCACCGGTATCAAATACCCAGGAGTTACTACGAGTACTGGTAAGGTACACATCAATCACATGTATATCAAATATACCTTTGGTGTTGCCGGCCTTCTTATCCGCTAAGTATTTAGGGCAGTTCCGCTTCCAGTGACCCTTCCCTTTGCAATAAAAGCACTCTGTCTCAGGCTTGGGTCCATTCTTTGACTTCTTCCCGACAGCTTGCTTGCCGGGCGCAGCAACTTCCTTGCCGTCCTTCTTGAAGTTCTTTTTACCCTTGCCCTTCTTGAACTTAGTGGTTTTATTCATCATCAACACTTGATGTTCCTTCTTGACTTCTACCTCTGTTGATTTCAGCATAGCAAATACTTCAGGAATGGTCTTTACCATCCCCTGCATATTGAAGTTCATCACAATGCTCTTGTAGCTTGGTGGAAGCGACTGGAGGATTCTGTCAATGACCGCGTCATCCGGGAGATTAACTCCCAGCTGAGTCAAGCGGTTATGCAACCCAGACATAGTGAGTATGTGCTCACTGACAGAACTATTTTCCTCCATCTTACAGCTGAAGAATTTATCGGAGACTTCGTATCTCTCGATCCGGGCATGAGCTTGAAAAACCATTTTTAGCTCTTCGAACATCTCATATGCTCCATGTCTCTCAAAACGCTTTTGGAGCCCCGGCTCTAAGCTATAAAGCATGCCGCACTGAACGAGGGAGTAGTCATCAGTACGTGTCTGCCAAGCGTTCATAGCATCTTGGTTCTGTGGGACGGGTGGATCACCTAGCGGTGCTTGTAGGACATAATCTTTCTTGGCAGCTATGAGGATGATCCTCAGGTTCCGGACCCAGTCCGTATAGTTGCTGCCATCGTCTTTCAGCTTGGTTTTCTCTAGGAACGCGTTGAAATTGAATACAACGTTGGCCATTTGATCTACAGGACATATTGTAAAGATTTTAGACTAAGTTCATGATAATCAAGTTCATCTAATCAAATTATTAATGAACTCCCACTCAGATTAGACATCCCTCTAGTCATCTAAGTGTTACACGATCCAAGTCAACTAATCCGTGTCCGATTAACACGTGAGACGGACTAGTCATCGTCGGTGAACATCTCCATGTTGATCGTATCTTCCATACGACTCGTGTTCGACCTTTCGGTCTCTGTGTTCCGAGGCCATGTCTTCACATGCTTAGGCTCGTCAAGTTAACCCTAAGTGTTTTTGCATGTGTAAATCTTCTTACACCCGTTGTATGTGAACGAAAGGATCTATCACACCCGATTAACACGTGGTGCTTCGAAGCGACGAACTGTAGCAACGGTGCACAGTTAGGGGAGAACACTTCTTGAAATTGTTGTAAGGGATCATCTTATTTACTACCGTCGTTTTAAGTAAACAAGATGCAAAACATGATAAACATCACATGTAATCAAATAATAATAGTGACATGATATGGCCAATATCACATAGCTCCTTTGATCTCCATCATGGGGCTCCATGATCATCCTTGTAGATCGTCATACTCATCGACATATAAGTCGTGATTCCTTGTACAAGAACATGATCAATCTCATACATCACATATATCATTCATCACATCCTTTTGGCCATATCACATCACATAGCATACCCTGCAAAAACAAGTTAGACGTCCTCTAATTGTTGTTTGCATGTTTTACGTGGCTGCTATGGGTTTCTAGCAAGAACGTTTCTTACCTACGCAATGACCACAACGTGATATGCCAATTGCTATTTACCCTTCATAAGGACCCTTTTCATCGAATCCGATCCGACTAAAGTAGGAGAGACAGACACCCGCTAGCCACCTTATGCAACTAGTGCATGTCAGTCGGTGGAACCTGTCTCACATAAGAGTACGTGTAAGGTCGGTCCGGGCCGCTTCATCCGACGATGCCGCCGAATCAAGATAAGACTAGTAACGGCAAGCATATTGAACAAAATCAACGCCCACAACTACTTTGTGTTCTACTCGTGCAAGAGAACTACGCATAGACCTAGCTCATGATGCCACTGTTGGGGAACGTTGCAGAAAACAAAAAAAATTTCCTACTCGTTTCACCAAGATCCATCTAGGAGTTCATCTAGCAACGAGTGATTAGATGCATCTACGTACCTTGTAGATCGCGAGCGGAAGCGTTCAAAGAACGGGGATGATGTAGTCGAACACGACGTGATTCAAATCACCGATGATCAAGCACCGAACGAACGGTGCCTCCGCGTTCAACACACGTACGGAACGGATGACGTCTCCTCCTTTCTTGATCCAGAAAGGGCGGAGGACAGGTTGATGAAGATCCAGCAGCACGACGGCGTGGTGGTGGATGCAGGGCGTCACAGTAGCAGGGCTTCGCCTATACTACGAAAGAGAGACGTAACGGGGAGAGAGGAAGCACCAAAGGCTGAGGTATAAAATCCCTCCTCTCCCCCACTATATATAGGATGGCCAAGGGGGGGGTGCGCAGCCTAGGAGATCTGATCTCCTAGGTGCGGCGGCCAGGGGAGGGTTTCCCTCCCCCCCAAGGCACCTCGGGGTGCCTTCCACCACTTGGACTCCTCCGTGGTGGAAACCCTAGGCGCATGGGCCTAGTAGGGCTGGTGCCCTTGGCCCATGTAGGCCAAGGCGCACCCCCTACAGCCCATGTGGCCCCCCGGGACAGGTGGCCCCACCCGGTGGGCCCACGGGACCCCTCCGGTGGTCCCGGTATAATACTGATAACCCCGAAACTTGTCCCGATGGCCGAAACAGCACTTCCTATATATAATTATTTACCTCCGGACCATTCCGGAACTCCTCGTGACGTCCGGGATCTCATCCGGGACTCCGAACAACATTCGGGTTACTGCATATTCATATCTTCATAACCCTAGCGTCACCGAACCTTAAGTGTGTAGACCCTACGGGTTCGGGAGACAAGCAGACATGACCGAGATGACTCTCCGGTCAATAACCAACAGCGGGATCTGGATACCCATGATGGCTCCCACATGCTCCACGATGATCTCATCGGATGAACCACGATGTCGAGGATTAATCAACCCCGTATACAATTCCCTTTGTCAATCGGTATGTTACTTGCCCGAGACTCGATCGTCGGTATCCCAATACCTTGTTCAATCTCGTTACCGGCAAGTCACTTTACTCGTACCGTAATGCATGATCCCGTGATCAACCACTTGGTCACCTTGAGCTCATAATGATGATGCATTACCGAGTGGGCCCAGTGATACCTCTCCGTTATATGGAGTGACAAATCCCAGTCTCGATCCGTGTCAACCCAACAGACACTTTCGGAGATACCTGTAATGCACCTTTATAGTCACCCAGTTACGTTGTGACATTTGATACACCCAAAGCACTCCTACGGTATCCGGGAGTTACACGATCTCATGGTCAAAGGAAAAGATACTTGACATTGGAAAAGCTCTAGCAAACGACCTACACGATCTTTGTGCTATGCTTAGGATTGGGTCTTGTCCATCACATCATTGTCCTAATGATGTGATCCCGTTATCAATGACATCCAATGTCCATAGCCAGGAAATCATGACTATCTATTGATCAACGAGCTAGTCAACTAGAGGCTTACTAGGGACATATTATGGTCTATGTATTCACACGTGTATTACGATTTCCGGATAATACAGTTATAGCATGAATAAAGACAATTATCATGAACAAAGAAATATAATAATAATGCTTTTATTATTGCCTCTAGGGCATAATTCCAACATCTAGGGGGCTGTCGCCACCCCTAGGGAGGGAACCCTAGGTGGGGGCGCAGCCCCTCCCCTCCCCCTATATATAGTTGAGGTTTGGGCTGCCCAATACACACGAGTTCCTCTCCTCTTGCTGGCGCAGCCCTACCTCTCTCCCTCCTCATATCTCGCGGTGCTTGGCGAAGCCCTGCTGGATCACCATGCTCCTCCACCACCACCACCACGCCGTTGTGCTGCTGCTGGATGGAGTCTTCCTCAACCTCTCCCTCTCTCCTTGCTGGATCAAGGCATGGGAGACGTCACCGGGCTGTACGTGTGTTGAACACGGAGGTGCCGTCCGTTCGGCACTAGGATCATCGGTGATTTGGATCACGACGAGTACGACTCCATCAACCCCGTTCTCTTGAACGCTTCCGCTTAGCGATCTACGAGGGTATGTAGATGCACTCTCCTTCCCTTCATTGCTGGTCTCTCCATAGATAGATCTTGGTGACACGTAGGAAAATTTTGAATTTCTGCTACGTTCCCTAACAAAAGCTTCAACCTGATAAGCTCGAACCCAAATCGGAGAAATGTGTCTTCATAGGATACCCAAAGGAGACTGTTGGGTACACCTTCTATCACAGATCCGAAGGCAAGACATTCGTTGCTAAGAATGGATCCTTTCTAGAGAAGGAGTTTCTCTCGAAAGAAGTGAGTGGGAGGAAAGTAGAACTTGACGAGGTAACTGTACCTGCTCCCTTATTGGAAAGTAGTACATCACAGAAACCTGTTTCTGTGACACCTACACTAATTAGTGAGGAAGCTAATGATAATGATCATGAAACTTCAGGACAAGAAACTACTGAACCTCGTAGATCAACCAGAGTAAGATCCGCGCCAGAGTGGTACGGTAATCCTGTTCTGGAAATCATGCTACTAGATCATGATGAACCTACGAACTATGAAGAAGCGATGGTGAGCCTAGATTCCGCAAAATGGCTTGAAGCCATGAAATCTGAGATGGGATCCATGTATGAGAACAAAGTATGGACTTTGGTTGACTTGCCCGATGATCGGCAAGCAATTGAGAATAAATGGATCTTCAAGAAGAAGACTGATGCTGACGGTAATATTACTGTCTACAAAGCTCGACTTGTCGCAAAAGGTTTTCGACAAGTTCAAGGGGTTGACTATGATGAGACCTTCTCACCCGTAGCGATGCTTAAGTCTGTCCGAATCATGTTAGCAATTGCCGCATTTTATGATTATGAAATTTGGCAGATGGATGTTAAAACTGCATTCCTGAATAGATTTCTGAAAGAAGAGTTGTATATGATGCAACCGGAAGGTTTTGTCGATCCAAAGGGAGCTAACAAAGTGTGCAAGCTCCAGCGATCCATTTATGGACTGGTGCAAGCCTCTCGGAGTTGGAATAAACGCTTTGATAGTGTGATTAAAGCATTTGGTTTTATACAGACTTTCGGAGAAGCCTGTATTTACAAGAAAGTGAGTGGGAGCTCTGTAGCATTTCTGATATTATATGTGGATGACATATTACTGATTGGAAATGATATAGAATTTCTGGATAGCATAAAGGGATACTTGAATAAGAGTTTTTCAATGAAAGACCTCGGTGAAGCTGCTTACATATTAGGCATAAAGGTCTATAGAGATAGATCAAGACGCTTAATTGGACTTTCACAAAGCACATACCTTGACAAGATTTTGAAGAAATTCAAAATGGATCAAGCAGAGAAAGGGTTTTTGCCTGTGTTACAAGGTGAGAAGTTGAGTCAGACTCAATGCCTGACCACTGCAGAAGATAGAGAGAAAATGAAAGATGTTCCCTATGCTTCAGCCATAGGCTCTATCATGTATGCAATGTTCTGTACCAAACCTGATGTGTGCCTTGCTATAAGTTTAGCAGGGAGGTACCAAAGTAATCCAGGAGTGGATCACTGGACAGCGGTCAAGAACATCCTGAAGTACCTGAAAAGGACTAAGGATATGTTTCTCGTATATGGAGGTGACAAAGAGCTCATCATAAACGGTTACGTTGATGCAAGCTTTGACACTGATTCGGACGATTCTAAATCGCAAACCGGATACGTGTTTACATTAAACGGTGGAGTTGTCAGTTGGTGCAGTTCTAAACAAAGCATCGTGGCGGGATCTACATGTGAAGCGGAGTACATAGCTGCTTCGGAAGCAGCAAACGAAGGAGTCTGGATGAAGGAGTTCATATCCGATCTAGGTGTCATACCTAGTGCATCTGGTCCAATGAAAATCTTTTGTGACAATACTGGTGCAATTGCCTTGGCAAAGGAATCCAGATTTCACAAGAGAACCAAACACATCAAGAGACGCTTCAATTCCATCCGGGATCTAGTCCAGGTGGGAGACATAGAGATTTGCAAGATACATACGGAGCTGAATGTAGCAGACCCGTTGACTAAGCCTCTTCCACGAGCAAAACATGATCAGCACCAAAGCTCCATGGGTGTTAGAATCATTACTGTGTAATCTAGATTATTGACTCTAGTGCAAGTGGGAGACTGAAGGAAATATGCCCTAGAGGCAATAATAAAGTTATTATTTATTTCCTTATATCATGATAAAAAGTTTATTGTTCATGCTAGAATTGTATTAACCAGAAACATAATACATGTGTGAATACATAGACAAACAGAGTGTCACTAGTATGCCTCTACTTGACTAGCTCGTTAATCAAAGATGGTTATGTTTCCTAACCATGGACAAAGAGTTGTTATTTGATTAACGAGATCACATCATTAGTTGAATGATCTGATTGACATGACCCATTCCATTAGCTTAGCACCCGATCATTTAGTATGTTGCTATTGCTTTCTTCATGACTTATACATGTTCCTATGACTATGAGATTATGCAACTCCCGTTTGCCGGAGGAACACTTTGTGTGCTACCAAACGTCACAACGTAACTGGGTGATTATAAAGGAGCTCTACAGGTGTCTCCAAAGGTACATGTTGGGTTGGCGTATTTCGAGATTAGGATTTGTCAGTCCGAATGTCGGAGAGGTATCTCTTGGCCCTCTCGGTAATGCACATCACTTAAGCCTTGCAAGCATTGCAACTAATGAGTTAGTTGCGGGATGATGTATTACGGAACGAGTAAAGAGACTTGCCGGTAACGAGATTGAACTAGGTATTGGATAACGATGATCGAATCTCGGGCAAGTAACATACCGATGACAAAGGGAACAACATATGTTGTTATGCGGTCTGACCGATAAAGATCTTTGTAGAATATGTAGGAGCCAATATGGGCATCCAGGTCCCGCTATTGGTTATTGACCGGAGACGTGTCTCGGTCATGTCTACATTGTTCTCGAACCCGTAGGGTCCGCACGCTTAAGGTTTCGATGACAGTTATATTATGAGTTTATACATTTTGATGTACCGAAGGTTGTTCGGAGTCCCGGATGTGATCACGGACATGACGAGGAGTCTCAAAATGGTCGAGACATAAAGATTGATATATTGGAAGCCTATGTTTGGATATCGGAAGTGTTCCAGGTGAAATCGGGATTTTACCGGAGTACCGGGAGGTTACCGGAACCCCCCGGGAGCTATATGGGCCTTAGTGGACCTTAGTGGAAGAGAGGAGAGGTAGCCGAAGATGGGCCGCGCGCCCCTCCCCTCCCTTGGTCCGAATAGGACAAGGAGAGGTGGCCGGCCCCCTTCCTCTTCTCCCCCCTCCGCGAATCCTATTCCAACTAGGAAAGGGGGGGGAGTCCTACTCCCAGAGGGAGTAGGACTCCTCCTGGCGTGCCTCTCCTGGCCGGCCGCACCCCCCCTTTGAGCCTTTATATACGGAGGCAGGGGCACCCCCTAGAGACACAAGTTGATCCACGTGATCATATTCTTAGCCGTGTGCGGCGCCCCCTGCCACCATAGTCCTCGATAATATTGTAGCGGTGCTTAGGCGAAGCCCTGCGACAGTAGTACATCAAGATCGTCACCACGCCGTCGTGCTGACGGAACTCTTCCCCGACACTTTGCTGGATCGGAGTCCGGGGATCATCATCGAGCTGAACGTGTGCTAGAACTCGGAGGTGCCGTAGTTTCGGTGCTTGATCGGTCGGGCCGTGGAGACGTACGACTACATCAACCAAACGCTTCCGTTGTAGATCTACAAGGGTACGTAGATCACACTCTCCCCTCTCGTTGCTATGCATCACCATGATCTTGCGTGTGCGTAGGAAATATTTTGAAATTACTACGTTCCCCAACAGTCCCTGGTCACTACTGGAATCTGGCATTTTGCCGTCTGCTTCCTCTTTGCCGTCGGCCAGCTGACGGCAAAGAGCCTCTTTGCCGTCCGTTTTCACAAAGCGGACGGCAAAGACAGGCCTGATGGCAAACACGCTATTTACCGTCAGCCAACTCTTTGCCGTCCGCTAGCAGACGTCATAGAATCTTTGCCGTCCGCTAGGGTGGCCCACTACCGAGAACGACCTAATGGACACTTTCTTTGCTGTCCGCTAGCAGACGACAAAGAAAGTGGCGAAGCTAACGTCCGTTAGCTAGGATCTTTGTCGTCTGCTGGCGGACGGCAAAGAACCGTGCCCTAACTAAAATCCATTGACGGTCGCCCGCGCCCCATCTCTCTGTCCCCTCTCTCTCTCCACCCGCGCCCGAGCCACCGCCGCCCCGCGCCACGCTGCCCCCGTGTCACCGCCACCCTGGGCCACCCCCGTCGCCGCGCCGCCCCAGCAGCCCCGGTGACCCCCTTCCCCGCCCCGCGCCATCCCCGTCGTCGCGCTGCGCTGCCCCGTGCCCGAGCCGCCGCCGCCCCACGCCACCCACGTCGCCGTGGCACCCCCTCCTCCACCCCGGCGGCCCCGGCGCCCCTCTGCTCCACCACCGCCCCCCCCCCCCCCGCCGCTCCGGCGCCTCCTCTTCCACCCGGCGGCCCTGGCGCCCCTCTGCTGCACCACCGCGGGCCACCCCGCCGCTTCGGCGCCCCCTCCTCCACCCGGCCGCCCCACCACTCTGGCGCCCCCTCCTCCACCTGGTGAGACCTCTTGTATTTTTTTGTTTCTGTATTTTATGTTTAGTTTAGGTTTACTTTAGGTTTGGTTTAGTTTAGGTTTAGAGCAGAGAGGCTTATATTGCAGTGCAAGAATTGATTATGATAGCTCATCCATACTTGGAAGTTCTTAGGGTCCATGCGAATAGAACCTGATAGCTTGCTGATACACACCAGTAGCTCAAGATGCGTAGCCTTCTACTGAAATGCGGTGCTGGTGCACTGATGTGAAGCATGGTGTATAATCCAGCTGTTGATCACACCTGAGTTTGTAGTGCTACTTTTTTCACGAGATAGCATCTCAACGATATTAATATAACTAGATTAGTTCCCTATAATATGATAATTCTGCCCCCTACAAGAATAATACATAATAAAGCATTTTTAAAAATATTGAAATAATTAAGCATGAACCTGTTGAAGTAATCAGCAACACTCGAATTAGATTAATTTGAGAAAACAACAAGGCATGCATATTGCTTATGGAATCTATCATAAGAGGCAAACTATACCCGTCTTTTTCTTTTCTTTTTTGCGGAAAGGCAAACTATACATTCAGCAAGCCGAAGGAAAGTCTAGCGTGTCTTTCTCACTAGCATAGGCATGAAAGCATAATCTCAATCTAAACAGGAGGCCGTATTGATCGGAGTGACTGCGATGGTCACAGTCTTGGCAAGTGGCAACATCATTGTTGAGGTGTGTGTGCCTCAAACTCGTATGTTAGTTGCGTCTCCTGTGATCATAGTTGAGCAAGTATAAGATTGCAGTATGGTTATAATGTCTTACCCCAGCTTGCATTTACATACCTTTTCTGTAATAGGATCCTATGGTAATGTGATGTGGTACTTGTTCTAATTTGCATACAAAGTAAATTGATTTTAGGACACTACCCTTAGTTTATGATTTGAGGTATGTTTGTTTGCTTGGTGTGTGGTACCTAGAATCACCTAAAATATGGTGCAACTATGATTGTTGCCACAAGTATTCCAATGTGATCACAACACAAGGAACTTTAGGTTTAGTTTTGGTTAAGAAGAAAGAAGAAAGATGAAAGATGAAAAAAATAAGAAGAAGAAGAAGATAAAGAGGAGGAAGGAGAAGTGTATTTTTTTCCCTATTTTTAGATTACTATGCTCTTTTTTTCAACATTTTCAGTTTTCTTTCACGTCTAAAGAAATTCCTAGTTTTGAAGGGTGCCAATTGCCATTGCTAACTAACCTACCAAATTAATTAAGTGTTGTTGATGTTGTTGAGCACAAGTGCATTGCTTTTTTTCTCAGTTTTCTTTCATGTCTAGAAACTTGGCTCTATGTTTATAGATATGCTTCTAGCTAGATACTAATTGGTCTCTTCTGCTGCTTATTAGAGATGGGGGGAGGCCGTCACCGCAGGCTCCGCTCTGCCACACCGGAGTACGAGTTGGATAATTTCGAGGTCTTCAGTATCATACTTGGGACTTCCTCCAAGAGGCAGGTATATAAAAGGAGAGATCTACCCTTCACCCATCTCATTATGATAACTCTGTTGTTTGCTACATCACTCCTTGTCCCAAACTGCAGAGGCTGTCTGACACTTTTATGACGATGCTGGACGGCCATCGACCAAAGAATGTGAAGCTGCGATAGGCCGGCAGCGGGCTTCGCAGGCTTTGGGACGTGGAGTTGGTGATCAAGTACGACCACATGTACCTGTGTCGTGGCTGGGAGCAGTTCTACCGTGCCTACGACCTGCGGCACGGGTAGCTCCTTCTCTTCAGGTACGACAACGACGCCATGCTCACCGTGAAGGTGTTCAACACGACTATGTGTAGCATGCGCTACCAGGACGATGATGATGCCAGTATGTTCTGCCTCTTCTTCCTCTACATTTTGCTTTGTCTCACATCGATTGTTAACGGTCATTGTTGCATTTGGTCAGGCAATGGGAGCAGCAGCAACGACTCTGGCTACAGCCAAAGCCGCAGCGACTCTGGCTGCAGCAAAAGTAGCAGCGAGGATGATCCGGAATGAAGTGGGGAAGAAGAGGAGCAGAGTGGGGATGAGGAGGTGCAGGCTGACGATGGGCAACAGATGGTGGTGGCTGAGGATGACGTAGTGATGGTGGTGGCTGACAATGGGCAAGAGATGGTGGTGGCTGACGATGGGAAAGAGAGGGTGGTGGCTGAGGATGACCTAGCGATGGTGTTGCCTGAAGATGGCCTCGCAATGGTGGTGGTGCCTGACAATGACCTCGCGATGGTGGTGGCGCCGGCGATCCCACAGCTGGGCGACATGACCATGCCAATTGTGGTAGAAGACTACATCCCACTGTCAATAGAAATCCATATATGGCTTGAGGCAAGCTTCAAGGCAATGGTGCCTAAAGTTCGACGAGATTATTAGAACTTTTGGTTTTAAAGAGAATGAAGTGGACAACTGCATATATGTTAAATTTAAAGGCAGTAGGTTCACATTTTTAGTCCTATATGTGGATGATATTCTATTGGCTTGCAGCGATAAAGATATGCTGCATGAGACCAAGAGATTTCTGTCATCAAAATTTGACATGAAGGATCTCGGTGAAGCCTCGTATGTCCTTGGCATCGAGATTCATCGAGATAGGTCCAAAGGAACATTAGGACTATCGCAAAGGGCATACTTTGAGAGAGTACTAAAGAAATTCAATATGCATAAGTGCTCTTCCTCACCTGCCCCCATAGTTAAGGGCGATAAGTTTGGGACATTCCAATGTCCGAGGAACCAAAATGAAACTGATCAGATGAAGTCGGTTCCTTATGCTTCAGCTGTCGGAAGCATCATGTATGCTCAAGTATGTACACGCCCTGACTTAGCTTTTGTAACCGGGATGCTTGGCAGATTTCAATCTAATCCAGGACCGGACCACTGGAAGGCCGCAAAGAAAGTCTTGCGTTATATGCAAGGTACTAAAAATTTCATGCTTACATATAGAAAGTCCGATAACCTGGAAGTTATTGGTTATTCAGACTCTGATCTTGTCGGGTGTGTGGATAGTATGAAATCCACGTCAGGTTATATATTCACACTCGCTGGAGGAGCCATATCGTGGAAAAGCTCCAAGCAAAAGATAGTTGCCTCATCTACGATGATGGCAGAATATCTAGCATGTTTTGAGGCCACCAGGCAGGCTGTATTCCTAAAGAATTTCATTCCCGGACTTAAAGTGGTTGACAGCATTTCCAAACCACTGACATTGTACTGCGATAATGAACCCGCAGTTTTCTATGCGAATAACAACAAGTCAAGTGCTGCTGCCAGTCACATTGACCTAAAGTACCATGTTGTTCAACATAGAATCCACGATCAAACTATTAATGTTAAGCATATCAGTACGACACGTATGCTTGCGGATCCGCTTACTAAAGGCTTACCACCCAATATATTTCGTGAGCATGTAGCCGGCATGGGATTATTGGAAGCCTCTTGATTCTGGAATTATGAGACCGCTAATATAAACCACTCCCAATAAGTAAAATGTTTCCTTTTCGAAATAGGATGTGTGCTATGAATATTGAGGTTCAATGGCTTTTCATCGGCTGTTGTAACACCTTACTCTGGTATATTATTCCTATGGAGAATGGACAAAAGTCATTGAGCCTAACGATCAAGGGGGAGAATGTTGGTATTGATCTAGAGGCCCAATGGGCCAAAACGAAAATAAAAGACCAGAAATAAAGTTACGTTAAAGAGAGAAACAGGGAGGCCACGAACCAACGTTCGTACCCCTCGATCTCAACTTACGCGCCCTGATCGGGGGCACCCTAACCAACTATGGTTTTGGTCCCCTGTCGCCAGCGCACATAAAAAGATGGGGGAGCAGCCGGCACCTACGCTAGACTAGTTCTCGTACGGTTTACTCCTGCTCCCCACATCCCTAAACCCTAACCGATCTGGGGGAGCGCTGCACGACGGGAAGATCATCTCCAAGCTCTGCCCCTGTCCCAGAGCAGTGTCGGTGGCGCCCGGAGGGACGCCGCTACCTGCAACGAGCAACTTCACCGAGCCTGCATCAAGCCTGCATCGAGCAGGCACGGGACTTCGCACCGTCGACACCAATGGACAGACCACCCAGGGAGATCTGGAGATCATGGAGAAGATGACCAAGACCACCGTAGATTATTGTTGTGTCTGGTGCTTTGCAGTTACCATTTGCTTTGTGATCACCCTATGCATAGCCGTCCTGATCAAGTATTATGGGTCGACACCCATTACTCCAGTGCAATAAACTGTTGAGTTGTGATCCAAACTCATATAAAGGCTAACTTCTGACGGAGCGGAGCGAAGGCCTGTTGCCAGGAGGCTTGGACCGTGGGGGCGGGGAGGGGGGGGGGGGGGATGGGGGGCTTTTACTCGATATGGATCCATTTCGACCTAGGTCACGTCTACTATATAATCTCTTGTAAGTGGCCGCACAAGATAAGATCGTCGTTGTAAATCCCGACATTTATAACCTATGCTGATATAGTAAGTTTTGCTGGCTGACGCACATGGTTGTTTACCCTTCTCATTGGAGTGGTTTTTTGACATCAAAATCTTATGCCATCTGTGTTGATTTGATCTTCATTTTCTATTGCCTGTCGTATCTCTAACATAGACTCTATCTCTGGCCTAGACCCGCCTCTCGTTCAATGTCACACTCGTCGCCTCCCGGAACTACGGGTCCAAGGCATGCTTCAGCCCTAGCATGCATGCAGAGGTGTCTTATAGTAGCGTCCAGCTTGTGGCTAGCGTGGTCGAGACGCAGGGGCACCGTGCTGGGCCATGGAAGGCAGTGAGCAGCGTGTCATGGCAATAGCCACTGGGGGTTCCCATATGGAATGTCTTACACAACCTCGTGGAGGATATATGAGGAAAGGGATTGCTACATCCAACGTCACTGCTGCCGAGGTCTGGAGCGTGATCACCGAGATGTTTGCATCCCATCCCCGAGCACGTTCAGTGAACACATTGATTGCCCTTGCCAACATGCATAAGGGCTCCCTGGTGCGTCCGAGTAGCTCTCTACGATCTAAGCACTTACCGACTGAATGGCCAGAACTAGCAAGCCACTTGGCAACCCACTAGTCTGATACCATACTGGCCGGCCTTGACCTCGACAACAACCCACTGGTCTCGGCGCCTTTGACGCTCGCGTCAACCCTCTTCCAAAAGAAATTTGGTAGCCCATATGCCGACTCTCACGTAAGTAGAGGGTCGATCGCGATAGGAGCATGGAGAAATGTGGCGACCCACCACAAACTCCAATGATAAAGATAAAGATTTTTAATACAATCAACTCAACCGTAACAGTTGTGCCCATAGTACTTATATGTGTAGGGGGTGGCAATCTCGCTAATCTACGAATAAAACAATTTGTTCTACATTGACCTAACATGTTCAGGTACACCTTTGACAGGAAGCAACTAGAACTAGAATGAACAGAAAACAAAAACTATGATAATGTACATAGGAGACCATGTCTAATCTAACTCAAGGAAATTCATAATGCATCTTGATGGCTGATCTTTAGCGAATGGGATCTTGGCCATCCGTAGATCTTCACATGAGGCCGGGGCATCGTTCACTTTAATAAATGGGCCGCACTAACTGTCACATGTGGGGGGGGAGCGACACCCGCCCACACACCGTGTGTGGTGTGAGCAGAAGACAGCCCACACGTGCCATGTGTGGGCGAATATTAGAACCGCCCACACGTGTGGCAGGAGGAGCACCCTACCACACACCCTGTATCAACATACATATTTCGTGCGGGATCGAACTCAGACCAAATGATTTCCTGTTGGCACAACATGACGCTGGCAACGAAAAACGCACGTGTAGCCCAGTTACCTATTGCTTCACTAAAACAAGCCAAAAAACAGCACCAAGAACATGTGTTTATAAAAATTAAAAACAATACAGTTGCTATAGTACATACGTGCCAACAAAAACAATTTGACTTGCGTCAGAATTTTTTTGCCATGGCAACAAGTTTGCAAAGTGTACATGGAAAAGTATTGTACAAAATGATATATGTACATATATATGTAATGCCATGGCGCAACAAGTTTGATCGAGTTGTTGTATACGAATGATTTCTATTAAAATTTCTGTTATTGATCTGGTTATGAAAATTATGGTCTAAAAGTATTGGAATTACCATGGTCTAAGCAGCAAACAATGCCAACGGAAAAACTGCATATTGATTGTACCCAAGGAAAAAAATTGGTTGAAAATTTGCCATGACATCTTTACTGCTATATGATGGCAAATTGTATGAATTTGCCATGGAAAATATTGTTGTTTCCCAAGCTAAAAACATGGCAAGTTTTGCAGCGGGGGTGCATATCAACTTGCCATCACATAAAAATTCAAACAAATGCCATGTTTTCAAAAAACAAAACAAAAAAATCATGGTCGTCATCATGGAGGACGACCTCCTGGTCGGCATCTTAGTCGACGTCTAGGCCGGGGGAGGAGTTACATTGCCATTGTCAAATGGAAAGTAGATTTTGCCGTGTTGCTAAAGGAAAAGAACATTGCCATGACCCTTAAACTACATTTGCCATGCTTGAACTTAATTTGCCATGGGGCAAATAAAATTGCGATGGTATCTATTTTTGAAACACGAGTAAATCTCGGATGCCGATAAGTGCCACACATGTGGGTGTTAGGGAGTCCGCCCACACATTTTGTGTGGTGTATAAAAGGAACAGCCCACACACTTACGTGTGCGCAAAACAACTAGCGCCAACACGCCTCTTTTTTCCCCTCCCGATCCCTCTCACACGCGTGTGTGTGGGCGCATTTGATAATGCCCACATGCCCGTATGTCAGGCCTCGTACCTCCTGGTCCAGCACGCCACGCGTGACGGTCACCGCGCGCCCGCAGTTGCCATGGTCCAGACCCTCGTCCATGTTCGTTTAACTGCAGTTGCCATGTCGTTGAACTACGGTTGCCATGTCGGACAACTGCAGTTGCCATGGTTGCTCAACTGCAGTTGCCATGTATGGTCTGATCTAATGTAGTTGCCATGATTCCATAACTTTAGGAGTTGCCACATACTAACACTAAGCAGTTGAGAGAGTTGCCATGTGCTCACAAGCATGCTATAGGGCAGTTGCCATGTAAAAAGAAAGAGTTGCCATCTGCTTACGTGCACGTTAGGAAAGTTGTCATGTACATGCACGTTAGGGCAGTTGCCATGTACCAAAAACATATGGCAACTCGGTAAAAAGATTGCCATCTGCTTACGTGTACACTAGGCAGTTGCCATGTATCCTGCAAAACACATGGCAAATTCAGATAAAAAAAGAGAGTTGCCACCTGCTTATAAAGCACACTAGGGGCAGTTGCCATGTGCACTGCAAAACACATGGCAAATAGCAGCTTGGGTGTGGCAGAGGAGGCGGGCGTGTGGGCGAGATGGTAAATGGCCACACACTAGCCCTAGTGTGTGCGTGCAAAGTGGCGTGTGGGCGAACTGCTGAATGCCCACACACCAGCCCCTCCTGTGTGGTGAAACGGCCGTGTGGGCGACCGGCTGAACGCCCACACACCAGGCCAGTCCTACGTGGCACTAGAAACATGCCAAAATTCATGCGCTCACGAACGGACGCGGATCCACGCGTGTGGGCGAGATGCAAACGCCCAAACGTGTGGGCGTTAACATTTCCGTAAATCTAATGTTGCCATGATCCCTTCAAAGAAGAAAATTTGCCATGTTGCAAAAAAGGAAAGAAAAATTACCATGGTCCTTAAAATTGGAAATTGCCATGCTCCGAAAATTGCGTTTGCCATGATACACACACTAAGTTTGCCATGGTCCTGTTCGAAAACAAAATTTGCAAGCTTGTAAAAGAAGGAAGAAAATCTGCCATGCTCCATAAACTACGGTTGCCATGAAAGATACACTGAGATTGCCATGGTCCCATTGAAAACAGAAAATTTGCCATGTTGCAATAAAGAAAGAAAATTTTCCATGCCCCGTAAACTACATTTGCCATGGTTCCATTCAAAAAGAAAATTTGCCGTGTTGCAAAGAAGGACAAAAAATTGCCACGCTCCACGAACTGCCATGAAAGAAAATTTGCCATGGCCCCGTTCAAAAAATAGAAAATTTGTATGAGGCATAGACTAAAAAATGCCATGATCCATAAACTATAAGTCCCATGATGCATTCACTAAATTTTCCATGGTCCCGTTCAAAAAGAAAAATGCCATGCTGCAAAAAAAAGAGAAGACATTTGCCATGGTCCATATAATAAAATTGCCATGTTCCATAAACTATATTTGCCACGATCTATTAAACTAAAATCCGTGGTCCAAACAAAAGTGATTTTTGGACATGTTGCAAACAAAAGAAATTGCCATGCTCCGTAAACTACAGTTGCCCATGCTCCATGAAAGTAAATTGCCATGGTCAAAAAAGATGAAGCAATTTTTCCATGTTAAAAAGAAAGAGAAAATTGCCATGGCAAAAGCATGTTCAAATTTGCCATGGTATTTACCAAAACTTGCCATATTTTATGTGATTAAAATTTCCATGTATGAGAAAACAACACAAAAAATGATTAAATTTGCCATGGCAAAACTGCATATTCAGATTTGACATGGCAAAAACTGCCATACTTCACATTTGCCATGGCAAAATGCATATTCAAATTTGCCATGGCAGAAAAAATGAATATTTCAAATTTGCCATGGCAAAAAAATGCATATTTTAAATTTGCCATGGCAAATGTATGATCAAATTTGCCATGGCAAAAATGCATGTTCAAATTTGCCATGGTATTTTACCAATATTTGCCATCTTTTAGTATGATTAAATTGTTGTGTAGGTGAAACAACACAAAAAATGATCAAATTTGCCATGGAAAAAAATGCATAATCAAAAATTGTAGTTGGATTTTTTTTCAAATTTACCATGGTTTCATAGAATAATTTGCCACGAATATGAAATGATAAGGAAAATGATGAAAAATTGCCATGGCAAATGTATGTTCAAAATTTGCCATGGATTTTTTTATCAAAGCCATGGCAACTACTCGTGACATATTATGCCCATGGCAACATATTTTTCATGGCAACTCCACTACATAACTTCGTGATCCCCTTGGCTTCCTCTCACAAGATGAAGTTGCTACAGAAAAAAAGCAAGGCTAGGAGGAAGCCAGGGGAATCTCTACTGACCAATGCACATCGTTCCATTCCCCCTATCGTCTCCATGAGTTAGCTACTAGCACACATTAGTCAGCAACAACGCTACAGAACATGGACCAAAATAGCAGTTAGCAGCAACAGTTAGCAAAATACAGAGCGCCAAAATTTGAGGGCAGTGCGACACTGATGAAGCAGAGCATCCAGCGGCTAGCCCCCCGGATGTATCTAGCAGGGGATGGACTCACCATGGAGGGAAGTGGCGCCAGCTGGAGGAGTGGGAGGAGGTTGCTCTGGGGTTGCGACGAGCAGTACCAAGAGCGCGGCGGTAGCACTGGCAGCTCGGGCTCACGGCAGGAGGCGATAGTCGTCGGGGGCACCGGCCGCTGCACGGGGTGGAGCCGAGCCCAAATCGCCCGCGTAGCAGAAGCGTCGTCGGACCGTGCAGCCCCAAGCGCGGCGGCCTTCTTGTCCTCGCCGAAATCGAACCCGCCGCCAAAACTGCTCGCGGCACCATCCTTCTGCTGTGCGCATGCACACCTCCGCCGCCGCCGCCACGCACGGAGACGAAGGGAGAGCGCCGCCGCCGCGCACGGAGACGAAGGGAGAGCGCCGCGGCCGCGCACGGAGACGAAGGGAGAGCGCCGCCGCCGCGCACGGAGACGAAGGGAGAGCGCCGCCGCCACCCTCCTCCATGTCAGGCCGTCATGGGAGGCCGCAGCCGTCGAAGTAGGGGCCTCCGTCGATGCGGGGTGGGTGGAGGGGAGCTCCTCGGCGCAAGGCTTCCGCGGGAGCAGCGGAGCTCCTCGTCGCGTAGCTGCACTCCTCCATGCCCGCCGCTGTTGACGCGGAGGCCGCCGTCGATGTGGGGGGAAGGCTCCGCCACAGCCGCTCTAGCGAGTGGAGTGGGGGTGGGGGCCTGAGGCGAGAGGATAAGGTGCGCTGGTCCTTCGGCAGATGCTTGAAGATTCGACATCTAAGCGTTCGGGCTGAATTTCAACTGCCGCACGCGTTCGGGCGAGGAGTGTTTCGCCCACACAACACCGTTTGCTTACATGGCTTTGGACCCCGATTGCAATTGCTATAAAATTCGTGCAGATAGATTGAACGGCATCGAGTGCGTGTGGGCAGGTTTCTAAATGCCACACGTGTGAGCGTTAACATTTCCCTAATAAATTACATAATAATTGATTGACCAGATACGTGTTTTGTCGGCGACTTGAGAAGGCTTCTTCTGTGGTCTTGGTCAGGGCACAAGTGCACCCCCTGGCATCTAGTCTCCAACGCGGCGGCAGTGTCCCCGCCGACCCGCCTGCCCCCGCAAGACTCCACCCTTAGGTTGTCGACTCTGTCGTCGGACCGTCTAAGCACGACGTCAAACGCGTGCACCCCGTCCCGCACGTCCGCCATGAGGTTGTCCATGATGTACCCAGGTAGAGGCACCCCAGGGCCCCTTGCGACGAAGTGCGCCTCCCTTGCCTTGGGTGGCTTGGCGCAGAGCTGCTCCGATGTCGCGGGGCTAGCGGCGAGTATGACACAGCGGTAGGACACCTCCACGTACATGCCGGGCTTGGCGCATGCGTCCTGCTGGTTCTGCGAGGTGATGCGGAGCGTCAGATTGAACTCTGGGTCTAGAGTGAGGTCTGGAGCGAGGACGTCGAGGCCGGAGGCAGATTCGATGGCCACGGAATAGAATGGGTCGTAGTGTTCCTGGGACGACAAATAGGCTATGCCGGTGCCGACTAGAACCGCAGCAGCGATGCCCAATATTATGCAGCAGATGGCGAGAACATCGTCGCAGTTGGGAGGAACATCGTCGTGGTTGCTGGTGGCCGCCATGGAAGTTTTTTTTGTTGATTGACCGATTGATCGATCGGGTTTGTTTGGCAGTTTTGATTCTTCGGGGATGGTTTTATATAGCTATAAGTAGATAGCAGCCGTGTTGTTACCGGAAAGGAAAGGAGTTATGGGGTCGGTCGTACGTTTGTTTTCCCAAAAAATATTGATCCGTACAACAGTTACGATTCCGTACGTTTAGATCCCATGCGATCCATCAACCGACCTCTATCGTTTTGTCCATAATAAACCTAGATTGGTCTTTCGCGTTCTGGAGATAAGCCAAACTCAAACCAATCCAAGCCCTTAACGATAAGTCCAAGCACATGGGAAGGCTGCCGGAGATGGACGACGACGTTGAGAGGCAGCCAGCCTATGGAGATCAGGAGATCATGGAGAAGAAGGCCAAGGTCACCAGAGAATGCTGCGCCTGGTGTTTTGCTGTTACCTCCTGCATCGTAATCACCCTGTGCATAGTTGTCCTGATTGAGTACTATGGGCTCGACAACCATTACTCCGTGGCGATAGACTCTATCTCCGGTGTAGACCCGACGAGGGGCCTCTCGTTCAACCTCACCCTCGGTGTGGTCTCCCGGAGCTATGGGTTTAAGGCATGCATCAACTCTGGCACGTACATAGAGGTGTACTATGGTGGCGTTCAGCTTGCTGCTAGCGTGGCCGAGACGCAGGGGCTCTGTGGTGCCCCGCGGAAGGCAGCGGAGCAGCAGGTCATGGCAATGGCCACTGGGGTTCCTGTAGGGGATGTTTTACACAGCCTCACGGAGGACATGAGGAAAGGCGTGGTGGAGTTCGACGTCACATTACACCTCCCGGCCGGGTCATACGGTGGGGAGGACGGCATCCTGGAGTGGGCATCACAATGCAAGGGCATGCGGGTCGGTGGGGTCGCCGCGTCATGCGATTCCTCAAACCAAGAGGCGATGTAATATATCTATTTTTTTGGTTTTGAGAAGGAGTTGTATATCTAGATGATCTAGTTATTGACTCGTCGCTCAGTTGTCAAAGAGGTGTTATGCTGCTGCCGGTTCCTTAAAAAAAGTGATATGCCTATTGCCGCATACATACCACTAGCCGTATATGATCGGAGCATGTGTGGATTTATTATCAATTCTTCATTTTCGTCGAATTCTCCACTTCACTCGTTGCTTGGCATTTGTTGTTTCTAATCTCACTCTTCCTTAGCATATCAAACATCTTAGGATTACTGTTAAGGTTTATTAATTTGCTCTCTTATTTGTGTTGGCAATTCTTGATTTATTTACTTTCGCCATGCATGAATGATATTACTTTTTTTTGTTATAGGAGTGTATCAGTTGGTTATAATTATGGGTTATTCTACAAATGCAGGATAGGCACAATAATAATTACTTTAAATTTCGTCTACTCAATGTTTTAGATAACAATGGAAGGATGATCGTATCCCTCTCTGTATCATGAATGCACACAACCGGAAAGAGCAAAAAAAGAAAAAGCCACACGACAATTAATTGAGGGGAAAATGCCACAAGATGTAAAATAACATGAAAACCTACCGCATCAGATAAAAACCAACCGAACGGGCAAGGCGAGACCTTAAACATGGCATGCATGAGATAAAAATTGCTATCTCTGGCGCCCCGGCGGCGGCGGTCATTGTCGACCCGACATTCGACCTTATGCTTAGCGTCGCCTCATGGAACTACCTAGTGGGAGTGTGCGTGGATCATTAGACGTTCGTGGAGGTGGCCTACCGGGACGTCTCGCTTGCTAACACCACTAGTAGAACGCCCGTGCGCTGCCACGGGCTTTTGATAAAATTTAAGATTCTACTCACGGAGCTAAATAACTAAGAACAATGTCATCTCAGCTAACATATTTTTTAATAATCAGCTAACACACATCTATTGTCAAACACAGTAATGTTATCTGGATTGTATTTGTGACGTTTTGGTGTCAGATAGATGAATGAATAAAACAAAACCCATTCTAACTAAAGTTTTTCTTAGGTGAAGTGGGTTGTGTTGTATTCATTCATCTCAACATGTTTTGAGTCGAATAAAAGAAAACTATTCGCACAAGCCTCCTTCGCTAGCCAATGAGCAGCTCCATTAGCCGAGCGTCTCACCCATGCCACACAGAACTCCTCCGTTGATCGCATGGACTCCTTTACCTCCTCAACAATAGGGCCATAGACTGATCTATCAAATTCTTAGCTTCTTAATAACTTACAGCATCTACTGTCGCCCCTCTACTTTCTCCCTAAACGTCTGAAACGTCCGCCCCGGTCAGTGCCCGGTCAAAAATGAGTGACCCAACCAGACCCTCACTTTATCCCTAAATGTCCGGACTGACCAATATACCTTAGACCCATCTCAAATCTAGGGGCAGGATGGGCTACGGTCACGCCCGGGTACCCGCTCGGTCCCACCTGCAACCACCCAATCTTTCTTTCTCGCATCTCTCACATGGAGCATGGAACGATGCCAACACAGGGGAGGAGGTGGCTCGCGACGATGATGAGGTGAGCAGAGGCTGCTGACAACGTGGACGATGGTGGGGGAGGCACCTGACGACCTCGCGCGACCACCACATGTACCTGCTGTCCAAAGCCGCATGCAACCGTGGGCACGCCGATGGGTCACCGCAGCCTTGTGTTGGCCGTCGGCGAGCGAGCGTGCTCGCCTGCGGGTAGGCGGGCGAGCATGATGGACGCCGCCACAGCCGCATGTTGTCTAGCCTAGCTGTGGGGATGCTAGCCGCCGTAGCTGGCGCAACCCCGGCCTGGCCGCCGTTGCCGTCGTGTGCGGGCGGGCAATTGGGACTTAATCTTGATTTCAATATTTCTGCATGTTTGTTTTTAGTGATGCATGCAGTTTAGGTTGTCCAGGAAAAAAACATTGCATATATATTATACACTTCTTAATCTTCAATAAAAACACATAGGTGATTAACAAACTCCATGTTCATAAAAACTACAATAAATTAGTCTTATTGGTATTGTCAGCTAAGAAGATCAACGACCTTCTTGAGCAGTACCAAAAAATAGCTGAGTTAAGTCAATTTTGCCAATCATACTCACCTCGCTCTGTAAGCGGCCACAATTGTTGACCACGGCTAAGGTCTGCTCCTTCCCGCGCAAAAGGCAGTGGGGCCCTCTCCAAATTGCCGGTGCTCTTTAACCGGGACGGTGACTGTTCCGGGGCCTTGTCGTAGATGTAATCTTGCCTCCATCCTTACCGGGTACATCCAGTTTTGCTCATGACAACAAGATCATCCTTATATTTTGGCAAGCCTAAAGAGTTTTAGTGTAGTGTTCACGTTTCCTTTCACAAATGGAATAGAGGAAATTGAACCAGAGAGCAATATAACAATGTAGCTCTTTCACCATTGTACACAAAAATATGGTTGTTTCACAAATCCAAACATATTTTATTTTTATGTGCAAGGAAATTAAGCAATTTACAATCAGTAAACGAATCTAGGGAGCAAATGGATAAATGGTTAGGATCTTGCAAAAAAAAATACCCCAGTAAAACTTACACATACACAACTGCTGATCTTCTCCTACTATTCTCCTTATATACAATATTAATTTGTAACACATCAGACTCTCCAAAAATTTTGAGATCTCTAAAGATAAAATGATGTTCTTCAGTGCCAGCGCTGCTTCTTCTTAGCCTAAAACATACCCCCTCTGTCCCACAATATAAGATGTTTTTGCAAGCTATGTTAGCTTGCAAAGACATCCTATATTATCGGACGGAGGGAGTAGCACAACGACATTCTAAGAACCATAAAACCAAGCAAAAACGCCAGCAGCAAGGGAAAAGGGTGACAACTGCCTTCAGATGTTATTCGCTACGGCCTATAGCAAATTTTCTAGGCAATAAAGATAATGCTAGCTCAACATGCATTTAATAAAAAAATGAATTACAAATCACAATGAAAAAATATTTGACGAGTTAAAGCAAACAAATACTAATCTTTGTTGTTTTCTTTTCCATTTCAGTAAGAAACAAAATGAGTACACGAGTCATCCCCATCTTTGTTGTTTTCTTTTCCATTTCAGTAAGAAACAAAATGAGTACACGAGTCATCCCCATGAAATGCATCAACAAAGCAAGCAGGAGCAACAAAATTAAAGCAAACTTCTTACTGGGTTCGCAACTCATCCAAGTATTTTTACATGGACTATCGTAATGCAAGACAAATAAACTTGACATAAAAAACAACAATGATTGGACGCATTACATACATCATCATATGTATGTGTAATGCATGACCATGTTTAGTGTTGCTGGAAGACCACTTTCCTTCTCATCCTGGGCAACAACTTCAGCTTTGTTTTCACACGATCTCTTTATAGCATATGTCAGGGCACTTCATGGATAATCTGGATAGTACTCACATGTTCATTCATTTTTTCATATAATGGTCAAAGAAAAAAAAGTACACTCAATTTATCATTTAATTAGAGCACCGGTTTAATCCATAAAGGCAGCGTGTAGAGCACTCTCTCACACACACAGAGGAATGCTTGTATTTCTTAGTTTTTCCACCTACCTATGGCACATCATTTCAAGAATATAGTTGTTGAAGCAACTTATATGCAAAGCACGACTACTATCACGACATCCTTTTTGAGGACAAAGATAATTAATAACACGACATTCTATGTCTCATTGCTATCTTATTTATTTGATCATTTTGGGAGCTTCAATTCCTTGAGTAATTCAGTGAATGCCATCTGCAATGACCCGTTGTCTGCCAATGCCAACACTCATCTAGCCTTCTCCTTCGCCAATGTCAGCCTCCCACTTAGATTCTCCCCTTCTTCTCCATGCCCTCAGCCTTCACAAGTTCCTTGTCATACTTCTCCATCACCTCCCCGACATTCATATCATCCACCACGAATATAATTCATAACATTCAGGCGGTAAAGGTCAATGTACACCAAACCGGTCAAATAAATAGTACTTTAGCATATCTCAAGGGAAGTTTCAAATTTCACCTAAATTTTCAATTAAAGTCATGTCAATAATTTAATATTCTACCAATATTAAATACTATATGATAAATGTGATAGCTTAAATTCAAAGTAATAGATTGGATCCTCCCTTAACAATATGACTGGTAGATAGTTTTGAGAGGAAATCTGCATATATTTTAGCATAGACTTACCCAAAGAAAAAGTCATTATAACCGCTCAACAAATGACCTATAACATCTAATGTACCCAAGGGGAACAGATCAGATGACATGTTTTTGTAAGTCCTAGGATAACCAAAAAGCACATCATCATGACATGTCCTAAGTTGGAAGTGTGACACTTATGACCGTGGTATGTAATTGATATATTCCAGTTGGAAGTGTGTCATCAGATGCAATGTGGAAGTATGTCGTTAGATGCAATGTGGAGGGAAGATATCAAGGATACTCATCGGAGTACATATGCGGTGTCACTGGAGCAGCTGATTACCGGTAGGAGAACAGCAGCCAAACTCGTGTACTGGTCGGCAGTCACAACCATGCAATTGTACCCATCGCTACTGCGTGTATTTGCAGATTACAGAGCTGTAGATTCAGGATCCAGAGATGGAAGAAGATACCTGGGTCGCCAACGTTACTGTCATTGATCCAAAAATCCCTAGGACGTCCTCCAGCAGCGGGCCCTCCAGTAGCATGGCACCGAGTGTGCGGCCCTCTCATCCTCTTCAACACCGCCATCCGCCTCACACTACTCCTTTCCTCGCTTATCTCCACCGCTGCTCACCTTCCCGCCGGCGCCATCCGTCGTGCCCTTCGTCTGACAACAAAGATATTTTTTTATCAATAGATAAAAGTAAATTCACTTCTGAAAAAATACTAAATTCATAATCCATATACGTGTTCATGATCTTATTCCATACGCATGTTCAGAAATGTCCCTAGAACAAATAAATTTGATCTCGCTATACATACGGAATGTAAAACTTAGATGGTCAGCCTGAAATAGTTCATTTCTGAATGCAAGTAGTACCGGAAACTACATAGCATTCACAACTTCCATAGTAGCCTATGGCATCGGACACTTGCATATTTGAAAGGCTCGCAAGCTGAAAGCTACACGTATCACACAAAAAACTCCAAGTACAGTTGATTATACTCTAACCCAGCCGGCAGTGCCACTCCCTTGATCAATCATGAGTTTGTGCTCTAGATTCACAAGTTTTCTCATTCTACACACTGTACACTGCACATTAAAATACATGGATGAAAGGAAGAGAACCAGGTAGACTTGGTTCTCAAAGCATCTGAATAAAAAGAAGCAACATTTGCTTTTTACGTAACCCATATGAAAGAACTTGAATTAACAAAATACATGGATGCATATTAGTTTGGTTTTCTTAGAAATACAGGGATGAAAGGGAGTAGACCACCAATACCGAGCTCACCAATAATCCATTATACATATTTGCAATATAGACCAAAAATCCATTCGGTCCTAGAATTTTACAATATATATTTTCTATTAGTCATGAACAATCATTACAAACGCAAAATCCAATTACTTTAAAATAAGGAGCTCGATATCAGATTACCTGATCTTTCGTAGAGAAAAACAAAATACTAATTATTTTTTGCTAGAACAGCAAGAGGTCAGCCAAAATAGTTGCTATAATCATCTGCACAAATATAAGATAATTAACGATTCTGCACACGCATCAAGCTTCATTCTATGGGGTTGCGGCGCCCGGACAGGTGAGCACATCAAAATTTCCAGAAACACATCTCAGAAGTAACCGGCCATTTGGCAATATCAACTACCCCCTTTCCAGAAATATAAAGTGTATTTTAATTTTCTAGGCTCAAGCACTAATCAACGATTAATCTAATAACACATACTTTATGGCGTGACAAATTTGATATCATTAGCTTTGTGCCTCATGTTGTGATTTTCTGACTATGGCACTGTGAATGTCTGAACTCAGACGATTATGATATGTAGTGTTTTTGAACGGAGGGATGAAGCAACTGTGGATGCATTAGTTACCTCACGCATTTTATGCGCCTCATCAGGAGTACTGCAGTTTGCGGCACATTTGTCGAACATTTCAAGTATCCTGAAGACTCGATTCCTGGCGTCATTCGGATCTGAAGCGGACGACATCTCCTTGACAATTAGCTCTGCCCATTCAATCCTGTTGGCTGTAGTATTCATCACTGGCACATCAGATGCCACTGCGATTAACAATCGTTCAAGAGTTAGACAAGATGCAAATTGTACGAATGGTGCTGTTTATAAAAAATATACATCTCTAGACATTACTATAACTATCAGGCAACAAGAGAAAGAAGCAGTCAGGGTTATTTTTCAGTCATGTTAGCCATACCTCCAGATGAGGAGGCACCAGCATTGGTCGTTGCTGAATCCGATGCCAAATAATCCCTGAAGCTTCTGATGGCAGCATCCAAGACATTTCCCGACGCTTCGAGATAGCCCCGCAGAAGCTAGAAATTCCCCAAAATTACCCATTAGACATGTACAGAGCAAGACGGTACAAATCGGGGTTCTCAAGTCCACTGTTGTGGCATAAACCAAAGCTATACCAGGATTTCAGAAAACCATGGCAGAACTTCTGTGCACAAGGATATAACAGATGTGCAAGCTATTTGTTTTCAGTTATTTAGTTCAGACAGTTTACTTCTGAATCCTAAATTTAGCCATCATATGTGAGAAGAATTCAAAGTGGCGGGAGGGCAGGCGATCATGTCGGGTCGAAGGCGTGTACGATAATTGATCAGCAGAGGAATAATCCTCATGGGTGATTCCTACCCTGCTTCCCTGTAACGGTTTATACACGAAGCGCTTGGCACACGCAAGAGAGAAATCGTGGTGGATGATTCTTCTGAACTTTTGATTTCCAATTCCATCAATCTCTGAACTCTTAGTCTATTCAAATTCAAGAAAGGGGATATGAATCGACAACAGAAAATTTGTTTCAATATTCAAGGCACAATCTTTCTTGCGGTGTAACCAAGTTCGATTGGTTCTTGTGATGAACTGAATCGGCGGGCTCTACTACACGTCTGCGCATGATCTACCAATCAACCGAAAGAACAAGAAGCGAAAGAAAGAGGCACGGAGCGGCGGCGGGGGTACCTGCGGATCGGCGCCGGGGAAGACGGACTGGACCGCCTCGACGGGGTCGAACTCCATATTGATGCCGAGGTCGGCGACCGAGTCCACGGTGGCGGACGGTGAGCACCGGCCCCGCTTCGCCTGCAGCACCTCGAAGGGGTCGTCCAGGAAAGCCGCCGCCCCGCGCTTCCGGGTGCCGTCGACCTCCACCGCCATGGCCCGGCGACAGCGGCGATCCGGGGCGACGAGACGTTGGCAGCGATTCCGAAAGCGAAGGTGGCGATCCGGGGCGGTGACGGCGGCGATCCGGTGAGGGGCGGCGGCGATCCGGAGGACGCTGGGCTGGTCGACAAGCTCCCCTGTGGCGGCGGCGCAGGAACCCTAGCGCGTGCGAGGGTAGGAGGAGAGGATGCTTGCGCGAGGAGAGGGAAGGGAGTGGTTCGTGCATAGGATGGTTTTTGAGGGTTGCGAGTTAACGGAGGTGGAAGGATGACGAAAAAACTCAGAGGTGGAAGGATGATGAAAAAAACCAACGAAATTAAACCGCAGAGACTATTTACCAAGTCATCTATTAGGAGTAGAGATTTCTTCACGGCTCTCTAGGCCAGCCCGCACAAAGCGGTGGAGCATGTTGAGTAACGTAATTGTATTAGGAAATATAGGTTAGACTAGGAAATATTCTGTCTTGCCTTGTACTTCAAGTAGATCATGTACTCATATATATATATGCCCACGAGGCTCAAGCAATACAACGAACAATTCTACCAAACCTCTCTTTCCCTTCTGACATGGTATCTATCGCAAGTCCTCAGGCCCCATGAAGACCGTCCCGAGTTCAGCGCGCCCGTCTACCGATCGAGCAATGGGCTGCCGTTGCGTCGCCCGTCGGGCCGCAGCGCCGCCGCCCCGTGGTTCTTGTCCCAGCTGCACCGACCCGTGTCACCGCTGCGTCGCCCATTCGGGCCGTAGTACCGCGGCCCGCGGTCCACCGCCGCCCAGAGGTCGTCCACTCCGAGTCATCCCCGTGGTCGCACCGACCCTCGCGCCGCATCTGCGTCGCCCCGTCGGGCCGTAGCGAGCGTGGCACGCGGTCCACGCCGCCGTTCAGAGGCCGTCCCCGCGGTTACACCGACCCTCGTTGGTTTTCACTCCAGCCACGACTCCGCGATGCGTCAACCATTCCGACTTGCCTTTGGATTCTTCTCCAGTCTCACCGTCTGCGTCGCTACCATTGTGACTGTGGGAGGATGTTGAGTAACGTGATTGTATTAGGAAACATAGGTTAGACTAGGAAATATTCTGGCTTGCTTTGTATTCTAAGTAAATCATATACTTCTATATATATGCCCACGAGGCTCAAGCAATACAACAAACAATTTCGCCAAACCTCTCTCTCCTCTCTAACAGAGCAGCCCTTCAGCGTGAGGCGGGAGGGTGTGCACGTGCCGGCGACCATGACGGAACACTCTCCTGTGGGAGATAAGGCTTGGGGATGAGTTGTTCGACGTTACAGTTCGGTTCCCGTGGACATTCGTGGTGCACAAGTGGTACGTTGGGGTCGGAGCCAGTGCCGCATGCAGTGGGCTTTCGTGGTGTAGAATTATATTGGTATATTTTTGTTTTCTTTTGACTAAAAATTTTCTATGGCAACGGATTTTTATGATTGTAAGATTCCATGCATAGATTGGCAAGCAGTTAACTTTATTACCTTTTAATATGACTATAACAGCTCGCTATTTTATCATTGGTGTTCAAGTTTCTGATATTGCATGATTACATGAATCCATGCACCTCTTGTCGTCCCCCCCCCCCCCCCCCCCTGTGTTTAACCTCAGCTTTTGTGTCGCTTCAACTAGCTTCTATGGAAAAAAGCACATTTTATCCAGATTTGTTCATCGAGGCAGCTTATGCGGCATCCTGCTCACCTGCACCATCATGGTCAGGTCCTGTATTCAGGGAAGAAGAGGGCAAGGTGGTGGCATCAAGGTTTTGGTTACCGAATGAGGCAATTTTACTGAGGAGGACTGGTAAACGTGGTTACCACGGTTACCGAGAAATACCGAGAATATTTCAAACGAATTTTATAGTTGAATTTTGAAATCAAATAAGTGAATGAACGAACATTCAAACCAGAGACCTCTGAAAACAAGAACGAGGTTGCTACCAACACATCAGAACCAACTCTCATGACATTAATTAGATCCTGCGTACTTTACTATAAATCTAGAGTTTAAATTAAAAAAATTGGTATTTTTTGCTTGGTATGGGGATTTACCGAGGGGCATGGAAATATGTGGTAACCATGGGAAATCTCAAAATTTCGACCAATAACCAAAACCTTGCTGCCATGTTGGTGAGAACTCTGTTTTTTTTTTCGTAGTTTAGGGAACCCTATTCGATATGCGGGGATCTACTTAGTTCGATCAAGTATTTATTATTTGAGAATGACTATAACCTTTTTTGACAGGTGAGAATGACTATAACTTATGGACTCGGAAATACAGTAGTTTTCTATGATAAGTATTGGGCGGCCGGGCAAATGTGCCAATCTGGACTACTATACAACTTGTGTCCAGGGTCCACGCATCGAGCCCTCAGCTAGCTTCAAAAGACATGGACGACGTCGAGAGGCAGACATTCCATGGAGAAGCAGAGGTCATGGAGAAGAAGGCCAAGGCCGCCGAGCGGTGCCGTAGAGGGTCCATCCTGGTGGTCTTCTGCGGCGTGGTCGTCGTGTGCGCAGTCGTCCCCATCCAGCTCCTCAAGCTCAACGCCCAATACTATGTGGCCATAGCCTCCGTCTCCGGCCCCGTCCCAACGAGGGGCCTCTCGTTCAACCTCACGCTCGGCGTCGCCTCATGGAGCTACGGAGCCAAGGCATGCATCAAACCTGGCACGCGCGTGGAGGTGTCGCACCGTGGTGTCCAACTCGCCATGGCTGGCCCGGCCGAGGTATGCCAGTTATGTGCCGAGCCGCGGGAAAGGGCGGAGCAGCGCGTGGTGGCGAGGGTCACCCAGGTGCCTTTGGGGCACGTGCTGGACAGCCTCACCGCGGACATGCGGCAGAATGTGGCGGCTTTCGATGTCACGCTGCATCTCCCCGCGGGGTCGTATGGCGTGCAGGGGGGGTACAGGAGGTATAAGTGGAGGACGGATTGTGGGGGCATGAGGGTCGGTGACACCGCCGTGATGTGCCCTGCCCCTAACCAAGATGAGAAGATGGGTTGAGTACTGCCTTTTCCTTTTGGAATTAATTAACCAGTGTAAAGCATGAGCTTTGTTGCAGGTATTAATAAGTTGTTTTAGTGAGTATATTGAAATATTTATAATACAATATTTTTGTATATTAATATTTATACAAGAAAATAACTATAGCATTGCAAAGTTCAAATTTTATTCAAGTCCATACATGAATTGAAGTGATAAATTTGTGAATTAATTTCTGGCACGATTCAGTCAGTTTTAATGGTCGAATCTTTGAAAAGTTAAAGACTGAATTTTTTAGTGTGTCAATATAACAATTATTATGCTTCCTTACATTCTTTTATAATGTCTAACCACAAAGAGGCATCATTTTGCCAGTGTGTATTTTCACGAAGAGACATCTTTCCACCAATGAACGTGTCTTTTTACGAAGAAACACCAAAGGACGTGTATACATCCTTCCACCATTGTTTTTTTAATATAGTTAACCAAAGGAAATGACTTTTCATAGACCCTAACTGTCAAAATCTAACGATCCTATTTGAAATGCTACCAGACCAAGTTTTCGTCAGTGTTGAGTTGAGGGGGGGCAGCCCGTGCGCTACTTGGACTTCAAGGTGGTTTAATGCGTTCTTTCTGTTGAAGCATGACCCTTAAGTCAGCCATTGAGCATTGGTTCCTTCCTTTAGTCCGAGAACGTGATATAACCCAATGATTGGTCTTTTTTGGACAATGTGGCTTAATATGGACGTTGCATTAGGAGTCACTTTTAGAATAGAGTGTGATGGGATGTGATGTCAATAATATGCTTAGATGATCTCGCTGACCAGTATTGCCGAAGGAGTGTAAGATGGCATGCTCTGGTGTTTCTGCTATGATGAGCGCTCCTTAAGTTTAAGATGAATGGTCGAGATCCTTCTGCTCAAGATCAGACGTATATCAAGATGTGGTAAGAATTGACGGTTCCTCCTGCCTCGCGATGTCGGCGATGACACCGGCCGAGCAAAAAGGGGGAAGAACTATCCCTTGCGCTGGCAGCTAGACATCGATCGATACTCTACACAGATTGGTATCATGGTTAATACATGCTGCCACAAATATAACCCCGAAAAAAAAGGCTCTGCGTCGATCGGCAGATGACACCAAAAGTCAAGGAAAGTTGTAAATAAAATGCATCGATCTGCGGCTCTGGATGTGAAGGTGACGGCGCCGGCCAGGTTCATGATGTAGGACAAAGTAAATACTCGTATATACACGTGTACGTATGACATACTGTGTATATATACGTGTTATGAGATGCATCGATCGCTATTGATTGGCCGATTCCGAAAGGAAACTGGCTGATCAGATCAGGCCGAATCGGAACGGAAGCAGAACCACGTACCCTGTATATATACTCCAACCCACGTACGAGAACACACACCAAGCTAGCACGTACGATTGCGCGCGCTACGCCGTCGACCACTTACGATGGAGTCGGAGCAGCGACTGATATGGTGCTTCATCTGCAGCTTCTTCCTCGTGATAGGGTTCGTCGTCGGCATATAACACTGTTGGAGTATTATGTCCGGCCCTCTCCTTCAGATCGGTCTAATGGATAAACTGGTGAACTTACAATCAAGAGGTCCAGGGTTCAAAACCCGGTAAACACAATACATAATTGCGGCCCGCCCCCGCTTCCGCTGCCAACGTCATATAGCTCCAAAGGAGCATAGACGTGAGGGGGAGTGTTGGAGTATTATGTCCGACCCTCTCCCTCAGATCGATCTGATGGAAGAGACTAGGCAGCACATTATACGTCAACACTCCCCCTCACGTGTGACTTCCTCAAGCCTAAACGTGGACTGAAAGTGGGCTGCAATTGGTTGCATTGGCTAGAGCATGCACTTCTACGCAATAAATAATTGCGGCCCGCCCCCGCTTCCGTTGCCCACGTCATATAGCTTCAAAGGAGCATAGACGTGAGGGGGAGTGTTGGAGTATTATGTCCGGCCCTCTCCCTCAGATCGGTCTGATGGATGAACTGGTTAGGTGCATGAACTTACAATCAAGAGGTCCAGGGTTCAAAACCTGGTAAACGCAATAAATAATTGCGGCCCGCCCCCGCTTCCGCTGCCCACGTCATATAGCTCCAAAGGAGCATAGACGTGAGGGGGAGTGTTGGAGTATTATGTCCGGCCCTCTCCCTCAGATCGGTCTTTTGGTTGCATTGGCTAAGGCATGCACTTCTAAATGGTATCGGAGCCAAGAGGTCTTGAGTTCAAGACCGGCTGGCGCAATTAAATTGCAGCCCACTTTCAGTCCACGTTTAGGCCTGAGGGAGCCACACGTGAGGAGAAGTGTTGACGTATAATGTGCTGCCTAGTCTCTTCCATCAGATCGGTCGGCCGGACAAAATACTCCAACACTCCCCCTCACGTCTATGCTCCTTTGGAGCTATATGACGTGGGCAGCGGAAGCGGGGGCGGGCTGCAATTATTTATTGCGTTTACCGGGTTTTGAACTCTGGACCTCTTGATTGTAAGTTCATGCACCTAACCAGTTCATCCATCAGACTGATCTGAGGGAGAGGGCCGGACATAATACTCCAACACTCCCCCTCACGTCTATGCTCCTTTGGAGCTATATGACGTGGGCAGCGGAAGCGGGGGCGGGCCGCAATTATTTATTGCGTTTACCGGGTTTTGAACTCAAGATCTCTTGGCTCTGATACCACGTAGAAGTGCATGCTCTAGCCAATGCAACCAAAAGACCGATCTGATGAAAGAGACTAGGCAGCACATTATACGTCAACACTCCCCCTCATGTGTGGCTCCCTCAGGCCTAAACGTGGACTGAAAGTGGGCTATAATTTAATTGCGCCAGCCGGGTCTTGAACTCAAGACCTCTTGGCTCTGATACCATGTAGAAGTGCATGCTTTAGCCAATGCAACCAAAAGACCAATCTGAGAGAGAGGGCCGGACATAATACTCCAACAGACACTTCTGGCCAAGGCCATGGGACCCCGGGCCCCGCGCTACTCCGTCGCCATCGACTCCTTCGGCCTCCCGGGGCTCCCGGCCGCAAGCCTCATTTTGGATCCTGAGTTCAACATGACCCTTCGCGTCGCCTCAATGAGCCTCCGGCGTAGCGCGTGCATGGAGCCCGGGACGTACGTCGAGGTGTCCTGCCGCTGTGTCCCGCTCGCCGCCAGCGCCACCACAATGGAGCGGTTCTGCGTCGGGCCACACAAGACCAGGGAGGAGCTGATCGTCGCCCGAGAGGTCGCGGTGCGCCTGCCGGGGCACGTGATTGATGGCCTCGTGACCGATGTTCGAAGCGGCGTGGAGGTGTTCGATGTCACGCTCAGACGGTCAGGATATGGTGGTGACGACTACGAGGATGTGAGGGTGGCGTCATGCGAGGGTAGGCGAGTCGGGAACGTCGTTGATGATCTGCAGAACACGTGTGATGCGTGGCACTCGTGCCCCAGCCACAGCAAGGCAAAGACTATCAAAAGGAAAGACATTGATAGACGATGGTTACTATGTGAAGATAGAGGGCCAGGATGAACGGACGGCGGCCAATATACATCATAGATTTATAAGAGTTATTTTTTCTTGAACGGAAGATTTACTCGAGTTGAACATTAATTATGAGTAGCTGACCAATGTAATACTTACGTTTTCGCTTCATCCTAATTCTGTTAGATGAATTTAATGAAATCGAATATCTGAACTCTTTATTATTCTAACCGAGATCGCTATGACAATGATGTTATCGATTCATATATTGTGAGTAAGGATGATGTCTCAACCCTAGTTTGCAGGAAGAGCATTTCGAACCATTGGGTGTGTTAGAGAAAACGTGTATAATCTCAACCGACTTTCCCTTCTCGTATCCTTCTCCAACTCCTGTAACTCTTTCCTTGTATGCCAAGGCAGGCTTGCCCCGATCTCAATATATACGACCCGCTCCTCATCGAGGGAGTTCAAGGGATCGCTCATTATCTGTCATGGTCATCAGAGCCGCCTCTTCTCATACATCTAGCCACAAACCAAAACCCTAGAAAACCACATACCCCACAAATCAAAACCCAGAAACCGCATCCTATCGTCTCCATGGCTTCCTCTGCCGGCGTCGCCCTCAACCTCGGTTCGTCGCCATCGGAGAAGCTCGCACGAGGAAACTTTATCCTCTGGAAGACTCAGGTGCTACCAGCCCTGCGAGGAGCGCAGGTGACCGGACTCCTCGACAACACAGATGCTGCTCCGCCCAGGATGGTGGAAGTCACAAAGGCTGACAAGACCATAGCCCTAGAGCCGAATCCGCTGTACGGGCCCTGGATCGCCAAAGACCAGCAGGTCCTGTCCTATCTCCTCAATTCCATGTCGCCAGAAATTCTTGCGCAGGTCGTCGGGAAGGACTCCACCTTCGAGCTCTGGACGACGGTGACAAACCTCTTCGCCTCACAGTCACAATCCCGGATTACCAATCTAAGGATCGCCATCACCAACACCAAGAAGGGCAGCATGTCAAGCTCGGCGTACATGGCGAAGATGAAAAGCCTCGGGGATGAACTAGCTGCTGCCGGTCGTCCCGTCTCTGATCGGGAGATGGTGGACTACATCTTGGCTGGGCTGGACCGCGACTACGACTCCGTGGTGGCGGCGATCGGCGCTGTCAAGAACACCATCACCGCTGATGATCTCTTTGCCCAAATCTCTGCCTTTGATCAAAGGATGGAGATGCTAGGTGATTCTTCTTCAGGCGGATTTCACACATCTGCCAACGCGGTCTACAGAGGCCGCGGACAGTCCCGCGGCAGATCCCGTGGGCGAGGAGGACGAGGGCGTGGCCGTGGTGACCGCGGTGACCGCCAACCCCCTTCCTCCAACGATGGCAACGGCTTTAGAGGGCGTCCTCGACAACAGCAACAGCAGCACCAGGTGCGTGACCAGCAGCATGATTATCCTAAGTGCCAAATATGCTACAAGCATCATCCAAGAGGTGCACGGGTCTCCTGGTGGCGCCATGAGGAGAACGATCCAGAAGAAAAGGAGGTACATGCCGCCTCATATGGCGTGGACACAAATTGGTATGCCGACAGTGCAGCAACAAACCACATCACAGGTGAACTTGACAAGTTGACGATGCGGGAGAAGTATAATGGAGGCGACCAAATTCGCACGGCAAGCGGTTCTGGTATGGATATCACACACATTGGTAGTTCAATTGTTGAAAACCTTGTGAAAAAATTACATCTGACAAATGTCTTGCATGTTCCTCAAACATCAAAAAATCTTATTTCCGTTCATCGATTCACTCTTGATAACAATGTCCTTATAGAGTTCTATCCTTATTTTTTCTTGGTTAAGGACTTGAGAACAAGGAGAATCATTCTTAGAGGACGGTGCGTGGGAGGCCTCTACCCACTCATATCATCATCATCATCTTCATGGTCCAATAAACAAGCAAATATTGTCACCAAGCTTTCATCCTCAAGGTGGCATAGTCGCTTGGGTCATCCATCTTCAGTCATAGTTAAATATGTTCTTAGCAAAAATAAACTTGCTTATGAGCCTAGTGTTGAGTCAGTTTGTGATACGTGTCAACAAGCAAAAAGTCATCAATTACCTTACCCTATTTCTACTAGTGCGTCTACTGCCCCACTACAACTTATCTTTTCAGATGTATGGAGGCCAGCTCCTACTTCAGTTGGTAGATTTTCCTATTATGTAAGCTTTATTGATGACTATAGTAAATTTACTTGGATTTATTTACTGAAGAAAAGATCTAATGTATTCCAAGTTTTTATTAATTTCCAAAATCTTGTTGAACGCAAACTGAACTCCAAGATCATTGCTATGCAAAGTGACTGGGGTGGTGAGTATGAAAAGTTGAACTCTTTCTTCCAAAAACTTGGCATATCCCATCATGTCTCTTGTCCTCATGCTCACCAACAAAACGGGTCTGCCAAAAGAAAGCACCGTCACATAGTTGATATGGGACTTGCATTATTAGCAAATGCGTCCATGCCACTCAAATTTTGGGATGAAGCCTTTTTAACTGCCACATATCTTATGAACTTGCTTCCAAGCAAAGTCATCAAATTTGAAACACCCATTACACGACTCCTAGGTGTCACACCTAACTACACATCTCTTCGCATCTTTGGTTGTGCATGTTGGCCCAATCTTCGACCCTACAACACACGTAAACTCGCTTTCCGCTCAAAAAAATGTGTCTTCTTAGGTTATAGCCCCATGCATAAAGGGGTCAAATGCCTTGATGTTCCCACTGGTCGGGTCTACATATCCAGAGATGTTGTCTTTGATGAGTCTGTGTTTCCCTTTGCATCTCTTCATCCAAATGCCGGTGCACTTCTCCGTAAAGAAATCCTCCTTGTTCCTCCACATCTTCGGTCCTTTGATCATGGGGGCGACAACAATTGTACTAATCAATGTGATGATGTTTTTGCTGGTAATGGTTCTTCTCTTATGCCTGTGCAGATTTCTGGAGAAAACGGTGCTCAAAATGATCAAAATTTCGAAGATATGGCTCAATTTGATCCAATATTGCATGCTGAGGAAGAGGACGAACCCGGCACGGATAACGAAGGAGATTCGGCGGCGTCTGGCACTCCTGTGCATGCGCAGGCCTCGGATCGCGTAGGGAGATCGTCATCGGATCGCGCTCCAGCCGGCTCCACTCCAGATTCCAGGGAGGGCCACTCCCGCGCGTCCACATCGCCTACAGACGGGACCAGCAGCGTGGCCGGATCCCCCTCGTCATGCGCGCGCGCCCAGGTGCGGTCAGGCAGCGGATCCCCTGTGCCAGGTCGATCGGGTGACACCCGTGTGTCGGCAGGCGCAGCGGTCACACCGATGGCCGCAGGATCTCCTGCGCATATGGCGACAGATTCGCCTGCTGTGTCAGCGGGTGCAGGTTCGCCCGGATCCTCTATGGCAAGCATTCCAGTGGTTCAGCCAGAAATTTCTTCACGAGTTATGACTCGGCTACAGAAAGGTATACGAAACCCTAAAATAAGAAAAGATGGAACTATACCATATGGGATGTTGTGTATTTCAGGAGAACCAACAACATTGAATAGTGCACTTGATGATCCTAAGTGGAAAAAGCCGATGGATGAGGAATATTCTACACTCATGAGGAACAAAACCTGGCATCTTGTACCAAACTAGAGAGGTAAAAATATCATTGACTGTAAATGGGTGTATAGAATTAAAAAAAGGGCAGATGGCTCCATTGACAGGTATAAGGCACGTCTAGTTGCAAAAGGCTTTAAGCAACGTTATGGCATTGACTATGAGGACACATTTAGTCCCGTTGTGAAAGCTGCAACTATCAGACTTGTGTTGGCTATTGTTGTGTCCAGAGGATGGAGCCTAAGGCAGCTAGATGTACAGAACGCGTTTCTGCATGGTGTTCTAGAAGAGGAAGTGTTTATGAGACAGCCACCTGGGTATGAGAGTAAGAAATTACCACATTATGTTTGCAAGCTTGATAAGGCACTCTATGGTTTAAAGCAAGCACCCAGAGCATGGTATTCCAGACTGAGCTTACAATTGAAATATCTTGGCTTTATTGCTTCCAAGGCTGATACGTCCTTGTTCATTTATAACAAGGCAGGAGTATTCATTTTTGTGCTCATATATGTGGATGATATCATAGTTGCAAGTTCTTCACAAAATGCTACTGATGCTTTGTTACATGATTTGAGCTCAAAGTTTTCCTTGAAGGATCTAGGTGACTTGCATTTTTTCCTAGGCATTGAAGTCAAGAAAACTCAAGATGGCATTGTGTTAAATCAGGAAAAAAATGTAAACGGGCTTCTGTCTCGCATGGGAATGAAGAATTGTAAGCCAGTGCCCACACCTTTATCTTCCTCAGAAAAGCTTTCTGCATATGAAGGTGAGCCACTTCAAGAGGAGGAGAGCACAAGGTATAGGAGTACTGTGGGAGCATTGCAATATCTAACTCTCACACGTCCAGATATTTTGTTTGCTGTTAATAAGGTCTGCCAATACCTACATGCACCCACATCTGCACATTGGGCAGCTGTCAAGAGAATTGTGAGATATGTGAAACATACTATTGGAATAGGACTTCATTTCAAATGGTCTAATTCCTCTCTTATTAGTGCATTCTCTGATGCTGACTGGGCAGACTGCAGTGATGATAGAAGATCAACTGGAGGTTTTGCAGTATTCTTTGGATCTAATCTTATTTCCTGAAGTGCTAGAAAGCAAGCCACTGTGTCACGTTCAAGCATAGAAGCAGAATACAAGTCCTTGGCAAATGCAACTGCTGAAATTATTTGGGTTGAGTCACTTCTTAATGAGTTGGGGGTGAAGAAAAATCGTATCTCGTGCTTATGGTGTGATAATTTGGGAGCAACGTATTTGTCTGCAAATCCAGTGTTTCATGCGAGGACAAAACACATAGAGATTGACTTCCACTTTGTGCGAGAAAGAGTTGCTGCAAAGAAACTTGAGATACGATTTATTCCCTCCAAGGACCAAGTAGCAGATGGCTTCACAAAGGCACTTTCAGCAAGACCATTTGAAGAGTTCAAGAATAATCTTAATTTAGGATAGTTGAGATTAAAGGAGGGTGTTAGAGAAAACGTGTATAATCTCAACCGACTTTCCCTTCTCGTATCCTTCTCCAACTCCTGTAACTCTTTCCTTGTATGCCAAGGCAGGCTTGCCCCGATCTCAATATATACGACCCGCTCCTCATTGAGGGAGTTCAAGAGATCGCTCATTATCTTTCAGGGTGCAGCCTGGCCGAGTAACTTAATTATCCTGGATTTAGGTGTGTGCTTTCCGACTAATTTGTATGAGTCACTTGGCTCTCACTTTGAAAAATATTCTCTTAAATTGGGAAATTTTAGTAGTGCCAAATGTTTATCTTTGTGTCAAACTATTTTCATTACTGCGACTGACTGCCCTCAATGCCGCCGCTGGTCCACCTCGTGTCTGGTGGCCTTAGGGTTCCTGCTACATTTTTAAAGTCTGGTTCCAGTGTTTTCGAAGGGCAAAAGTTGACTTATAGCTGCTCCTTGGTCATGCTGATCTGTTGTAATATGGAAACAAAACGAGTCTTTGGTAGATTAGACATGGTTAACGAATAGGAGCTGATGTCACGCATATTCCAGGAGCTATTGTTTTGGTCGGTTGCGGGAGCTAGGAGTGTGCAGTATTTACGTGAGTAGTGTGGATGTATAGGAGTTGGAGTTAGAGTATGTCTTCACTGGATTGTGGGGATAGCCAATTGTCTTTTGTTGTAACTAACCTCTGCATTTTGTGAAGCTATGGCATGCAATTTGCATACTCTCGATAGGAAAAAGATCGCTAGGACAATAATGTTTTGGAAATAAACATATTCTAAGTCACGATGTTGTCTCTCAACCCTAGGTCAGAGGACAAGCATTTTGAATCATTGGGTGTAGTGCGTCTGAGCCAACTTAATTAACCTTGATTTAGGAGTGCGTTTCTGCCTCATTTGATTGACTCAGTTGGCTCTTACTATGAAAACTCTCATAAATTAATTTTAGTTAAAATATTTCAATCACTGCAATACCTGCACATTAATATTTTTCAACGGTGTTTTTTGAGGTCTTAGGGTTTATGTTCTTCTTAGGAAGGCGAGGTGGCAGCAATTCCCTGAAGATGGAATAAAGTCCTCGTTGCATCTAGCATTGTCGGAGGGCATGTGCATGTGTGTCTTTGGTAGATCTCGAGGATTCGATCGTCATTGGTCTTTGATGGATCTCCGTGGATCCAATCTTTGTTCATGTATTTACAACTTGGATGCTTCTAATTTATACATCTTTTAGTTGGCAGCAGTTGTTGTTCTGGTGTGAAGGTAATGTGGCTTGCTTTAGTGTTTGTAATCATCTCTACTATTAAAGGGGGATCGAACGTCGTGATGGTTCGACCTCGATCGATCCCCCCTCCCTTCGTCGCCCGAACTCCCACGCGCACGCAGCAGCCCACCAACTCAGCCCACGTACGAAAAATCACCAACTCACTCAGCCCACGTACGAAAAATCACCAACTCACTCAGCCCACGTACGAGGTCCACAGTTCTACACACGAACGACAAGTCCATGGAACCCCACGATCGCGCCCAGTCAATAAAAAAACAGCTCCACAACCCACGAACGAGGACAAGGTCCATCAACCAAAAATCAAACTTCTTCGACCCGACGAACGCCAGTTCTTCCTGGCCGACCTCCATCGAGACGCCAGTTCTTCCTGGCGTACGAGCTGCTCCACAACCCACGAACGAGGACGAGGTCCATCAACCAAAAATCAAACTTCTTCGACCCGACGAACGCCAGTTCTTCCTGGCCGACCTCCATCGAGACGCCAGTTCTTCCTGGCGTACGAGCTCGCCGCCAAAACAGAAACGCGAGCTGTGGGAGCTGCAGACCTCTGCTGATCGCCTCGCTCGACGGCTCTTGCTGCCTCATCTCCTGAGCCCGCCTACCGTCTTCTTCCTCTCTGACGGCAAAAGGACGGATATCCGCCCTAGGTTTGCCTTCCTAGACTCCTGTTCAAAACTTCATAATGTTAGTACTCAGACTTCTGTTCGCACGGTTCCGTAATGCAAAAAGACTGCAGGTTCATTTTAGTAAGAAGAACATGTGTTGAAATTGCAGTATAAGATTAGGTAACCAAGACCATGTTTAGTTTTACATCATGGGAACAAACATGCCTCGCGACAGGAATAGTGATAGAAGGAAATACTTTCATTTAAGCTCACCTCCAGAATCCTTTATATTCCAGAATCCTGTATAGTCTTTTTTGCACCACGTGGAGACAGACATCTTTCTCTCCACTCCTTCCTCTCCACCTTCATTCTTGTCGCCATGTCTGAGCCCTCTTTTACTCTGTTGAACTTCTACAAAATCTGGCACTTTATAAACTGAAATATACAAACTTCAGCCGTCAACACATAATAGTACAATCATTTTACTTTGGAAGAAAACCATATGCGAAGAACATGTCTATGAAAATGAACAAGTGAGACCTAAAAGCCTGTTAAATGAGTCACCAAAGGTCATATCATTTTTGTAATTCAACTGCAGGTTTATTTAAGCTTCTATAGGACAGAAAGATGTCACAGGACAGAGAGCATCTCTATGATAAAGGAAAACAAGGTATGTGTATGCCAATCACATGTCTGCACATAAGGTACTCAATAAGCTTCACAACATAACTTACATTAATCTTATCAGTTGTCGAATATGAGAGGACACCCAGATCACAACTCACCAATACACACCGACCACCATCTGGTTTTTTCATACGCGAACAAACAGGCACTACTAACTACAGTGTTTCGTCTTCCGATGATGATGACAATGTGCCCACACAACTGCCTATGATGATTCCTATAGCCGGCAATCTCAAGGCCTTTCAGCCAGTGCCGCATGTGGAAACATCAATCGGTATCGCCCTTACACACGACTTTTTTTCAGTTTGCATTTATACATTTGTTAAACAAAATGGTTCTTCAGGAAATCATTCTCGTGAAGGCACTTACTATGATCACCATGCATCACTTCGAGGAACAGACAGAAGCATTGATCATAATATTGGTTCAGACATAGCACTTGGACTCGACACTGAAGACACTATCCCCGAGCACATTGCTTCAAATGATATCATTAAATCAGATAGAAAACAGAAAAGGCGAGACCAATATATGGCACGGCGAAATAGATTAACACCTGAACAGATGGAGGAAATCAATGCACGTCGCAGAGAAGCTAGGAAAAAAACAGAGGAGGAGAGGACTGCCCGTCAAAGAGAAGCCAGGCGACGAATGACACCAGAGGAGAAGCAACAGAGTAACACCCTTAGAAGAGCGGCCTACCAAAATATGTCAGTCCATGACAACCAACAGACAAACACCCGCCGAAGAACACGTCTGCAAAACAAATCACCTAAGGAGAAGCAGAACATGCTAGCTCAGCGCAAGAAGAGACTCGCGGCTAGGCGCAACACCCCTTGCGCTGAATCCATCGCAATGCCCCGCCCTGATGCAGGTACCTTAGCTACACCCAACCTGATGTCGAGCACTCATGCGTTGGCATTCAGAGAATCCGAAGCTTCAGCTCCTGCCCCTGCCCCCCGGTTTGCGAGTAAGGCTGGGAACAACTTTGAATCAGAAGGTAATCCTTCCATCTTTACTCTACTTGTTCTGTACATGTGCATTGGACCAGTATTTAACGGCTCCACAACGGTGCAGGCGAGTACCTTAGTCGTACCCTGGATGATAATGATGCCCCGAGCGAACTCATAAATCCCTCGCAGCAAACCAATGATCACCAAATAGACGACCAGCAGAATCAAGGCCGGGAGCAGAGGCAGGAGAGCGGAGCACAGCGTAGGGCTCGGGAGCGAGCTCACAAACAAAGTATTACAGCAAAGAACATTCAAGGGAGTGCCTTAAAACGAACAACGCGCGGGAAAAGCATACCAGAAGGTGAGAAGTCAGCTTTGCTAGATCGTCGTAATGCAAGCTTTCAAAAAAAGCGGAGGCCTCCAGGCCTAGATGCAAGTACCTTAGATGTGAACAGAGCAGCAACAAGCTCAGAAGCACCGCCCACAGGAGTTGCTTCACTGGCTTCCTCCCCTTCATCAAGCATGCCATCGTACACCATCGAAACCAATGGTAACCCTCTCATGTTTACTCCCCTCCTGGTGTGCACTCACAATAAAAACCATTACTTATCGGCTCAACAATGTTACAGCTGACATGGATGCCTTCCTTAGCGGCATCATGGATGATGAGTACTACCTATTTGCCGGTGAAGGTACTCCGAGGCGCCTTTCGCTACTCATCCCTCTATATTATTGGTTTATGATGTGCATCCCATCGTGACTTGTTATATCTCCACAATGCTTGCAGCATCCGACACTGATAGCACGGACCTCGATGAGCCCGTAGAATCCTCCAACACAGGATCTATCGACCTAGATCCTTTCGACTATGTCTACTCGAACATCCCAGACAACACACACATCCTGAAGCACGCTGCAAACTGCGAGCATTGCAAGGCCAAGAAGTTCCAGTACGAGACTGACGGCTTCTGCTGTCGGAACGGGGAGATTGAGCTAGCTGAACCCGAGCCTATCCCAGAGCTGATGAGGTTATGGTCTAGCGCGGATGCAGACTCTCGGCATTTCCGGGAGAGCATTCGGTTCTTCAACGGGCACTTTGCCTTCACTACCCTTGGCGTCAGCCTAGACAACAACTACACAAACATGAAGTCCGGGGTGTACACGTTTCGGGCACATGGCACTATGTACCACAGGGTGCACTCGTTCGGTCCAAGATCTCGCCCTGAACATCTGCAGTTGTACTTCTACGATGACGATCCCAGCTTAAGCCATCGAAAGGAGGCCACCAAGCAATTGGACCAGCACGTTGTTAGCAAGTTAGTGGACGTCCTCAGGGAAAACCCCTACTCCCAACAGTTTAGGAGTTTGGGTGCCCACAAGGAAAACCTCGAGGAGTACCGGATAGACCTCAACATTGACCAGAAGCTAGACCAACGAAGATATAATAGACCCATGTCATCCGAGGTGGCTGCGATTTGGGTCGAGGGAAGCGATCTAGCAAACAGGTTCAACCGCAGCATTACACTCTATGGGGACAACAACGAGAAGTATAGTATACATGCCACAGATGGCTGTTATGACCCGCTCTCGTATCCCCTCTTTTTTCCAAGGGGGGAGCTTGGTTGGCATCCAAATATCCCTAAGCACAATGTCCCTTGGGAGGTTGCACAACAACCAAGAGGAAACCGTGATAACGATTCAGGTGCGCCTGGTTGGTATGCTTATATGCCAGAAAAAGTTCTCTATCCTTCCATATGGTACCTAACCTTCTTCTTTCATGTCTTTCCACAGAGGGGAACAACCGGTTGTGTGTCTCTGTCAGGGACTACTACTGTTACCGGCTACAGACGCGCCCTGCGATATTCAACCCCATACTACACGGAGCACGCCTGTTTCAGCAGTGGGGTGTCGACATGTTCATCAAGATTGAGGGATGTAGGCTGAAGTGGATCAGGGACCACCAGAGAGAGATACGTGCCGATCTATACCAAGGCCTTGTGGATAGCATCGCGGTTGGGGAGATGCGAGCGAGTGCTGTTGGGAAGAGGATCGTGCTGCCAGGGACGCATCAAGGAAGCAACCGAGACATGAAGCGGAGGCAGATGGACGCCATGGCACTGGTGCAGACATATGGGAAGCCTGACATCTTTTTGACTATAACATGCAATCCTAGCTGGGAGGAGATACTGAATGAGCTGCTTCCTGGCCAGACACCCCAGGACCGACCAGATCTTGTTGCACGCGTGTTCAGGGCCAAGCTGGAGACCATGAAAGAGATGTTGTTCAAAAAGCACGTCCTTGGTGTTGTGGTAGCGCATGTGTATGTCGTCGAGTTCCAGAAGAGGGGCCTCCCCCATGCACACTTCCTGCTGATCATGAATTCAAATTATAAACTCGTGGTGCCACAGCAGTATGACCGCATCATATCTGCAGAGCTCCCGGACAGGCATAAGTATCCAGAGCTCTATGCCATGGTCGTGAAGCATATGATGCACGGCCCATGTGGCAATCTTAATCCCAAAAATGTGTGCATGCAAGACTTGAAGTGCAAGAGCAAGTACCCACGACCGTTCAACCAGAACACCTTACAGGGGAAGGATTCATACCCGGTTTATCGACGGAGGGACGATGGTCGTCAGGCTAAGGTCCGCCGTCAAATGCTGGATAACAGATGGGTCGTGCCTTACAACCCTTATTTGTTGCGGATGTTCAACTGCCACATAAATGTCGAGGTGTGCTCCAGCATCAAGGCCGTCAAGTACCTTTACAAATATGTATACAAGGGTCACGATCGAGCTTCATTCAGCATTGACCAGCCTGACAGCAACGGGGTTGTAGACGAGATTAAAAGGTACGTTGATGCGAGATGGGTTACTCCACCGGAGGCGATGTGGAGGATATTCGGCTTCAACCTTTCTGAGAGTTTCCCGTCGGTCCTACAGTTGCCGCTTCATCTCCCTAATATGAATAGTGTCACGTTCAAAGCAGGAGAGGACCTGACCGATGTCGTCGCCCGTGATACTGCATCTAAGTCAATGCTGACAGAGTATTTCCTCGCTAATCAGCAGCACGTGTGGGCTCGGGATATCCTGTACAAGGACTTTCCGGGAAGTTTCACATGACAGAGACAGAAATACTGGAAGCGGAGAGAAAAGCAACACCAAGTAGGTCGAATCGTGTCAGCCCATCCAGCCGAGGGGGAGCGGTACTTTCTGCGAGTGCTGCTTAACCACGTACCAGGCAAGACATCCTTCGAGGACCTGCGGACCGTGGACGGAGTGCTATGTGATAGCTTCCGTGAGGCTGCCGAGAGATTGGGCCTCATTGAGGCCGACAACACACTTGACGAGTGTCTTACAGAGTCAACACAGTTTGCAATGCCAGCCTCACTCAGGAGGCTCTTTGCAACTATCTTGGTATTCTGCGAGCCAGGTGACGTGCGTGGTCTATGGGATAGGCACCTAGACGCGATGTCTGATGACTACCGTCGAACACACGCGTGCTCAAAAGCAGTGGAGCAGATGGTGTTGCTTGACATCAGGGGCATGCTACAGTCCATGGGCAAAGACATAGCGTTGTTCCCTCTTCCGGACATCGACCAGACCTATGACACTACTGGAGGTGAGGCCAGAGAAGTCACCGAGGAGTCCGCCATCGAGGTTGACGTGAACGACGCTGATTTGGCGTCCTCGCTAAACCCTGAGCAGAGGCTTGCATACGATGAGATACTGGCAGCAGTTGATGCTGGTGATGGTGGTGTATTCTTTGTCGATGGCCCGGGAGGCACCGGGAAGACCTTCCTATACAGGTCACTTCTCGCAAAGGTTCGAGGCGAGGGCAAGATCGCGCTAGCTACAGCGACGTCAGGCGTCGCGGCTTCCATCATGCCTGGAGGAAGGACAGCCCACTCGAGGTTCAAGATCCCACTCAACATTGAAGATGGGGGGTCGTGCAGCTTCACGAAGCAAAGTGGGACGGCCAAGCTCCTGCACATGGCTTCACTCATCCTATGGAACGAGGCCACCATGACGAAGTGGCAAGCGGTTGAGGCACTAGACAATAGCATGCGGGACATCATGGGACGACGGGACCGACCATTCGGGGGAAAGATAGTTGTGTTTGGTGGGGACTTCAGGCAGGTGCTTCCGGTCGTCAGGAAGGGGTCACGGGGTCAGATAATTGATGCGACCCTGCGGAGTTCGTACCTTTGGAACGGCATGCGCCAGCTAAGGCTCGTCACCAACATGAGGGCGCATAACGACCCGTGGTTCGCAGATTACTTGCTACGGGTAGGTAACGGGACCGAGGAAACTGACGAGGAAGGCAACATAAGGCTCCCCGAAGATATTTGTGTGCCGCCAACAGGAGACGGCGCTGACCTAGAGAAGCTAATCGACCATGTATTTCCTGCTCTGGACGACAACATGGCTGATCCAAATTACATGACATCTCGAGCGATCCTCTCCACCAAGAACGACAACGTTGATAAGATAAATACGCGCATGATAGAGTGCTTCCAGGGCGAAGAGAAGATCTACCACAGTTTTGATAGTGCAGAGGATGATCCACACGGCTACTATGCCCCCGAATTCCTTAATAACCTGACTCCCAACGGGCTGCCTCCGCATGCACTCAAACTAAAGATAAATTGCCCTGTTATACTGTTGAGAAACATTGATCCAGCTAATGGGTTGTGTAACGGCACAAGGCTTGTGGTCCGGGGTTTTTAGAGGAACGCCATTGATGCAGAAATCGTGCTAGGACAACATGCTGGTAGGAGGGTGTTCCTTCCTCGGATACCTCTCTGCCCATCCGATGACGATATATTCCCTTTCAAGTTCAAGAGGAAGCAGTTCCCTATTAGGCTCAGCTTTGCCATGACAATCAACAAGGCGCAAGGGCAGACCATCCCAATTGTTGGGGTGTACCTACCGGACCCGGTTTTCTCTCACGGTCAGCTCTACGTCGCATTGTCTAGAGCCACAGCGAAGAGGAACATTAAGATTCTCGCTATCAAGGACAATGGCAAGGGTAAGGGCAAGGGTAAGGAAGAAAGCAAGAATTCAAAGAAGCGAAAAAGATTTGAGCCCTTATTAACGACCATGAAGAACATAGTGTACAAGGAAGTCCTTAGCACATGAAGTCACCGGATCAAATTATAGCAAGTCAAGGTAAAGTATGTTCATTTCTGCATTACAACCACATAACTATTGTAGATTTTATTAATGCACACTAACCTGAGTTTGTTGCTGTGTAGTACTCAGGCATAGTCAGTCTTCAGAAACCATGAGTATTCCTTTCGCGACATCTACCCGTCCTGTACCTGTTTAAGCTGGAAATAACAAGAGACAGCGTGAAATTTCAAACGGATGCAGGAGGAAGATGTTTCAATAGTGACTTGCTAAAGAAGAACAAAAATACTAAGGTGTCGTATTTCTTTCTGATGCATATGTTCTTTAATATGATCAAAACCTGTGGCATCTAATCTCATATATAGCAATATAAAAACTGACTTAAACTTCAATTGCATAGAATCTCTTGTTAGAAATACATGGACAAGGAACTATGTATCTGATAATTAATGAAGAACCCAAGCTGAGTGAAGCCATCAGTGATCTCCTCATATCTCTACTATCTCAACTATTAAAGGATGATTTTTTCTAGGCGACAGATACTTCGATATGAAGTCTAGGAACATAATCCGTTGATCTGCTTTTTTCTATACCTCTGTGATAAGATTTAGCACGCAGCTGTCCTTAATTTCTAACACGTTCTTAAATATCAATTTCAAGCCTCAAAATTCAATGAAGAAGGTGATTCCAAAGTACCATGTACAGGATTAGAAACATCAACCTTAAGCTATTTGCCAAAAGATGCAGACCAAGCTTTGCATTCGATTTTTACAAATGGTACATTAGTATGACTGTCACCATTGTAGAGTACTGACTTTTATGTCAGGTTACCTTGCATAAATCTGTATGATTCTGACATTGTGTTTGGCTTTGTTTAAATGCATTGTGGGTCTGTACAATTCGAAATTTGGTCAGGATTGGCAGATCGAATCTCCAGGAAGAGGAAGCTAGCATCCTTGACCACAGTTCTTTGCCTGTTCTACTAAAACCAAGTTTTACTAATTCTGTTCCTAAAAAAACTATAATTTTGGGTACGCTAACAAATTTCATGTGGTTAGCCCTTTAAACGAGTTTATGGGAAACAGAATTGGCAAAAAGTCCGTATCCAATCCAAACAACCCCAAGAAAGGTTTAATCCTCATCTCACTAAATAAACAACCTTATCCTAACCGTATACCGATACTACACATCTAGCTAGCCTTATATATATAGGAGAGATTCAATCTACCTCCAGTTTTTTGCTTCACCGGCGGTGCCAATCCAACAGACCTACCAATGCAGAACGCGGAGGGAGAAAGGGGAGTCGACCGTGACAAGGTAAGATTCGTGAGCACCTTCATCCTGATGCACAGGGAGGGGAGCAGAGCTCGGTGGCGAAGAGAAGCCGTCGACGTCGTGGTGCACCACGGAATCCACTCCTGCTCGTACTCCGCCCATCCGGGCGAGCACGGCTTGCTCAGGGTCTCCTCGGGCTGCACGGCGCGCGCCGGTCGCCGGGCGTTGCCAGCAGAAGATTCCGACCAGCGTGTCGCCGTGGGGGGGGGGGGGGGCAGGGGGACGCGGGGCAGGGGGCGCTGCGTGGTGGATGCCGCCGCCCAGACTGCGCGCGCGTCCGCGAGAGCCCTGCCTGGCGGATCTCGCCGGACACCAGGGAGTGATGGGAGTGGGTGTGGGATGCTCGCGAGGGCGCAGCCAGGCCATAAGAATGGTTCGGAGGCGGGGGCATGGGAGGTTGGGCCAGGGATTGGTGCCTCGCACCGTCGCGCGCCGTGCGGATGCGCCCCATGACGTGCCGGCGGCTGCACAGGGGAGCTGGGTAGGTGGTAGCTGAAGGGAAAAGGGATAAGCGGCGAGGAGAAAGTGAGAGCGGTGAGGAGAGAGTGAGACTGAGAGTCACAGCTGCACTTCCTTGGTTCCTAAATACGAAGTATAATTTTTTATAGATATTTTAATAAAAGATTACATACAGATGTATAAGACATACTTTAGAGTGTAGAATTACTCATTTCGCTTCGTATGTAGTCGATGTTTGAACCGAGATATTTAAGAACGGAAGGAATAGAACTAAGGTATTTAGACAGTCTGTCACTGCTATCAAATTTCTTAGATGTCTGTCTTTTTAATCTTTTATTTTGCATGTTGCATATGAATTATTATACTATTCCTAAAAATAATATGGCAGAACTATATTTAATTCATATATTTCACTATGCAGAATGTGCCGCTGACAGATATGGATATTGTTAACCATGAAAAAGAACCTATCAACAAGATCGATGTGCAGATAGAAATAATAGCAAATTCGCGTCATAACAAACCAAGAAGAGCAAATACAAATATTACACCACAAGGTATTTACTTTCACAGTGATTATCAGCCTTATCATTTCATTGACCTTTTTTATATGTAACTAATTTGGCTTCATGTTGTCCCATGACAGATTATATTTGCACAGCGGACGATATTTCCATTATTAAATCAATCATGTCCTTACATGAAAAAACGAAATTGGTGCACATCAGTGATGCATTATTAACGAACGCTGAGATGAGATGCCTTACGCATGATGATGTGTTTTTGCATGATGATGTAAGTCAAACCACACAAACTCTCGTAATTAAACATCAGTGTCTCAAAATTTAAATGTATTATATCTTTGAAATTATAGGTAATAAATGCATACATATACTGCATAAGTGCCCAGGAGCATCTGCAAAATAGAGCGGATGGAAAGGTACACATAGCAAGCACGTTTGTGTCTTCCCTGTTTAAGAAAGATAAGATAGACCCGGCAACACATCGCCACATTGTAAAACGAGTGAATACTTTTCTGGAGCATGACATGGTCAGTCTTAACTCACTACACTTATAATATATGAAGCACATCTTTTTACCTGAAAGTGGTTACGTGATATATAATATTTATTACTTCAGGTATTCCTTCCAGTTAACATCAGAAAATGCCACTGGTATCTATCAGTAATCAATGCGAAGAAACGAGAGATACAGGTACTGGACTTGCTTGGAGTTGGAATGGGCCGCAGTGACCTCACTATGACGGTAAATGTCTGCTTCTTGTGTTTTCCTCTATACATTACATTCTCTTTGCTCTAATATGTAGTGACAATTTTCCATTTAATAGTTACAAGGACTTGACAAGCATTTAAAAATCGCATGTGATATGCCGGAGTTTAAGAGAGGTGATAGGTGGCAGGACCTCGATATTATGAATTGGACAGTCGTAGACAAGTTCCAAAAGCCAATCCAAACAGATAGGTATGATGAACACATCTCATAATCTGAACTGAATTATAGAGAAATTTATGATAGAATAGTCTTGTGAAAACATTATTGATGCAAAAATATGGTCTTATTTGTTAGCCAAAACATTGAGGTAATAGATATACATTGGACAATAAATGGAGACATGTACAATGAACATTATTACTTGTTTAAATACTTTATTTATATTGAGATGAAAGCCTAAGGAAATATTTTGATATTGTAGCGCGTCATGTGGATTGTTTATGTTAAATTGCATGGAGTATTGGACTGGAGATATTTTGTCTGATAATTTCACTCAGGTATCTCTTTTTTCATAATAGCAGATTTCATCTCAATGGTGCTTTTTAACAAATTATTTTTAATTACTATATGTAGAAGGACATGAAAGAATTTCGACGAAAATTAGCTGTCATATTGTTGGAGACAGAACTTAATAAGTTAAAAGGAAGTCCAATATATTATCGGGCTGACAATGAAGAAAATGTATCTGACAATGAAGAAAATGTATCTGATTCTGATGTTGAGTTTTTGGAGGACCGAAAGCGTAAGCGGCAAGATTCACATGATGGAGCCGAAGACAAAAGCCCCCTTCGGAACCCCATCATGGCCGCGGACCCGCAAGATTTAGTTGATGAACTATGCCACCACATCATGTCAATTAATGATGCTACTTCCTTGGAGTAAGGAGCATGTCTAAGAAGTATAAAGTTTCAATATACACTATTACAATGTTACAATTATTAACTTTTATCTACAGGAAGGAGTGGGTGCGAAGTTCTAAACCACATCTGATAGGATTAAGTCTTAGAAGGATCCAAGGTATACTCCGCAGGGACCAGCCGTTGGACATTGATTGTTTCAACATGGCTATACGTATACTTGCAAATGACGAGGCCTTACTGACAAGAGATCCTCCTGTGCGCTTTATGGATCTACAATTTTGTGTAAGTTACTGCACATCACAAATTATTATTATCATTGTCACCATCATGTTCCTTAACCATTTTTTACCCAGACGGCCGTGATTGAAGCTGCCCTCGCTTCCGCACGAGATTTAGATTCACGGGTACAGCCAGATATTCAGACGCTAGCATCATTGCTTCGTAGCTCGACTGAGATAGACCACACCATCTCATCATGCAATTGGGTAAGTTTGGTCTATTTTATATGGTAGTCGTGATTAACATTTATTCTAAATGAGTGTTGCTTGTAGATATTGCTTCCTCATGCATTCCTCGGCCACTTCATCTTGTTCGCAATCAACAAACATGCCCGTCAAGTATCTATTTTGGACCCACTTATTCCGTCCTTATCTTCAGAGAGATATGCATTAAAATTTCAGAGGGTTGCATTCTACCTGAATGATGCACTCGAATTAGCACAACCGGGTTGGAAGTCTGATACATTTTTCTGGCCACGTAAATCACCAATTGATGTTCCGACGAGCGTAGACCGGTAAGTTACTCTGAAAATCAATATGCACATTTTATATTTATTGTCATAACCTCCCAAGATAATGATAGTGTATTCATCTACAGGAATGAATCTGGTTATTTTGTTTTCAATTTTATGCTCTCATGGCATGGTAACAAATTTGTTCGTCCAATTTGCACGGTGGGTATTCTATATTACACGTTCATAAAAAGTTTGAAGCGAAATTGCATGCTAACATCATACATTGCACATGCAGGATGGTTATGAGTTGAGAAAGAATTTGTTGATACACTTGCTCGAGTATCATGCGAATGAAGCTGAAGACAACATCCCGTATGATGTATGAGAAATTCTCAAGTGCCTCAAGTAGGAAGTTAATAAGAGATAATAAACTGGACTTGATCTCTACGCATCGGTGGTCAGACTATAGTTTTTTTATCAGAATTTATTTGTTCATCTCCATGGATTTGTTTTCCGTATTTGCCATATGTTGTGGCTATTTATTTATAAGCTTTTGCGATGCAATATGTATTGGAGGGGGAAAAGGTTAAGCTTCGTCCGAATACAGATGCACTCATTATCTTATTTTCAATTTTATGCTCTCTGGGATGGTAACAAATATATGCAAAGGCATGTAATTTTTTTTCCCTCTGTTATAAAACTCTCCGACACAATATTTACTCTTTGAAAAAAAAGTCTTGGGGAATATATGCACTTAGCCTACAAATCGCCCGCAAAATGCAAAGGAAAAACGAAACAGCTTCACGCATGATACTTGTGCCCGACCTGTGCACGACAAGCAAATCCAGTTACTACTGCTGTTCTCAGTCGTGTGCGGCTGGATTCCATCGTCGTCCAGCTATCGTGTAATTTTTGTCGTGTGTAGCACCTCTAAAAAAAGGCTCGGCCTGCGAACCGATTAAAAAAAGCCCGTCCGCCGGACGAGAGACCAAGCCCGTCCGCCGCCGCATGGCGATACGCGTCCCGGTCTGCTTCCCCGTCCGCCGCCGCAGGCCGATCTGCTTCCCCTCCGCCGCGGCCCCTCTTTCCCCGCCCACCCCCCCTCCCCCGATTTCCTCCATGGCAACTGACGGTCAGCTCGAAACTGGCAACCGCCGGTCAGCGTTGTTATGTGATCGTGGAGATCGTCGATGGTGGAGCTATGGCAGTTATCTCCCCACCCCGCATGATAAAAAGGTGCAAACCTCCCTTGTCTTGAGTTCTCCCTCATTCTCTCTTCCTTTTTACTCATCGGGCCACCGCTGCCGTCTTCACCTCGCGCCGGCATCAGCGGCGGCAGTGGAGCGGACGACGGCTTCGTGCCTGCCCTCGGTGCGTGGTGAAGGGGCGGTGGTGGTCGACGTGATTCGGCTGGGTGCACGCGACACCGCGTGTGGCGCTGCTCCGACTCGGCGGCGCGTGGACCAGGCCAGACTCGCCGCATTCCGGTCACGACGCGCATCCAGCTCTGCTGCAACTGCCGCTTTTTATCATCCACGGTCACCTGCGACATTCCACATACAGGCCAGGTCTGAACAGAGAAGTTACCTGCCACACAACAAGGTAACATACATTCCCGCCAATCAGTTTCTTTGGATGTAATGGAAACAAATAATGCATGAGAGAGATATGGAGCTCAGCTCCTTCCTTTAGCAATCTATGCTTCTCCCAGTAAATCCTTGCATCTTAGAGGCTTGAACCAACGTTGCTTCATTTCTTGATAGCAGTTTTCTTTTAAATATTATACTACCTGAATGCCCGTGGTTCAGTCGTTATATTCATACTATGCATACATAAATTCTGCCATTAAAAAAATTAATCTGAGAGCCAGCATGTGCATACCTTAACAATTATTCATTGATTCTTCCTGCTAAGCTTTATTAGCTGCAAGTGAAATGGTGGGAGAGCACTCGTCGCCATGGCCGAATCTAGCGACAAAAGAACAATTTTCACTTCTCAAAGAGCAATTTTCACTTCTCAAAGATGTTCTTTTTACTTTGGCAGCTGCAGGCCACATATATATTAGTAGTCCTGTTGTACAACTTTGATGAATTTTCCTTTTCCAAGTTATTGTTGGTCCAGTTATTGGCCTCTCTAAAAACATTTGTTTTCACATGTCCTTTGCTCCCAGGAAATCTGGTTCAAGCTCTACTGTTGTTTTATAGAAGAAAGTTGGAGGCGGCATTCGAAAATCCAGCAGGTTCTTCTTCTGGGTATGAAAAAAAATGACTATAGATTTCGTGGTCTGCCATTGCTTTTCTATTTCTTTGTGTTCTTGTTGTATCGGATGGCATGATTGGCATCTATTTCAAAAAGTCCATATACTTCAGCAATTGACAGATTTTGCTATCATACAAGTCAATAACAATAGGCATCGATTGCAAACTTTAGAGGTACTATGCATGTGTGTTAGAATTTTATTGATTTGTATCTATCCTTATTGCCACTCTGTTGCTTCCAAATTTAAATGTGACATATTTTGTTAAACTGTATTAGATGGCGCCAATTAACCTTAGACGTCAGCGGACATTTGCAAACTTCACAAAAAACCAGTTGAGCCTAGGTAAGTTTAACATGCTTTCTCATATTTGAAAGAAAAGGAAAACCCTGTTAGCTAATTTAAGCTATTTGTTATAGATTCATAGACTTCGACGACATCGAATATTCTGATACATTCAGGACTTGTAGCATCTGCGTGAGGGTAGATGTCAAATTCCCGGTTAATCCGAGTGGTGATAAGCTTCACTTCATTCTTATGGACAAAACTGTAAGTCTCAAGCATGTTAGATTGCTAAAATAGACATTTGTTTTATCATCATCTAACATTTCCTAAAACAATTCTAAGGGTGCCAAAATCGAGGCTATAGTTGCCGGAAAAGATTTAGTGAATAGATTCAATATTACATTGCACATGGGTCGTAAGTACATCATTCATGGTGTTACTATGCGGCCTAACTTTGAAGAACTGGAGTGTAGATACATTCAACACACATATGAGTGTTCCTTCAGCGCAAGGACATTTGTTGAGTCTCTCTCACTTCAATTTCCAACATATCCCAAGCATTTGATGCCGTTCCAAGAAGTTCAGAGGTGTCCAAGAAACACTTTCGTAGGTATGCATTCAAGCATATAATACTTACTAACATGGAGATAATCTTGGTATATAATTTTGACTAATGATAATTGACACAGACATAATTGGCATAGTCGTTCATTATGATGGACATGAACGCATTGGGGGATACCCAGGTGCTGAAATATATAGAGAGGTCACCTTCATGGATATGTGGTATGTGTACTTGGTACATAATAGTTCCAACTCTTTTATACCGAATAATCGAAATTAGTTCAAAAAGTCCTTGACATGGTTACCATTTTAAAAAATTCCACATTGTAGGGGCAAACTTATAGTTGTTGGGATTTGGGGTGGCAACTTGATTCAGAACTCATATAGGTGGTCAACAACTGAAGGCAATAAATCTATTGTCCTTGCCACTATGCTTCGTAAGGATTGCAAATACGGTAATTGAAGCATCTATACCAATACATGTATTGCATATTCTAAGGAAGTGTATTGTTATGTCAACCTAAATATATTTTTTATCTTGGCAATAGGAAATCTGGAAACTTCAAATTACACCACCCTTGCATTCAACCCGGATCATACTGCAGCACGCGCACTTGATGGTGAGTAGTTATGACTTTTATTAACTAAAAATCAATTACTTACGATTGTTATTAACATATGTAGACAAATTTTAAATATTATTAAATGCAACATTTATAATATATATTTTTGCAGATATTCGCCAGAAAATAATAGGTGGGTTGATTGATATGAAGTTTGTTCAGCAATTTATTGAGTGGAGGTGGGGTTTCCTAGCAAGCAAGTTGTCTACAAAGGATCCCCGACACAGGATGTATACAAAGAAAGCTCGGCGCATGTAGTAGAGATAGTAGACATTGGTTATGCCTATTACGCATGATTGTGTGTTTCAATTTGTAAGTGTAGTTATCACGTACTTGGTTTGTATGTACTATGTAGGTGACTGTTTCGTCATATTTGTTTGTGTCTATGGTGTTTTAAGGGATGTGCTAATTTCACGGATGATTTAGTTATTATCTACATTTAAATGCAAGTTTGTCCATGTTCATAGATTTTGAATTACCTATGACATTGTTTTTTTGTCAAAATATATTCTATAAAAAGCACTCATTTAAAATATCCAAGTCCATGCTATCACTTTGTCGAGTAATCTTTTCACATCATATACTTCATATTTTGTGTGCCCGTGGCAACGCACGGGCATTCAACTAGTTGATGCTGATTTACAGATCTAGATTTGTTTTTTGTTACTTCAGGTGTTTTTTATACTGCCATAACACATGATGAATCTCTACCTCTCTACCTAATATTAAAGGAAGGATTGTTTCTTCACTTTTTTTCATCATCAGGTCCTTTTGTACGGCCGTTATTTTTTTCAACCTCATTTAAAATATCCAAGTCCATGCTATCACTTTGTCGAGTAATCTTTTCACATCATATACTTCATATTTTGTGTGCCCGTGGCAACGCACGGGCATTCAACTAGTTGATGCTGATTTACAGATCTAGATTTGTTTTTTGTTACTTCAGGTGTTTTTTATACTGCCATAACACATGATAAATCTCTACCTCTCTACCTAATATTAAAGGAAGGATTGTTTCTTCACTTTTTTTCATCATCAGGTCCTTTTGTACGGCCGTTATTTTTTTCGTCCGTCATCCAACCTCGCACTAGACAATCCAACGTTAGAAATAGAAAATAATAAAAGGGGAGCACACTAGGGGTCGAACTCCTGATCTCCTTTCATGTACTGCGACCGTAACCAACTCGGCTAGCTATCTATTGTACTAAAGAACAGATTTAGCTAATACTCTATACTCTACCTAATATTAAAGGGAGGATTGTTTCTCTATTTTTTTCGTCATCAGGTCCTTTTGTACGTCAGTTATTTTTTCGTCCCTCATCCAACCTCTCACTAGACAATCCAACGTTCCAACCTCCCTGTACTGCGACCGTAACCAACTCGGCTAGCTATATATTGTGCTAAAGAACAGATTTAGCTAATATGTACAAACAAATATGTGGATGCTCTATTCCGCACATGGGCCAATTCTGGGCCTGGTCCGCAGTTAGGATTTTCTTCACATGGGTTAGCTTGGGCCGTCGAACGAGACCTACATTGCAGTCGGGCAAAAATTGATGCGTCAGTGAGGATCGAGTTGGTGACCTGCGGCCGGATAACATTAGATTGTTCAACTAACCTACCCTTTCTTTGTAGAAAGACGTTTTATTATTTAAAATATAGTACCACCTTGCGTCTTTACACACAATAACACCAATTTATATACGTATACGAGTTCAAATGAATAAGCCACCTTAAGAATTAATAGCGGGGAGAGAGAGAGAGAGAGAGAGAGAGTGAACAGACTTGGAAAGGATTGCCGGAATTCTTGAGAGATTAATGTAAACAAGAGCATCATATCTTATTTACCCAATTGTTATTGTTCAAAATCAATCGCGAGGTACTATGTCGATTATTCAAAGATCTCATCTTCATGAGACTAGCAAAGGGGTAGACTTTAGGAACAATGAGAGATGAGGCCACCTTTTGAAGTTCATCATCCAATTCAAGCATCATAAAAGATGATCATTTGTATTTAAAGGAAAAGTAACCTATTAATTATTTTTAAAAGAATTAACCAATTTATCACAAAAAAAGAAATTAATCGGTTTGAAGCTGACCCAATAAATTGAGGTATATAGTATTATTAAAATTTTATGTTGCTGAAATAGTGGAGCCATGCTTATTAGAAATGCGTGATACTGTTTCTCTCTCGTTGCAACGCACAGACATATTTGCTAGTAGAACAAAAGTCTTTCTTGAAAAGAAAAAAAACTGCACAAACATTGGTTTGACTTAAAAAATATATTTTGGTCCTTTGGCCGAATGCAAATCAAAATAACCAAATTTCGCACCCGCAAAAAAAACCAAATTTCGGATTATATAATTGAGCGGTGCCCAAATTTTTTGATTCGTCTTGTGCTTGGACCGGGGTACACCTTCCCTTCCGTCACTGAATACTGAAATAACAAGGTTCTTATACAAAGAAAGTTTTAGGTGGCGAGAAACGAGAGAGCGAGTTCGGGCACCAGGAACTCAGACTTCGTCCGTCTGTGCGTGCTTTTTTTTTTTTGAGGGAACCGTCTATGCGTACTTACATGGTAGACTAGTAGAATGCCCGTGCGTTGCCACGGGCTTTTGAAATATTTTGCTGAAGTTACATAAACATAATGCATGTTAAATTTCATATTTAGAGAAAAGATAGCTGGGCATAATTGGGTAATAATTGATGTCCACTTCACTGGCAATGTAAATTGATTAAAATAGCAATTTGACGATGTATACATATAGAGAAATTATCTAACTAAAAATACGTTACAAATTAAAATTTACTTGATGCACTTAAGAAATTATCTCATAATCAGGAATGTTGCCTATGCAGTTTTTTTAGCTTACTTGCCCAGCCTTATTTTGACCTCAGTAGCTCAGCTACTCTCTCACCACAACCAGCCCTCTCATTCTCTCACCCCATGCACCCCTCACTTTATGTGTTCCTATGCCGACAAGGCTGACAATACGTAGACGATGAAAGTGACTGTCATGAACTACATTATTCCTCATCTCTTCACCCAAATAGATCTTTCTAACATAGTTCCACCAATTTCTTCTATTTTTCGTGATTGCTCCGGATGGATGGCGCAAACGAAATGCTGTAACATGATGTGTCGGCATCCCTCTAAACACTACCACCATCTCCGCCACCTGAGATATCATGTACCCTACCTTCAAATCCGTTAATCCCCTGCCCCTTCTCATCCAACGATGACCCGCCTTTAGTTCTTCGTCTTCGTCCCGTAGTCGCAGATTTTTTTATTAGACACTCTGTCGACCCGCCTGCCTCTCCCTGCCTAAGCACATGCCACCGCCACCCTACAGCCGGCGAGTGTTGCCACACGTCGCCACTTGCTCAAGTCACCACCTTTGTCAACGCTGACGCCAGTCGTCCCTCTAAAATTTACCACCATCTTTAGTGCCCACGACCTGCTGCACCCTGCACTCGAGACCGCTAACCCCTTGCCTCTCCTCCGCCGCCAACACCCACTGCTTCTACTACTCTTCTTCCTCCCTCTTCATACTTTTTTCTCCGTCGACTCTATTGACCCGCCCACCTCTACCTACGAAACCACTTGCCACCGCCATCAACAGTCAGCAAATGTTGTCGCACACTACTACCTCCCTCTACCCGAGTTGCCGCCTCTACCGCCGCCCAACCCTCTAAACAGTGCCACAATCTCTAGCGCTCGTGACCTTCCGCACCACAATATATCAATGCTTGGCCATATATGAAGATAAAAGAAGGATCAAGATGGTTCTCTGAAGAAGTCATACCATCTCTTGTCACACATCATGTTCATAGATCGTAGGCATACTCTCTTCTCTCAACTTCATTATCATCTTTTTGGACTACAAAATCTAACACTCATGTTCTGAATAATCAGTAGAATAAATTAATTTCAAGAACATGTCATGGGTAAATTATTTGGGTCCATACTTAAAAATAATAATCAGTTATGCCTGAGAGATATTTGGCAGGTTACACCGAATGCCATGTAGAAGCGATACCCAATTTGAATGGATGCATTGTCTTTCGAGTCCGATAAATATCATTGGCATGCAAACTTGAGATACTTTGCCATCACCTGCGTTAAGTATGGCGCCTCTCCGCCGCAAGAAAGAGGTGGGCTTCAGAATCAGATCAATAAAATAAGTGAGATCCGAGATTTCTGGAATCGATGTATGGGCGCAAGAAATTTTGGTCGGAAGATATTGATTAGGTGGGATATAGCCTCCTACTGTATGGCAAGAAAAATCGGTAGTAAAAACCAGATCCGAAAGGTGTGCTTTCTTTGGATACAAATCGGTGTGGTTGATGCTTGACATACTTTTTTTGAAAGTTGGCAAGAAATCGGTGTGAGTGAGAGGTCGTGCGAGAGGGTCGAGCGAACGAACTATGTATGGGCTCCCATATTTTTTGTAAATAAAGAGATAAAAACCAATGAGAGGTGAGACAAAAAAACAGACGAAAAAAACATGGAGGCGAGGCTACCAAGTCATACATTAGGAGTAGAGAATCAGGAATGGATCCGGAAGGAGATCGAGGTGGATCGGAAAAGAATCATTTCCTGCCCGTTTTAATGTGTTTGGTCGAAGAACGGACTAAAATGATCCCTTAAAGATCAATCTAGCAGGACCTAACAAGGAATCGAGTGCTTACTCAGAGTACCAAACTTCTCCACTTAATAAAATATCCATATACTGACCAGACTGCATATATAGACATAAAACTAACAGGACAAAATAATTCAGTCATACACGCAAGATAAAATTGGCAGCCAACTGCATTTTCATTTCAAATAGCACTTGGTATCTACATGGACCAGATGACTGGAAAAAGGTTTGCTAACTCTCTTGAAAATGCACACCCGTCAGACCATTGGACATATGAAAACTACCAAGTGGAAATATATATTTGAATAATTTTCAAGTGCACAGATTAATGGGAAAGAATGTCACTTTCAGCGATGAAGACATGATGGTGTTCATGTTTCAAAATTAAGCTAAAGAACACCAATAATGTTTCTACCTAGAAATAAGATGAGAAAGTAACAGCTTAATGATCGAAAAGTATAACTGAAAGCTATACACGTTCTCTCCTAGCAAGTATATACATGTAATTAATGGTCAAATCTGCCATTGTTCAGATATAACATATATGCAGCTATATATACATGTTCTCTCAAGGCATTTATACATGTATTGGTCAAATAAATAATATGTTATTCAGAGAGTAAATATTAAGTGTAACCTTGTAGCCATCTTTGAGTTGCTCACCATTAGCAAGGAAAGTGGAAGGTCTTTTTGCTTAGAGTTTGGCCAGTAGCAGTGGAGGAACTTCTTCTGTTGAATATCTGCTATGTCTGAATGGGGGCTGATATGCCTGTCCTATAAGATAATCTCCTTGTACGGGACATAACCCTTATAGATAATCTCCATGTACAGTCCTATAGATGGAACAAATTCGGCAGCATATAAGTGAAAGCAGTTTGATGTAGACGGGAACTTCATGTTGCTTTTTCTTCCGCCTGCAACAAAAAAAATTAACAGAATCAAAACGAATTTAATGCACACACGTGAAGATGCATATCTATATTTTCTTCTCTTGTTCTTTAAAATCAGATAGCCATATATTTCTTTAGAATCAGACTAAACTCTATGTACTATTACACGCAAGTCCAGGGCAATGGAAAACATAGACCTGATGCGCTGCAGAAACACTTTGACATCCTCCTTCATGATTTTGAACACATAGACCTGGTCTTTGTTTTCAGAAATGAGCTGCTAGACAGGTGACCAATCTCTAGTTGTCTATAGCCCAACCTGATGAAAAACGAGAAAACAAATTAGATGATCTCAAACGAACGGATCCATTGCAACATCTAACTGCACTACCTTGCCATGGAGGCCGGCGCATGTACCTGTTTCTAGCAGGTCGGCACAAAAGAAGATCATGGATGGCCGCCGCTGCTGCTACGCAAACAAGATGTGGTCATCGTGGTAGATGTTGGAGGGGGCCAATGGATAGAGAGGACCAGGACGTCGTGCTTGAGTGATTCGACGGGAGGAAGGCGTGGTAATCGTCGTGCTGGTTGTCCTCCATGCCCTCGCCCTCCGACGAGTAGTGAATGCCCGTCTCCCTCCACCGCCACCTCCACCTCCATCTCCTTATATGTATGCCGACGACTTCCCCGACCTACGGCTCGCCATCGGATCCTCGGGTATTGCAGGGAACCTCCAGCACCCACCAGCGCATACATATTACTCCTACAATGTGCCCGTGTATTGCAACGGGAAAAACAATCGTAAAACAATTCATGGATGGGCAGTGGACATGATGAACTTGTACTACTTGCGCTGCATCATCAATCAATTTGCACTATCATTAAAAAAGTGTCACAACCTTCGGCATCAGCAGCGGCGTAGCATTAATCATTCTAGCCGAAATCATGGAATTTGAAATGGATTTGATTTCCACAACATGAATTTAAAATTCAACTGAAGAGAGTTATGTTTTCTTGGTGTATACATTTCACCATAATCAAAATATACTACAGATTTTCAGTCAAATAACATTGTTTCATTGTTTAAATAAAACCATTTCAAAGTTGTGCCTCTCTGTGGGTTTTGAGCCATGCTCTTACGTATTTTTGTGCAACTACGCGATGATAGTAGAAAATGAAAAACATGCCAAATCTGGGTCAGAAGAGTGCAAGAAGGCACCTGCCAATAGCAGTGGACCATTTACTGTCGATGAAATCTGGAGCGGGTACACTTAACACAGTCTGCATTGCAGACTTCCCTCATCAAATCCATTTCAACTCCTGCAGTGATAACCAGAAATATTAATATAAATAATTAAAACACGGACAGAGGACATATTATGCGTCAATCATGAACAGTTTGTTGCCAGAAGATCATGTATTGTTGTACTCAAGGCATGCTAGGTCTCCCATTGAAGAATGTAGCTATCAATTGCCACTGAGAACTACAAGTATCCTGTAGTTGTGCATGGTAAGCTTCTTGAAAAGAATAACTCAATGCAAGCTTGTTACTGAGATGGATTATGCAAAACTCACCTCTATCCATGTTATGTGAGAGAAATTCTAGCAGAACTTGCGTTACTTCCGCTGCATCATCAATGAATTTGCACTATCCTAAGAAATTAAATGTATCAGTCTTTGGCATGAACCACGCTGAACTACAATGCTCTTATCCTCTCTACTCTCTGTTCAATACTTATCTCTTTTTTCTTATCTAAATTGAAAAATAAATGTCACCGTGGTGATAAACATTTATGCTAGAGCCACAAAATTTAATACCTATATCTTTTTGTCTATCTACAATGCAATATTACGAAAGGCATAACTTCAAAAATTAAACAACGATAATTCAGTAAACACACCATTTGTCTAATATAATGATGTTCAAAGTTAAAATATAGGGACGAAAGTCCTGCCTGAAGAACCGTCATCACAAGTTCAACAAACATACCACACACTATAACTTTCTGAAAATATACAGTCTCTAGCCCATTAAGCATATTTTAACAGAAAGTAATGGAAGCACTAACAAAACTAATTTAAAAAAGGTAAGATTGGGATCGAAAGGGTGTAGCTTACGAAGATCATTCCTTTTTCTTGACTACAGTGTGGTCCTAAACTTCTGATCATCACGGCTGCAGTACAGACAACAGAGAAGATTAGACTTGATTAGATTTTGAACTGATTTTCAGTAATCTTCCTGTGTTGTAGGGTACCATGTTCCCTTGAAACTAATATCAACAAAATAATTTTCTTACTCAGTCTTGAGGAACATAATAAAGATACACATAGGGAATTAATCTATACCCCTATATAGTGTATGAATAAGTTCAAATGCTAGCCGTTGATTTTATAGGTATCCAACGGTTGAGAATTGGCAAATCCCAGCGTCCCTAACCGTTGGATCAACTTTTATGTTGATCTGGATCTAGCCGCGTGGCAGTTCCGGTACTATCTCCCACGGTCTCGGGTGTTCGAGAACCATCATGGGTTGATGGAGCAGAGCTTGCGTCGACCTGACGGCCACTATTGGATCTGACTATAAGCCATGGCCGGCGCCGGCTCCGCACCAGGAGGAACGCCGGTGTAAGTGTAACGCCTAGCTGCTCGCCCTCTTCCTCGCATCAGATGGCTGCCTAGCTCGCACTACTCCGTGCGCAGTCGCCGACGTTTTCCCTCGCTGCTTTTGCTGGTCTCCCGCTGGCCGCCGCATACTGGCTGCCATAAAATCCTACGCATTCGTAAGTCTCCGAGGCAGAGTATTGTAGGAACATAGTTGGTGGTATTATCGTTGTTCACCCCGGTTTCTGTTGCTGCTCGCGCAGGTGCTACAGAGACATCACACCGGGATCATCTGATGACAGATTATGGAGGGTTAATTACCTGTAGCAGTACTAGAAACCCAGAACTACCATGAGATGAGAAACATCGGGATGACTCCTAGCAAAAGAAAGAAGATCCTATACGAAAATCCATCTCTGCACCCGCGCTAACGAAAAAATTCAAAACAAATACTAGAAACATTCCAAAAAAAAATTGTGTCGTAGACAATTTGTTGCGTGAGACCCGTTCCAATTTTCAAGTCATTTGGATATATGAGCAGCTCTCAGCAAAAAAAAATTGGGGGTCTGTAAAAATGTTTACTGTTCATGTACTGTTTTGATCCAATTTGTCTTTTTTGCTTAAAAATGCTCAGATGTCCAAATGACTTGAAATTTGGAGCGGGTCTCACACACCAAATTTTCTACCACACAAAAAAATTAGAATTTTTTGAATTTGTTTTGAATTTTTTTATGAATTTTTTCTAACCGGATGCAGATGAGCCTGGGCACCGAAACACCCTACTCGATCCTATAGTCAAATAGGTTGTGAATGGTCAAATAGTGTAAAAATGGCGCCTTCTTAATAATCACCGAGTAGCCCCTTCAGTTCAAGGCCGAATTTTGTCACTAATTTCGGCCCATAGACCAATATAGCGCATTAAAAAAATTAAATACATGCACGGGTGATCAACATAAGTAATTTAAACTGAAAAAGTAATGTCAAACAGCTTATTCCATCGTCAAATGAAATAAAGAAAGAAATTAGGGGTGCCCCATTTGCACCATATAACATTAACTTGACTCAATAATAACCCAACAAATAAATAAAATTAACTCAATCACGTGCAAAAAAAATACAAAAGAATCTGGATTAGAAACTTGAGTCATTTCTTTAATATTTCAAATGACAACAATTGTTTCAATTTTAAACATAAATTATACTTTCCCCCCAAAAAAACACAAGTTGCACTCACCTAATTAGTTATCGGTTAACCTTACGCTATTATCCGGCTTTATTGTGGACTAACGTGCAAAGCACGTGTAATTTACTAGTTAATATAGAGTAATCCAAAAGAAGAACTAATCAATTGAAAGGTATCCAGATCGTATAAATGAGGAATGAAACAACACCTTCATTAACATGTCATACCAGGATGAACCAATCTAACGATAGTCAAATAAATAGAGGAGCAGGCATACCCGAACTCCACTGCGGAAAGAGTGGTTGATTACTTTTCATGCTTATTCCCCAATAGGTATTTTTATCAGATGGATCAAATGAACTCTATCCATAACCCGCCATTCTTGGTATGGTTTGTAGCACAGGATGGTGGCGTCGCACTCCTGCAATTGACATGTGGTTAAAGTATGACCAGCAGCTACATTCACCTCAACATAACTCAAAAGAAAAATCCCCACAAAATAAAATTCAAAAGGCAGGTAATAATTGATAGAAACCTAGATCAAACAGAGTAAGAAATACCTTAGATTAAGCATTCATAATTTGATTTTGCAGTAAAAATCATAATTTGGTCAGAAAATAAAATACCTAAGACTCTGCTGTATGGGATTTAATAATATGGCATGCACTGTATCCTAAATTCAGCACCAAAGGATATATTCTTAGATTTTAAATCACCACAATCATGTGAAAAGAAATAATCATCGCTATCTATTTTCATTAGGCATTACCCCAAACACAAGGTGAGCAAGTCCAACAGGTAGATGGAGGGATGGCTGGAATGGGGCAGAGGAGAAAAGGGCATGTTGCAAAAGTTTGTTCTGTCGGGCGGGGAGGAGCAATGCTTGCAGCTAGCTATCTATTTTATACTCGATATGTCATTGACAACCAAGTGAAGCTGCTGCAACTTGTAAGGTGCACGCATGGTGGGTGTCTTGCCATGGTTGCAGCAATGCTAATCTTTCCCTATGTCGCGGTCCATACTGGGGAAACAAATAACCTGCATACTAATCGTGAACATACTCAGAAAATGCATGCAAGGACTGAATATATGGAAGTAAAAAATTGTCGACCTTGCGCCACTGCTACTGCATCATTGCAACAATAAGAATTTACACCCACATCTTGTAGAAAGAAATCTGCACACAACATTAGCTACCAAAATTAAGTACCTTTAGCGGTCATCTCTCACATAGAATTTTATCCCGTTTTTCAGCTTTTCTGCACAATCATCTGCAGAGAAACAACCATAGAGTAGATCTTTTCTTTAAGCATTACCAAATCTCCTCATTCATCTGAAAAGAAATAAAAATTTGCATAGCTATTTTATTCAAGCATTACCTCAAACACATGAGTAGGTCCAAGTGTCCAACAGGTAGACCCAAGGGGGATGACTGAATATTTCATAATCGTCATGTCATCCAAGGTGAAGTGAGGCTGATGCTGCCTGTATGGTACGCGCATGGTGGGTGTCCTGCCATGGTTGCAGCAACGCTGATCTTTCCCTCGCGTGGGGCCGCAATTCCAGCTCTCGGATGGCCGGCGAGCCACCGGCAAGCAGCAGCCTCACTTCACCTTATTATCCTCACACTACAAAACACTATTATGCTCACTAAGTTTAAAATACTTTATTCAGGTTAATTTTATTTGCACACCTAAAAAATGATATTCTGATTTGCACAATATTAACACATGTCACGATTAAGAAAAAACAAAACCTTTGATGACCATGCCACTTGAATTGCATAATTGCTCCACTCAATGTTTTCTCCTTCCAAAATACAAGAATTTCGTTATATGACATGTACCAGTAGAATAACATGTCTAACAGGAATTATCCTGTTATTGTAGATTTGACAAACCTGAACCTGGAAATAAAACATGGAAACCTATCATCATACATTTCTAAAAATAAAATTGACTGTAACAGTATTGTCGTACACGCCAAATACCATGCCCCACCATTCTTTACGAATCATTTTATCTACTGGAAATTGTATCTGATGCAAACATGAATATTTTGGGGTGGGCTCAACCAATTTTGCTACAATGAAATTATCCAAACTTACAATGCATTTTCCCTACATGATTTAATGGAATAAAACATAGCGTGATACATGTACACTCGCACCGGGCACTGCAAATGGTAAAAAAGTTGAACTGGACAAATGTGTGTAAAATAGTGGTTGACAAACCACACCTACTATTGGAGAAGCAACAAAATCGTGGCTCACATTACAAAAGATTACCTCAGAGTTCAAAAGCTCTTCGTGCTCAAGGGCAGAACCCATTGGGTAAAAATCACCATGTCTTCAGATTTCAATTCCTTCATCAACAAAATAGGACAACTCAGGTTTCGAGCAATTTGCATAATCACAATAAAAAGCAGACCTGTGTGAGTTTTACGAAGCAGTTTTTGGCAATCTTAGGATCAGCACAACCTATACATGAAATTAAGTGCTATAGGTAAAAAGACCAACATCAAACCATAAGCCCTCTATGCCACCGCCAATTGCTAGATTTCCACCGGCGACATCCTCCGGCTACCTGCTCCTCGCACGGTCCTGCGGCCTCCTGCCATCCGTTGCCACCAGCCGATCTCCCGCTGTCCGTTGCGCCACCAGTTGGTGTCCCTGCCATGGGAGAGGAGAACCTGGGGGCGCGTGAGTACAGGCAGTGGCGAAGGCAGGAATAATTTATAGGTGTGGCGGATTTCACGAGGTAAAGACCAATGTACAATATAACTATGTGCCGCTCGTGCTCTGCCTCGCCCGCCCGTGGCCACTGCCATGCCCGGCCCGGCACTTCCAACCTCACACGGTTGCTCTCTGATCGATGCCTTACTCGATCTTCTGGCACTTAGCCGGCTAGGGACGGCAGGTCGGAACCAGGAAAGAATCACACGAAGCTATGCAGGCTCGCGAGTTTGGAGAGTAGCTGTGCGGAGTGCCACATTTAATGGGTATTCAAAGTCTAGAATGAAAATCGAAAATATAAAGGTTCACAAATCGTTCACTGCAAAACATAAACGTTTGTCGGTGTTGAATTAGTGCTCTTTGAAGCTTTCTTCCATTTTTTTCTAAAATTGCTTATTAGTCTCTCTAGTTACTACTCCCTCCGTCCCAGTGTGAAAAAACGTCTTACATTATGGGACGGAGGGAGTACATAGTAGATTCCTTTTTTAACACAACTTACTTCATAGATCAATTCCCCTAAAAAAACAACTAATCGAATTTATAAAAAAGAATTGATGTTTACTAGTGTATGGACTGAAAAAATGGACACAAGAAGTACGAAATTTTAGAACCAATACGGCCAGGATCCTGACCTGACGTCATTGCTCCGGCCTCGCCGTTGTTGGCACATAGAGGCATTAAGCTCGTCGCTTTTGGGTCTGCGCCGCGGCTGTGTCACTCGCCACCTAATTCCCTGCAGTGCCACCCGCCGCCGCCGCGTTCGCCGAGCATGGTCGCCGCCGGAATCCCCGTAACCGAGAGCTAGATTCCGTAATTGCGGTTGTGTCTCTGCGTGATTTCCATCAGCGGGCTCGATTTGTAGCGTAACTGGACTACTAGAGGCTGGAGCTGGGCTTTTTTTTTGGAAAAGGACTGGAGCTGGGCTAACATGCAGCTAGGTGGGCTGCTGGGAGGATAATTGGGCCATGGGCAATTCGACGCGCCTCTGAGAGTGTTCTCCTCCTCCCAACTAACGAAACTGAACTCAGCTCAAATCTTCAGACAAGTATAGTATATATACGTAGTATTTTTGCCAAATTTTAGGTATGGCACCTGCCAAACCTCGCCATATAGCTGGCTCCGCCCCTGAGTACAGGCTACGGGGAGAAGATGGGTTGGGACGAGGGCAGGGAGATAGCGTTACCTGGGTCGTCGTTCATCGCTGTCGCGGACGCGGCGCTCCTGCTCGTCTACCTCCCACTTCGATCTCCTCCTGGAATCGGTGAAGAAAAGAAGAGACGGCAAGGGCGCAGATCCACGAGCAAGCGGATCCGACAATGGGGAGAATGGTGGGAGTGGTGGAGGTGGCTGAGCGGGAGGGAAGCAGTGGCGGCGGCGGCGGCGGCGGAGCGAGAGATGGGAGCAGCGCCAGGGGTGGATCGAGAGGAGGGTTTTTTTCATGCGAGGGAGGCTAGGGCGTCGTCCGATTTTTTGTTCGCTAGTCATAGTTGTCCCTGGTTAATCTACGAAATTTCGTAGATTTTTTTAGGACGAAAAAAACCAGCGAAGGTAGGACGAAAATTGACCGGCGGAGACTATCAACTGCTCCATTAGGAGTAGAGATTGATGAAGCGTGCGAACGGAAACAAGAGAATATTAACCGAAACAACACCCAACACACACGTACGCGGTTTTTTTTTCGAAAAGGGGTTTACCCCAGTCTCTGCATCAGAAAGATGCATACAGCTCATATTATTAAAATTATAATCCAGTAACAAAGTCGCCAAGTATGGAGGTGCGAAAATAAACAAAAAATTCGAAAGAGCTAAAACCCAAAGCCATAACCGGCTGGCAAACACAATAGGAGCACTACATGTCTATCCTATTACATGACCGATATCCAAACCGGTTGAAAATATCCCGCGCTACCATCTTCCATCGGGTAGACGCAGTAACCAAACGCTTCCTGGCCTCCGTCGGAGTGAGTACGTACGCGTACGTACGAGCCCGAAATATGGAAACTCAACATTTTCTTTTGGAAAGCACAAGCGACCGATTCAATCTATAAATTAGAAGCTCTTCTTCTCGATCGTGCACACTCAACCAATACAATCGATCCGACCATAGTACAGTACATAACAAGCTAGCTACACCGGCTTGAGCGATCATGGTGGGATACCTGCCGGGTTTGGACACCATTCAGGTGTGGCCGTCCACCGATCCTGAGAACCCGCCGCCGTCAGCAGCACCAGCTGGGGCGGCCGAACAGCAATGGAAGAAGGCATCGCTCGTCCCGCCAAAACAGAAAACCAGCCACGGAACTGATTCTAAGCATAGCAGATCGATTGCCGAAAGCATGTCAGACAACCCCTGCTCGGTGTGCGTCGTGACCGTTGTCACGCTCGTGGCCCTCTTCGTTGCCGGCATCGAGCTCGCCATGCTCTTTGGGATGCCCTACAGGAAGTACTCCATCATCATCGACTCCGTGTCTGGCCTCAACCTCACGCCGTCCAAGGACCTCGCGTTGGACCCGCAGTTTAACCTCACGCTCCGCCTCGCCTCGGCCAGCCCGGGTCGCCGCGCGTGCATGGGCACGGGCACAGACGTGCAGGTCTCATACCGCTGTGTTCCGCTTGCCACCAGTGCCGCCGCGCCGCAACGGCTCTGCGTCGGACCGAGGAGGTCGAGGGACGAGCTTGTTATCGCGAAAGGCACTGGTGTGCGTTTGCCGGGGTTCCTGATGGACAGCCTTGCAGCGGATTTACAGAGCGGCGTGGAGGCGTTTGATGTCATGGTCAGGAGGTCCGGTGGTCACGACGGCAACACACTTGTGGCATCATGTGGGGTTAGGCGGATCGGAGACGTCGGTGCTAGATGCAATTTGGACGAGACGTGTCCGGTCTGTGGGGGTACTTACCGGTCCTATCATCATACCAGGATGAACCCTCCTCGAGTTTAACATGGACGAGATTAGGGCCTATGCACTCAAGATCAACCGTGAAGACGTGCTAAGAACTGTTTCTAGATTTGAGTATTAACTTCTCCTCATGTAATCCTTTAGTTTGAAGTGCATTTTATAAGTTCTAGTTAAGAGTCTTTTACCGTGTTTGAAGTCTCAACCTGTCAGCCACATATTTCATAGCTGCTCTGCTCTACTATATAAAGTGTGAATCGATTGAATAAATGCATTAGTGAAAGCAAATTGGGCAAACACCGCCTGAGAGCACATCAGCTTAACAGGCGGGTAAAGCAGACTCCCAACTCATATATTTGTCGAAAAATATATTACAGGACAGGGCGGGATGAACAAAGTTCAGCAACACACCATAAGTCAGACCCGTGACAAAACCAGCAAGAAACTCAAGGATGCTGAAGACGCCAGGGAAGTCGCCAAAGGAGAACTTCAATCAGACACTGATCCGAAATACTTTACGACACCACCTTGCGAAGTGTGATGCACTTCATTTGCTATCTGCTCGACGAAATTTGCATATCCAAATACTAGTAAAGAATCATTTGCCAGAGGACGGTGTTTCAGTGCTCGAGCTCATCTTCTCCTGTGGATGAACAGTAAAACAAATAAAAATAGCAAGCAAAATAAAAAATAGAGTTTTTTTACATGAAAGAACAGCAAGTTTCTATGTGCCTGCAAAATTTAATGATGATAGTACATCAGAATAATTCTGGACAAACAAAGAGTAGAAGCTTTGAGTAAGGTTCAATTTTTTTTATTTTGGAGCACTGATTTTGTTTGTTCTATGCCGAGCTCCCCCAATGTTATATGATTAAGAAAAAAAATCATAGTTTTAAATAGCCGGCTATAGCACGAATAGGGTGCTGCTAAATGGTCGCCTTCACAAATAGCCCGCTATAGCCTGCTATAGCTGATTTGGAGGCCTGCCGCTATTTTCCATAGCCCGCTATTTAAAACATTGAAAAAAAATTAGAATGTAACAAGAAATTTCTTTTTTCTTTTGTAACATACATAGTCGATCTGTATATTCGCATATGAAGTTTCACGAAGAAATGATATCAATGGTACTCTGGAAAAAAAATGACAAAATCAAAGCTATATTAAAAACACGGCTTGATGAATCCTGATTGTATTTTCTTCACTTAGAATGCCACCGGTGTCATTTTTTTCTTGAAACTCCACGCATGAGTAGAATGATCCGCTAAGTTTAATACCCCCAAAATTTAGAATTACTTACATTTTTTTAGTATTTGTTTCAAATTTACTATTCATATGGTTGCGCATGGATTCAGGGGGGTAATCCCCAAAGGCCGATGATGGCGGCGTTCTTCTCCATCGTCCCCTTCTTGAAGGCATCACCATGGAGAAGCTCTAGACCCCTATCTGCTACCTCTAGGGGAAACTCTAGATCAGTAAATTAGATGACGGCGGTGCTCTTGCGTCGTTCCCCCTTGGGGCAGTCATTCTTGGAGGCGTCCATTGGCTTGAGGGACCAGTGGACGATTCCAGCAGTGTTTTATGTGACGCATCGATGATGTGGAGTCCCAGCGGCGTTGCACAGTAGGGTCTCGGCAATGGATGTGTGATGATGGATGCGCGTAGGGAGGAGGCGTTGTCTGGCGCCATGGTGGCATCGACGGTAGACATGGCAAGATTGATGCGTCGGTATCTGCTCTGAAGATGGATTAGTGGAAGACGGTGGCAACAGGCACGTGAGATGCCCATTGAGAGTGTGCCAGACCAGTGTGTGCCCCAGTCCCGGCTAGCGGCTTGGTTGGGCCCTCCGGCTTTAGATGTTGAGTTTTGGTGTGTTGTCTCTATACGACTCCAGCAATCTGCACCCCTTCGTCAAGTTGATAGGAGTAGCGATGCCAAGATGGTGGCTTCACACTTATTGATTTATTACTTTGTAATGTCTTGGTGAATAATTCATAATAGGGCTTTTATCATTTATGCCACTAGTTGTGTCTCACTGCTCAGTTTTGCTATTAGAAGTTACAACTGCTCAAAAATGCCATCGTTCCACGAGAAGCTTGCTTAAAAATGCCATTAGATATCTCAAAAATGCCATCATTTCATTAGATATTTGCTAAAAATACCATTAGACATTGTTATTGAAAGGTCAAACCCGTTGACCAAATTATATAATAAAAATACATTTAGACCCACATGTCAGCTCTATCTCACAATGATAAGTGTGGCTCCACTTGTAAAGAGTAAGCAAGCGAATAATTTTAGAGAATAATAAAAACGCTATTGGGATCAAGCTAGGGGGGCCTACACTTTATTGTAGTGAGATAGAGAGATAGCTCACATGTTGGTCCATAGTTATTTTGGTCATTATAACATGGTAAACGAGATTTTTGGTGATAATAATGATATCCGGTGGCATTTTTTACAATGCGTCCAGTGAAGCGATGGCATTTTGAGCAGTTAAAATTCCTAGTGGCAAAAGTGAGTTGTGGGACATACTCACATACCCAGTGGCATATATGATAAAAACCCAATAATATGCAGAGGTCAGGGTCATCTTCCTTTTTGAGAAAAGAAAAGTTTAAGGTGGGAGAAACGAGAGAGCAAGTTCCGAGCATGAGGAGACCCGACTTGGTCTGTGCTTACGTACATGGTAGATTGAAGCGCGCCAAGGGAAACAAGACAAACAAGAAACAAATTCGGGCAAGTTCGAACACTACGCGTACGTACAAGCGCGTAGTATGCATGGAAGCTCACGCGTCTTTTTTCTTTTGGTATAAAAAGCACAGGCTAGCGACCGAACCATCTATCTATAAATACAATATAAACCTCTTCTTCTCGATCGTGTATATCTAGCCAATACAATCAATCTGCCCAGGCATAGCTGCAAAGCAAGAGCGGGCTAATCGATCAAGCTCGCCGGCGGATCATGGTGGGATATCTACCGGGCTTGGACACCCCGGCGGCGGAACATCAATGGAAGAAGACGACGCCAGAGAGGACTCCGTCGCCCGTCCCTCTAGAAGTGAAAATCGACCGCGGCATGAAAGGGACTGGAACACTGGAGTGTGGTCAGGAACGTGCTGCTTCAACTGAGAGACATGAAAGACATTGTGAATCTGGGCATCCGGGGGCAACTCCAATTTATATGCGGATGGGCCAATCTTTTCCAGTATCTTGAACGGACCAAAATACTTGAAAGCGAGCTTGGGACATGGTCTGTTGAGTAATGAGAGTTGACCATATGGTTGTAGTTTCAAGAAGACATCTTCCCCTACTACAAACTCTCGAGGAGAACGATGTTTGTTAGCCTCTACTTTGCACTTCTGCTAAGCTCTTTGTAAATGATGTTTAAGGTGTTCAGCATAGGCCTGCCTTTCCTGAAGCCACTGTTGTACATCAGGAGATGCATCTTCAGGAAGTCTAAGAAACTGTCCCATATGAGGATCTTGACCATACAAAGCCTTGAAGGGTGTGCAGCCGAGATAAGAGTGATAAGTGGTGTTGTACCAAAGTTCTGCTAATGCCAACCAATTATGCCATTTGGTTGGGGAGTCATGAACATCACATCTGATGTACATTTCCAAACACTGGTTCACTCTTTCGGTTTGCCCGTCAGTCTAAGGGTGTCTAGCAGTTGACATCTGTAGTTTAGGGCCCCAAATGGTCAGCAATTCTTTCCAAAAATTGCTAGTGAATATAGTGTCTCTGTCAGAAGTGATGGTTATTGGCATACTGTGAAGTTTGACTATATTTTGCATGAATACTTGAGCAACTGTTGCAGCTGAGTATGGATGTTTGAGAGGAATAAAGTGGCTATACTTGGAATATCTGTCCACCACTACCATGATCACACTGAACCCATTTGACTTAGGAAGTCCTTCCACAAAGTCCATAGTCACATCTTCCCAGGCTCTAGCTGGAATAGGCAGAGGATTAAGTAACCCTGGGTATTTGCAATGTTCATGCTTGGCCTGTTGACAAATTTGACATTGTTGCACAAAATTCAGCACATCTTGCTTGATGCCATTCCAATGAAACAATTTCTTCACTCTCTGATAAGTAGCTTGAATCCCACTGTGCCCCCCTATAGGAGATGCATGAAATGCCTCAATGAGTTTGGTGTGCAGGCCAGAATTAGCTCCAATCCAAATTCTACCCTGAAATCTGATGAGACCTTGTGACAGGGCAAATCCTGGTTCAGCTTCAGGGGAAATGGCAAGTTTGGTCAGTAACTCCTGTGCTCTGGTGTCTACTGCATAAGAGTTCACCACCTCTTGTATCCAGACAGGCTGAGCAGTAGAGACTGCTTGAACAGCAAAAACATGTCCAACTCTAGACAAGGCATCAGCTGCTTTGTTTTCTGAGCCCTTTTTATACTGGAATTTGAATTGTAACCCAGCTAGCTTTGCCATGGCCTTTTTCTGCAAGTCAGTGTGTAGCACTTGATCTTCCAAGTTGCATAAACTTTTGTGATCTGTTTTGATCACAAATGGCCCTCTGCTAAGGTACGATCTCCATTTATCTGAAGGGTTTCGTAGTAATTTCAAAAAAATTCCTACGCACACGCAAGATCATGTGATGCATAGCAACGAGAGGGGAGAGTATTGTCTACGTACCCACGCAGACCGACTGCGGAAGCGATGACACAACGTAGAGGAAGTAGTCGTACGTCTTCACGATCCAACCGATCAAGCACCGAAACTACGGCACCTCCGAGTTCGAGCACACGTTCAGCTCGATGACGACCCCCGGACTCCGATCCAGCAAAGTGTCGGGGTAGAGTTCCGTCAGCACGACGGCGTGGTGATGATCTTGATGTACTACAGCAGCAGGGCTTCGCCTAAACTCCGCTACAGTATTATCGAGGACTATGGTGGCTGGGGGCACCGCACACGGCTAAGGAATAGATCACGTGGATCAACTTGTGTGTTCTAGGGTGCCTCTACCTCAGTATATAAAGGACCAAAGGGGGGAGGCTGGCCGGCCACAAGGGGCGCGCCAGGAGAGTCCTACTCCCTCCGGGAGTAGGATTCCCCCCCCCCCCCCAATCCTAGTTGGAATAGGATTCCTCGGGGGGGGGGGGGAGAGAGAGAGAGGGGGCCGGCCACCTCTCCTAGTCCTAATAGGACTAGGGGAGGGGGGAGGCGCGCAGCCCACCTTGGGCTGCCCCTTTCTCCTTTCCACTAAAGCCCACTAAGGCCCATATGGTTCCCGGGGGGGTTCCGGTAACCTCCCGGTACTCCGGTAAAATCCCGATTTCACCCGGAACACTTCCGATATCCAAACATAGGCTTCCAATATATAAATCTTTATGTCTCGACCATTTCGAGACTCCTCGTCATGTCCGTGATCACATCCGGGACTCCGAACTAACTTCGGTACATCAAAATGCATAAACTCATAATATAATTGTCATCGTAACCTTAAGCATGCGGACCCTACGGGTTCGAGAACAATGTAGACATGACCGAGACATGTCTCCGGTCAATAACCAATAGCGGGACCTGGATGCCCATATTGGCTCCTACATATTCTACGAAGATCTTTATCGGTCAGACCGCATAACAACATACGTTGTTCCCTTTGTCATCGGTATGTTACTTGCCCGAGATTCGATCGTCGGTATCCAATACCTAGTTCAATCTCGTTACCGGCAAGTCTCTTTACTCGTTCTGTAATACATCATCCCGCAACTAACTCATTAGTTGCAATGCTTGCAAGGCTTATGTGATGTGCATTACCGAGAGGGCCCAGAGATACCTCTCCGACAATCGGAGTGACAAAACCTAATCTCGAAATACACCAACCCAACATGTACCTTTGTAGACACCTGTAGTACTCCTTTATAATCACCCAGTTACGTTGTGACGTTTGGTAGTACCCAAAGTGTTCCTCCGGTAAACGGGAGTTGCATAATCTCATAGTTATAGGAACATGTATAAGTCATGAAGAAAGCAATAGCAACATACTAAACGATCGGGTGCTAAGCTAATGGAATGGGTCATGTCAATCAGATAATTCAACTAATGATGTGACCTCGTTAATCAAATAACAACTCATTGTTCATGGTTAGGAAACATAACCATCTTTGATTAACGAGCTAGTCAAGTAGAGGTATACTAGTGACACTTTGTTTGTCTATGTATTCACACATGTATTATGTTTCCGGTTAATACAATTCTAGCATGAATAATAAACATTTATCATGATTATAAGGAAATAAATAATAACTTTATTATTGCCTCTAGGGCATATTTCCTTCAGTCTCCCACTTGCACTAGATTCAATAATCTAGATTACACTGTAATGATTCTAACACCCATGGAGCCTTGGTGCTGATCATGTTTTGCTCGTGGAAGAGGCTTAGTCAATGGGTCTGCAACATTCAGATCCGTATGTATCTTGCAAATCTCTATGTCTCCCACCTGGACTAGATCCCGGATGGAATTGAAGCGTCTCTTGATGTGCTTGGTTCTCTTGTGAAATCTGGATTCCTTTGCCAAGGCAATTGCACCAGTATTGTCACAAAAGATTTTCATTGGACCCGATGCACTAGGTATGACACCTAGATCGGATATGAACTCCTTCATCCAGACTCCTTCGTTTGCTGCTTCCGAAGCAGCTATGTACTCCGCTTCACATGTAGATCCCGCTACGACGCTTTGTTTAGAACTGCACCAACTGACAGCTCCACCGTTTAATGTAAACACGTATCCGGTCTGCGATTTAGAATTGTCCGGATCAGTGTCAAAGCTTGCATCAACGTAACCTTTTACGATGAGCTCTTTGTCACCTCCATATACGAGAAACATATCCTTAGTCCTTTTCAGGTATTTCAGGATATTCTTGACCGCTGTCCAGTGATCCACTCCTGGATTACTTTGGTACCTCCCTGCTAGACTTATAGCAAGGCACACATCAGGTCTGGTACACAGCATTGCATACATGATAGATCCTATTGCTGATGCATAGGGAACATCTTTCATATTCTTTCTATCTTCTGCAGTGGTCGGGCATTGAGTCTGACTCAACTTTACACCTTGTAACACAGGCAAGAACCCTTTCTTTGCTTGATCCATTTTGAACTTCTTCAAAATCTTGTCAAGGTATGTGCTTTGTGAAAGTCCAATTAAGCGTCTTGATCTATCTCTATAGATTTTTATGCCTAATATGTAAGCAGCTTCACCGAGGTCTTTCATTGAAAAACTCTTATTCAAGTATCGCTTTATGCTATCCAGAAATTCTATATCATTTCCAATCAGTAATATGTCATCCACATATAATATCAGAAATGCTATCGAGCTCCCACTCACTTTCTTGTAAATACAGGCTTCTCCGAAAGTCTGTATAAATCCAAATGCTTTGATCACACTATCAAAGCGTTTATTCCAACTCCGAGAGGCTTGCACCAGTCCATAAATAGATCGCTGGAGTTTGCACACTTTGTTAGCTCCCTTTGGATCGACAAAACCTTCCGGTTGCATCATATACAACTCTTCTTCCAGAAATCCATTCAGGAATGCAGTTTTGACATCCATCTGCCAAATTTCATAATCATAAAATGCGGCTATTGCTAACATGATTCGGACAGACTTAAGCATCGCTACGGGTGAGAAGGTCTCATCGTAGTCAACCCCTTGAACTTGTCGAAAACCTTTTGCGACAAGTCGAGCTTTGTAGACAGTAACATTACCATCAACGTCAGTCTTCTTCTTGAAGATCCATTTATTCTCAATTGCTTGCCGATCATCGGGCAAGTCAACCAAAGTCCATACTTTGTTCTCATACATGGATCCCATCTCAGATTTCATGGCTTCAAGCCACTTTGCGGAATCTGGGCTCACCATCGCTTCTTCATAGTTCGTAGGTTCATCATGATCTAGTAGCATGACTTCCAGAACAGGATTACCGTACCACTCTGGCGCGGATCTCGCTCTGGTCGATCTACGAGGTTCGGTAGAATCTTGACCTGAAGTTTCATGATCAACATCATTAGCTTCCTCACTAATTGGTATAGATGTCGCAGAAACAGTTTTCTGTGATGTACTATTTTCCAATAAGGGAGCAGGTACAGTGACCTCGTCAAGTTCTACTTTCCTCCCACTCACTTCTTTCGAGAGAAACTCCTTATCTAGAAAGGATCCATTCTTAGCAACGAATGTCTTGCCTTCGGATCTGTGATAGAAGGTGTACCCAACAGTTTCCTTTGGGTATCCTATGAAGACACATTTCTCCGATTTGGGTTCGAGCTTATCAGGTTGAAGTATTTCACATAAGCATCGCAGCCCCAAACTTTAAGAAACGACAACTTTGGTTTCTTGCCAAACCATAGTTCATAAGTCGTCGTCTCAACGGATTTTGATGGTGCCCTATTTAATGTGAATGCAGCCGTCTCTAAAGCATAACCCCAAAACGATAGCGGTAAATCAGTAAGAGACATCATAGATCGCACCATATCTAGTAAAGTATGATTACGACGTTCGGACACACCATTACGATGTGGTGTTCCGGGCGACGTGAGTTGCGAAACTATTCCACAATTTTTCAAATGTACACCAAACTCGTAACTCAAATATTCTCCTCCACGATCAGATCATAGAAACTTTATTTTCTTGTTACGATGATTTTCCACTTCACTCTGAAATTCTTTGAACTTTTCAAATGTTTCAGACTTATTTTTCATTAAGTAGATATATCCATATCTGCTTAAGTCATCTGTGAAGGTGAGAAAATAATGATATCCGCCACGAGCCTCAATATTCATCGGACCACATACATCGGTATGTATGATTTCCAACAAATCTGTTGCTCTCTCCATAGTACCGGAGAACGTTGTTTTAGTCATCTTGCCCATGAGGCACGGTTCGCAAGTACCAAGTGATTCATAATCAAGTGGTTCCAAAAGTCCATTAGTATGGAGTTTCTTCATGCGCTTTACACCGATATGACCTAAACGACAGTGCCACAAATAAGTTGCACTTTCATTATCAACTCTGCATCTTTTGGCTTCAACATTATGAATATGTGTATCACTACTGTCGAGATTCATCAAAAATAGACCACTCTTCAAAGGTGCATGACCATAAAAGATATTACTCATATAAATAGAACAACCATTATTCTCTGATTTAAATGAATAACCGTCTCGCATTAAACAAGATCCAGATATAATGTTCATGCTCAACGCTGGCACCAAATAACAATTATTTAGGTCTAATATTAATCCCGAAGGTAGATGTAGAGGTAGCGTGCCGACCGCGATCACATCGACTTTGGAACCGTTTACCACGCGCATCATCACCTCATCCTTTGCTAGTGTCCACTTATTCCGTAGTCCCTGTTTCGAGTTGCAAATATTAGCAACAGAACCAGTATCAAATACCCAGGTGCTACTGCGAGCTCTAGTAAGGTACACATCAATAACATGTATATCATATATACCTTTGTTCACCTTGCCATCCTTCTTATCCGCCAAATACTTGGGGCAGTTCCGCTTCCAGTGACCAGTCTGCTTGTAGTAGAAGCACTCAGTTTCAGGCTTAGGTCCAGACTTGGGTTTCTTCTCCTGAGCAGCAACTTGCTTGCCGTTCTTCTTGAAGTTCCCCTTCTTCTTTCCTTTGCCCTTTTTCTTGAAACTAGTGGTCTTGTTAACCATCAACTTGCTTGCCGTTCTTCTTGAAGTTCCCCTTCTTCTTTCCTTTCCCCTCCTTCTTGATTTCTACCTCCGCAGCTTTCAGCATCGCGAAGAGCTCGGGAATAGTCTTGTTCATCCCTTGCATATTATAGTTCATCATGAAGCTCTTGTAGCTTGGTGGCAGTGATTGGAGAATTCTGTCAATGACGCAATCATCTGGAAGATTAACTCCCATCTGAATCAAGTGATTATTATACCCAGACATTTTGAGTATATGCTCACTGACAGAACTGTTCTCCTCCATATTGCAGCTATAGAACTTATTGGAGACTTCATATCTCTCAATCCGGGCATTTGCTTGAAATATTAACTTCAACTCCTGGAACATCTCATATGCTCCATGACGTTCAAAACGTCGTTGAAGTCCCGATTCTAAGCCGTAAAGCATGGCACGCTGAACTATTGAGTAGTCATCAGATTTGCTCTGCCAGACGTTCATAACATCTGGTGTTGCTCCAGCAGCAGGCCTGGCACCCAGCGGTGCTTCTAGGACGTAATTCTTCTGAGCAGCAATGAGGATAATCCTCAAATTACGGACCCAGTCCATGTAATTGCTACCATCATCTTTCAACTTTGCTTTCTCAAGGAACGCATTAAAATTCAACGGAACAACAGCACGAGCCATCTATCTACAATCAACATAAACAAGCAAGATACTATCAGGTACTAAGTTCATGATAAGTTTAAGTTCAATTAATCAAATTACTTAAGAACTCCCACTTAGATAGACATCCCTCTAATCCTCTAAGTGATCACGTGATCCAAATCAACTAAACCATAACCGATCATCACATGAGATGGAGTAGTTTTCAATGGTGAACATCGTTATGTTGATCATATCTACTATATGATTCACGTTCGACCTTTCGGTCTCCGTGTTCCGAGGCCATATCTGCATATGCTAGGCTCGTCAAGTTTAACCTGAGTATTCTGCGTGTGCAAAACTGGCTTGCACCCGTTGTAGATGGACGTAGAGCTTATCACACCCGATCATCACGTGGTGTCTGGGCACGACGAACTTTGGCAACGGTGCATACTCAGGGAGAACACTTCTTGATAATTTAGTGCGAGATCATCTTATAATGCTACCGTCAATCAAAGCAAGATAAGATGCATAAAAGGATAAACATCACATGCAATCAATATAAGTGATATGATATGGCCATCATCATCTTGTGCTTGTGATCTCCATCTTCGAAGCACCGTCATGATCACCATCGTCACCGGCGCGACACCTTGATCTCCATCGCAGCATCGTTGTCGTCTCGCCAATCTTATGCTTCCACGACTATCACTACCGCTTAGTAATAAAGTAAAGCATTACATCGCGATTTCATTGCATACACTAAAACGACAACCATAAGGCTCCTGCCAGTTGCCGATAACTCGGTTACAAAACATGATCATCTCATACAATAAAATTCAGCATCATGTCTTGACCATATCACATCACGACATGCCCTGCAAAAACAAGTTAGACGTCCTCTACTTTGTTGTTGCAAGTTTTACGTGGCTGCTACGGGCTTAAGCAAGAACCAATCTCACCTACGCATCAAAACCACAACGATAGTTTGTCAAATAGACTCCGTTTTAACCTTCGCAAGGACCGGGCGTAGCCATACTTGGTTCAACTAAAATTGGAGAGACAGTCGCCCGCAAGCCACCTATGTGCAAAGCACGTCGGGGGAACCGGTCTCGCGTAAGCGTACGCGTAATGTTGGTCCGGGTCGTCTCGTCCAACAATGCCGCCAAACCAAAGTATGACATGCTGGTAGGTAGTATGACTTATATCGCCCACAACTCATTTGTGTTCTACTCGTGCATATAACATCAACATAAATAACCTAGGCTTGGATTGTTGGAAATATGCCCTGGAGGCAATAATAAAAGCATTATTATTATATTTCCTTGTTCATGATAATTGTCTTTATTCATGCTATAATTGTGTTATCCGGAAATCGTAATACATGTGTGAATAACAGACACCAACATGTCCCTAGTAAGCCTCTAGTTGACTAGCTCGTTGATCAACAGATAGTCATGGTTTCCTAACTATGGACATTGGATGTCATTGATAACGAGATCACATCATTAGGAGAATGATGTGATGGACAAGACCCAATCCTAAACATAGCATAAAGATCGTATAGTTCGTTTGCTAGAGTTTTTCCAATGTCAAGTATCTTTTCCTTAGACCATGAGATCGTGTAACTCCCGGATACCGTAGGAGTGCTTTGGGTATACCAAACGTCACAACGTAACTGGGTGACTATAAAGGTAGACTACGGGTATCTCCGAAAGTATCTGTTGGGTTGACACGGATCAAGACTGGGATTTGTCACTCCGTATGACGGAGAGGTATCATTGGGCCCACTCAGTAATGCATCATCATAATGAGCTCAAAGTAACCAAGTGTCTGGTCACGGGATCATGCATTATGGTACGAGTAAAGTGACTTGCCAGTAACGAGATTGAACGAGGTATTGGGATACCGACGATCGAATCTCTGGCAAGTAACATATCGATTGACAAAGGGAACTGCATACGGGGTTGCTTGAATCCTCGACATCGTGGTTCATCCGATGAGATCATCGTGGAGCATGTGGGAGCCAACATGGGTATCCAGATCCCGCTGTTGGTTATTGACCGGAGAGTCGTCTCGGTCATGTCTGCATGTCTCCCGAACCCATAGGGTCTACACACTTAAGGTTCGGTGATGCTAGGGTTGTGAAGATATGTATATGCAGTAACCCGAATGTTGTTCGGAGTCCCGGATGAGATCCCGGACGTCACGAGGAGTTCCGGAATGGTCCGGAGGTAAAGAATTATATATAGGAAGTGCTATTTCGGCCATCGGGACAAGTTTCGGGGTCACCGGTATTGTACCGGGACCATCGGAAGGGTCCCGGGGGTCCACCGGGTGGGGCCACCTGCCCCGGGGGCCACATGGGCTGTAGGGGGTGCGCCTTGGCCTATATGGGCCAAGGGCACCAGCCCCAAAAGGGCCCATGCGCCTAGGGTTTGGGGGAAACCCTAAAAGGGGGCGCCCCCTTGCTTGGGGGGCAAGCCCCCCACCCCTTGGCCGCCGCCCCCCTAGGAGATTGGATCTCCTAGGGCCGGCTTCCCCCCTAGACACCCCTATATATAGTGGGGGAGATGGAGGACATCAGACCTCAGCCTTTGGCGCCTCCCTCTCCCCTGTTACATCTCTCTCTCGTAGTATAGGCGAAGCCCTGCTACTGTGACGCCCTGCATCCACCACCACGCCGTCGTGCTGTTGGATCTTCATCAACTTCTCCTTTCCCCTTGCTGGATCAAGAAGAAGGAGACGTTACGCTGACCGTACGTGTGTTGAACGCGGAGGTACCGTCCGTTCGGTGCTAGGATCTCCGGTGATTTGGATCACGTCGTGTTCGACTACCTCATCCCCGTTCTTTGAACGCTTCCGCTCGCGATCTACAAAGGTATGTAGATGCATCCGATCACTCGTTGCTAGATGAACTCATAGATGGATCTTGGTGAAGCCGTAGGAAAATTTTTGTTTTCTGCAACGTTCCCCAACAGTGGCATCATGAGCTAGGTCTATGCGTAGTTCTTCTTGCGCGAGTAGAACACAATTTGTTGTGGGCATAGATGTTGTCAACTTTCTTGCCGCTACTAGTCTTATCTTGCTTCAACGGTATTGTGGGATGAAGCGGCCCGGACCAACCTTACACGTATGCTTACGTGAGACCGGTTCCATCGACTAACATGCACTAGTTGCATAAGGTGGCTGGCGGGTGTCTGTCTCTCCTACTTTAGTTGGAGCGGATTCGATGAAAAGGGTCCTTATGAAGGGTAAATAGAAGTTGACAAATCACGTTGTGGCTTTCACGTAGGTAAGAAAACGTTCTTGCTAGAACCCTATTTCAGCCACGTAAAACTTGCAACAACAATTAGAGGACGTCTAACTTGTTTTTGCAACAAGTGCTTTGTGATATGATATGGCCAAAGTTGTGATGAATGATGAATGATCTATATATGATGTATGAGTTGTTCATGCTATTGTAATAGGAATCACGACTTGCATGTCGATGAGTATGACAACCGGCGGGAGCCATAGGAGTTGTCTTTATTTTTGTATGACCTGCGTGTCATTGAGAAACGCCATGTAAATTACTTTACTTTATTGCTAAACGCGTTAGCCATACTAGTAGAAGTAATAGTTGGCGAGCAACTTCATGGAGACACGATGATGGAGATCATGGTGTCAAGCCGGTGACAAGATGATCATGGAGCCCCAAGATGGAGATCAAAGGAGTTATGTGATATTGGCCATATCATGTCACGTTTATTATTTGATTGCATGTGATGTTTATCATGTTTTGCATCTTGTTTACTTAGAACGACGGTAGTAAATAAGATGATCCCTCATAATAATTTCAAGAAATGTTCCCCCTAACTGTGCACCATTGTGACAGTTCGTTGTTTCAATGCACCACGTGATGATCGGGTGTTTGATCCAAACGTTCACATACAACGGGTGTAAGACAGAATTACACATGCAAACACTTAGGTTGACTTGACGAGCCTAGCATGTACAGACATGGCCTCGGAACACAGAAGACCGAAAGGTCGAGCATGAGTCGTATAGAAGATACGATCAACATGAAGATGTTCACCGACGTTGACTAGTCCGTCTCACGTGATGATCGGACACGGCCTAGTTGACTCGGATCATGTTATACTTAGATGACTAGAAGAGGGATGTCTATCTAAGTGGGAGTTCATTGAATAATTTGATTAGATGAACTTAATTATCATGAACTTAGTCTAAAATATTTACAATATGTCTTGTAGATCAAATGGACAACGTAGTCCTCAACTTCAACGCGTACCTAGAGAAAACCAAGCTAAAAGACGATGGCAGCAACTATACGGAATGGGTCCGGAACCTGAGGATCATCCTCATAGCTGCCAAGAAAGATTATGTCCTACAAGCACTGCTAGGTGACCCGCCTGTCCCACAGAACCAAGACGTTATGAACGCTTGGCAGACACGTGCTGATGACTACTCCCTCGTTCAGTGCGGCATGCTTTACAGTTTAGAGCCGGGGCTCCAAAAGCGTTTTGAGAGACATGGAGCATATGAGATGTTCGAAGAGCTGAAAATGGTTTTTCAAGCTCATGCCCGGGTCGAGAGATATGAAGTCTCCGACAAATTCTTTAGCTGTAAGATGGAGGAAAATAGTTCTGTCAGTGAGCACATACTCACTATGTCTGGGTTACATAACCGCTTGACTCAGCTGGGAGTTAATCTCCCGGATGATGCGGTCATTGACAGAATCCTCCAGTCGCTTCCACCAAGCTACAAGAGCTTTGTGATGAACTTCAATATGCAGGGGATGGAAAAAACCATTCCTGAGGTATTTGCAATGCTGAAATCAGCAGAGGTAGAAGTCAAGAAGGAACATCAAGTGTTGATGGTCAATAAAACCACTAAGTTCAAGAAGGGCAAGGGTAAAAAGAATTTCAAGAAGGACGGCAAGGGAGTTTCCGCGCCCGGCAAGCAAGCTGCTGGGAAGAAGCCAAAGAATGGACCCAAGCCCGAGACTGAGTGCTTTTATGGCAAGGGAAGTGGTCACTGGAAGCGGAACTGCCCCAAATACTTAGCAGACAAGAAGGCCGGCAAAACAAAAGGTATATATGATATACATGTAATTGATGTGTACCTTACTAGTACCCGTAGTAGCTCCTGGGTATTTGATACCGGTGCAGTTGCTCACATTTGTAACTCAAAGCAGGGGCTGCGGAATAAGCAGAGACTGGCAAAGGACGAGGTGACGATGCGCGTCGGGAATGGTTCCAAGGTCAATGTGATCGCCGTCGGCACGCTACCTCTATATTTGCCTTCGGGGTTAGTTTTAAACCTTAATAATTGTTATTTAGTGCCAGCTTTGAGCATGAACATTGTATCGGGATCTCGTTTAATTCGAGATGGCTACTCATTTAAATCCGAGAATAATGGTTGTTCTATTTATATGAGATATGTTTTATGGTCATGCTCCTATGGTGAATGGTTTATTCTTAATGAATCTCGAGCGTAACGCTACACATATTCATATTGTGAGTACCAAAAGATGTAAGGTTGATAATGATAGTCCCACATATTTGTGGCACTGCCGCCTTGGTCACATAGGTGTCAAACGCATGAAGAAGCTCCATGCTGATGGACTTTTAGAGTCTCTTGATTATGAATCATTTGACACGTGCGAACCATGCCTCATGGGTAAAATGACCAAGACTCCGTTCTCAGGAACAATGGAGCGAGCAACCAACTTATTGGAAATCATACATACTGATGTGTGCGGTCCAATGAGCGTTGAGGCTCGCGGTGGCTATCGTTATGTTCTCACCCTCACTGATGACTTGAGTAGATATGGGTATATCTACTTAATGAAACACAAGTCTGAAACCTTTGAAAAGTTCAAGGAATTTCAGAGTGAGGTTGAGAATCAACGTGACAGGAAGATCAAGTTTCTACGATCAGATCGTGGAGGAGAATACTTGAGTCACGAATTTGGCACACACTTAAGAAAATGTGGAATAGTTTCACAACTCACGCCGCCTGGAACACCTCAGCGTAATGGTGTGTCCGAACGTCGTAATCGCACTTTATTAGATATGGTGCAATCTATGATGTCTCTTACCGATTTACCGCTATCTTTTTGGGGCTATGCTTTAGAGACTGCCGCATTCACTTTAAATAGGGCTCCGTCGAAATCCGTTGAGACGACACCGTATGAATTATGGTTTGGGAAGAAACCTAAGCTGTCGTTTCTAAAAGTTTGGGGATGCGATGCTTATGTCAAGAAACTTCAACCTGAAAAGCTCGAACCCAAGTCGGAAAAATGCATCTTCATAGGATACCCTAAAGAAACTGTTGGGTATACCTTCTACCTCAGATCCGAAGGCAAGATCTTTGTTGCCAAGAATGGATTCTTTCTAGAGAAAGAGTTTCTCTCGAAAGAAGTAAGTGGGAGGAAAGTAGAACTTGATGAAGTATTACCTCTTGAACCAGAAAATGGCGCAACTCAAGAAAATGTTCCTGAGGTGCCTGCACCGACTAGAGAGGAAGTTAATGATAATGATCAAGATACTTCTGATCAAGCTCCTACTGAAATTCGAAGGTCCACAAGGACACGTTCCGCACCAGAGTGGTACGGCAACCCTGTCTTGGAAATCATGTTGTTGGACAACGGTGAACCTTCGAACTATGAAGAAGCGATGGCGGGCCCGGATTCCGACAAATGGCTAGAAGCCATGAAATCCGAGATAGGATCCATGTATGAAAACGAAGTATGGACTTTGACTGACTTGCCCGTTGAACGGCGAGCCATAGAAAATAAATGGATCTTTAAGAAGAAGACAGACGCGGATGGTAATGTGACCATCTATAAAGCTCGGCTTGTCGCTAAGGGTTATCGACAAGTTCAAGGGGTTGACTACGATGAGACTTTCTCACCGGTAGCAAAGATGAAGTCCGTCCGAATCATGTTAGCAATTGCCGCATTTTACGATTATGAGATATGGCAAATGGACGTCAAAACGGCATTCCTTAATGGTTTCCTTAAGGAAGAATTGTATATGATGCAGCCGGAAGGTTTTGTCGATCCTAAGAATGCTGACAAAGTGTGCAAGCTCCAACGCTCGATTTATGGGTTGGTGCAAGCATCTCGGAGTTGGAACATTCGCTTTGATGAGATGATCAAAGCGTTTGGGTTTACGCAGACTTATGGAGAAGTCTGCGTTTACAAGAAAGTGAGTGGGAGCTCTGTAGCATTTCTCATATTATATGTAGATGACATACTTTTGATGGGAAATGATATAGAACTCTTGGACAGCATCAAGGCCTACTTGAATAAGAGTTTTTCAATGAAGGACCTTGGAGAAGCTGCTTATATATTAGGAATCAAGATCTATAGAGATAGATCGAGATGCCTCATAGGTCTTTCACAAAGCACATACCTTGATAAGATATTGAAGAAGTTCAATATGGATCAGTCTAAGAAGGGGTTCTTGCCTGTGCTGCAAGGTATGAAATTGAGCTCAGCTCAATGTCCGACCATGGCAGAAGATATAGAAGAGATGAGTGTCATCCCTTATGCCTCAGCCATAGGTTCTATTATGTATGCCATGCTGTGTACCAGACCTGATGTAAACCTTGCCATAAGTTTGGTAGGAAGGTACCAAAGTAATCCCGGCAAGGAACACTGGACAGCGGTCAAGAATATCCTGAAGTACCTGAAAAGGACTAAGGAAATGTTTCTCGTTTATGGAGGTGACGAAGAGCTCGTCGTAAAGGGTTACGTCGACGCTAGCTTCGACACAGATCTGGATGACTCTAAGTCACAAACCGGATACGTGTATATTTTGAATGGTGGGGCAGTAAGCTGGTTCAGTTGCAAGCAGAGCGTCGTGGCGGGATCTACATGTGAAGCAGAGTACATGGCAGCCTCGGAGGCAGCACATGAAGCAATATGGGTGAAGGAGTTCATCACCGACCTAGGAGTCATACCCAATGCGTCGGGGCCAATCAAACTATTTTGTGACAACACTGGAGCTATTGCACTTGCCAAGGAGCCCAGGTTTCACAAGAAGACAAGGCACATCAAGCGTCGCTTCAACTCCATTCGTGAAAATGTTCAAGATGGAGACATAGAGATTTGTAAAGTACATACGGACCTGAATGTAGCAGATCCGTTGACTAAACCTCTCCCTAGGTCAAAACATGATCAACACCAGAATTCCATGGGTGTTCGATTCATCACAAGGTAACTAGATTATTGACTCTAGTGCAAGTGGGAGACTGTTGGAAATATGCCCTGGAGGCAATAATAAAAGCATTATTATTATATTTCCTTGTTCATGATAATTGTCTTTATTCATGCTATAATTGTGTTATCCGGAAATCGTAATACATGTGTGAATAACAGACACCAACATGTCCCTAGTAAGCCTCTAGTTGACTAGCTCGTTGATCAACAGATAGTCATGGTTTCCTAACTATGGACATTGGATGTCATTGATAACGAGATCACATCATTAGGAGAATGATGTGATGGACAAGACCCAATCCTAAACATAGCATAAAGATCGTATAGTTCGTTTGCTAGAGTTTTTCCAATGTCAAGTATCTTTTCCTTAGACCATGAGATCGTGTAACTCCCGGATACCGTAGGAGTGCTTTGGGTATACCAAACATCACAACGTAACTGGGTGACTATAAAGGTAGACTACGGGTATCTTCGAAAGTATCTGTTGGGTTGACACGGATCAAGACTGGGATTTGTCACTCCGTATGACGGAGAGGTATCACTGGGCCCACTCAGTAATGCATCATCATAATGAGCTCAAAGTAACCAAGTGTCTGGTCACGGGATCATGCATTACGGTACGAGTAAAGTGACTTGCCGGTAACGAGATTGAACGAGGTATTGGGATACCGACGATCGAATCTCGGGCAAGTAACATATCGATTGACAAAGGGAATTGCATACGGGGTTGCTTGAATCCTCGACATCGTGGTTCATCCGATGAGATCATCGTGGAGCATGTGGGAGCCAACATGAGTATCCAGATCCCGCTGTTGGTTATTGACCGGAGAGTCGTCTCGGTCATGTCTGCCTGTCTCCCGAACCCGTAGGGTCTACACACTTAAGGTTCGGTGACGCTAGGGTTGTGAAGATATGTATATGCAGTAACCCGAATGTTGTTCGGAGTCCCGGATGAGATCCCGGATGTCACGAGGAGTTCCGGAATGGTCCGGAGGTAAAGAATTATATATAGGAAGTGCTATTTCGGCCATCGGGACAAGTTTCGGGGTCACCGGTATTGTACCGGGACCACCGGAAGGGTCCCGGGGGTCCACCGGGTGGGGCCACCTGCCCCGGGGTCCACATGGGCTGTAGGGGGTGCGCCTTGGCCTATATGGGCCAAGGGCACCAGCCCCAAAAGGGCCCATGCGCCTAGGGTTTGGGGGAAACCCTAAAAGGGGGCGCCCCCTTGCTTGGGGGGCAAGCCCCCCACCCCTTGGCCGCCGCCCCCCTAGGAGATTGGATCTCCTAGGGCCGGCTTCCCCCCCTAGACACCCCTATATATAGTGGGGGAGATGGAGGACATCAGACCTCAACCTTTGGCGCCTCCCTCTCCCCTGTTACATCTCTCTCTCGTAGTATAGGCGAAGCCCTGCTACTGTGACGCCCTGCATCCACCACCACGCCGTCGTGCTGTTGGATCTTCATCAACTTCTCCTTTCCCCTTGCTAGATCAAGAAGAAGGAGACGTTACGCTGACCGTACGTGTGTTGAACGCGGAGGTACCGTCCGTTCGGAGCTAGGATCTTCGGTGATTTGGATCACGTCGTGTTCGACTACCTCATCCCCGTTCTTTGAACGCTTCCGCTCGCGATCTACAAAGGTATGTAGATGCATCCGATCACTCGTTGCTAGATGAACTCATAGATGGATCATGGTGAAGCCGTAGGAAAATGTTTGTTTTCTGCAACATTCCCCAACATGGATGCCACTAAAGGGTTTCGTAGTAATTTCAAAAAATTTCCCTCGCACACGCAAGATCATGTGATGCATAGCAACGAGAGGGGAGAGTACTGTCTACGTACCCACGCAGACCGACTGCGGAAGCGATGACACAACGTAGAGTAAGTAGTCGTACGTCTTCACGATCCAACCGATCAAGCACCGAAACTACGGCACCTCCGAGTTCGAGCACACGTTCAGCTCGATGACGATCCCCGGACTCCGATCCAGCAAAGTGTCGGGGTAGAGTTCCGTCAGCACGACGGCGTGGTGACGATCTTGATGTACTACAGCAGCAGGGCTTCGCCTAAACTCCGCTACAGTATTATCGAGGACTATGGTGGCTGGGGGCACCGCACACGGCTAAGGAATAGATCACGTGGATCAACTTGTGTGTTCTAGGGTGCCTCTACCTCAGTATATAAAGGACCAAAGGGGGGAGGCTGGCCGGCCACAAGGGGCGCGCCAGGAGAGTCCTACTCCCTCCGGGAGTAGGATCCCCCCCCCCCAATCCTAGTTGGAATAGGATTCCTCGGGGGGGAGAGAGAGGGGGGCCGGCCACCTCTCCTAGTCCTAATAGGACTAGGGGAGGGGGGAGGCGCGCAGCCCACCTTGGGCTGCCCCTTTCTCCTTTCCACTAAAGCCCACTAAGGCCCATATGGTTCCCGGGGGGGTTCCGGTAACCTCCCGGTACTCCGGTAAAATCCCGATTTCACCCGGAACACTTCCGATATCCAAACATAGGCTTCCAATATATCAATCTTTATGTCTCGACCATTTAGAGACTCCTCGTCATGTCTGTGATCACATCCGGGACTCCAAACTAACTTCGGTACATCAAAATGCATAAACTCATAATATAATTGTCATCGTAACCTTAAGCGTGCGGACCCTACGGGTTCGAGAACAATGTAGACATGACCGAGACATGTCTCCGGTCAATAACCAATAGCGGGACCTGGATGCCCATATTGGCTCCTACATATTCTACGAAGATCTTTATCGGTCAGACCGCATAACAACATACGTTGTTCCCTTTGTCATCGGTATGTTACTTGCCCGAGATTCGATCGTCGGTATCCAATACCTAGTTCAATCTCGTTACCGGCAAGTCTCTTTACTCGTTCTATAATACATCATCCCGCAACTAACTCATTAGTTGCAATGCTTGCAAGGCTTATGTGATGTGCATTACCGAGAGGGCCCAGAGATACCTCTCCGACAATCAGAGTGACAAAACCTAATCTCGAAATACGCCAACCCAACATGTACCTTTGTAGACACCTGTAGTACTCCTTTATAATCACCCAGTTACGTTGTGACGTTTGGTAGTACCCAAAGTGTTCCTCCGGTAAACGGGAGTTGCATAATCTCATAGTTATAGGAACATGTATAAGTCATGAAGAAAGCAATAGCAACATACTAAACGATCGGGTGCTAAGCTAATGGAATGGGTCATGTCAATCAGATCATTCAACTAATGATGTGACCTCGTTAATCAAATAACAACTCATTGTTCATGGTTAGGAAACATAACCATCTTTGATTAACGAGCTAGTCAAGTAGAGGTATACTAGTGACACTTTGTTTGTCTATGTATTCACACATGTATTATGTTTCCGGTTAATACAAGTCTAGCATGAATAATAAACATTTATCATGATTATAAGGAAATAAATAATAACTTTATTATTGCATCTAGGGCATATTTTCTTCATTATCCACTGCCATCATTACTGCCATGAATTCTTTCTCATAAGTTGGGAGCTTCTGGTTGTTGACTTCTAGAGCTTTGCTGTAGTATGCCACTGGGTGGCCTTCCTGAGTGAGGACAACACCAATTCCAGTGTCACAGGCATCTGTTTCTACTGCAAATGATTTAGAGAAGTCAGGTAGTGCTAGTACGGGTGTGGAAGACATAGCTGTTTTGAGCTTTTCAAAGGCCAGTTGAGCTGTAGGTGTCCAAAGGAAATTCTTTAACTGCAAGAGGGATGTCAGAGGTTTGGCTAGAATGCCATACTGGGGAACAAACTTCCTGTAGTAGCTAGTTAACCCCAGAAACCCCCTCAATTCAGTAAAGGAAGTAGGCTGAGGCCATTGTTCCATGGCTTTAGTCTTCTCAGGATCTGTGGCCACACCCTTGTCAGAAATCACATGTCCCAAGTAGCTGATTTCCTGAGTTGCAAAGCAACACTTGCTCATCTTTGCATAAAGCTGATTTGTTCTTAAAGTTTGTAAGACTTGTCTCAAATGTTCCACATGATCTTCCAGTGTTTCACTAAATATTAAAATATCGTCCATGAAAATCAGTACGAATTTCCTTGCATACTTGCCAAAAATGAGATTCATCAGACACTGAAATGTGGCAGGAGCATTTGTCAGACCAAAAGGCATCACTCTGAACTGATATTGCCCATGATGTGTTTTAAATGTAGTCTTCTCCTCATCTGACTTCACCATTCTGATCTGATGGTAGCCAGATCTTAGGTCCAATTTGGAAAACCATTTTGCCCCAGCCAGCTCATCCAGCAATTCATCAACCACGGGCATAGGAAACTTGTTTTTCACTGTTAATGCATTCAGCCTTCCGTAGTCCACACAGAATCGCCATGTTCCATCTTTTTTTCTCACTAGGAGAACAGGAGAAGCAAAGGGTGACATACTTGGTTTAATTAAACCAGAAGCTAACATCTCATTGATTTGTCTTTCAATCTCATCCTTTTGTTGAGGATTATATCTATAGGGTCTGACATTAACTGGTGCACTATCAGGAAGCAGAGAGATGGCATGATCAAATGCCCTGTGGGGTGGTAGTTGTTGAGGGTCATCAAATACATCAGCAAAGTCAGCTAGGGTTTTATGAATGCACTCTGGTAGCTCTGATTTTTCAGTGTGTAATGCTGGTGACAACACTGCAGTAGCCCATATGTCGTTCCCTTTTTGCCATTTGAGCATTTGTTCCATGGAGATGGGTTTAATTTCAGTTTGTTGTTTCTCCACCACCCCTTGTAACTTGATCTGTTGCCCTTGTTTCTCAAACTGTAGCCATTTTTCTTCCCAGTGGCAAGTCATGGCTCCCCACTTAGCCAGCCAGTCCATTCCTAAGATTGCATCATAGCCACCAAGGTCCAGTACTTTCATGTCTGAAGTGAAGGTGTGCCCACTGATCCACCATTGCAGACCTGACATCTCAGTGTCACATTGCAATTGTTCTCCGTTGGCCACTTTAACTTGTAAAGGTTTATTGAGAGCAGTTGCTTTGTGTTTCAACTTGTCTGCTAGTTGCCTGTCAATGAATGTATGAGAACTGCCAGAATCTACTAACAGCAACATTACTTTGTTTTCCACTAGGGCTCTAAGTCTGATGGTTTTTGGATTCTCAGAACCAGCTATAGCATTAACAGACAAGTAAGCTGCTACTTCCTCTACAGCTTCTTCAGCAGAAATGGCATTGAGGATTTCATCGGATAACTGCCCCTCAATTTCTTGCGCTTGCAGTGCCTTGAGTTGTAGAGGTGGTTTATTGGCACAAACATGGCCTTGGGCGTATTTCTCCCCACAACTGTAACACAATCCATTTGCTCTCCTGAATTCCTTCAGTTGTTTTGCACGCCACAACTCTCCTGCAGCAAACTGAGGTCGAGAAGCTTGGTCCTGTCGAGGTGCAGAGTATTTGGTGTTGCTGAACTGCTTCTGAACTTTGCTTGTCTGAAGTTTTTGGCGTTCCAATACTGCCTCCTGTACCATCGCATATTCTGCTGCCATTAAGACAGTGGAGGGTAACTGCAACTCCACGGCAGACCGGATTTCTTCCTTCAGTCCTAGCATGAATTGGGTGACCAGCATAGTTTCACTAACAGCTGCATCATACAGTTTCACTTGATAGACCAACTGATTAAACAACGTACGGTACTGCTGCACTGTATCTTCCTGTCTTAGTAGCAGTAACTCACGGAGGCAATTGCGGTGGACGTTAACATCAAATTCCTGCATAATTGCCTTTCTGAAGCGTGGCCAATCTGCACAAGCGTCAGTATGCTTGCACGCCTGATACCAGTGGGCCGCATTGCCTTGCAGATGCAGAGAGGCTGACATAAGCTTGAATCCGTCCCGGATCTGATAGAGCTGGAAATAGACCTCACAATTGTCCAGCCACATGCGCACCCCATCTCCATCGAAACGGGGAAATTCCATTTTGGGCATCCACGGCCGCTTGGAACTCTGCTCATCAGGAGGGCGTGGAGAAGGAGGTGCTCTGCCCGGGTCGAATGGTCGTCGAATTGGCGGTGGAATTGGAGCGCACGACCCTGCTTGAGCGGCCGTCGGAGACGCGGCCAAACACCCAGGTTGCGCCAGCCGATCCAGATCCGCGTTCTGTGTGCTGTGAGACTCCTTGATCACTCGCGCCACATGAACCTGCTCCTGATGGATCTCCCCAATTGAAGTGACCGAGAGGTCCACCTTGGTTTGTACCTGATCCAGGCGCTGTGCCTGCTCGGAGAATTTCACGTCGAGGTCGTCGAGCCGTGCGCTGATCTCCTCGATGCGCGACACCTTCTCCCCCATCGCCTTGAGGGCTGTCAGCTCCTGAAGCACGCATTCCTCAAACGTCGACATGGCCTCCACCAAGTATCTCGTCTGCGCGCTTGGCTTGAACGGAGCCGTCGTCACCCTCTCTGAACCAGACCAACGCCGATCTCGGATTTACAAGCGGCCACCGGAGCGGCCGCACAACCGATCGGTCGATGTTACGGTCCGATCTCGAGGAAGCGGGGAACAACGGATCGACAAGGCAATCTGATACCAACTGTCGTGTCCTTGCCTTGGGGTAAACCCTAGGATTTGGGAACGGGGGAGCAGGTAGCGGCTTGGGGAAGAAGAAGCTCAGGGGGGAGGAGAACAGGACACGAAAGGAAGGGGAAATAGAATATTTCTTGTTTTGATATATATATATATCTCAATCGATGATGTACTCCTACAGTGAGGTGAGCTTATATAATGCTCCAGACCCACACACATTACCACTACACTCACGTGGCCCATGGCCCAATACATGACCCAGTCCACAACTCGAATTCCACTCAGCCACAGCCACCGTTGCTTGCCGCCTTCTGTGATCGCTGAGTACTCGACTCTGTCTCGCCTGACAGAGTAGGGGCGATGACACGGCACCGATTCCAGTTGTATCAGATCGATGGTCGAAACCATGCCACACTGCTGCCGCTGCTGCTGCTCCTTACTGTGCATCCTCGCGATTCTGGCCATCATCAGCGGCTTCATCGTCTCGGGGCTCGAGGACCCTGACGTGCGCTACTCCGTCAGCATCGACTCCGTCTCCGGCCTCGATCCGGTAACAGACCTCCGGCTGCCAGAGCTGAATCCGGCTTTCAACCTTACCCTCTGCGTCTACTCCGGCAGTGTTCTTGCCCATGCGTGCATTGCGCCTGGCATGTACCTGGAGGTGGCCTACCGCTGTGTCAAGCTCGCCGCTAGCCCGACGGTGCAGCAGAGGCTCTGCGTCGGGCCGAAGGAGACGGCGGACCAGCGGATTGTCACGAGGGGAACTGGGGTGCATGTGCCAGGCGTCGTGCTGGACAGCCTCGCGGAAGACATGCGACAAGGGTTGCTGGTGTTCCAAGTCACCATCAGGCAGTCCGGTGGCGTGGACGATGACGACGAGCTAGTCGCGTCGTGCGGGGGTAGGCGGGTCGGAGCTGCCGCCAATGACCTAGCAACTGTGTGCGACGCGTTCCACCTTTGCACCGACGTAAAGAGTTAAGAGTGAGTAGATTAAACTAGCAGGAATGTGCTCCTAATGATGAAGATAGTAGTGTGATAGACGGTGTTGCTGGTGTAATTTCATTTTCAGTTAATCTTTTGTTTTGGCTAATTAGTTTTGAGTTCTCATGATAAATGTGTTGATGCCTTGCTGGTCTAATTTTGTTTTTCAGTTCATCATGTTGCTCAGCTTACTAATGTGTTTAATCTAAGAACAGTCCATAGATGGATCGCTGGAGCTTGCACACTTTGTTAGCAACTTTAGGATCGATAAAAGGTTGCGTCATATACAACCCTTCTTTAAAAAATCCGTTAAGGAATGCAGTTTTGACGTCCATTTACCAGATTTCAAAATCATAAAAGGTGGAAATTGCTAACATGATTCGGGCTACTCTATAATCAGATATTGCATGGATGATCGTGTACACTGAAATATTCTGCAAAAGTCAACGGCAAACACAAACACGTTTATCATCATTTGATTAAATTAGTACCGTGATTCCTTCTACGGTGCACGGAGAGGAGGGGGCGGACTATGCCGTCGAGGGCAGTGGAGGCGGCGGGCCCCGCCTTGGCGTTGACGGGAGGTGTCAAGGAGAGATGGCGGCAGCGATGCCATGGTGGGGAGATACACCAGCGAGTGGGCGATCATGGCGGGATACCTGCCGGGGTTGGACACCATGCATGTGTGGCCGTCCACCGATCCCGAGAACCCATCGCTATCAGCGACGGCTGCCCGCGAGGCCGAACAACAACGGAAGAAGACGTCATTCGTCCCACCAAAACAGAAAATTAGCCGTGAAACTGATTCCAACAATTTCAAGCATAGCAGATCAATGGCCGAAATCACGTCAGACATCTACTACTGGGTGTGCGTCGTGACATTTGTCACGCTTGTGGCCCTTACTATTGCCGACCTCGTGCTCGCCGTGCTCTTTGGGATGCCCTACAGGCAGTACTCCAGCAGCTTCGCCAAGCGGGCATCGGCTGGGTCTTCGGGCAAAGGAGCCGGACAGTCGATCTGTCCGGACTTCGCCTGCCAAACCTGTCAAAGGTAAGGGAGCTTAAATCCCGCATAGAGTTAAACTATGAAAAACTAATACCCTGTAAAAGGTACAAACAACTTACCGTGCTAGCGTGACGCTGCGCGCTGGATCCGCGATCCTCGGTAGCGGATGCGGGGGCCTCGGCGCCCTTGAAAAGCACCTTCCAGGCATCTTCGTATGTCGTGTCAAAGAGCCTGCTCAGAGTTCGGTGTTGCGCCGGGTTGAACTCCCACAGATTGAAGGCCCGTTGTTGACATGGGAGGATCCGGCGGATGAGCATAACCTGAACTACATTGACAAGCTTGAGCTGCTTGTCTACCAGGGTTTGGACGCATGTTTGCAGTCCAATCACCTCTCCTTTGCTGCCCCACGACAGGCCCATCTCTTTCCAGGACGTGAGCCGCGTTGGGGGTCCGGACCGGAACTCGGGGGTTGCGACCCACTCAGGGTCGCGCGGCTCGGTGATGTAAAACCACCCCGATTGCCACCCCTTCAGGGTCTCCACAAAGGAGCCCTCGAGCCATAAGACGTTGGGCATCTTGCCCACCATGGCGCCTCCACACTCCGCCTGGTTGCCGCGCACCACCTTCGACTTGACATTGAAAGTCTTGAGCCATAGGCCGAAATGGGGGCGGATGCAGAGGAAAGCCTCGCACACGATGATAAACGCCGAGATGTTGAGGATGAAGTTCGGGGCCAGATCATGGAAATCCAGGCCATAGTAGAACATGAGTCCCCGGACGGATGGGTGGATAGGAAAGCCCAGTCCGCGGAGGAAGTGGGGAAGGAACACTACCCTCTCATGGGGCCTTGGGGTCGGGAGGAGCTGCCCCTCTTCGGGAAGCCGGTATGCGATGTCGTTAGATAAGTATCCGGCCTTCCTCAGTTTTTTGATGTATCCCTCCGTAACGGAGGAGACCATCCACTTGCCTCCTGCTCCGGACATGGCTGGAGAAGGTTGAGGTGGGGAGTGCGGATTTGGGCGCTGGAGCTCGAGTGCGCGATAATGGATAGGCAGAGGAGGAAGAAGGCGTAGGTGAAAAGGTGGATCCTTATCCCCTTATATGGGTGGACGTAGCTACGTGTCCCACCAGCCTGGTAAAACTCGCTTATCTCCAAGCGCCGTAATCAATGGCACGGTTGGGTTACCCACGTCCGTATTGATGAGAATCCCGGAATAAGGGGACACGATCTCTGCTTCGACGAGACGTGCCAAGGAAACCGCCTCGCATGACACGCTGAGGTGGGACAATGAAACGATTCGAATAAAGGCTTGGCCGTCGTGCAATGTCACACTACGGAATACGTCAGCAGATTAGATTTGTGTAAATATTATTCTCTCTATGGCAATATGTGGAAACTTATTTTGCAGAGCCGGACACTATCTTTGTGTTCAAAATCTTCTATGAAGTACTTGGAGGAGGAACCCGCCTTGCAATGCCGAAGACAATCTACGCGCCGGACTCGTCGTCATTGAAGCCTGGTTCAGGGGCTACTGAGGGAGTCCTGGATTAGGGGGTGTCCGGATGGCCGGACTATACCTTCAGCTGGACTCCTGGACTATGAAGATACAAGATTGAAGACTTCGTCCCGTGTCCGGAAGGGACTTTCCTTGGCGTGGAAGGCAAGCTTGGCAATACGGATATGTAGATCTGCTACCATTGTAACCGACTTTGTGTAACCCTAACCCTCTTCAGTGTCTATATAAACCGGAGGGTTTTAGTCTGTAGGACAAGATACAGAACAACAATCATACCATAGGCTAGCTTCTAGGGTTTAGCCTCTCCGATCTCGTGGTAGATCTACTCTTGTACTACCCATATCATCAATATTAATCAAGAAGGACGTAGGGTTTTACCTCCATCAAGAGGGCTCGAACCTGGGTAAAACTTCGTGTCCCTTGCCTCCTGTTACCATCCATCCTAGACGCACAGCTCGGGACCCCCTACCTGAGATCCATCGGTTTTAACACCGACAGGGGGCGATCGGGGGCTCCGGCGCAAGGGAAAAGCGCGGCTGGCCCACACCGTCAGGTGAAAAGTCAAGATTTTCTTCCCCGACTCGCCTTCCACCCCCCGCGCCCTCGGCCGCCACTAGCTATATCCCGGCGCCGCCCGGCGCCCTTCACTGCTAGATAGCCATTCCCCACCGGAAAAATAGCAGAGGTTCGCGGCGGCAGCCCCTCCAACAGCAGCTGGCCATTTCCGGCCGCGGAGGGGCAGTTTAGCGGCGGGTGCACGCCCACCGGGTGCAAGGTGTTCGGTGATTTGCCTGCCTCGGTGATGGACTCGGATGACGAGGAAGCCCTCGCCGCGCTGCTGGAGGAGGACGCCAAGGCCGACGTCCAGGAAGAAGAGCATCTCATGGTGCTCGCCGCCCTCACCCAGCTGCTGGCGAGCAATGAAAAGCCGCGGCAAGGTGGCTCGGCACCGGGACGGGTGAAAGCAAAGAACCGACATCGTCTCGAAGGCTACTGCATGCTCTACTCCAACTACTTCGCCGATGCTCCACTTCACAGCGACAAAACATTTCGGCGCCATTATCGGATGAGCCGAAAGCTCTTCCTTAGGATTGTGAATTCCATCCGGGAGTTCGACAACTACTTCAAGTGCAAGATGGATTGCACCGGCAAACTTGGATTCACCTCGATCCAGAAGTGCACGACAGCGATGAGGATGCTTGCATACGGAGCTCCCGGTGATTCAATCGACGACTATGGGCGCATGGCCGAGTCCACCAGCATAGAGTGTTTCTACAAGTTCTGTCGGGCAGTGGTGGCAGTGTTTGGACCGCAATACTTGAGAACACCCAATGCGAAAGACACTGCTCGGATCCTAGCACAGAATACAGTAAGAGGATTTCCTGGGATGCTTGGAAGCATCAACTTTACGCATTGGAAATGGAAGAATTGCCCATTTGCTTGGCAGGGGATGTACAAAGGCGCCAAAGGGGGTTGCAGTATGGTACTTGAGGCGGTGGCCACACAGGACCTCTGGATTTGACACTCCTTTTTTGGTATGCCAGGAACTCACAATGACATCAACGTGCTGCAGTGCTCTCCTGTCTTTGCCAAGCTTGTTGAAGGTCATTCTCCTCCGGTGAACTTCGAGATCAATGGGCGGCACTACAACAAGGGGTACTATCTAGCTGATGGCATCTAACCGAGATGGTCGACATTTGTGAAGGCCATCTCAAACCTTGTGGCAGGAGGCAAGAAAGCCTGGTTTGCGAAGATTCAGGAGGCTTGCAGGAAGGATGTCGAGCGGGCATTTGGTGTGCTCCAATCTCGATTTTCTGTTGTCCGGTACCCCGCTCAGACCTGGTCGAAAGATCAAATGTGGGAGATCATGACTTAATGTGTCATCTTGCACAACACGATCATCGAAAGCGAGCAAGAAGACCTCGTGTTTGACACTGAACCATACTACAGACAAGGCCCTCTAGTCGAAGTTGATCATCAACTACCGACAACCTGGACTGTCTACCTCAGTATGCATCAGGAGATCTGAGACCCACAGGTGCATCATCAGCTGCAGTATGATCTGGTGTAGCACCTATGGAGGCTCAAGGGCGATGACGGGCGCGACGTGTGATGAAATATGAGTTTTTGTTTGTTGAACTATATAATTTGTACTGAACTATTTGTTGTTGTACTATTTTGTTGAACTATTTAATTTTTCTGTGATGAACTATGTGATAAAAAATATTTATATTCATAATTCAACGCCGAGCCACGGCGAACCACGCCGAATATGGGCCTATTCTCGCCCATATAGGCCCTTTATTCGCCGAAAGTAGGCCGAAAAATGGGTCAATTTCGTCGCCTGGGGACGACGATTGGGCGCAAAACCGCCCCCAGTGCTAATTGTATCGTCGACTCGCCCCAAGGGGCAATTTATATGGGACGCGTCTAGTGGGCGGCCGGCCGCCCTGGGATCGCTAGCCAGCGGCCACCCGAAAAAGGAAACCACCTGGTCCCCCCTCGAGCGAAAGAGGAAACAGTCCCCCGCTCGCCCACGTGGTCCACCTGGTCCCCGCCCGTCGAAGCGAAAAAGGCAACTGCCCCGCCCGCCAGCTGGCCGCGGGATCACGTGCACCCTCCTCGCCAAACCATGCCCCGCGGGATCACGTGCACCCTCCTCGCCAAACTGCGCCCTGGCTATCTTCTTCTTCCTTGCGAAAGAAGGAGGATCTGCCCAGGTTGCAGAATCCACGCCATCACTCGCCCCCACGCCTCAGCCCCACCGACGCTGCCTTCTTCTTCTTCTGCACGCCAGAAACAGATCCAAACGCAATCGCCTCCAGCCCTTCTTCCTTCTCCTACACAGCCGCCATGGGAGCCCCAAAGTAGAAGGAGCTGCTTCCAGATCTAAAGGGCAGGGTGGTCAGAGCCATACCAGGCAGTAAGATCGAGCAGGTAAGCCCCCTCTCCACTTCACTTCCCCCTTCTCCATGGATCCATAGAGAATCTGCTTCAAAAAAGAGGTGAATCTGGCACATCACACCAGATGTTAAGGACAGGAGATGTTAAACATGCTGGATGTGTTAAACATGCCAAAAACTACCACCTGGATGTGTTAAAACAAGCCAACTAAAAACGAGTTCTCTGGCCAATTAAAACATGATTAAAGCCAACTTCTAGTTATTGTTTGCAAAATGAACAAAAAATTGACTGCCCAATGCTTTGTTGAACATGTGCAACGAAAAATTCATAAATGTGCAACTGAACATGCATCCCAGCCAACTGAACATGTATCCTGGCCAACTAAACATGTATCCTGCCAACTAAACATATATTTGGCAATACATGTTTCTGAGTGAACACTTTGGAAAAAATGTAGTATATGTGGAAATAAAAAACATGTTTTCTGGCCAACTAAACATGCATGTTGGCCAAAAACTGATGACCAACTAAGACATATATTCTAGGCAACTAAGACATCTATTCTAGCCAACTGAATGCATTAACTGTCCAACTGAACATGCATGTTGGCCACAAACTGAAAAAAATGCAACCTGGCCAGCTGAGACATCTATTCTAGCCAACTAAAAGCATTGAATGTCCAACTGAATATGTATGCTGGCCAAGTGGAAATCCTGGAAATTGAGACGTCTATTCTAGCGAAAACCAGAAATTTGTAGTGCAACAGGAAAAACATAGGAACTTTTGTCCATGGCTAATGAAGCCACAAACCATATTAACATATTCACACACGTAATCTTGTCCCACGCATATATTCTGGTCCCACACCTATTGCAAACCATATTAATATGTTCAAATATACCAGATCTAGAACCATATTAACTATAATCTGTCCTCCAATTCTTCTTTCTTCTTTCACCTGGATTTCCCTTCTCAAATGTAGCATCCAATTATGTGCAGAAAAATCTGAAAAGAGCTCCTTGCGAAACGGAAACCTACAGATCATTGCAACAAAACAAAAAGGGAAAAGGTAAGAAAAACTCTGTAGCAAAAAGAAGTCATGCTCTTGCCAGTTATTTACTGCAAACTGTGCAACTAACATAACAACTCTGTGCAAACAAAAAAATTCATAACTGTTATAATAAAAGATTATGCTATGGTCATGTTGCTTTTAGGTTGTTTGAAACACAGTTTTTCTATGGTTACCAACTGATGACATCAATTTCTTCTTTTTTTATATGTGCAGGGAGTGTGTGGCAGCATCCAAAAATAAAGGGAAAAAATGCTTGATCTCAATGAGTTGCCTCCAGATCTCAATGAGCTTCCTCATGATATGGATCAGCAGCAACCCAGCATACAACAAGGAAACTGGACAGAAAATGGTCGATCTGTTTACTACACGCAGGCAAGTCGTGATGGTAACCCTACGGGCCATGACAATGTGGCAGGCCAGTCATCAGCCCGTGGTGCCCCTGTAGTGGTGTCTTTGCAGTCAGAGAGCCATACTCTTGATGAAACAGGAACCGAGGCAAATGTTCCTGGTCCAACCAGGACTGAGCTAGGAGCTCGGGCTGTTGACGGAGCTGTGCAAGTAGAAGAAGGAGAGGATGAGGCTGGTTCTCAACCTATGGAACCCTATGTTGGCATGAGGTTTGACAGCCTTCAAATTGCTAAGGATCACTACAACAGTTACGCACTACGGATGGGTTTCTCTATCAAGATGAACACCTCTAGACGGACACACCGCACCAATGAATTGATAAAACAACAGTTTTGCTGCAACAAGTTCAAGAAGCCCAAAGCTGATGATGGAGGAGCTGAGGCTCCTCCTTACCTGGACCCTATTCCAGATCCAACATCTGTTAACAGTGATGAGGAGATGGAATAAGAACCTCCAATATTTGCTGAAGAGGAGGCTGGTACTAGTAAGAAGAAGAAGAAGCGCAAACGCGAGACAATAAAGCAGACTGAATGCAAGGCGAAAATGTTGGTGAAGCTGATAGATGGGCGATGGGAGGTGACGCACTTTGTTCGTGACCACAATCATTCGCTCGTGAACGAACCTTCATTGTCCAAATACTTGAGATCCCACCAAGGCATCTCACCTGATGAAAAGGAGTTTCTGCGCATCTTGTATAACTGCAACTTGACTACAGGTGTGGTGTTTTTCTATATCCCTTGAAGAATTAAGTTTCCCTCTAGGCAGTCCAGTGTGCAACTGTTATGGTACTACTGTGCAACTGAAATGGCTTAACTATGCAACTGCTGTCCAACTTCCCATGCTTTTTATATATCACTTTGGGTGCTTCTTGTGCAACTAGATTGTCTTTACTGTGCAAATACACAATGTCCTGTATGCAAAAACTGCAAAGTGTTTTTAAAAAGGTGCAGCTAGGTGTCCATTTCCTGTGATTATCTTCTGTGCCAACACGTGTCCTATTACTGTGCAGCTGGATGTGCGCATTTGTGCAACTAAAAAAAGGATATACTGTTTGTTTTTGTATTATGCGGGACGAATGATGCATGTAATGGCAGAGTTCTATGGATCTGAGATGATGGTGCCGTTCGGACCAAAGGCAATAACAAATCTTTGTACAAGTTTCCGTAGAGATGACACAAAGGAGGGTGATCTGATTGAGACAATTGCGCACTTCAAGGATATACAAAAAACCGATCCAGACTTCTTCTATAAGGTGAAATATGATGAAGAGGACAGAGTTGTCAACATATTTTGGGTGGACGGCTTAGCTCGAAAAGCTTATGCGGAGGCGTACCACGATTGCATATCGTTTGACACCACCTACATGACCAACTTGTACAATATGCCGTTCGCGCCCTTCATAGGAATAAACCGACATGGCCAATCTTTCATGCTGGGTTGCGCGTTTGTGAGGCAGGAGTTGGCATCGAGCTTTGATTGGGTCTTTGGAGCATTCCTAGAGGCTATGGATGGCAAACCTCCTGACAACTTCATCACCGATCAGGATGGTGCGATGAGGCAGTCAATACAGAGCATCTTTCCAACCATCGTGCACCGTTGTTGTCGATGGCACATCATGAAAAAGGCTCAGGAAAAGGTTGGTTGGTTGCTGTGCCGGAATCCAGGACTCTCTGATGATTTCAACAAGTGTGTTGACTTCAGCTTCACTATAGACGAGTTTGAGCAGAATTGGGCTGGGTTAATGATGAAGTATGAGGCTATGGCACACACGCACTTTGAGAAGTTGTACGAATACAGGTCAACTTGGGTGCCGTGCTACTTCAAACACAGGTTCTTTCCCTTCCTCCAGTCTACACAGCGTAGTGAGGGGTTCAACACCGTCCTCAAAAGATATGTGAACCCACACAACTCAATGTTGAACTTCGTCAAGCAATATGAAAAAATACATAACCACATCCTTGCCAAGGAAGGCTGCAATGATTACAGGACACAACACCTTGAGATTGAGTTGTGGTCCAACTTCCCAATAGAGAAGCAAGCTTACAAAACCTATACTAGAGACCTTTACCACAAGTTTAGAGAAGAGTTTGAGCTGATTGGACGTTATAATGCATTCCAAGTTGGTGCTGATGCGTTTGAGCTCAGACCGAACCAGGAATTTGTTGCGAAATATGGTTCTCGAAACTACTTGGTGCAGGCAAGGGTGGAGGAGGGTTCCTATTTGTGTGAGTGTTGTAAAATGGACAAGGACGGCATCCTCTGTTGTCACATCCTCAAGGTGTTCACCCATGTTGGCGTTGATGTCATACCGGAAAGGTACCTGCTAAGATGGTGGACACCTACTGCTGTACCTAGTGCGCCAGGGACTGGTTATGAGCAACCGGATGAAATTCCTCCTCAATCAAAGAAGCAGATAAGGGAGAGGAACATGATATACGATTTTCGGAAACTAGCAAAGTTTGCGAGTGGTTCTGATCCAGCACAAGCTATTGTATACAAGCATATGCGTGCAGCACGTACCGAGATCGGCCACCTGAACAAGTCCAAGAAAAAGAAAAAACCGACTGCTGCAACGGGGCCATCAGATGATGGCAACCCTCGAGGACCTCCTCCACCTCCAGGCAGCAATCAGGGGGCTCATCATCCAGGTAATTACCTGCCCCAACTCCTGATCTAACTAGGTGTGTAACTTCAGTTGCACACATCATTGTGCCCAGTTGCACACACCATGGTAGCCACTTGGACAGAACATACTGCCTAGTTGCGCACGCTGTGTTAGTTCAAGCATCAAGATAACACATCTAACTTATTTTTCCAGTTATGCATATATGTGATGTCAACCCTCAAGGACCTCCTCCCCCTCCTGGCTGTACACGGCATCCTCCGCCACCTCCTCCCCCGCATGCTCCTCCCAATGGCCCTACAGGCAACACTCAGGGGGCTCCTCGTCTAGGTAATTACCTTCCCCCAACTCCCCATCAAACTAGGTCTGTAACTCCAATTGCACACATCATGGTGCTCAGTTGCACTGAACAGGCTACCTAGTTGCGCATGCTGTGTTAGTTCGAGCATCAAAAAGATAAACACAACTGACTTGTTTGTCCTGTTCTGCCTATAGGCGATGCCAACCCTCAAAGACCTCCTCCCCCGCCAGGCCCAACTAGCAGTGCCCTTTGTGCTACTCCCAATGGACCTACAGGCAGGACTCCGGGGGCTCATAACCCAGGTTAGTACCTTCACCGACTCCAAAACAAAAACTAGGGTGAGTGACTTTAGTTGCACATATCATAGTGCCCAGTTAAACAGAAACATGCTGCCTAGTTGCGTGCGCTGTGTTAGTTTGAGGATCAAGCTAAAAATCTAACTTGTTTTTCATGTTCTGCCCATAGGCGACTACAATCCAAGTACCATGACAGGCCGTGCTACTGCAGGTGTTTTTTTCAACTTAACTTGCACACAGCAACCAGTTAGTTGCACAAAATGTACTGTGTGGTTGCACAGAACATCAGTGCTGGTTGCACAATAACAAAAATACTAAACTTTTTATATGATTATTACACAGGTGATCGTGACGGTCCTACTGCCCCGTTGGAGGCTGCATCCCTTGCACAAGCTTCTGATGATTTTGTGCCCAGGGATCCTCCAAGGTCTACTACAAAGGGTAGGGCAAAGAGTCGACGGTACAAATTGGCGCTGGAGCTACACCCAAAGAAGAAAAACAAATGCAGCCAGTGCCAATCTACAGAGCACACTGCTGGTGTGTGTCCACAGAGGCTCCTGTGATTCTATTTCCTCATTTGTAACTTTGGAACAAAAAAGGAAAATAATGATGTCTTTTTTAGCAATGTTGGGACCAAGTGGACACATTCAGCATCTATGATTCCTCTTTATCTAATTTATGCTGCTTGAATTAGTTCATGCACTGTGTAAAAAAAAGTTGCTATTTGTGCCTTTGTTGGCAACTGGTTAAATATTTAGTTGTTGAACAATTGTATATCCAGTGCTCCTAATGTATCAACAAAAGTGATGATATTGAGTTGCAAACGCAATTACTAGCAGTGTGCAACTACAAAATCTACTTAATAAAATTGTACAAACCAGAAACTTCCTCCATGGAGCAGAAAAAAAATAGTACTGACCTACTCCTTGTCGTATCTCAGCAACTTCCTCCATGGGGCGGTGTTGTGCACGCTGGTGACCCAATCATACGTCAGCTTCTTCCTGATGTTGAGTACTTCCTTGGGGTCGTAGTTGGGCAATTGGCTACCATTCCACTCGATGGCGTTAAGCAGTGCGAACAATCCACACTCATTACTGCAAAAAAATGGGCAAAAAAATTGTCACATAAAATTAAAACCAAATAAAGGTAATGCACAATGTGCAACTACTTATGTCCTACTGTGCAACTGCTTGTGTTCTACTGCAACTCATTATGTGCCACTGTGCAACTACTTATGCGCCACTCTGCAACTAGCTAGATAATCCATTAGAAACTCATAAAAATGATAAAACAGATTGAAGACTAGTACTGTGTCTTAAAAATACTAAAGATTGCACATGTAGAAAAATTTAAAAACTACAAAATGATTGTATTTGATTGAGAAGGAATGAAATGCTTATTGTCTTACTTGCCAAGCTGCTTCGGTACGTCAATGTCAATAATCCGGAAGTGCTCGATGCTGAACTTTGGGTAATGCTTCCTCCATAGCTGGCGTACTGCCCCCGCAATGGTAGAGGCGTTGTTCATCAGCTCAATGTTGTCCAGCGTCCTGCTTGAATCAAGAACTTCGAAGCATCCGTCCCTCAAGTTGACACTGAAGACCCAATAATGCCTCCCTCCGTCCTTATCGGTTACATCTGCGCACTCGAGCACTGGCAGCATGACCTGCAAGCGTGAACGATTTCAGACACAAATACAAGATGTAGCTAAGAAAAACAGTAAAAGACTTGGTCAATTTAAAAACGGGTTGCAACAAGTATCTGTCAACTAACAGATGTGTCATGTGCAACTGGACATGCTGTGGGTGCCAACTAAAAAAATATTGATGATGTGGGCACAACACTCACCAAGTCTTTCTTGTCGAGACGGTTCTTGTAATCAAACTTCTTGTTCATCTCATTCACATTGTGGATCCCTTGCTGTAATTTTATCTGCAGAGATTATAAAACATGGCTCAAAACTCCTTAGTAGGTGAAAGGCCTCCCTCAAATGGTCAACGAAAAAGTGCTACAGAACAAAGATGAGGGTAAAAAGAAGGTTTTGGAAAAACTTACAGAAAACCTTAGTGGCATAACAACCTTCTTTGACCCTTCTGGTAAGTTATCCATGATGTGTAAGATTCCAGTCTCAATAACAATTTTTGACAACCATTGAACCGGCTTCATCGAATCAACTAACTCCTTTAAAGAAATGTAGAAAGCACCATACCTGATTATCTCAGGGCTGATTTTTTTTGAAAGCAATAAAAAGACAAGTTAGCTCGAAGGGTCACAGCAGCAAAAAAAATGTGCATGAAAATGAAAAAAGAACAGTGTGCAACTAAAAGCCCTGTTCTGTGCAACATACTATGCTTTCTGTGCAACTAAGTGGCTGGTGCTATGCAACTGAAAAAGATATGTATGTAGGCTGTGGGGAGTTAGTTTACCTGGTAGCTCCATCATTTGCTCCTTTGTGATGCCTGACCCAATACAAGAGGGCAACGTAAAGCTTGTTCACTACCTCATTGGTGCTGAAAGTCTTGTTCTTGTTGTAGTCGATGAATGGAGACCTTTGAGATGCTGCGGGCCTTCTTACCCTCCTCTGTCTTCGTGCAAGAGGTGGCAATTCTCTGGTGAACCAACATCTAGTTCTTGAGCTATTGCCTTGCCAGCATCAGCAGCATCACATCCTTCATTCACAGCTATTGGGTCTAACTCACACTCATCGATGCTAATCACACTGGCTTCCGCTGTATCTACTGCTGGAGCAGGTGCTGGAGCATCACCATCTATGTCGAGGTCAAAAGATGGTGTATCGCAGAACCCGTCACCATGATAAGAGTTTGATCTTCGTAAGGGTTCAAGGACCAGCGCATCTCCTTGCGGCACAAACACAGGTGCATCATTCACTGACTTGGTTCACAATAGTGTTGTAGTTGGCGGCCTTGGAGGCTTGCACCTACTTATAATGTCGAACACCTCCTCTTGTGTTAATGGTTGCTGAAAGACAGCTCTTGGGGACGGCACTTTGATAGTTGGATCACCTCCTTTTGTGTTTGGCATTGAAGCATCTCTATCAGTAGGCACCTTGGGACTTGCAGTTGCAGTGGTGCCTTCCTGACCAGTTGTGGTGGTTTTGACTGTGACCATACTGCTAACTGACACATCAGTTGGCACACTGGTATCTGTAGTCGGCATCTTTCCAGTCTGAGTTGGCAGCAACCTGGCAGAACTTGGCACCCCTGCATCAATGGCTGCGGCTCGCAGCTCTCTCTCGTCTCTGAACCCCAAATCTTTTGTGGCCTGTTCCCCCTTTGCGCCCCTGGCAAACTTGACAATCTTCTGCTTAGGAGGTTTTGGTGGGACTGTTGAAAGGGGAGTCTTCCCCTTGATCTGTTGAACTTCTCTGACATTGGTTGGCTCTCTGCTCACTACTGTTGGCATATCAGTTTGAAGCACAGCTTCCTTGACCATATTTACTTCAGCATCTGCACTCACCATCTTCTCCTTGGTTTGAGGCAACTGCAGATTCTTCTTCATTGAAACTGCTTTACACTTCTGGACCACGTGAGGGTTTGCCGTGGATGCTGCCTTGCTCTTGCTGGAGCTTAGGTCTGGGAGCTGCTTTAAATATTCCTTGTATTTTTCCTTTGAATGAACCCAGTCAAGACCCTTTCCTGCTTCCTCCATGTCAATTTGATTCTTTTCAGCATCAGTTGATAAGAACAGGCTCTTGTCAATGGCAAAGTTGATCTTCTCACACATATCTTTGTCGCTGAAATCTGGCACGGGAAAGGTGGTTGGCAAAGCTGGCTTCAAGTTGCAGAGCTTGAACATATCAATGCTGCCCTGAGACTCTGCTTCGTCATTTTTCTTTGACTTTGGCAAATCCTTGTCTTTCCAGCAAGTCTTGTCAATCAACATCTGTAGTGTGCTCCTGCTACTCAATGAATTGCTGCTGCTCGCAGGGGTGGCGTGAGTGCTAGTCCTCCTGGATGTGTTGCCACCTGTACCACCAGAACCAGGGGCGTTGTCATCATCATCATCATCGCTGTTGTCACTGCCTCCATTGGATCCCCCTTTATCATCACCATAATCATCCTCGTCTTCTTCATCCTCGTCTTCTTCCCTCTCACTGCCATCAGCTGCTGCGCCTTTGTCTTCTCCCCTCTCACTGCCATCAACTGCTGCCCCTTTGTCCCCGTCCCCCTCTCTGGCCTCACCTTCTTCCTCCTCCTCCTCTGCATCACTATCTTCTTCCTTGTCCTCCTCCTCTCCTTTGTCTTCTTCTTGTTTGTCCTCCTCCTCCTCCTCCTCCTCCTCCTCTTCCTCCTCATCCTCCTCCTCCTCTGCATCTTCTTCATTGTCATCCTCATCCTTGTCCTCCTCCTCTGATTCATCCGCATCTGTCTCCTCATCGTCGTCAGCATCTATCGCTGCTTCCATTTCCTCATCTTCTTCTGAATCATCCTCAACAAATTCTTCTTCTTCTTGTATAGTTGACCGCCGTCTCTTTCTTTTTGGAGCACGGCGTGATGCCCCAGTTTGCATTGATGGCTGCTGTAAGTAAGGATCAATATCTGGTTCCTCGTCATCAATCTTGGCAACTTCTTCAATGAAGGTGCCAACATGTTCAGTTACAGCCTTGCATAGCTCATTGACCACTTTCGCAATTTTTGCCTTTTTCTGCATCAACACAAAAAAGATTCAGTACTGATTCAGTTAGAAAAAATAATAAAAAGTAAAAATGTCTGTAACTGACCATGGTGTGATAAGAAAAAACGACTAATACACACTTTCTGGCCAACTAAAAACATGATTCTAGCCAACTACACATGCACTGTGGCACAAAGTAAAAAACCATGCATTTCTGCCAAAAGTTGATGACAATGGTTGTAAATGAACACTTTGACTATCCAAAAGAACATGTGCAACTACAAAAGCTTATATGTGCAACTGAACATACATCACAGCCAACTAAATTCTGAATTTTCGCAACTACAAAAGTTATACATGTCCAACTGAACATACATCCCAGCCAATAGAAAAAATATTGGTAAGTGATACAAGTTTCTGTATGCAAAACACTAACCTGCGGATTGTATGTTATTGGTAACTTGGATGCCACAAATGCTTCAGCTTGCAAAATTCCGCCAAACAGTGGTGTCTGCTTCGTGCCTCTATACTCCTCTTTAAGCTGATGTGAAAAAAAAGAAACAGAAAATAACAAGGTTATCAAAATAGATTTGTGTGTTGAATGAAACCACACATTACAACCTGTGCAACTACAACAAGATACTGGGGTAGACAAATTCAACTATACATATATGCAACTGAACAAAGACACAAAAACTGTGCAACACACATGGCACCTAAAAAAAGTTCCTACCAACTGATGCAACACATCTGTGCAACAAGATTAGTAAAACTGTGCAACTTAAAAAAGATGGTGTGCCAATTTAAAATGAACATGTGTGCAGATTGCCAAACTTAAAGCTATAATCTGTGCAACTACATGCATTGTTGTGCCAACTGATGACAGTTTTCTGTGCAATTTCCAAAAAGAGTGACCAGACATCAAAAGAACATAGAAGGAAGACACTGTTGGAAAAAAACAAAAAAGAACTCACTTGTAATTTGCCGAACACACCAGGAGAGATAGTATCCTTCTTGACCACCTTGGCAATTAGAGTACTATCCCATGCATTTGATCGTATCGCGTAGTTGCTTACTGGGATGTCATGTACGAGCGCATCAAGGTATAGTATCTGCACCAGACCCAAACAAAAGAAAAAGCCAAGTTCAGTTATTGTTATGAGAATTTTAGCAAACTATAACTGCACAGAAAGAACAGGAACAGATGGAAAAAAGTGGTCGTTTTCACTAACCATCAAGTGATACAAGCAGCAGCAGACAGTTTGCTTCTCCTGGTCCATGTTCCGGAAAGCTTTGTTAATGTGTTCTGCTACAAAGAGGCAGATGTTTGTATTCTTTAGCATTTGATGATCTAGCACAAGTCCATAACACTTTGGGCTGAGCTTCAAGGCCGTGGTTGGTGCTAGAAAAGTGTTGAAGGCAACCGCAAGCCAGGCCATAAAGAATGTGTCATCCGTTCTTCCAGCCATATGCTCAATCATCTTGAGCCATGTAGTGATCTGGGGATGAGAATTTCCAGTTATGTTGAAAGCCTGTCTGAATCTCCTAGTGGCATCCTTATCAACTAAATATCTGACTTTTGGACCCTTGTTTGGGAGATCAAATACCCTCTGAACACTGTCAGCATCGACACGGATCCTTCCCCTTCCTGGGAAAACCATTTCAGAGGTCTGTGGCTGGTAGGACTGCACCAGGAACTTAGTGAGGTCCGCTGGAAGTGTGTCTGATAAGTTCAATAGCCCCCCGACTGACCTCGAAACTAGCTCTGATTTCTGTAGTGGAGTTAGAGAGGCGTTGAAATTGCAAAGCGCGCTGGTGATGCCCTTATCCTGCCTGCTTGTGATGGTCGCTCCACATCTTCCCCTGGAGCCACCTCAACTCCTTCACCGCTGCCCTGTTGATTAGAAAATGAAAGCATTACACAAACATTAAACACAAGAGAAAAAAAACAAGAATGAAAAAAACTAGCAATCATCATTTGGATCAGTATTAGAATGAGCTATATATTCATAAAATGGATCATGTCAACTAATATGATGTATTTGTGCAACTAATAAAGCTCATGAGGACAACTGCAAAGACTGCCAGTGTGCAACTGAATGTGCAACAATAAAACAGTAAATAAAAAAAGAACGAGACCTGGCAGCTACAAAAAGTTCTAGTGTATGTGCAACAATAAGAAATGATATTGCAACACAAGAAAAACAGTAACTAAAAAAAAGGTTTGCAAAGAACTATTCAAATAGCTCATAAAAACACACAAAAACCCCCACATACCTCAGCATCTGCTGCGGAAGATGCGACAGCTTCTCCAGCAACTGCTGCCTGCACAAAAAAATGACCACTGATGTCAACTATGAAAAGATGCCAACTAGTGAACTACAAGATGCCAACTAATGCCAACTAATGTCAACTGTATTTAAATCAAAATGACTAGAGATGTCAACTACAAAAGGTTGTTATTGACAGACTAAAAACAAAAATAGTGTTCCGAACTGCTGCATAATTTCATCACTATCTAAAAAAGGCGAGAAAAACACTTATATTTGAGATTTTACTTACCCTAGAAGATGACTCAGCTCCTTTGCCAAGTGTTGCACGTCTAGTCCGCTTTACAACACGGAACTGATCAGCATCCTAAGAAAAAAAACATGAGCATGGGAAAAAATAAAAAAAAATGTTATATGACCCAAACAAAACCAAAAAATGGACTTTTGTCATCAACATGCCACTTACCTCAACATCCTCTCCCTGCTCAACACTCTGCGCAGGTCGTGGCTGGCGATTAGCAGGACGCTTCGAGTTCCGGCGAAGAGGCTGACTTCCAGAACGCTGATTAAGCAACCAAAAGAAAACATGAAAAAAAGACATTAGCATACATGCATAAGTTGAAAAACAACTCAAAAACAAAAGAAAAAAAGTGAATAAAAATACATCTCCTTCATTGCCACCCGCATCTCCTCCTATTATAACCATTTTTGCCCTGCGGCAGGAAATACAACAAAAAAAACATAGTTAGAAGATGTGGACAACCAACTACTACAATCATGCAGCCAACTGGGCAGTAAACCTTGTGCAAACTGGACATCAAATAAGCCAACTAACTTTTTTCTGCCTAATTATTACTTGCCAACTGTGACAAGTAATACCTAGACAGAAAAAAGTTAAGTAAAGGCAACAAGCTCAGTGAGATAACTTATTCTGAAAAAAGCGTCCCTAGTTGAACATGAAGGGAGACACATGAAAACAACCACATCCACAACAAAAGACTTGCACATTGAGAAAAATTAAAATGGAAAATTGGCAAGCATTGGTACTAATTTGCACAAATCAAGGGGTCCTAGTTGCACAAAGCAGGAGAATAACACATAAACCACCACAGCCACCACAACGCTGGTGGATTGGGTAGATTATATTGGAAAATTGGCAAGCATTGGTGCTAAAATTGTACAAACAAGAGTCCCTAGTTGCACACAGCAGAGGGGGGAACAGCCAACTAGTAAAAGTGTATAACATATGCAACTAAGTAAAACCAACTAAGTAGAGCAACTGGCACAAGTGTATAACATATGAATAGCCAACTTAGTAAAAGTGATGCAGCCAACCGAGCAGGCAACTTGTGCAACTGAACATAGTATAGACAACCACCTAGTACAAAAACAGTGAGCCAACTGACCAAAACAACTGCTGCAACTGCAGAGCATATGGACAGCCAAGTACTATATGGACGCAGCCAACTGAGGACAATTTTTTGCAACTAACCACTTAAATCTCTGAACACCAACTACGAAATCAGCCAATGCATTGCACACAAAAACAGTGAGCCAACTGACCAAAACAACTGCTGCAACTGCAGAGCATATGAACAGCCAAGTACTATATGGACGTAGCCAACTGAGGAGAATTTTGTGCAACTAACCACTTAAATCTCTGAACACCAACTACGAAATCAGCCAATGCATTGCACACAACATTGCGCACATCTAATACAACTTACAGAATAAGTAAGAATCATGAACAGATCTCAAATCTCTGCAAAATTGAACGGAACATGAAGTAAACAGCCAAATCGCCCTAAAATCGCGCAAACGGGGACTACACGTTGACCCTGTCCAGCCACCCCCGTGCCGTGAACTACGCCTCCAACGATTCCCCCGCGAGGAGAACCACCCGCAAGCCGTCGCCAAACTGAGCACTCCGTCGCGACGCCCCGTTCGGTGGAGAGGATGGCGAGGAGGAAGACGAAGACGGAATGGGGAGAGAACTCGCTGTGGCGAGGGATTTCAGGCCACCTTGTAGATCCCGACCATCGTTGGGCGCGTGCTGCGAGATGGGAGAACGGAACTCAACGTGACCAAAATCGAAGATAAGCGGGGGTAGTTCGCGCCGTTCCCGAACCCTAGAGAGCATTCCCCTCGCATTTCGGCACCATCCGCGCTCCGCGAGATAGAGAAAGGGAGGAGAAGCACGTAGAAGTGGAGGGAGAGCATACCTCCGGCGGCGAGGAGCACCAGCGATTCCCCGGCGAGGAGAACCACCCGCAAGCCGCCGTCAAATCTGAGCACTCCGCCCGCCACGCCCCGTTCGGTGGAGAGGATGGCGAGGAGGAAGACGATGAAGGAAGGACGGGAGAGAGAGCACGCTGCGGCGAGGAATTTCAGGCGCAGATTTCAAAAACCGCCGCCCACGACCCCCACTACTCTCTCCTCTACCACTTACAGGTGGGCCTCCCACGTCCGGATGCGGACAAAACCGCCCACGACCACGGTGCGCGACCAATCCAGACCAGGTGGCACCTGGCGGATCTGGGAGCGATCGCTCGCGCGATCGAACGGCCACGGGCCGGCCGCCCGTTTCGGTCAGTTAGTGGCCGGCCACTTTTTAGACTTTAGGATTTATATGCGTCCTGGGGAGCCAACGGCTGGAGATGCTCTAACAGCATTTGCGGCCGCACGCCATCGTTATGTCACGAACTAGCAGTGCACTCTGCATGAATGCGGCAAGAAGTTCCATAATTAGTTGCGTGCCATGTACACTCGTTGGCTGCGTGTATTATTCTCTGCATGCTGAGTGTATTTTGGGGCCAAGTGTTTTGTTCCACGGCAGCAGTTGCCGCCGTGACATCATTTGCACAATTTCATTACATACTCCTATTTAAACAAATATAAGACTTATATTTGTTTATAGAGGTTGTATTTCATATTAAAAGAATGCGATAAACAAATAAAGTAATTAATTACAGAGCAAATATCAGCTTAGATCACTTGCATCAAACATATATACTACTTCCTCCGTCTCATAATATAAGACATTTTTTGACACTATACTAATGTTAAAAAACGTTTTACATTATAGGACGGAGAAAGTACCATATAAGGTTACTCGGTGAAGATAATTGGTCACTTCCAGCATACATCTTAAAGGCATGGTGTAGCTACGAACAACATTTTAGGAACCAAAACTCAACAGCACGTGTTCACTGATTCTAGGACGACATGTGGCAAACTTGTGACATGTAGCGACGATGCTGCTCCTGAAGGGTTGACACGCCACCGCCGTAAAGATTCCCGTCTCACAACGGACACCCTTATTGATTTTCTTTTCTTTTTTTGAACTGCCCTTATTGATGATTTGAACGAGCGTCTCTTGGATCCCTATGAAGTCTCCAGAGTCGTTATTAAATGCGAGGGTGATTCCTTTCCGTAATATTTGATGAGTCGCAACATCCGTGTATTATGATATTTCTTTCTGTAATATTTGTAAAGTGATGTGCCTAATTTGCGTAGATTTGGTATTTAGAAATTAATTAGAGGTTAACCATGATTGACTCCTTCCATCAAAACGTTATTACCAAATATAGCAAATATTGGTCTAATTTAGCAGATCAAACCGGTTTAAATAAATCTTGGTAAAAAATGATTTAAATAGAATGGTAGGATAGTGAACACCTGAAAACAAATCGGTGAAAACGTGATGGTCGTAGGTGGGAGATTAAATTGAGGGATGACGTGGAGAAAACTGAACGAAATATGAAACCTTTGGGTTTTTTTAGCACGCAAAAAATGTTTTATTTTAACACAGTACAGACACAAGCGTTCATATACACGAGCATACACTCACCCCTATGAACGTACACACGCACACCTTACACCTATGAGTACCTGTGAAAGACTGAGCCGACATATCATCCTGAAATTTACGAAGTCGCCGTAGACACCTTGTCGTCGACTGAAACGTCTCCTTTCACTGAATGCGCATTGTTGGAAATTCTGAAATAAATCCAGAAATAAATGCGAACACCAAGACTTGAATTCTGGTGAGCTGGGAATACCACAAGAAGGTTCATAGTAGAGATTGAGGTGGCGAGTCTTTCGTCCCTGTAACAGCTACAAAGAAAATCCACAAACGCGGCAGCAACTATTCATATTCCAGAAGTCATGGAATATACCACGGCAGCACACATTTTTCCTTTGGAAAGTAATGCTCGAATTCCAAAGCAAGCTCCAAATCGGGCAGTCTATAAAAGCTCTGTCCTATCGATCTATAGCTGCATCGAAAAGCACGCATCGGAATCAATCAAGGAGAGCAAACCCTCCCTGCATGCGAGAGGGGCGGAAAGGTCTCAGGCCAACTGATTGGATTCCTAACGATCCGCCATGGACCAGGCTGCCTTATTGGTGGACGAGGCGGAACAGCTGGCGGTGAAGGCAAAGGACCTGGCGGCGACGGTAGCGGTGGACGAGGCGGAACAGCTGGTGGCGAAGGCAAAGGACCTGGCGTCGACGGTAGCGGTGGAGGAGGCGGAACAGCTGCTGAACAAAGTTGGACGACTCTACCGCCGGCAGAGGCTGAGTCGGCGAAACGGCTCCCGGCGGCAGTAGAACAGCTGCTGGCAACGGCGGAAGAGGTCACGTCGGAGGCGGCCGCCTTAAGGAAAAAGATGGCGGCCAGGAAGAAGGTCGATTCAGCAGGACCGGCGTCCCTTCTTCCAGAGAACCTAGCCCCCGCAAGAGAACAACCACCGCAATAAAAGGAGAACGTCGCCCAACGACAAAGAGTAAAACATTTTGCTGATGTAACTTCGTTTGGGTTCATCTTTCGTTTCACTACCACTCAAAAATCAATATTGTATTTGTGATCGGGTAACTTCTCCGAATGATCAACAGCAAAGCAATATAATTTTAACACAGCAGACGAAAAATCTCTAGAGATTTCAGCCAACAAACACCATCGAATTATAAAACACAAATCACATAATCTTGTGTCCAGCTTATAAATATTGGAATATGCATGTGGCAAACCATCTCCGTTCTCGCGCACTTCAACCACACGGTCAATTCAGTACATAACCACAGGAAACTTATTCAACAGGGGAAACCAAGGAAATAAGTCCAGCCAGAATTTGCACTTGATGATGGTATTATTCAGTTGGATGGAAGCTTTTCTTTGAGATAGCTGAGAACAGCTTTTGTTCCTCGCTCCAGAACAGTCCTCCTTATGCTGTACAAGAAAGCAAAACGAGGCGGGTCATATTTTTCCTGCCCAACAGCTTTCCTTTCCCCCCTCCCCTCAAATGTAAATTTTTGCGTTCAACTATGAACCAATAATATGTTGTCATTGAGAGATTTCTTTTTTCCTTTCCATGTTGACTCTACAAATTAGATATAGGACTGCCAAGGTTGTGTAATCGTGGATCTTGTGTCAACATAGATCCATCACAGAAAAAGCGTGAGGATAGATGTTTACCTCCTGAGGGGATTTCCATCAAGTTTGAGCACTTGCAGGCTAGGCTCAAGCAGACCCTGCTCATAAAAATCCAAAATAAATAAAGGTTTATAGCATTTCAGCGAGAGATAGAGAAATACATAATTTAGGAGTAGGGACAACTGTTTGTTATAAAATTTAGAGATGATGGTTTCTTCCAGGATTTCTGCAAGCAACTACTTTGTAGAAATACCAATATATTTGAGTGAGGCATAAGAGGCAAAATGGCAAACCTATAACCGCATTATTCTAACTTGTAACTAATTGTAAGTGCAAAAACATACATACCAGCTCAGCTGGAAGCCTTGTTATATTGTTGTCTGAAAGATCTAGCTCGATGAGAGCACTAAAATCCTTGATACCCTGTTTAAGTGCAGAAATGCATGTCAAGTGCTGATTGTAAAATCAGAAAACAAACCTTTAAACCCTGATAGATACCTCTGGTATGGTTGAGAGATTATTTTGACTGAGGTTAAGAATCCGTAGATGTTTTAATTGTACAAGCCCAATAGGAAATTCCTGAAGTTTCATTCGCCTGTTCATATATAAAACAAAGTAAGTTCGATAAAATGGTTTACGTGGCGTATATGCTTTGCATATTTTCGAACCTAAGATAGAGTTCATGCAGTTGTGGTAATGAAGAAACCACAGAAGATTCACTGAATGAGGATGCATTGCCACTTAAATCCAGAACTTCAAGTTTTGATAGAGACACAAGATCAGTGGACGATATCTGCAAAAATAATTAACTATTATATATTACAAAATGAGATGTAAAACACAATTGTAGATTTCCATGTCAAAGTTACTATTTCCTCACTCATCCATTTTGTTCTATAAGACAATTTAGTCGTATTTAAGCTATGTGTTGCCAACTGCCAAGAAAACATAACAGCCATTACACGGATATTTGACATGGTATTCCAGTTAAGTGAAGTGAAGGGTATTATATAGAAATAACGTAAGAAATTTTGGAAACCAATGACAAATGATTAATAACATGAGACACGAGTAGAAGTATAGAATCGCTTTAATTGTTGAGCCAATAACTCTTGTAGGTTCAACAAACATCGATCAAGTTCCAAAATTGGTTATCTCATTTATTTTCACTTTATGGCATCATAATTCAATACCAACACTATGCAAGACTGGTACTCACACTAACAAAATTAGAGAGAAATAGACATTGAACATCTATTCGTTAATAATAAAACAGAATGTAAGCATAGTAAGACAAGATCATTATATTACCTCTGCTAGAGGATTATTGTCCAGCTTCAAGGTAGTGAGACTGGGAAGGGAGGAAACAACCATGCCAGGCCACTTTTTTATCTTGTTATTAGACAGAATCAAAGCCTGCAAAAAAGGAAGTGGGAGATAAGAACATGAATTAAGTTGAAACCTTCATATACATAAAGACCATGCAATTAAGTTAAACATCATTAATAACAACACAAGAGTTCAACTCACTTGAAGTGATGAGCACAGGGACAACTCATTTGGCAGATCTTCTATCAAATTCTTAGAAAGATCAAGTTTCACCACATCACTTGTCTCCCAAGCTGCAGGGGGTACATTGGGCACACCAAGACCACTCAAATTCAACTCCTAGCAAAGTAAATTGACATCAAATGATCATTTAATATACGAGAACTCAGCTACTTGGTTTTCTCAACCACTTTTAAAAATATAATAAACTCATAAAACACAATAGTGAGTTAGTTACTTCTATCACAATGGCTCTGAACTTGATCCTTGGATGGTTCAAGATCCATGTGAGAAAGTTCATAGGAAAAGGTGATCTACCTTATGGTATTGCAAATATGCTAGTAAAATAATCTAAGTACCTTTGAAGATACAGATAATCGTCTTGCTGCAGAAATCTGGTCATCTTTTGTTGGGGTGGTTCTAGAGCCTGATGCTGCACGAGAAATGTGTTTAATATAGATTTTTACTGATGTTGAAGCATTTCTAAATGCAAAGGCACGATGTTACAGTTACATGTACTAAACAAACAATGGAAATTACTAAACACTACAATCATAGCTGAAATGAATATGACTCGGCACTTTCAGTTACCTTCCTCCTCAGAAGAAAGGCGGCTTCGCAGATACTTCATCAATGTTGATGTTGGTCCAGAAACCAAAGAACTGACAACCAACATGGATTAATATGATGACAACTCTACGTAGAAGCCTGACAGACAGTTTTTACAGTGTTAGGAGTACATGACTTGTAGCATACCTACGAAGTGCCCTCATAGGATTTCCGCTAAGCAGAAGCTTTCTTAGGGTTGTCATTGTACCTTGAAATTGCATGCATACATTAGTATCCAAAACTATAGTATTTGGCAAGAGAGCAGCACACCATATACTCAGCTCTTATTACATACACATATGCAAGAATTGAGCATTACAAACCATCCAACACATATACAAGACACCAACGCGCAAGTGTTTTCATGCACATGCACACATAGAGATCATAGCTGTGCAATGTATCCTTATGAGTGATCACATTGTTAAGCAAAAAGGCAAACAGCAGGAATGGTACTACAAGAGATAGCACTGCACAACACAAAAACCTACCTAGTTCGGGTGGAAGGCCGGATAATGCGTTGTTTGACAGATCAAGAAAACTGAGCTTGAGTTTGCAAGCTCCCACAGGATACTCCTTCAGCTGATAAAAACAGTAGCATGTTTATTAAAAAAAAAAAGATCAACAGTATATGACCTTTACTTTATGGATGCTGTTGTTATGTTAATTCTAGCATACTGGATGCCAAGAGTTGCATTTTTGGTCACAAGAATGTTCAGTGTTCTCAATGCTCTCATAACATTAAGTTAAGATTAATCTTTATGTCAGTTATTCGTATCATGACAACTTTCCACAGTTTCCCTGGAGATGCAGTAAGTAAGCTAATTAATGACAGATCAAAACCAAACTGTGAGGAAAGATTATTTGGCATCATGGAACAGATAACTGCTGTACTCTATTCACTACATGCAACTATAAATAATCAGTAGCTGAGAAGGAACTCAAACTAAAATTGGTTAAATGATGCAAAATAAATGTGAAGCAGTGGAAAAACTAGAAGACCATATTGACAATTCTGTCATGTAACGAATGGAATAAAACCTGATTGGAGTGAAGATCAAGTGTTCCTAATTTTGATAGCATGCCAATATCATCTGGTATTGTCGACAATAAATTATTTCTAAAACAGAAAAAAGAAACAGAGTTAATTTACATCATAAAAAATAGTTCACAATAAGGAAAAGCACAACTATATTCTGAAGTCGTGGTAGATAACTAACCCCATGTAGAACTCAGCTAGAGAAGAGGATCCCTTTATGGAAGAAGGAATCGAAGTTATCTCTGATATAAAAAGGTTAAAAACTGTCAGTGTTAATAAACTGATGCTCATACACATGACAACACATAACAGGGAAGATTAACTCACTGTTCTGGTGCAGGTCCATTCGAACTAATTTTGAAAGTGCTCCGATACTAGCCGGAATGGCCGTAAGTTGATTTTTCGCTGCCAGTATTTAGATGTTACTTTCAGGTAAACAAAAACTAGAACTAACATTTATATTCAATAGTATTATGATATTATTGCATACCAGCATTCAGCTCTGTGAGCAGTGTCCATGATGTGAACATATTTTCTGGAAGTAGCACAAGCTTGTTTCCCTGACATTTTGTGGCAATAAGTTTTTTGCGAACAAAGGTCAAGCAGCCCAAGAAAACGAATATTCAACTTAAGTTCAATCCGGACTTTGTACCTCCAGATCAAATTTACTCAGCTTGCAGCAACCAGCAAGTTCATCTGGTAATCTGGATATGTTGTTGTTTGATGCCTACAGAGACAGACAATGCAATATATTACTTTTTGTGTGTCCAGACTAGAGAATGAATCAAGTGATATAATTCAGTAATGATCAACTGCAGATTGATAGAAGCCCCAAAAAACTATTGTGAAAATAATAAATGCATTGACTACAGTTTACCTTGAGTTCTGACAAGTTCAAGCATCTGCCAAGGCTAGCTGGCAGCTCAGTGAGGCAATTATTTGAGAAGTCAACCCTGCACAAAAACAGTGGCGCGTTAATACATGAATATTTAACATCTCAGATAAAGTTTTGGGTCATGTGCTAATCAGTAGCTAACATTTAAAACCCACAAAACGGCACCGACTGGTGTTATGAGCCCTATAGTTAATGCCCACTGAATGACAAGATTCAGCATTAATGTTGAATCTTAGGTAATTTTTATTCAGAATAATGGATACATATGGAGTAGAGAGTTATACTGGGGCCCATAAAACTTTCAGCATGATAATACATGGTGGATAAGTTGTTCTTATCAATGGCACAAACCCATAGTATAATGGAAGTCAATAAATGTAAAGTGAACAAGGAAGAGTACATGATGTACTAACTTGACTAAAGCAGTAGCCAAGCCAACTTCTTCGGGTATAAGTTTTATTTGATTGAATGAGGCATCCAGTGATTTCAACAAAGGAAGGCTGCACGAAAGTCGAATGCCATGAGGTGAGACAATAATAAAAGGGTCAGCACTGAAACTTATTAGGAAAATCCACCACATACTCTCCAATAGCTGCAGGAAGGGAAGATATCTGATTGTGGCTTATGTTTAACACGACAAGAGAAGACAGATTCCTAAGGTCTTCTCTCAATACTTCCAGGTTGTTATGAGCCAGTATGAGCTTCTGAAGGTCGACTCCCTGAAATTCAAGCAAGGCGTGGTTAGATTGATCTAATTGTGCCATATAGAGGTCCTGCATAAGGGGCACCACAGTGGCGCAGCTTACCTCCCACCATTTGTCATCCAGGCTGCCCGTGTCCAAGTTGTTGTACACCTCCCCGGGCACCTCGCTGAGGAACGAAAAAAAAATACACGAAGATGTGCCGTCAGTGGGAAGATAAAAGATGCAGCAAGTACAGGTCAAGTATTACACCTAGTGTATGAAACAGGGGAAATCCATGAACAAGCTCCATAGGCTGAACGTGGGTTACGATACACGATTCGTATTCGATCTCTGAGAACACCGTGACGCTAGAACGCAGTACAGCATATTAAGTAATAAGTTGGGCATGCAAAGCGATGAAAACCCCCTGAACTGTGTTAGTGTGTTCAGTTATCTTGTGACTTGGTCTTTGCCTGTATGTAGGGATTGAGAGCTGCGCCCGATCCGCCCCGCTTCGCAGTCAATGTTGATCAGGTTAGTTATGATCTTCCCAGTTCAGATTTAGTTCAGATTGAACTAATCTCCTGTTTTTGCGGTAGCGCATTACTCACGATCGTGCACACGCTCGCTCCTGTAACTGCTGTACGCAGCTCTATGTGTGCCATGTACTTGAACACTAAGGAAAACACAACTACAGTTTCAGTCAAACTCTGTTTCTATCAAACTGAAGGTAATAAATACTACAGTAGGAGGAACAAGGAATCTGCCCAAAATGGAGCTCGTAAGTGGGAGTCAGGCTGCGCAACCATTCCGGCGTCGGTCACGGCGGCTTCCGCGCGCCGGCGAGGAATTAATCCCCCACGTTTACATACATACACTGGCGGAATGAGCCGCGTCGCATCTGAATCTGGCCACGCATTTGGTTTCTGTGGAAGTGGCCCATTTTACCATCGGTCCATGGCACGGTCGACGGAGACCAAGAACAGCCAGTGGCGGAGTGGAATGGGTCGAGATCCAGCTCTCTCGAACAAACAGATGGATGATGGGGGATTTGATTTGAATTGAATTGACCGTACCTGAGGGAGCGGTTGGAGAGGTTGAGGGAGCCGGACTCCCTGGCGGACTTGAGGATCCGCTCCATTCTCGTCGAGCTTCCGGCGGGCGGGCGGGCGGCGGAGGAGGGCCTTCAGATCGCCATTGCCGCCGTGCAGCTACGGCTACAGCAGCAGCAGAGGCAGAGCAGCAGGCAGCAAAAGCCCACGAGGCCCAGCGGCGAGCGGTTGAGCGAAACAAAAGTCAAGAGGGTCCACGGGGCCTCGCTTCTGGCCGTGCGATTCGCTCGCACCGATCGTGCCCCCACGTTCAATGGTCACGATGCTTTCCAGCATTTCGTTGGGGAGAGATGGGATAGAAAATGAACTTGATTTTTTTCGGGTAAAAAAAAATAACTCACCTATTGCAAAAAGAAAAATATGACGATATTAGGGCATCTCTCAAGTCCAAATCAGACACCGCATCCGTCCGCGAACACTGATGGGAAAGCCGGCCATCCAACCGCAGCCGTGAATTTCTGGTTACATTTTGAATGGGATTTAATGATAATAAATAAGTTTGATGCAAAATTGAGCAAAACCTAACTATTTTCATCGAAACTTGAATAATTTTTACATAAAATCGGATGATTTTCATCTAAACTGTAGCACATTAGTCACATTCTCGACATATTGGAACTAAACCCTATTCTAACCTAGTCCAGATGATCGTCGACGCCCGTTTCTCACGTCTTGTCTTCCCCATGTCCGGCAGCAAGCTCACCGTACGGCCGTGAGCCTCGGGAAGTGAAGCTTCAATGGGAGGGTAGACTACCCTTCGCCTCCGCGAAGCCAAGCGGCTAATCGGCCGACGATGATCAGACTGCCAAGCTTCAACAAGATGGGAAGAGTAGTGGTCGTCGTGGGACCCAAGCGTTGGCGCTATCCCACGGTCTACTCTTCCTCGTTGTAGGTGGCGCCCGCGCACGTGTTGACTTCGTCATTGTGGCATGGCCTACGCGTAGTTGGCGACGTCGTCCTCGTCCTTGTCATAAACTTCTAACTCCGCCTGCCAAACATGGTACCCCAGCGGGCGCATCGGATCTCGCGAGCGGAGCGGTAGGGTAGGATCAGCCTCTCCTGCTCGTCGACGTCCACCTGCTGTCCATGCCGGCGGCGAGTTGCTCCTCCGCATGCCGGTGCTCGTCGAGGAGGCGGAGGTTCTAGGCCTGGTCGGCCTGTGCCTACGGGAACGTGGCCTCATGTTATTCAAACTCCATGTTGGTGTAGTGAGCACACGCCTCCCCGTGCTAATGCTGGCATGGTCCGGCGGGGATAGTGGCGCAGGCTCATTGCCGGTCACCTCTTCCATTGGCTCATCCGCAGCACTGGCCTCCGATGAGCTCGTCCATCTACAACCTGCTAGTCGGCCGCAATGGGGCGATCTCCTACTTTTGTTCGGGTGAGATGGTGTAGGCTTTGGAGCTCGAGGAGGCCATGGCGAGTGTGGTGCCGAGAGGAGATACAGAGTGGAGGAGGTTGAATGCAATTGTTTGCTAAGTGAGACGGTGTTGGATCAAGATCAGCTCGTTTCCCTATCTAGCTACATAAAATGGTCATACTCAGCTCATTTATTTTCGAGTCGATCTCGAGTCAAGCCAAAATACAAGACGATCTTGAGCAGCTTACGAGCCTTGAGCTTTTCTTGCAGTCCTAGCTATCAGACAGTGAGTGGGAATCAATCATTGGCGTCTTCATTTTGCGGTGGTGTAGGTGTAGAAGCCTGGCCGCCTTCTTGTGGTGATGCGGCAATGGCAGTCACCCTCCTAGGCTCCCACCCACGGCGGATACGAGAGCGAGCTAACGACTATGGCGGCGGAGAGTGAAGTGGTTGGGCGTTGTTGCTACTTTTTCATGAGGTGACTAGGTTGTTTATTGATGAATTGTGTTCGTGGGCTGCATGGCCTTTTAGACGTCGATGGCTATGTTAGCATGGCTCCACCTGCTATTGTCGGATGTGGGAAAGACACTATGAATCTACTTGCCTCTGTCGTAGTTCCTAGGTACGTCGGACAATCTCGTTCCCTTTTTGAGCTGATGTTTTACACGAAATTGTGCCTCCCTTCTGCAAGGTCTCTAATTGCTTTTTTTGACGTTTCACCATTTTTCAAGTCTTGAACCCCCTGAACCGGTAAAATGAAACATTATAATAAGCAAAATCAATCAACCATCAAGGTATAAAAAGGTTGGACATCATTCTATTATATAGGTTTTATGTTTTCTTTAAGTGAGATCGATCATATACTCATATATAAGGTTGTTCTAGGGTTAGTTTTACTTTAAAAGCGAAAACTAGATGAATGTGAGTCGCTCGATCAACGATTAGTTGTAGGTATACCATGTACTTCATTAGATTAGTCTTCTTTTCTACAAGGGTAGCAAAAAAAAAATGTGTGTAACCAAGAGACAGTAGGAAGGATTCTCTAGAAAGATAACTATTACTATTAATTACTTAGCGATACTGCATATATAAGCCAATCGATTCACATGACAACTTTATAGCACAACTTTCCTAATGAAGGACGATACATTAATATCAAATGATACCGTGCCTCAACAACCAAACTATGTAGGGTCTAATGCGTGTTTCAAGACTAACTTTGATCAAATGTTAGAGCTATAATATATGACATGCAACTTACACAAAGCATATCATCAAATTTGTATGTGAAAAGGAGCTTTCAATGATATAATTTTCACATTATACATGTCATGTACTATTAATCTTGTTAATAGTCAAAGGCAGTCTTGAAAAACGCATTAGGCCCTATATAGATGGAAGGAGGGAGTAGTAAGATTTGAAGTTGAGGTTATAGTGGACAATACTTAAAGGAAAACTACCATCCCAATTGATCTAATACAGACCAATCACGGTACATGTAGTATGGGATCGAATTGCACCGTCCACACATCCGCCACCAATCTGTCCAAAATGGCGCTAGGCACGGCCATGCCCCTCGCCACGGCCTGGTACTTCCTCACCTTGAGGGGTGGGGTGCAGACCCGCCGTGTCATAGGCGCGCTGGTGGCCAATGTGACACCACGGTACGACACCTCCACGTAGGTACCGGGCTCGAGGCATGTGTTGTGCATAGCGTTGAAGGAGGCGTCGACCTGAATGGTCACATTGAACTCTACATGTAAACCGGCCCTCGTCTTCGCGTCCAGGCCAGACACGAAGTCGATCTTCACACAGTAGAACGACAAGTCCATGACGACGAATAACAACACAAGGAGCACAGATGTTGCAGTTAACATTAAGCAAATGATTGGCCATACGGCCTTGCGACAGCATCTTTCCTTTTCTTGTGGCTGCGCCGCCAGGCTCATGTTCCTCCATTGTCGTGCCGGTGGGACCTTCGGATCGGTGGTCGGCCACCCTGCCGGCATGGTGTCCAGCAAGCCTGCAGGTTGATGGCCGATCATCGTCACTTCTTCCCCTTGCAGCTCGCGCCTTGCAGTTGTGGACGTATGGATCAATTGGCGAGTAATGCTACACGTACAAGCGAGTTACAAGCTTTTACAAAAAGGGTTAATTTGATTGGTCAATAGGTGGCGAGGCGGCCCATCCACTGAAAATCAAGGGGGGGGGGAGGGGCAAGTTTATGATTGGTTAGTAGATGAAAAAATCCTAGTCAGCGTGTAATTACGTGTAACTCTTTGTATGTTTAGCATTATTGATCGATTGGCTGCAAGCAGAAACCTAGTTTTATAGGTGGATGGATCCCTGCAACTTCCATTTGAATACGTGCTTAACTTTCCTAAAGAAAATGTCAGTTTCCATATTCCGTGGTAAAAATCTATTTGGAATATATGAATTCCTTGCGCGTTTGAGGAATGAAATCAAATAATATATTATTTGGAATTATGCCATTCCTTTTGCTTCGATTTCATTCCGGCTACATAGTTTAGATCATTCTACCATGCGACAAATTAAGTGTACGTACCTGCAGCCATGCACCCTGAACATGCAGGTTTGGACGCCGCAATGTTTTCTGCATTTCGGTTTCTTCACACGGAAAGGGTCGAAAACTCCACACCTAAAATTGACTAAAATCTGACCAAAGTTTGTGAGATTTTCAAATTAATTCTTGTTTGGTCCATGTGTTGATACTAGATGTATAAAATATTCTTACCGATATGTATGTGAATATTTTGCCTTCCAAAATTTTTACTCCCTCCGTTCCAAATTACTCGTCGTAGAAATGGATGTATTTAGAACTAAAATGCATCTAGATACATCCAATTTTGCGACGAGTAATTCGAAACGGAGGGAGTAGGTTTGAATGAATCTATCTATATCTATACCAATATAAAAAGATCCAGTGGGGTAGATCCAACAAATCTCGGCCATCCATTATCATTAATCCGACGGTACTTATTGTCCTAATGCTGAGCAACTAAACACGTTTAGCGCTAAACATGTTTACTGCTAATCAATCATTTCTCTTCCTGATTCCCTTCCTTACGTACACCTTTCACAAGAAAGGAAATTACCACAACGAACAGCCCCACGATATACATAAGGAAGGGAATCAAGGGATGATTCTCTGTTGAATTTGTATAAGGCCCTGTTTGGTTCATAAGTCATAGGACTTTTTTTAGTCCTAGCTAAAAAGTTCCTAGTCCCTAAAAAATATTTCCATGTTTGTTTTCAGGGACTAAAAAGTCCCTAGTCCCTCCCTTAAGGTTATTAAATGACATGTAAAAGACCATGTTACCCATATTAAACATCACCATGGGGCGGCGGGGCAATGGGTGCAGGGAGAGGCATTGTTGGAAAAGTTACAAAAAGTCTCAATAAAGACTCTCCTTAAGAGTCTTCTTCATTTAGTCCCAAAAAGTAATTTTTAGTCTCTAGTAGTCTCTCCTGTTTGGTTAAAAAGTCTCTAAGAGAGACTTTTTCTAGTCCCTACAGCGAAAAGTCCCAGAAAACAAACACCCCCTAACTTTCAACCCATTTGTAGGAAGAGATGGACCTGCCGCTGATGGTGTTTACACAAACAATTTTTTTTGATGTACTTTTGTAAAGAAAATTCAAGTATATCTTCAAGCTGAATTAAGATTACACGTTGCACATGCGCATTTACTAATTTATTTAAAATGAGTGACTGACTCATCAAACTTAGGTCATTGACACCAGCTGCGCACACCTGCAAAAACACAGTCCTAAAATATTGTCTCCTAATTCGACCTCTTTACTCTCGTACGCGAACGCACCTAAGCACTAGGGTTTCTCGTGCCTCCCGTCGGCACCGCCACCAGTCTATCTCGTCTTCTATGGTCTTAGGGCCATGGAAGCATGGTGGATCCCGTCTTGTCGGTGGGAGGGCTGCGTTTTCAGTTGGGGTTTTTAGTATTTTTAGGGATTATGTCCTCAAAGAGCCCAGACGGCGGCGGCTATCTAAAGATGAAACAAGGTCCTCCGCGCCTAGGGCCCTATCCCGGTGGTGTTTCTAGCATCATCAGAGGATGTGTGGAGTTTTGTCTCCAGCGGATCTCGATATTCGGTCGGTGTTTGTCTTTGATGGATCCACTTGGATCCAATCTTTGTTCGTCTGTGTTCATGTATCTACAGTTTGGATCCTTCTGATCTACGCATCTCTTTATCAGCAGCGGTTGCTGTCCTGGTGCGCTGGTCCAATGGGGTCTTATCATGAGGACTTCCCGACTGTCTACTACGACAAGGTTTGCCCGGCTCCGATGTGGGAGGGGCGATGACGGCGGCGCGCCTTCGGCTCGCTTCAGTGCTTGTAGTAATTGCTAGGTGGTTTATGAACCTGGATGCATTTTTTACTTCTGGTGTTTTTTGTACTATCGTAAAGAAAAATAGTCTTGCACCGGGGCTCAGTGTCTTATAGCTTGGGGAAAAAATTGCAAACAGAAAAACTAGGTGGTCTAGATATCAAAATTTTACTACTTCAAAATATTTGTTTACTAATGAACTTTGCTTGAAACTTCTATAGCAGCCTGATATCCCTTGGATCAATTGGTACCGCATTAGATACTCGCAGCACCGTCACTAATCCCTCCTACAATGGGAAAATTGTCAAGTACCAACTCCCCGCCCTTCGAAAACTCGAGTGCTGATTCTATGGGGACTTAGCACGACGACTTCCCGACTGTTTACTATAACAAGTTGTGTCCGACTTCGGCGAGGGAGGGGCGATGACGGCGGCGTGCCTTCGACTCGCTTCAGTGCTTGTAGTCATCGCTAGGTGGTCTACAGATCTGGATGTAATTTTTATTATTTCTTGTGTTCGTTGTACTGCTATAATTAAAGATGAATAGATTAGAAGTTTTCTCGAAAAAAAAACTCTATTTCGTTCTTACAAATAGTGGCCTCTCAAATATTGGCTGATTAGTAAGCCCCGTGCCTTAGCCTTCCCTCACTTATACTCTCACACCACCTCCACTACAGTGTTATACTCTCACACCTCCACTATCCTTCGAAGCCGTCTTACCAACGTTGCTTGTGTCGAGCTAGATGTTATGTTGTCTTTGTTGTAAGATTTCATCCACAGCTATGCTGACGATGGGTGCTTCCTCAACCATGGCAATTCATTCTCAAAAGGCGGCTGCCATGACATGACGGCAATATATACCTCACTCTTCCTCCTCTATGCAAATCTGGGCTTTGCCCCATTGAGTAAGGGCATGTACAATGATGGCAGCACCTAGGTGCTGTCCCAGCTCAGCCACCTATGATCAAGGAAATGACTAATGAGGCTACCAATTCGATTTCTTTCATCCAACGTAAAACATGAAGCTACCCTTCTGTGGAACCCACCATCGTGTTCTTTCCTTTCTGATTCTCATCTCTTTTTTCACCTCCTGGGACTATCTCCCGGCTTGCTTTCCCTCTACTTTTCCTCTCTCTCCCCACTTTCTCTTGGTTTCTCGCATGGAGCAGCCGGCTCTTCTGCAAGCCACACCAAGACCCGCAGGGCTACCACTTTTTCTACAGCGTGGCATCCGAACCTAGGTGGACAATGGGGCAGCAGGTTTGAGGCAGCCCATTGGCCATGCTATAATGCATTCAGCTAGGGATCTTCCCCCCTCCTCCCACTCCCGTGATTGTTCAAAAAAAAAGACTATATCCTACGTGGTTTATCACATATTTTATAGGTCATCGGCGACATTACTCTTCACCCTCGCCTGCACAACACCCGCAGCCATCGCAGCGGTGCCTTCATACTCCCTTCGTTCCCAAATATAAGTCTTTCTAGAGATTTCAACAAGTGAGTACATATGAAGTAAAATGAGTTAATCCACACTTTAAAATATGTCTACATACAGCCGTGTGTTGTAGTCTATTTGAAATGATTAAAAAAACTTATATTTAGGAACAGAAGGAGTAGTTCATAGTCCATCTCGACCGTTCACATTCACATCTGTTACCGACTCCCAGTCCCAAATGACTTCATGTCCTCGGAGTGGCCATCACAAGTTCCAGACCGCCTGAGCATGACGTCGAACAACTAGATGCCCCTCTGCATGTCGGTCGCGAAAGGCATCACGTGTCCAAGCGCACTGTGACCCCTCGGAGTCGGATGCATATTTTAGGTTTCTCTACCCTGGGTGGCTTGTTTGACATGAGATACATATACAATGTTGTATGGAATGTAAATCTACTAGCACAACCTATCCCCGTCTTGGGGTGGGATTCTTTGGTTGTTGTGATCCAAGGTTTAACCTGGGTAGGTGGTTTGTAGGATCTATTGTAAATTTTGATTTAATTATCATGTACTCATCCTCACCCCTCTCAAAATAAGTGTTCAACTTTATTTTGGGATAGAGGGAGTAGTATCATTATTGCTAATATTTATTTCAATGTTCGCGATTCAATATATTTTGTTTGGTTAACAATTAGAATATCACTTACCATAGAATAAAATTGTTTGGTTGGTTAAGTAGCTACTTTTCATGTACTAGTAAGTGTGCACGTGCAATGCACGTCTATTTGAACTAATAAGTGTGCACACACAATACACATCTATTTGGATTAACATATTATACTAAACTTAATACAAGACAATTTATTCATAAATTTGAAATTTCCCTATAAAGTACACGATCTCTTATTTCCAACTCGTACAAATAATTTGAAATATCGTTTCTCCTTAATCAATATGTCTCCTGTATTAAGAGACCACCCACTTTTCTCAATGTATAAAATTCAAAATTATTTAGAAGATTCATCATGATTCTTTATATGCACACATTTATGCAAGTACAGTCACACATGAAAATGTCACTTAGGACAAGCTAAGGAACCGTTTCAGTGCCAACAAATTCCAGTCAAGAATTACACAAGATCGTCATGAACACATACAGAGAGAAGTGACCTCTCTTTCTCCGAGATTGATCGAACAACAAGTTTTTGTATATATCTATCCGACACTACTACATATATACAATATAACATCTCTTATAATCCCTAACATCTAAAATGAATTTCAACTTTCACATGGCATTCTCCGTCTTTATGTATGACATGGTCAAGAAAGAATCCCGCTAATTCCTCTTGAATTGCTCGTATGCGATCATGTGTTATGAGTTCATTCCGCATCTGTCACATCTAATTCAAAGAAGAGGGTCAATACATATATATGAAAGAAACTCAACACAATTGATGGTAATAAAATAAAATTGTGAATATTGTTTATGTACTAAATGATATGAAATTTACCATGATCACAAAATATCCTAAATTCATCATCATCATAATCAACATGCAGTTTTTGCTTCTCTTGTATGTAGTCCAAGTTTTCTATCAGGAAAACATGTTAACTCAACCGTAGATAAGGACGGTATGAAAATGCTCATGTAAAATTACAAATTGCCATGTACCTGCTGGACAAACAAATACACTTATGCAAACTTCAGGTTTTTTTAGTAAAACTTATGCGAACTTTAGTTTTTTTTCATTAAAACTTATGCAAACTTCTGGGTTTTTTCAGTGAAACGTAATTTCATGACTGCAAGTAAGGTCTTGGTTCAGCGAATTTGTCCGTGAGTTCACTATGTAGTCGTGACCGGTAGTCAGTACTTCAAAAACAGGGATGTCTGTTGCAGGTACGCGAAAATCAGTGAAAAAATAAAGAAAGAAAGAAGGCAAACGTCTCTGTGTGTGCTCCAACGCTCCTCTGTTTCTCATTGCCTCATCTCTAGTTCCTGTAGTTCTATATGTGTCACCACTGCCGAGGTAGCGATGACAGTAAAAAAAACACTCGATACTTACTTGATTAATGCGTGCGTGTGGTGCGTTCGCGTGAAGGCGAGCGTCTCCGTTGTTCAGGCCTACGAGCGGCCGTGGCGACATTGTCCTCTCACCAGCTGGGCGGCATTGTCGACGCAGGTGAGTCAGTCGTCCAGCTTTGAGGCAGCAGCCTCCACGCACCGGGATTAGCTTTGGACGACGTCGTCCACGCGCGAGTACCGGACAAGCGTGTCCAATGGAGCAGCACACGTCAGAGCTGAGGGGGTCGGCGGTGGCTTCGGGCGAGTGAGATGGGGCTGTGATTAGCTTCACCTGCTGCACAGTGGCCAAGACCTGCACCGCTCTGGGGACGATGATGGTTGGCGACCAGACGAATCTACATGCATGGCTGTGGGGGCATATTTTTTTTGCCCGCTTATACTGGTCCAATATACTCAGCGTTGCCCCCACTTGAAGGACCTCGGCGGTGGGTGGTTGTCAGCGTGGGTGTTGTGGATGGAGCTGAAGTCGACGCGGATGCCGGTGGTTCCCGGAGAGCATGCCCAGGATGTGGACGAAGTCGTTGCAGTCAGTAGAAGTGTGTTCGGAGGAAGCCGCAACTCCTCCTCGCGTGTCTCCCATTGTGGCTTGCGTGGGTGGTGGGCTGGTGACGGCTGGCGACTCACAATCACGATTCCCTGATAGGAGACGATAGGATGCGCTCGCGATTAGTTTCTTAATAATTAGATGCGTTTATGATTAGTTATCTAATAGGATGCAGCCATGATTAGTTTCCCAATAATTAGATGTGTCTGTGATTAATTTTCTAATAGGATGGCTCATAATTATTTTCCTAATAATAGGATGCGCGCGTGATTTTTTCCTAATAATAGGATGGGTTTGTGATTAGTTTCCTAATAATTAGATGTGCCCGTGATTAGTTTCTTAATAGGATGTAGGATGTGTCCGTGATTATAGTTTCCTAATTGACCAGGCATGGACTTTCATATTTTCCTTCGCGGTGGAGTACGGTCAGTCAATGTAAATTGCTAAGTGCACACAGAGAACAGATTCGGTTAAGGCTAACCGTTAGATTGAGTTTATGGGACTAATCATGGAATGGTAATATATTCATATACGTTTTGTGGGGTGCACTTAGAGAAAATAATGTTTGCTCTTTTATAAGCAATATAGATAAATGACAGATCAAGAGTTGAGACATGGCTGGATGGTAAACTGTAAACACGTCACTAACTTTAGATTAACAAACATGAACAAATAAGAAAAATGTGAAAGAATTACATAATATAAAATTGATTAAAAATAAAAAATCTAATAAATCTATGGGTAAAACAAATCTAGTAAATCATAATCTTATCGTTGCTCTGCAACCCAAGGATCTCGAGGGTTCGTCCTAATTAAGGTCGAGAAGCATTCCCCATGGCAGCAGAGTCTGGAGCACTCCTTGGGGAAGCAGCAGAGTGTGGAGTACTCCTTGGGGATGCAGCAGCAGAGTGTGGAGCACTCCTTGACGGGTCCCCATCGGGGCACGTGTACAACGTATCGCACCTGGCGGGGACGTCCCCGACCCGCCTAGCCCCACACTTTGCCACATTCTCGCCCTCGCCGGCTAGAGCACCACCGGAGGACTGTTTGAGCGTGACGCCGAACGCCTCCACCCCGCTCCGTATGTCGGCGGCAAGGCTGTCCATCATGTAGCCCGGCAGGCGGATGCGGGCTCCCCTCGCGAACATGGGCACGTCACTTGCCTTCCTCGGCGCAACGCAGATCCGCCGCGGCGTGGCGGGGCTGGCGGCGAGCGGGACGCAGCGGTAGGAAACCTCCACGTAGATGCCAGCGTCCACGCACACGGTGCGCCGGAGGCCGTCGGTGGTGACGCGGAAGGTGAGGTTGAACTCGGGGCGGGCCAGCGAGAAGTCGGTGGGCGACGGCGGGTCGAGGCCGGAGGCGGAGTCGATGGCGATGGAGTAGAAGATGTCGCCAGGTATCACGAAGACGAAGATTAGGACGAAGGCGACAGCGAAGATCAGCCCGGCGACGATGAGCCATACCCAGCAAGGACATGCGCGGGTGGCTTCCATGGTCGTATCGTGGTTGTTGATCTGCGATTCTTCCGTGCATACTGATTGGTAGTAGTTGGAATCTAACTAGAGACTCGATCTAGGTTGTTTTCATGTGCACGCGGGAATAGGGGGTATCTATGTGGGTTGGGTAGTTTGGATTTCAAATTGATCGATCTGCTCTCTCGTTAAACTTGTAGAGCGACAACGTGCTTACCTTCACCCGACCGACAACGTGCGCTGCGTCCGCCGGCTCCGTGTCCTTCGGATCGTCTGTGATCGGATGGACAAGAGCGTCCCCACTTCCGCGTCACGCGCGTCTGTTTTCTGAAACAGAGCTCTTGTTTCAGAACCAGCATTCTTGCAACTGGCAGCTTCGTCGACTGGGAAGGCGACGCTTCTGGATTTGCAAGGGCGGCGGGGCTAGCCGCGTTGGGCGTTGGGCGACGGGGCCTATCCAGCGCGGTGGCGACGGCGAGGGGTTCATCGGTGGGCGACGTCGACTCCAGCAGGTATGGATGTGAGATCCCCCTCCCCTTTCCCCGCATTTCTGGCGATTTTGTAGGTGTTCATAGCGGTTCTCCCCGGGGCAGCTTGATCCATACGACCGAGATGACGAGGACGGTGCGAGAGGGAGACGGCCGGTCTGTTTCGAGAGTGGTCGCCGGCGTAGCTAGTTCGGCGGCATTGTAGGTCGCCGGTGTAGTTAGATTGCAGGATTTGGATCTGCTGCTGCAGGATATTTTTACATAATTTCTGCACTGGTAATGTCATGCAAAGGGACTTGAAGCTACAGGATCCCTTGTATTATTTCTGGATTTCTGGAGCTCATACTATCCGTAGGATTCCCTGTGATTTTCTCTGAAGCTCATAGCTTATGATAACTTAAAGTTGCAGGATTCTGCGCGGCCAATGTTTTTCTTTTTCTTTGCAATCAGGGTCTTGTTTTAGTAGGTTTCTGCAACACAGGTCTAGTTTCAGGAAGAATGAAGAAATGATTCAGTGGTGAAGTTTTTTTTTTTGCAACTGGTGTCTTGTTTCAAAAGATTTCTGCAACATGTCTTTTGTTTCAGAAAGAAAAGAAATGTTTCAGTTGTGAAGGTTTTTTTTCTGCAACAAGGATCTTGTTTCCGAAACATAGCTGTAAGGTCATATTTATCCCTAAGTGTTTTGGTGATTGATGACAACGCATTTGCGGACTAATCGTGTGCCATGAGCTTTCCAGACTCTTCTCTGCTAGGCACAAGACGTTTGGATGCCCCTCGAAGACTGACGAAGACGGCGTCTTTTCTACGTTTCCTTTTGGTGGATTTGAGTCGTAGGAAAGCCGTACTATTAAGAGAGGGTCCGCGTTGGAAAGGTTTGGGTGGAATCATCACGTACACGTCTCCTTTTATCCCCTCCTTCTTCCCTGGAGCTTCCTCCGTTTTCCTGCCTCAGTTGACTGGCTGCTTGTGTGGTTGCGGTAGTACCGCTCCAGGAGCAACGGTAGTACCGTGGGCATCCACGGTAGTACCGCGCAGGCGCGCGGTAGTACCGCTGGTGCTCACGGTAGTACCGCTCCCCTGGAGCCGTACTACCGCTGCCCACCAGACTAGTGCCGCCCGGTTGCGGTAGTAGGAGCAGATGTAAAAAATTACATCCGCACCTGCCGCGGTAGTACCGCTTTCGCCGTGCGGTAGTACCGCGCTAGGCGGCCAGGCAGTAGTACCGCCCCTCGGCAGTACTACTGTGTCGAGTTTTTGCTACTTCCGTTCTTTTGCGGAAGTATGCACGGAAGTTCCCATTCCCCCTATCGGGACTTTTTGCCTCACGGTACCGCGCTGTGGGCGCGGTAGTACCGCGCGTGCGGAAGTACCGCCCCAGCTTGCGTCGGTTTCCCTGGCTGGGGGTCACGGCAGTACCGTAGGGTGGTACGGTAGTACCGCACTACCGTGCGGTAGTACCGCTTGGTTGCAAGCAGTACTACCGCGCGGCCTTGCGGTAGTACCGCTGGCCATGCGCGGTAGTACCGCTGGCCGCGGGCTGGTAGGTGGGTAACGGTTGGATCTTTTCCACTCACTATATAAAGGATCTCCTTCTTCCCCGTTGACTCACCTCTTCCACCATTAAAGCTCCATTACTGCTCCAAGCTCCATTTTCGCCCGATCTCACTCCCCAGCCAACCAAACTTGTTGATTTGCTCGGGAGTGGTTGAGAAGGCCCCGATCTACACTTCCACCGAGAGATATTTGATTCCCCCTACTAATCCCTTGCGGATCTTGTTACTCTTGGGTGTTTGAGCATTCTAGACGGTTGAGGTCACCGCGAAGCCATAGTCCATTGTGGTGAAGCTTCATGGTGTCATTGGGAGCCTCCAATTGAGTTGTGGAGATTGCCCCAACCTCGTTTGTAAAGGTTCGGTCGCCGCCTCCAAGGGCACCAATAGTGGAATCACGGCATCTCGCATTGTGTGAGGGCGTGAGGAGATTACGGTGGCCCTAGTGGCTTCTTGGGGAGCATTGTGCCTCCACACCGCTCCAACGGAGATGTAGTTCCTCTCAAAGGGAAGGAACTTCGGCAACACATCCTCGTCTCCACTGTCTCCAATTTTGGTTATCTTGTGCCTTTACTTGTGTAGCTTATTTGTTTCATATATCTTGCTTGCTTGTGTTCCTATTCGTGTTGCATCATATAGGTTGCTCATCTAGTTGCATATCTAGACAACCTTTTTAATGCAAAGTTTAAATTGCTAAAGAAAAGCTAAAAATTGTTAGTTGCCTATTCACCCCCCCTCTAGTCAACCATATCGATCCTTTCAATTGGTATCAGAGCCTCGTCTCTTTATTAAGGACTTTACCGTCCGAAGAGTATGGTTGATACCGTAGACGGAGCGGAGGAACACTCCGGTGTGAATCCTATCTCGTCTACGGGCGATGGGGGAACTTCGGTCTCTCGTGAGGAGTTCAATGTAGCCTTGGAGACATTGAAAACCTCCATGACGACCGAAGTTGAAAGCATGTTTACTAAATTTCTTGAGGGGCTTAAACTATCCACCGCACCGTTGAAAGTGGGGGATCCCGCCAACAAGGTGTCGGATGCTATGTCCGACAAGGGGGAAGCTAGTAGTGAAAAGGCACCTTCTTCTAGTGGCAAGAATGGCACCGGCATCTTTGCCCATGTGGAACCACCACTTGTTTATGGTGGACCGGTTCCTTCTACTCATTTGAATCATGCCGGTCCTCCTCCTAAGATTGTGAAAAATGAGGATTTTGATTCTTGGGTTTACCGTTTTAAACGTCATTTAAATCATGTGAACACTAACCTTTGGAGAATCATTGAAGAAGGTTTCTACCCACATGATCCAAGCAACTTCACTCCTCGAGAAGCGGCGGACAGTCAATTCAATGAGAATGCTCTCTTCATCATTCAAGATGCAATTCCACCCGAAGGCCTACCTCACCTTTGTCCCTTCGCCTTGGCCAAAGATGCATGGCATTGTGTCGTGTCTCTCTACCGGGGAAGCGCAAGCATTCAACGCTCCAACTATGAAGTGGTACAAGATGAGGCCGATGAGTTTGCAATGAAGGAAGATGAAGAACCTCGTGAGCTCTATCGGAGAGTCACCAAACTCACGGTCTCACTACGAGATCACGGGAGCAATGACACAGATGACAATTGGATCAAGCGCAAATTCCTCAAGGCGATGATGCCCTACCACAAGGCCATGTCCCCCGTCATTCGTCAAAGACTGGACTTCCACACTTTGACCTCAAGCGAAGTGCTGGATGAGTTTGTGGCCATGAACATTTTGGACAAGACCGCCGACAATGCGGTGCTCCGTTCTCAACGGGCAAAGAAGCCTAACCTTGCATTGAAGGCCAAGCTCACCGTGGAAGAAAAAGAAGAGGAAGAAGAGGAGAGCAACCCGAAGATACGAAGTATGCATATCATGAACATATGGCACTTGCTTCAAGGCAATTTTGGAGCAAGAAAAACTCGAGGCCAAACTTTAGCAAAAACAACTCAAGTGGCACAAGGGGCAAGCTACGTGTAAGGACTTGCTACAATTGCGGCAACGTAAGTCATTTCGTTGCGGAATGCCCGTATGAGAAGAGGGAAGACAATGGTGGCAAACTCATCCGAAAGGACAAGGCCAAGTCGTTCCCCAACAAGAACAACTTCACCAAGAAGACTCCTCCCAAGGCCTTGGTTGTGCAAGAAGAGTACAATGAGGATGATGACGATGATGAAGATGATGAGTCGGTTGCCATGGCCTCCGTCGCCATTGCAACAACGTCACGAGTGTCTCTCTTTGACTCGCCCAACGAGAGCATCACCGCCAAGTGCCTCATGGCTAAAGCCACAAACAAGGTAACCTCCAACATCAAAACTACCATCATTAATCATCCTTCCCCAACGGATGGCATTAATGAAGTTGAGGGAGCTAATGTGGAGGTTAACGAGTTTGAGGCCTTTATGGGTAAACTCAAGGGAAAATCCAAGAAGCACTTTGTTGCTCTCTTGGAACAACTTGGTGAGGCCAATGACATGATCGAGGCCCACGAAGACACCATCTCGAAGATGGAAGGACATAGTCATGACTATGCTGATGAGATTTCGGATCTTTCCAATGCTCTTGAGGAAGAGCGTGGTCTTCGTTTGGCTCTTGAGGAGTCACACAACGTTGATCATGCTAAGTTAGAGAAAGATTATGATCATGCCCTCGTTGTGTCTCGTGTGCTAAATTCCGAGAAGGCCAAACTCGGGGTTGATCTTGCTAGACTCAAAGAGGAGTTTGATATACTTGACAAGGCCCACAAGACTTTGAATGGTATTCACGCTAGTCTCAAGGAGTCTCATGATCAACTCCAAGTGAAGCTAACTAAGGAGAAAGCAACTTTTCCTCATATGATTTTAATTGATAATGCAAATGCTACTAACCCGTGTTGTGAGCATATACATCTTGATGAGGAAAATGCTAAGTTGAAGGAGCAACTTGAGAGAGGCCTTGCGACTTGCATACAAGGCAAGAAGAACCTCAATGATCTCTTGATCAACCACAAGGGAGGTGTGGCGAAGGAAGGGGTTGGGTACGTCCCCGACTGCCGGGGGAGACTGACCCACGAGCACCTATGGGACACGGCGGACCGGGCCCCTTGTGGTTCGGCGGGGGCAGGGATCGCGCAAAGAGCAGATCGAGGCGAAGCACGCGAGCAGTTTACCCAGGTTCGGGCCGCACGGATGCGTAAAACCCTACTCCTGCTTTGTGGATCGTATTGCGTTCTTGCTCGGGAGCGCTGAGCGAGTGTCCTCTAGGTTTCGAACCCCCTCTACGTTGCGCATGGGCCTCTTTTATATGCTAAAGGGGTCACCGACAGGTGGCAACGTAGAAAGAAGGGCAAAAATGGAAATGTGGTGGTTGGTACAGCTACTTGTACAGTGTATCATACCTAACCCTGACGGCAGGGGACAAGGGCATTAATTGCCCGTCTGTGTCGCCTAGACAGTACAGAGAGGGACCGCTAGGGACACCAACGTTCGCCACGATGGCTACCTTGTCAGCGCCGCTTGCCACCGCGCACCCCTAGCTGCACAGCCTCCCGCCACGTACGCCTGGAAGGGTCCCAGAGCGACACGTTGGCGGGTGTGCTGGAGCGCGGGCACGGAGTGGGGGCTTGCTGCGGCAAGCGTCTTGCCGCGGTTGTTGACTTGTCGCGTCCGGGAGCTTGTCGCTCACCGGGCCTTGCCGGGACGCGTGGCGCCTCGCGGCAAGTTTCCTTGATATGCCTTGGTTGGCCTTCCCGGCAAGCTCCTCTTGCCGGGGTCTTGCATGCCTCGATTGGCCTTCCTGGCAAGCTCCTCTTGCCGGGGTCTCGTATGTCTTGGTTTAAATACTTTGTTCTTGATGAAGGAAATATGCCCTAGAGGCAATAATAAAGTTATTATTTATTTCCTTATAATCATGATAAATGTTTATTATTCATGCTAGAATTGTATTAACCGGAAACATAATACATGTGTGAATACATAGACAAACAGAGTGTCACTAGTATGCCTCTACTAGACTAGCTCGTTAATCAAAGATGGTTATGTTTCCTAACCATAGACAAAGGAGTTGTTATTTGATTAACGAGGTCACATCATTAGTTGAATGATCTGATTGACATGACCCATTCCATTAGCTTAGCACCTGATCGTTTAGTATATTGCTATTGCTTTCTTCATGACTTATACATGTTCCTATGACTATGAGATTATGCAACTCCCGTTTGCCGGAGGAACACTTTGGGTGCTACCAAACGTCACAACGTAACTGGGTGATTATAAAGGAGCATTACAGGTGTCTCCAAAGGTAGATGTTGGGTTGGCGTATTTCGAGATTAGGATTTGTCACTCCGATTGTCGAAGAGGTATCTCTGGGCCCTCTCGGTAATACACATCACATAAGCCTTGCAAGCATTACAACTAATATGGTAGTTGTGAGATGATGTATTACAGAACGAGTAAAGAGACTTGCCGGTAACGAGATTGAACTAGGTATTGGATACCGACGATCGAATCTCGGGCAAGTAACATACCGATAACAAAGGGAACAACGTATGTTGTTATGCGGTCTGACCGATAAAGATCTTCGTAGAATATGTAGGAGCCAATATGGGCATCCATGTACCGCTATTGGTTATTGACCGAAGACGTGTCTCGGTCATGTCTACATTGTTCTCGAACCCGTAGGGTCCGCACGCTTAAGGTTACGATGACAGTTACATTATGAGTTTATGCATTTTGATGTACCGAAGGTTGTTCGGAGTCCCGGATGTGATCACGGACATGACGAGGAGTCTCGAAATGGTCGAGACGTAAAGATTGATATATTGGAAGCCTATGTTTGGACATCGGAAGTGTTCCGGGTGAAATCGGGATTTTACCGGGTTACCGGGAGGTTACCGGGAGCCATATGGGCCTTCATGGGCCTTAGTGGAAAGGAGAAAAGGGCAGCCCAAGGGGGCTGCGCACCTCCCCCCTCCCCTAGTCCTATTAGGACTAGGAGAGGTGGCCGGCCACCCTTCTCCTCTTTCCCCCTCGGGGAATCCTAGTTGGAATAGGATTGGGGGGGGGGAGTCCTACTCCCGGAAGGAGTAGGACTCCTCCTGCGCCTCTCTCCCTGGCCGGCGCCCCCTCCCCCCTTGGCTCCTTTATATACTGAGGTAGAGGCACCCTAGAACACACAAGTTGATCCACGTGATCTATTCCTTAGCCGTGTGCGGTGCCCCCTGCCACCATATACCTCGATAATACTGTAGCGGAGTTTAGGCGAAGCCCTGCTGCTGTAGTACATCAAGATCGTCACCACGCCGTCGTGCTGACGGAACTCTTCCCCGACACTTTGCTGGATCGGAGTCCGGGGATCGTCATCGAGCTGAACGTGTGCTCGAACTCGGAGGTGCCATAGTTTCGGTACTTGATCGGTTGGATCGTGAAGACGTACGACTACTTCCTCTACGTCGTGTCAGCGCTTCCGCAGTCGGTCTGCGTTGGGTACGTAGACAACACTCTCCCCCTCGTTGCTATGCATCACATGATCTTGCGTGTGCATAGGAAATTTTTTGAAATTACTACGAAACCCAACAGTGGCATCCGAGCCAGGTTATTTATGTTGATGTTATATGCACGAGTAGAACACAAGTGAGTTGTGGACGATACAAGTCATACTGCCTACCAGCATGTCATACTTTGGTTCGGCGGCATTGTTGGACGAGATGACCCGGACCAACATTACGCGTACGCTTACGCGAGACCGGTTCCCCCGACGTGCTTTGCACATAGGTGGCTTGCGGGCGACTGTCTCTCTAACTTTAGTTGAACCGAGTATGGCTACGCCCGGTCCTTGCGAAGGTTAAAACGGAGTCTATTTGACAAACTATCGTTGTGGTTTTGATGCGTAGGTGAAATTGGTTCTTACTTAAGCCCGTAGCAGCCACGTAAAACTTGCAAACAACAAAGTAGAGGACGTCTAACTTGTTTTTGCAGGGCATGTTGTGATGTGATATGGTCAAGGCATGATGCTGAATTTTATTGTATGAGATGATCATGTTTTGTAACCGAGTTATCGGCAACTGGCAGGAGCCATATGGTTGTCGCTTTATTGTATGCAATGCAATCGCGATGTAATGCTTTACTTTATTACTAAACGGTAGTGATAGTCGTGGAAGCATAAGATTGGCGAGACGACAACGATGCTATGATGGAGATCAAGGTGTCGCGCCGGTGACGATGGTGATCATGACGGTGCTTCGGAGATGGAGATCACAAGTACAAGATGATGATGGCCATATCATATCACTTATATTGATTGCATGTGATGTTTATCTTTTTATGCATCTTATCTTGCTTTGATTGACGGTAGCATTATAAGATGATCTCTCACTAAATTATCAAGAAGTGTTCTCCCTGAGTATGCACCGTTGCCAAAGTTCGTCGTGCCCAGACACCACGTGATGATCGGGTGTGATAAGCTCTACGTCCATCTACAACGGGTGCAAGCCAGTTTTGCACAAGCAGAATACTCAGGTTAAACTTGACGAGCCTAGCATATGCAGATATGGCCTCGGAACACAGAGACCGAAAGGTCGAGCGTGAATCATATAGTAGATATGATCAACATAAACGATGTTCACCATTGAAAACTACTCCATCTCATGTGATGATCGGTCATGGTTTAGTTGATTTGGATCACGTAATCACTTAGAAGATTAGAGGGATGTCTGTCTAAGTGGGAGTTCTTAAGTAATATGATTAATTGAACTTAAATTTATCATGAACTTAGTACCTGATAGTATCTTGCTTGTTTATGTTGATTGTAGATAGATGGCTCGTGCTGTTGTTCCATTGAATTTTAATGCGTTCCTTGAGAAAGCAAAGTTGAAAGATGATGGTAGCAATTACACGGACTGGGTCTGTAACCTGAGGATTATCCTCATTGCTGCACAGAAGAATTACGTCCAGGAAGCACCGCTGGGTGCCAGGCCTGCTGCTGGAGCAACACCAGATGTTATGAACGTCTGGCAGAGCAAAGCTGATGACTACTCGATAGTTCAGTGTGCCATGTTTTACGGCTTAGAATCGGGACTTCAACGACGTTTTGAACGTCATGGAGCATATGAGATGTTCCAGGAGTTGAAGTTAATATTTCAAGCAAATGCCTGGATTGAGAGATATGAAGTCTCCAATAAGTTCTATAGCTGCAAGATGGAGGAGAACAGTTCTGTCAGTGAGCATATACTCAAAATGTCTGGGTATAATAATCACTTGATTCAATTGGGAGTTAATCTTCCGGACGATTGCGTCATTGACAGAATTCTCCAATCACTGCCACCAAGCTACAAAAGCTTCGTGATGAACTATAATATGCAAGGGATGAACAAGACTATTCCCGAGCTCTTCGCAATGCTAAAAGCTGCGGAGGTAGAAATCAAAAAGGAGCATCAAGTGTTGATGGTTAACAAGACCACTAGTTTCAAGAAAAAGGGCAAAGGGAAGAAGAAGGGGAACTTCAAGAAGAACGGCAAGCAAGTTGCTGCTCAGGAGAAGAAACCCAAGTCTGGACCTAAGCCTGAAACTGAGTGCTTCTACTGCAAGCAGACTGGTCACTGGAAGTGGAACTGCCCCAAGTATTTGGCGGATAAGAAGGATGGCAAGGTGAACAAAGGTATATGTGATATACATGTTATTGATGTGTACCTTACTAGAGCTCGCAGTAGCACCTGGGTATTTGATACTGGTTTTGTTGCTAATATTTGCAACTCGAAACAGGGACTACGGAATAAGCGGGCACTGGCAAAGGACGAGGTGACGATGCGCGTGGGAAACGGTTCCAAAGTCGATGTGATCGCGGTCGGCACGCTACCTCTACATCTACCTTCGGGATTAATATTAGACCTAAATAATTGTTATTTGGTGCCAGCGTTGAGCATGAACATTATATCTGGATCTTGTTTAATGCGAGATGGTTATTCATTTAAATTAGAGAATAATGGTTGTTCTATTTATATGAGTAATATCTTTTATGGTCATGTACCCTTGAAGAGTGGTCTATTCTTATTGAATCTGGATAGTAGTAATACACATATTCATAATGTTGAAACCAAAAGATGCAGAGTTGATAATGAAAGTGCAACTTATTTGTGGCACTGTCGTTTAGGTCATATCGGTATAAAGCGCATGAAGAAACTCCATACTGATGGACTTTTGGAACCACTTGATTATGAATCACTTGGTACTTGCGAACCGTGCCTCATGGGCAAGATGACTAAAACACCGTTCTCCGGTACTATGGAGAGAGCAACAGATTTGTTGGAAATCATACATACCGATGTATGTGGTCCGATGAATATTGAGGCTCGTGGCGGATATCGTTATTTTCTCACCTTCACAGATGATTTAAGCAGATATGGGTATATCTACTTAATGAAGCATAAATCTGAAACATTTGAAAAGTTCAAAGAATTTCAGAGTGAAGTTGAAAATCATCGTAACAAGAAAATAAAGTTTCTACGATCTGATCGTGGAGGAGAATATTTGAGTTACGAGTTTGGTGTACATTTGAAAAACTATGGAATAGTTTCGCAACTCACGCCACCTGGAACACCACAACGTAATGGTGTGTCCGAACGTCGTAATCGTACTTTACTAGATATGGTGCGATCTATGATGTCCCTTACTGATTTACCGCTATCATTTTCGGGTTATGCTCTAGAGACGTCCGCATTCACGTTAAATAGGGCACCATCAAAATCCGTTGAGACGACACCTTATGAACTATGGTTTGGCAAGAAACCAAAGTTGTCGTTTCTTAAAGTTTGGGGCTGCGATGCTTATGTGAAAAAGCTTCAACCTGATAAGCTCGAACCCAAATCGGAGAAATGTGTCTTCATAGGATACCCAAAGGAAACTGTTGGGTACACCTTCTATCACAGATCCGAAAGGCAAGACATTCGTTGCCAAGAATGGATCCTTTCTAGAGAAGGAGTTTCTCTCGAAATAAGTGAGTGGGAGGAAAGTAGAACTTGACGAGGTAACTGTACCTGCTCCCTTGTTGGAAAGTAGTACATCACAGAAAACTGTTTCTGCGACACCTACACCAATAAGTGAGGAAGTTAATGATAATGATCATGAAACTTCAGAACAAGATACTACTGAACTTCGTAGATCAACCAGAGTAAGATCCGCACCAGAGTGGTACGGTAATCCAGTTCTGGAAGCCATGCTACTAGATCATGATGAACCTACGAACTATGAAGAAGCGATGGCGAGCCCAGATTCCGCAAAATGGCTTGAAGCCGTGAAATCTGAGATGGGATCCATGTATGAGAACAAAGTATGGACTTTGGTTGACTTGCCCGATGATCGGCAAGCAATTGAGAATAAATGGATCTTCAAGAAGAAGACTGACGCTGACGGTAATGTTACTGTCTACAAAGCTCGACTTGTCGCAAAAGGTTTTCGACAAGTTCAAGGGGTTGACTACGATGAGACCTTCTCACCCGTAGCGATGCTTAATCTGTCCGAATCATGTTAGCAATTGCCGCATTTTATGATTATGAAGTTTGGCAGATGGATGTCAAAACTGCATTCCTGAATGGATTTCTGGAAGAAGAGTTGTATATGATGCAACCGGAAGGTTTTGTTGATCCAAAGGGAGCTAACAAAGTGTGCAAGCTCCAGCGATCCATTTATGGACTGGTGCAAGCCTCTCGGAGTTGGAATAAATGCTTTGATAGTGTGATCAAAGCATTTGGTTTTATACAGACTTTCGGAGAAGCCTGTATTTACAAGAAAGTGAGTGGGAGCTCTGTAGCATTTCTGATATTATATGTGGATGACATATTACTGATTGGAAATGAGATAGAATTTCTGGATAGCATAAAGGGATACTTGAATAAGAGTTTTTCAATGAAAGACCTTGGTGAAGCTGCTTACATATTAGGCATAAAGATCTATAGAGATAGATCAAGACGCTTAATTGGACTTTCACAAAGCACATACCTTAACAAGATTTTGAAGAAGTTCAAAATGGATCAAGCAAAGAAAGGATTCTTGCCTGTGTTACAAGGTGTGAAGTTGAGTAAGACTCAATGCCCGACCACTGCAGAAGGTAGAGAGAATATGAAAGATGTTCCCTATGCATCAGCCATAGGATCTATCATGTGTGCAATGCTGTGTACCAGACCTGATGTGTGCCTTGCTATAAGTTTAGCAGGGAGGTACCAAAGTAATCCAGGAGTGGATCACTGGACAGCGGTCAAGAACGTCCTGAAGTACCTAAAGAGGACTAAGGATATGTTTCTCGTATATGGAGGTGACAAAGAGCTCACCGTAGAAGGTTACGTTGATGCAAGCTTTGACACTGATCCGGACGATTCTAAATCGCAAACCGGATACGTGTTTACATTAAACGGTGGAGCTGTCAGTTGGTGCAGTTCTAAACAAAGCGTCGTAGCGGGATCTACATGTGAAGCGGAGTACATAGCTGCTTCGGAAGTAGCGAACAAAGGAGTCTGGATGAAGGAGTTCATATCCGATCTAGGTGTCATACCTAATGCATCGGGTCCAATGAAAATCTTTTGTGACAATACTGGTGCAATTGCCTTGGCAAAGGAATCCAGATTTCACAAAAGGACCAAACACATCAAGAGATGCTTCAACTCCATCCGGGATCTAGTCCAGGTGGGAGACATAGAGATTTGCAAGATACATACGGATCTGAATGTTGCAGACCCGTTGACTAAGCCTCTTCCACGAGCAAAACATGATCAGCACCAAAGCTCCATGGGTGTTAGAATCATTACAGTGTAATCTAGATTATTGACTCTAGTGCAAGTGGGAGACTGAAGAAAATATGCCCTAGAGGCAATAATAAAGTTATTATTTATTTCCTTATAATCATGATAAATGTTTATTATTCATGCTAGAATTGTATTAACCGGAAACATAATACATGTGTGAATACATAGACAAACAGAGTGTCACTAGTATGCCTCTACTAGACTAGCTCGTTAATCAAAGATGGTTATGTTTCCTAACCATAGACAAAGGAGTTGTTATTTGATTAACGAGGTCACATCATTAGTTGAATGATCTGATTGACATGACCCATTCCATTAGCTTAGCACCTGATCGTTTAGTATATTGCTATTGCTTTCTTCATGACTTATACATGTTCCTATGACTATGAGATTATGCAACTCCCGTTTGCCGGAGGAACACTTTGGGTGCTACCAAACGTCACAACGTAACTGAGTGATTATAAAGGAGCATTACAGGTGTCTCCAAAGGTAGATGTTGGGTTAGCGTATTTCGAGATTAGGATTTGTCACTCCGATTGTCGGAGAGGTATCTCTGGGCCCTCTCGGTAATACACATCACATAAGCCTTGCAAGCATTACAACTAATATGGTAGTTGTGAGATGATGTATTACAGAACGAGTAAAGAGACTTGCCGGTAACGAGATTGAACTAGGTATTGGATACCGACGATCGAATCTCGGGCAAGTAACATACCGATGACAAAGGGAACAACGTATGTTGTTATGCGGTCTGACCGATAAAGATCTTCGTAGAATATGTAGGAGCCAATATGGGCATCCAGGTCCCACTATTGGTTATTGACCGGAGACGTGTCTCGTTCATGTCTACATTGTTCTCGAACCCGTAGGGTCCGCACGCTTAAGGTTACGATGACAGTTACATTATGAGTTTATGCATTTTGATGTACCGAAGGTTGTTCGGAGTCCTGGATGTGATCACGGACATGATGAGGAGTCTCGAAATGGTCGAGACGTAAAGATTGATATATTGGAAGCCTATGTTTGGACATCGGAAGTGTTCCGGGTGAAATCGGGATTTTACCGGGTTACCGGGAGGTTACCGGGAGCCATATGGGCCTTCATGGGCCTTAGTGGAAAGGAGAAAAGGGCAGCCCAAGGGGGCTGCGCACCTCCCCCCTCCCCTAGTCCTATTAGGACTAGGAGAGGTGGCCGGCCACCCTTCTCCTCTTTCCCCCTCGGGGAATCCTAGTTGGAATAGGATTGGGGGGGGGGAGTCCTACTCCCGGAAGGAGTAGGACTCCTCCTGCGCCTCTCTCCCTGGCCGGCGCCCCCTCCCCCCTTGGCTCCTTTATATACTGAGGTAGAGGCACCCTAGAACACACAAGTTAATCCACGTGATCTATTCCTTAGCCGTGTGCGGTGCCCCCTGCCACCATATACCTCGATAATACTGTAGCGGAGTTTAGGCGAAGCCCTGCTGCTGTAGTACATCAAGATCGTCACCACGCCGTCGTGCTGACGGAACTCTTCCCCGACACTTTGCTGGATCGGAGTCCGGGGATCGTCATCGAGCTGAACGTGTGCTCGAACTCGGAGGTGCCGTAGTTTCGGTACTTGATCGGTTGGATCGTGAAGACGTACGACTACTTCCTCTACGTCGTGTCAGCGCTTCCGCAGTCGGTCTGCGTTGGGTACGTAGACAACACTCTCCCCCTCATTGCTATGCATCACATGATCTTGCGTGTGCATAGGAATTTTTTTGAAATTACAACGAAACCCAACACTTGAATGGCTCCAAAGTAGCCACGTAGGATCTTGGCGGTCACCCGGCAAGCCTTGCCGCGGGATGCTGCGACTGTCCGTGCACAAGTTCGGGATACTAAGGTACCCCTACTTTAGTACACCGACAGGAGCCCCCGGGCATGGGCCATACACAGTGCCGAGTGCTGTTGGGTCAGGCCCAAAACAGTGCACGGGCACGCGCGGCCTAGGTTATGCCGTATCTTACTCCGCGTCCACCGCGCCCTCCCCGAACGGCACGCGTCGAACGCAGTGTCGTGGGAGAGGTCATGGGGGTATCTTTACTCGAGAAGCGGAACGTGCGCCCCCTCCCTCTTTATAAGCAGAGGAAGCAGGGGCAGTTCGCCCATCCGCCTGTTACTGCCTCCAATCTCAGAAATCTCCGCCGCCCACCTCGCCTACAGAGAGCAGCGCTCCGCCCCCCCCCCATCGCCACCAGCGCCACTCGTACCGTCGTCCTTCTCCACCACCTCCGCCATGGCTCCGAAAGCCGACAAGGGGAAGGCCGCGAAGTCGAGCGAGGCGCAGCGGCTCGTAGCGCTGCGGAAGGAGCGAGCTGTCTTCCCCCCAAAGCTCGCCGCGAAGGAGCTGAGGGAGTACTATTACCTTTTCTGGTCGACGGAGACGCGGGCGCACCCGCGCACGAAGGTACTCCCCACCTCCGCCTGGAAGATGGCTCCCAATGGATACCCCTTTTTTGCTTTGTTCTTCTACTGCGGGCTCTGCCCGCCCTTCTCTGAGTTCTTCTGTGACATCATGAACACCTACGGGTTCTGCCTCCTTGACTTCACCCCCAACGCCGTTTTGACCATGGCAGTTTTCGCGCATCTTTGCGAAAACTTTGTCGGAGTCCACCCAAACGTAGCCCTCTTCCGCCACTTCTTCATGCCCCAGGTAGAGAGAGGAGAGCCCTTATCTGGCGGGATCGCCTGGATCTCAAGGGCCGGCAAGAAAGAGGCCTATCTGGAAGGAGAGCTCCGCGGCAAGTGGGAGGAGTGGAGAGCCGACTGGTGCTGGATTGTTGAGGAGCATCCGCAGCCATTTACTGCCCGGCGCCAAACCCCAGTAGTGCGCGGCAACGACTGGAGCGATGTGGCCCCGGAAGATGCTAGGTTGAAGATTGCCATCACCCGGATCCCACGCCTCAGGCTTGCCGGGTTGACTGTAGGCGCAGTTGGCGCAGATTTCCTTCGCCGTCGCATCGCCCCACTGCAGGAGAGAGGGAGACCTGCCTGGGAGTTCAAGAACGCGACGGATATCATGAGGCTGCGCCCAGGCCTCAATTATAACTTCACTGTGCTGGAGCTCAACGGAACGCTTCAAGAACTGTTCAAGCACGACCCTGAGCATCCCGAAGTCTTCAGGTTGCCGCAGGGCGTTGTTCCGTTGTGCAACAACTCTGCACTCGACCGCATCCGGGCAATGATGTCGTTGTGTGACTCGCACGGAATTGAGCCAACTTGGCAAGAGCCCGAAGACGACGTCGTGCAGCAGTTCTTCGACGACCTGGTGGAAGTGCCGATCCGCCCCGACGAGAAGGACGGCCTCACCCGCGACACCACCGAAGAGGAGTTGCAGCGCATCGCCACCCGGCTGGAAGAGGCGGCGGCAGCCGCGGCCGCGGGCGAGTTCGGGTTTACTTTGGAGGAGGCCGACGCAACCGAGGCGGCAAGCCGTGCGGAGCGGGAAGAGCTTGCCGGCAAGAAGAAGAAGACTGCCGGGCGTGACGCTGAGCCGAGCGAGCCCGCCAAGGACACGAGCGGCTCGTTGGAGATCGACTCCTCTTCCTCCTCGTCTTCGGGCAGCTCGCCGCAAGCACAGCCTCCATCTCCGCCAAAAAGGCGCCTCCGCAAGGCCGGGGACGTGGCGGAGCAGCAGACGAGCCAACAGCCGCCGCGCCGCGCGACACGCTCCACCACGGCAAGCACTGTTGCCGCGGGAGCGCCTCACGTTGCGGCAGCAACTGGAGCGGGGTCTTCTCAGACCACCGCTTCTGCTCCCGCCGCTTCACACGCCGCGGGATCATCTCGGACCACCGCCACTGTTCTCGCCAAGCGGCCAAGGGAAACTACTCCTCCGCCTCCTCGCGCCGGCCGTGAGCCAGGTTTCGACTTCTCGGCGCTCAGCTCCGACGAGGAGGAAGAAAGAGAGTAAGATCCTCTTGTTTCACTTGTAGTTCTTCAATCCTTCCTGCTTTATCTTGCATCTCATTTGCCTTGCTCCGAACTCATTTCTTTTCAGGACGCTGGCCCAGAGAGCGGCAAAGAGAGCCAAGATTCCGGTGATCAACATCGATGACGCGCCCACTCCGCCAGAAGAGGGTGCGCCTGAGACCACCTTGCCGGATCCGGCGATCACCCTGCAAAGCAGCCCCCAGCGTAAGCACATGGTTCGCTTTCCGCCGTTGGGCGTGCATGGGTGCTTTTCCTTTGCTGACATCTTGATTGCTGATTTGTGTAGGAGCAGAGCAGCCCCGCCAGGAGCGTCCGAAGACAGCCCCCGGCGTGCCATCTGCTTCGGCTACGCTGCCAAGGGGAAATTCTCCGGCAAGAGGTTCTCCGGCAAGGGACTCTCCGGCAAGGGAGAAGTCTCCGGCGAAGGAGAGCACCAGCGGCCCGCCAGAGGCAGAGGCAACGACTGGCGAGCCCCGCACAGGTAATCTTCTTGCTTCAAAACTCCCCTTGGGTTCTTCTTCTTTTGATCTTCTTTTCTCTTGGATTTCTGTTTGACTCTTCTGCCTTTTTCGGCCTTCAGATCCATCTGCTCCGGAGCCAATGGAGACGGAGGTCGCCGCCAACGACGGTGCTGCCCCCGAAGAGGGAGCCGGCGCTGACGAGCCCGCCGGCGACGAGGCCGCCAAGGGCGGCGCCGCAGAAGCAGGCGGGGGTTCTGGCGATCGTACTGACAGCCCGGAGACCGCAGGAGCGCCGGGCACTGCACCGACCGCCGAACCCTCCGCCGGTGCCGCGACGCCAGGCTCCGAAGAGCCCCAGCCAGGCGTCTACCTGAAGGCCGGCGACGGCATCTTCATCAACCTCCCCTGGGCGTCAAGCTCCAGGGCGCCGGTCGAGGGAGAAAGCTTCGACGGAGAGGTGCTCGCCTCTGCCGGGCTGAAGATAGTTGACGCGCCGAGCAGCAGCAGCGGCGAGCCGGAGGAGGAGCGGCTGCTGCAGAAACTGCTATCACTCTACCGCGCCCGGCAAGCCAAGCTGGAGTCCCGTGAAGCGCTTGTCGCGAAGGCGGGCGCGGATATTGAGAAGCGCGCGGAGGAGCTCGGAGGTTTCCACCGGGAAGCTCTCCGGTCTTTGGCAGAAGAGTGGGAGCAACTCGCCGAAGCGCGGAAGGCCTTCCTCCTCGAGAAGGCCGAAGTTGAAGAGCAACAGCGGCTTGCCGCTGAGAAGATCTCTGCGCAGGAGGGCGAGCTGGCGCAGTGGAAAGTCAACCTCGATAGCCACGAGGAGGAGCTTGCCGCGCGCGAGGTAACTTTTGGCGGGGCCCTCAAGGAAGCAAAGGATGCTGCCATAGCTGCCGAGGCCGCAGAAAAGGTGTTGGAGATGAAGGTGGCGCAGCTGGAGGCTGACCGCAAGGCATATGGTGAGGAGCTTAGCGCCGCCAAGGACTCCAACGCTGCTCTTGAGTCGAAGCTGGCTGCTTTGACCAAGGCATTGGACGGCGCCAAGGAGCAGGAGGCGGCCCTGAAGAAGAAGATCGAGGCCGACAAGGTGCTGCTGGAGAGTGCCACCACCACCCAGAATGCCTTTAGGGATACGGTGGAGCAATGGACAGAGAGCCTTGTGAATGCTGCCGCAGACATCGACAAGGAGCTGGCGCAGCTGGGGATGGAGGACTTCGGGTATCCCTCCGACAAGAACCTCCAGCCCAGCGCCAAGCTCACTTTGTTCTTCAAGGGCGTGGCGATGGTGCTTCAGCGGCTTCGGGAAAAGATCCCGAAGCAGCTGGCCGACGAGTCGCGCAAGATCTGCGCGGGAGCTCTTCAGAAGGTGCTGATGAAGGTGGCCTTCCGCAACCCGGGCCTCCGCCTCACCAACGTCCTCAGATCCTTGCCGCCAGATGTCGATCAGGAGGAGCTCAAGGCCCTTGTCGCACCCATTGTGGACAAGGTGAGCGGGATCAAGAGGGTCGAGGGCGATCGGGTAGACTAGGCCGCCTGTTTCCTCTTTTTCTTGTCGCTACTGGTTATGTCATGAAAACCATCTGTCAGAGCCGCGACAAGCTATTTTGTGATATAACTTTATTCTTGGTAGTGATTGCTATGTTATTCCCTTTACTTGATTCCTCCCTTTGTATGTTTTTGCCCTACGCTTTTAGGGAACTTGCCGATGCGGGCACACTTGCCGCGAGCGCTGAGTGCAGGACGTCAGCAGCCTGCTGGCGGTGCCGCCACCGACAAGAAACCTTGTCGCAACTAGTTGCAGCTCACTTAAGATGCTGAGCGGACTCGAAGCAAAGTAAGGGCGCGACTAGTTAAGCAACTAGTCGCAGCTCACTTAAGTTGTTGAGCAGACTCGAAACAAAGTAAGGGCGCGACTAGTTAAGCAACTAGTCGCAGCTCACTGAAGTTGTTGAGCAGACTCGAAACAAAGTAAGGGTGCAACTAGCTACGAGCTGGTTCCTCCGCGCACAGGTTTTTCATACAAAGTGCGGTCGTTCAAGGGAGATAACTTAAAAACTTAAAAAGTCTGAGTGCTCAAACTTTGGCAACTTAGCTTTTCTGTTGTCTGCTTCCCGGCAAGGCGAAACTCTTGAACGACGCCTGGCTCATACCGTTATCTTCTCCTTCCCCCCGGCAAACTTGTGCGCGAGGGAACCTTCCTTTCGCTGTGAAGAAGGGAAAATAAAGATATGGAGCCTTATGGCTCGCTGTTGCTTACCGGGTGTAGGTGCTGCACAAAGTGTCAGATAATACATGCAAAAAATAGGAAGCATGAAATCGACAGGATGTGCGGAGCACATGAGTTTTACTGATGCACGGGATCTGCGCCCGGCTTTGTACGAAGGATTACATGCAACAGCGGCAAGACTTGTACAAAAGGGTGGTTGCCGGACAGGGTCCGACAACCGCGCCTTACGGGTGAAAATTACGAAGATGCTCAATATTCCAGGAGTTGCTCACTGGAATGCCATCTTCGGTCTCCAGGCGGACAGCGAGTGACTCCTTTCACCCGGTAAGGGCCTTCCCACTTCGGCGTCGACTTGTTGGAATTCTTGGCGGACTGAACGCGCCGAAGAACAAGGTCGCCTTCCTCGAAACTTCTGGCGTTAACTTTGCGGCTATGGTAGCGGCGCAAAGCTTGCTGGTAGCGAGCAGCTCGCACAGCAGCCTGAAGACGGTCTTCCTCGCGGAGCAGCGCGTCATCTTGCCGCAGCTGCTCTTGCTCAAGCTCATCATAAGCGAGCACTCGAGGTGACCCGTATACGAGTTCCGTGGGGGTAACTGCTTCTGCTCCATAGACCAGAGCAAAAGGCGTCTGGCCAGTGGCTCGATTTGGCGTACCATAAGAGAATGTATGATGGGGGATGAAAGACTTATCTGAGATTGCAGCCCCCGGCAACTCCGACTTGCCGTGGGTGAATCTTGGTACTTGCAGCCCCCGGGACCCTCCAGCTTGACCTTGGCCCAACAAACGTACGGTACCATGGGTACCATGACGCTGCTGGTCTCACGCCTCCTAAGATGGGCGCAGTGCGTGTACAGACGCCAAGGTCTTGGAGTGCGCCCGGTCGTTGTGGGAGCCGACTGCGCCGCCGGTGTGCAGCGCGGCCTTGTCCTTGGACCTGGCAACACCGTGAGCTCCCTCGTCGCCCGTTCTTCCGCCGGCGTCTACTCCACCAGCCGTTCGCTCCGACGGCGGTGGGTTCGGCGCGGACAGAGCAGCCGCCTCCGAAGCCTTCTTCTTCGGTGGCATGTCGATGAAGATGATGAAGATCTAGCTCGTGCGAACGCCAGATCAGGTTCACGCAACCTCGACGCCCCCTACCTGGCGTGCCAGAGATGCCGAGGGAGACTGACCCACGAGCACCTATGGGACATGGCGGACCGGGCCCCTTGTGGTTCGGCGGGGGCGGGGATCGCGCAAAGAGCAGATCGAGGCGAAGCACGCGAGCAGTTTACCCAGGTTCGGGCCGCACGGATGCGTAAAACCCTACTCCTGCTTTGTGGATCGTATTGCGTTCTTGCTCGGGAGCGCTGAGCGAGTGTCCTCTAGGTTTCGAACCCCCTCTACGTTGCGCATGGACTCCTTTTATATGCTAAAGGGGTCACCGACAGGTGGCAACGTAGAAAGAAGGGCAAAAATGGAAATGTGGTGGTTGGTACAGCTACTTGTACAGTGTATCATACCTAACCCTGACGGCAGGGGACAAGGGCATTAATTGCCCGTCTGTGTCGCCTAGACAGTACAGAAAGGGACCGCCAGGGACGCCAACGTTCGCCACGATGGCTACCTTGTCAGCGCCGCTTGCCACCGCGCACCCCTAGCTACACAGCCTCCCACCACGTACGCCTGGAAGGGTCCTAGAGCGACACGTTGGCGGGTGTGCTGGAGTGCGGGCACGGAGTGGGGGCTTGCCGCGGCAAGCGTCTTGCCACGGTTGTTGATTGTCGCGTCCGGGAGCTTGTCGCTCACCGGGCCTTGCCGGGACGCGTGGCGCCTCGCGGCAAGTTTCCTTGATATGCCTTGGTTGGCCTTCCCGGCAAGCTCCTCTTGCCGGGGTCTTGCATGCCTCGATTGGCCTTCCCAGCAAGCTCCTCTTGCCGGGGTCTCATATGTCTTGGTTTAAATACTTTGTTCTTGAATGGCTCCAAAGTAGCCACGGAGGATCTTGGCGGTCACCCGGCAAGCCTTGCCGCGGGATGCTGCGACTGTCCGTGCACAAGTTCGGGATACTAAGGTACCCCTACTTTAGTACACCGACACCGACTCCAAGAACAAGAAGAAGAATGACAGGACCAAACGACCTCCTCCCCTCATGAAAACCTTTGTGAGGGCGGGAGAGAGTGTCCCCGAGGAGAAGAAGAAGAACAAAGTCAAGAAGGGCAATGTCACCTCACCCAACAAAGCCGGCGATTTTAATCCTTCTTATGTGTTGTGCCGTGATAGTGATGGGCATGTTTATGCAAAATTTGTTGGTTCTCTTCATGAGTACATTGAATGGTCTATTTGGGTTCCTAATACCCTTGTTACTAACACCAAAGGACCCATTACAAAATGGGTACCTAAAACCAAGCATTGATCTCTTGTAGGTGTTTGCTTCTGGTGGTGGATCATGGTTGCTCGATAGCGGAGCTACAAATCATATGACCGGATGCAAGGACTTGGTGGTGGACGTGCACAAGGTTCCATCTATGCCCACCAATGTCGAGTGGGGTGACGCCTCATCTTCTAAGGTATTGGGACTTGGCAAGGTTGTCATCTCTCATGATCTCACGATCGTGAAGGTCATGCTTGTTGAGTCCCTTGCATACAATTTACTTTCCGTTCGTCAACTTGCAATCATGGGCTTTGCCACTTTCTTTGATATCGATACCGTGGCCCTCTTGTGGAGCAAGACTCTTAAAGTAGCCTTTGTTGGGCATGTCGAGAACGGTCTATATGTGATTAACTTTTCGGAGCGACCCACTAAGACCGCGACATGCCTAATGGCTAAAGTTGATGTGGGATGGCTTTGGCATCGCCATTTAGCCCATGTCAATATGAGATCTTTGCAAAGTCTCCTAAAGGGGGACCATGTCCGTGGACTAACGAATGTTAGTTTTGCTAAAGATCGTGCTTGCAGTGCCTGTATCGAAGGAAAGCTACATGAGAAGGCTCACCCTTCCATGACTATCATTTATTCAAAGAGGCCCTTGGAGCTCCTTCACATGGATCTCTTTGGGCCTCCATCCTTCGATAGTCTTGGTGGTAGGAAGTATTGCTTGGTGATTGTGGATGACTACTCAAGGTACACGTGGGTGTATTTCTTCAAGAGGAAGAGCGAGACCCAACAAACCGTCATTGACTTTGCAAATGAAGCACAACATCAACACAATGCAAAGATCTTGACAATAAGAAGTGACAACGGCACCGAGTTCAAGAACTACACCTTGGATGAATTTCTTAGTGATGAGGGAATCAAGCATCAATATTCCTCACCATACACCCCTCAACAAAACGGTGTTGCGGAGAGGAAGAACCGGACGTTGATGGATGCGGCAAGGACCATGATGGCGGAGTTCAAGTCTCCGTACAACTTTTGGGCCGAAGCCATCAACACCGCGTGTCATGCATCCAATCGGCTCTACCTCCGCAAGGGCTTGAACAAGACTCCATATGAGATACTCACCGGTAACAAGCCCAACCTCAAGTACTTCCGGGTATTCGGGTGTAAGTGTTTCATTCTCAAGAAAGGTGTTTGGTTGTCTAAATTTGAGGCTAGAGCTTATGAGGGCATATTTGTTTGTTATGCTACAAACTCTCATGCTTACCGTGTCCTCAATAAATCCACGGGACTTATTGAGGAGACGTGTAATGTGGAGTTTGATGAGAATAACGGCTCCCAAGTGGAGCAAAGTGGCACTTGTGATGTAGGTGATGAAATTCCTCCTCAAGCCATAAGAAGAATGGGTGTTGGTTTCATCCTACCCATTGAGGAACCCCTTGTGGCCGAAGGAGAAGGACAATGCTCCACTCAAGTGGAGCCATCACCAACCCAAGGCCCACACGCTTCCGAAGAACAAAGTGAAGGCCCTCAACCTCATGAACAAGACCAAGGGCTAGATCATACTCAAGACGGTGTGGACACACCAAGTGATGCCCAAGGTCAAGTTCTCTCCCCCGAGCAAGTTCAAGATCAAGAACAAGTTCATGACGGCGCTCAAGATGATCAAGTAACCGCTCCTCAACTCACCACCGAGGAGGAATTAGAGCGTCGTGCCGCCAAGGTTGCTTCCAAGCTCTCCACCAAGGATCATCTCATGGCAAATGTGCTTGGAAGCTTAAGAAAGGGGGTAAGCACTCGTAGACAATTAGCAAATTATTGTGAGCATCACGCGTTTGTCTCTTGTGTGGAACCCCTCAAGGTCTATGAGGCGCTAGAAGATCCAGATTGGCTCAATGCCATGCACGAAGAACTCAACAACTTCGAGCGCAACAAAGTGTGGAGATTGGTGCCAAGGCCAACGGGGAACCACAATGTCATTGGAACCAAGTGGATATTCAAGAACAAGCAAGATGCCCATGGGATTATCATTCGCAACAAGGCTCGTTTGGTAGCACAAGGCTACTCCCAAGTCGAGGGTATCGACTACGGTGAAACCTTTGCTCCCGTTGCTCGTCTTGAATCCATTCACATGTTGATTGCATATGCTTCTCATCATAACTTTAAGCTACATCAAATGGATGTGAAGAGTGCTTTTCTTAACGGTCCCATTAATGAATTGGTGTACGTCAAGCAACCCCCCAGGTTCGAGGATCCCTACTTTCCCGATCATGTGTATCAACTCGACAAGGCACTCTATGGCCTTAAACAAGCCCCACGTGCGTGGTATGACCACCTTACCGAGTTGTTACAAGCCCGTGGCTTTGAAGTTGGGATAATCGACCCCACTCTTTTTACTAAGAAGGTCAAAGGGGAGTTGTTTGTGTGCCAATTATTGTTGGGGAACGTAGTAATTTCAAAAAATTTCCTACGCACACGCAAGATCATGGTGATGCATATCAACGAGAGGGGAGAGTGTGATCTACGTACCCTTGTAGATCGCAACGTAAGCGTTAACACAACGTAGAGGAAGTAGTCGTATGTCTTCCCGATCCGACCGATCCAAGCACCGTTACTCCGGCACCTCCGAGTTCTTAGCACACGTACAGCTCGATGACGCTCCCCGGGATCCGATCCAGCAAAGCTTCGGGGATGAGTTCAGTCAGCACGACGGCGTGGTGACGATGAAGATGTTCTACCGGCGCAGGGCTTCGCCTAAGCACTGCAACGATATGACCGAGGTGGAATATGGTGGAAAGGGGCACCGCACACGGCTAAGGAACGATCACGAGGATCAACTTGTGTGTCCTAGGGTGCCCCCTGCCTCCGTATATAAAGGATCCAAGGGGGGGGGTGCGGCCGGCCCTATAGGAGGCGCACAGGAGGAGTCCTACTCCTACCGGGAGTGGGACTCCCCTCCCTTCCTTGTCCAAGTAGGAGAGGTGGAAGGAGAGGAGGAAAGGGGGGGGGGTCGCCGCCCCTCCCTCCTTGTCCAATTTGGACTAGGGGGAGAGGGGGCGCACAGCCTGCCTTGGCAGCCCCTTCCTCTTCTCCACTTTAGGCCAATGAGGCCCATTAACCCCCCGGGGGGTTCCGGTAACCCCCCGGTTCTCCGGTTTTATCCGAAACTTACCCGGAACGCTTCCGGTGTCCGAATATAGTCATCCAATATATCAATCTTTATGTCTCGACCATTTCGAGACTCCTTGTCATGTCCGTGATCACATTCGGGACTCCGAACAACCTTCGGTACATCAAAATGCATAAACTCATAATAACTGTCATCGTAACGTTAAGCGTGCGGACCCTACGGTTCGAGAACAATGTAGACATGACTTGAGACAAATCTCCGGTCAATAACCAATAGCGGGACCTGGATGCCCATATTGGCTCCTACATATTCTACGAAGATCTTTATCGGTCAGACCGCATAACAACATACGTTGTTCCCTTTGTCATCGGTATGTTACTTGCCCAAGATTCGATCGTCGGTATCCAATACCTAGTTCAATCTCATTACCGGCAAGTCTCTTTACTCGTTCTGTAATACATAATCTCGCAACCAACTCATTAGTTGCAATGCTTGCAAGGCTTATGTGATGTGCATTACCGAGAGGGCCCAGAGATACCTCTCCGACAATCGGAGTGACAAATCCTAATCTCGAAATACGCCAACCCAACATCTACCTTTGGAGACACCTGTAGAGCACCTTTATAATCACCCATTTACGTTGTGACGTTTGGTAGCACACAAAGTGTTCCTCCGGCAAACGGGAGTTGCATAATCTCATAGTCATAGGAACATGTATAAGTCATGAAGAAAGCAATAGCAACATACTAAACGATCGGGTGCTAAGCTAATGGAATGGGTCATGTCAATCAGATCATTCACCTAATGATGTGATCCCGTTAATCAAATAACAACTCTTTGTTCATGGTTAGGAAACATAACCATCTTTGATTAACGAGCTAGTCAAGTAGAGGCATACTAGTGACACTCTGTTTGTCTATGTATTCACACATGTATTATGTTTCCGGTTAATACAATTCTAGCATGAATAATAAACATTTATCATGATATAAGGAAATAAATAATAACTTTATTATTGCCTCTAGGGCATATTTCCTTCAGTCTCCCACTTGCACTAGAGTCAATAATCTAGATTACACAGTAATGATCCTAACACCCATTGAGCTTTGGTGCTGATCATGTTTTGCTCGTGGAAGAGGCTTAGTCAACGGTTCTGCAACATTCAAATCCGTATGTATCTTGTAAATCTCTATGTCTCCCACCTGGACTTGATCCCGGATGGAATTGAAGCGTCTCTTGATGTGCTTGGTTCTCTTGTGAAATCTGGATTCCTTTGCCAAGGCAATTGTACCAGTATTGTCACAAAAGATTTTCATTGGACCCGATGCACTAGGTATGACACCTAGATCAGATATGAACTCCTTCATCCAGACTCCTTCATTTGCTGCTTCCGAAGCAGCTATGTACTCCGCTTCACATGTAGATCCCGCCACGACACTTTGTTTAGAACTGCACCAACTGACAGCTCCACCGTTTAATGTAAATACGTATCTGGTTTGCGATTTAGAATCGTCGGATCAGTGTCAAAGCTTGCATCAACGTAACCGTTTACGATGAGCTATTTGTCACCTCCATATACGAGAAACATATCCTTAGTCCTCTTTAGGTACTTCAGGATGTTCTTGACCGCTGTCCAGTGATCCACTCCTGGATTACTTTGGTACCTCCCTGCTAAACTTATAGCAAGGCACACATCAGGTCTGGTACACAGCATTGCATACATGATAGATCCTATGGCTGAAGCATAGGGAACATCTTTCATTTTCTCTCTATCTTCTGCAGTGGTTGGGCATTGAGTCTGACTCAACTTCACACCTTGTAACACAGGCAAGAATCCTTTCTTTGCTTGATCCATTTTGAACTTCTTCAAAATCTTGTTAAGGTATGTGCTTTGTGAAAGTCCAATTAAGCGTCTTGATCTATCTCTATAGATCTTTATGCCTAATATGTAAGCAGCTTCACCAAGGTCTTTCATTGAAAAACTCTTATTCAAGTATCCCTTTATGCTATCCAGAAATTCTATCTCATTTCCAATCAGTAATATGTCATCCACATATAATCTCAGAAATGCTACAGAGCTCCCACTCACTTTCTTGTAAATACAGGCTTCTCCGGAAGTCTGTATAAAACCAAATGCTTTGATCACACTATCAAAGCATTTATTCCAACTCTGAGAGGCTTGCACCAGTCCATAAATGGATCGCTGGAGCTTGCACACTTTGTTAGCTCCCTTTGGATCAACAAAACCTTCCGGTTGCATCATATACAACTCTTCTTCCAGAAATCCATTCAGGAATGCAGTTTTGACATCCATCTGCCAAACTTCATAATCATAAAATGCGGCAATTGCTAACATGATTCGGACAGATTAAGCATCGCTACGGGTGAGAAGGTCTCATCGTAGTCAACCCCTTGAACTTGTCGAAAACCTTTTGCGACAAGTCGAGCTTTGTAGACAGTAACATTACCGTCAGCGTCAGTCTTCTTCTTGAAGATCCATTTATTCTCAATTGCTTGCCGATCATCGGGCAAGTCAACCAAAGTCCATACTTTGTTCTCATACATGGATCCCATCTCAGATTTCATGGCTTCAAGCCATTTTGCGGAATCTGGGCTCGCCATCGCTTCTTCATAGTTCGTAGGTTCATCATGATCTAGTAGCATGACTTCCAGAACAGGATTACCGTACCACTCTGGCGCGGATCTCACTCTGGTTGATCTACGAGGTTCAGTAGTATCTTGTTCTGAAGTTTTATGATCATCATCATTAGCTTCCTCACTAATTGGTGTAGGTGTCGCAGAAACAGGTTTCTGTGATGTACTACTTTCCAATAAGGGAGCAGGTACAGTTACCTCGTCAAGTTCTACTTTCCTCCCACTCACTTCTTTCGAGAGAAACTCCTTCTCTAGAAAGGATCCATTCTTAGCAATGAATGTCTTGCCTTCGGATCTGTGATAGAAGGTGTACCCAACAGTCTCCTTTGGGTATCCTATGAAGACACATTTCTCCGATTTGGGTTCGAGCTTATCAGGTTGAAGCTTTTTCACATAAGCATCGTAGCCCCAAACTTTAAGAAAGGACAACTTTGGTTTCTTGCCAAACCACAGTTCATAAGGCGTCGTCTCAATGGATTTTGATGGTGCCCTATTTAACGTGAATGCGGCCGTCTCTAGAGCGTATCCCCAAAACGATGGCGGTAAATCAGTAAGAGACATCATAGATCGCACCATATCTAGTAAAGTGCGATTACGACATTCGAACACACCATTACGCTGTGGTGTTCCGTGTGGCGTGAGTTGCGAAACTATTCCGCATTGTTTCAAATGTACACCAAACTCGTAACTCAAATATTCACCTCCACGATCAGATCGTAGAAACTTTATTTTCTTGCTACGATGATTTTCAACTTCACTCTGAAATTCTTTTAACTTTTCAAATGTTTCAGACTTGTGTTTCATTAAGTAGATATACCCATATCTGCTTAAGTCATCTGTGAAGGTGAGAAAATAATGATATCCGCCACGAGCCTCAATATTCAACGGACCACATACATCTGTATGTATGATTTCCAACAAATCTGTTGCTCTCTCCATAGTACCGGAGAACGGTGTTTTAGTCATCTTGCCTATGAGGCACGGTTCGCAAGTACCAAGTGATTCATAATCAAGTGGTTCCAAAAGTCCATCAGTATGGAGTTTCTTCATGCGCTTTACACCGATATGACCTAAACGGCAGTGCCACAAATAAGTTGCACTATCATTATCAACTCTGCATCTTTTGGCTTCAACATTATGAATATGTGTGTCACTACTATCGAGATTCATCAAAAATAGACCACTCTTCAAAGGTGCATGACCATAAAAGATATTACTCATATAAATAGAACAACCATTATTCTCTGATTTAAATGAATAACCGTCTCGCATTAAACAAGATCCAGATATTATGTTCATGCTCAACGCTGGCACCAAATAACAGTTATTTGGGTCTAATGCTAATCCCGAAGGTAGATGTAGAGGTAGCGTGCCGACCGCGATCACATCGACTTTGGAACCATTTCCTACGCGCATCGTCACCTCGTCCTTTGCCAGTGTTCGCTTAATCTGTAGTCCCTGTTTCGAGTTGCAAATATTAGCAACAGAACCAGTATCAAATACCCAGGTGCTACTGCGAGCTCTAGTAAGGTACACATCAATAACATGTATATCACATATACCTTTGTTCACCTTGCCATCCTTCTTATCCGCCAAATACTTGGGGCAGTTCCGCTTCCAGTGACCAGTCTGCTTGCAGTAGAAGCACTCAGTTTCAGGCTTAGGTCCAGACTTGGGTTTCTTCTCTTGAGCAGCAACTTGCTTGTTGTTCTTCTTGAAGTTCCCCTTCTTCTTCCCTTTGCCCTTTTTCTTGAAACTAGTGGTCTTGTTGGCCATCAACACTTGATGCTCCTTCTTGATTTCTACCTCCGCAGCTTTCAGCATTGCGAAGAGCTCGGGAATAGTCTTATTCATCCCTTGTATATTATAGTTCATCACGAAGCTCTTGTAGCTTGGTGGCAGTGATTGGAGAATTCTGTCAATGACGCAATCATCTGGAAGATTAACTCCCAATTGAATCAAGTGATTATTATACCCAGACATTTTGAGTATATGCTCACTGACAGAACTGTTCTCCTCCATCTTGCAGCTATAGAACTTATTGGAGACTTCATATCTCTCAATTCGGGCATTTGCTTGAAATATTAACTTCAACTCCTGGAACATCTCATATGCTCCATGACATTCAAAACGTCGTTGAAGTCCCGATTCTAAGCCGTAAAGCATGGCACACTGAACTATCGAGTAGTCATCAGCTTTGCTCTGCCAGACGTTCATAACATCTGGTGTTGCTCCAGCAGCAGGCCTGGCACCCAGCGGTGTTTCCAGGACGTAATTCTTATGTGCAACAATGAGGATAATCCTCAAGTTACGGACCCAGTCCGTGTAATTGCTACCATCATCTTTCAACTTTGCTTTCTCAAGGAACGTATTAAAATTCAACGGAACAACAGCACGGGCCATCTATCTACAATCAAACATACATAAGCAAGATACTATCAGGACTAAGTTCATGATAAATTTAAGTTCAATTAATCATATTACTTAAGAACTCCCACTTAGACAGACATCCCTCTAATCCTCTAAGTGATCACGTGATCCAAATCAACTAAACCATAACCGATCATCACGTGAAATGGATTAGTTTTTAATGGTGAACATCATTATGTTGATCATATCTACTATATGATTCACGCTCGACCTTTCGGTCTCCGTGTTCCGAGGCCATATCTGCATATGCTAGGCTCGTCAAGTTTAACCTGAGTATTCTGCGTGTGCAAAAACTGGCTTGCACCCGTTGTAGATGGACGAAGAGCTTATCACACCCGATCATCACGTGGTGTCTGGGCACGACGAACTTTGGAAACGGTGCATACTCAGGGAGAACACTTCTTGATAATTTAGTGAGAGATCATCTTATAATGCTACCGTCAATCAAAGCAAGATAAGATGCATAAAAGATAAACAACACATGCAATCAATATAGGTGATATGATATGGTCATCATCATCTTGTGCCTGTGATCTCCATCTCCGGAGCACCGTCATGATCACCATCGTCACCGGCGCGACACCTTGATCTCCAACGTAGCATCGTTGTCGTCTCGCCAATCTTATTCTTCTACGACTATCGCTACCGCTTAGTGATAAAGTAAAGCATTACAGGGCGATTGCATTGCATACAATAAAGCGACAACCATATGGCTCCTGCCAGTTGCCGATAACTCGATTACAAAACATGATCATCTCATACAATAAAATTTAGCATCATGTCTTGACCATATCACATCACAACATGCCCTGCAAAAACAAGTTAGACGTCCTCTACTTTGTTGTTGCAAGTTTTACGTGGCTGCTACGGGCTTAAGCAAGAACCAATCTTACCTACGCATCAAAACCACAACGATAGTTTGTCAAGTTGGTGCTGTTTTAACCTTCGCAAGGACCGGGCGTAGCCACACTCGGTTCAACTAAAGTTGGAGAAACTGTCACCCGCAAGCCACCTCTGTGCAAAGCACGTCGGGAGAACCGGTCTCGCGTAAGCGTACGCGTAATGTCGGTCTGGGCCGCTTCGTCCAACAATACCACCGAACCAAAGTATGACATGCTGGTAAGCAGTATGACTTATATCGCCCACAACTCACTTGTGTTCTACTCGTGCATATAACATCAACACATAAAACCTAGGCTCGGATGCCACCGTTGGGGAACGTAGTAATTTCAAAAAAATTCCTACGCACACGCAAGATCATGGTGATGCATAGCAACGAGAGGGGAGAGTGTGATCTACGTACCCTTGTAGATCGCAACGGAAGCGTTAACACAACATAGAGGAAGTAGTCGTACGTCTTCCCGATCCGACCGATCCAAGCACCGTTACTCCGGCACCTCTGAGTTCTTAGCACACGTACAGCTCGATGACGCTCCCCGGGCTCCGATCTAGCAAAGCTTCGGGGATGAGTTCAGTCAGCACGACGGCGTGGTGACGATGAAGATGTTCTACCGGCGCAGGTCTTCGCCTAAGCACTGCAACGATATGACCGAGGTGGAATATGGTGGAAGGGGGCACCGCACACGGCTAAGGAACGATCACGAGGATCAACTTGTGTGTCCTAGGGTGCCCCCCTGCCTCTGTATATAAAGGATCCTAGGGGGGGTGCGGCCGGCCCTATAGGAGGCGCGCAGGAGGAGTCCTACTCCTACCGGGAGTAGGACTCCCCTCCCTTCCTTGTCCAAGTAGGAGAGGTGGAAGGAGAGGAGGAAAGGGGGGGCGCCGCCCCTCCCTCCTTGTCCAATTCGGACTAGGGGGAGAGGGGGCGCGCGGCCTGCCTTGGCAGCCCCTTCCTCTTCTCCACTTTATGCCCATGAGGCCCATTAACCCCCCGGGGGGTTCCGGTAACCCCCCGGTTCTCCGGTTTTATCCAAAACTTACCCGGAACGCTTCCGTTGTCCGAATATAGTCATCTAATATATCAATCTTTATGTCTCGACCATTTAGAGACTCCTCGTCATGTTCGTGATCACATCCGGGACTCCGAACAACCTTCGGTACATCAAAATGCATAAACTCATAATAACTGTCATCGTAACGTTAAGCGTGCGGACCCTACGGTTCGAGAACAATGTAGACATGACTTGAGACAAATCTCCGGTCAATAACCAATAGCGGGACCTGGATGCCCATATTGGCTCCTACATATTCGACGAAGACCTTTATCGGTCAGACCGCATAACAACATACGTTGTTCCCTTTGTCATCGGTATGTTACTTGCCCGAGATTCGATCGTCGGTATCCAATACCTAGTTCAATCTCATTACCGGCAAGTCTCTTTACTCGTTCTGTAATACATCATCTCGCAACCAACTCATTAGTTGCAATGCTTGCAAGGCTTATGTGATGTGCATTATCGAGAGGGCCCAGAGATACCTCTCCGACAATCGGAGTGACAAATCCTAATCTCGAAATACGCCAACCCAACATCTACCTTTGGAGACACCTGTAATGCTCCTTTATAATCACTCAGTTACGTTGTGACGTTTGGTAGCACCCAAAGTGTTCCTCCGGCAAACGGGAGTTGCATAATCTCATAGTCATAGGAACATGTATAAGTCATGAAGAAAGCAATAGCAATATACTAAACGATCCGGTGCTAAGCTAATGGAATGGGTCATGTCAATCAGATCATTCAACTAATGATGTGACCTCGTTAATCAAATAACAACTCCTTTGTCTATGGTTAGGAAACATAACCATCTTTGATTAACGAGCTAGTCTAGTAGAGGCATACTAGTGACACTCTGTTTGTCTATGTATTCACACATGTATTATGTTTCCGGTTAATACAATTCTAGCATGAATAATAAACATTTATCATGATATAAGGAAATAAATAATAACTTTATTATTGCCTCTAGGGCATATTTCCTTCAATTATATGTTGATGATATTATCTTTGGTTCTCCTAACAAAGCTTTCAATGAGGAATTTGCCGCTCTCATGACCTCAAAGTTCGAGATGTCTTACATGGGGGAGTTGAAGTTCTTTCTAGGGTTCGAAGTGACGCAAAGAAGATAAGGAACCTTCATCAATCAATCCAAATACACTCAAGACATGCTCAAGAGATTCAAGCTAAGTGACGTCAAGCCGGCTTCCACTCCAATGCCCACCAAGTGCCAACTTGACTTAGATCCCAATGGTAAAGTGGTGGATCAAAAGGTATATCGTTCCATGATTGGATCCTTGCTTTACCTTTGTGCATATAGACCGGACATCATGTTGAGTGTGGGAATTTGTGCACGGTTTCAAGCCGCACCTAAGGAAAGTCACTATGTGGCAGTCAAACGAATCTTTCCATATTTGGCTCATACCCCAAACTTTGGCTTATGGTACCCAAGAGGATCAAACTTCAAGCTTGTAGGGTACTCGGATTCCGATTGGGCGGGAGACAAAGTGGATAGGAAGTCCACTTCCAGAGGGTGCCAATTCCTTGGTTGCTCTTTGGTAAGTTGGTCTTCCAAAAAGCAAAGTTGTGTGTCTCTCTCGTCCACCGAAGCAGAGTATGTTGCGGCCAGTAGTTGTTGTGCACAACTCTTATGGATGAGGCAAACTTTAAAGGATTATGGTGTCACTTGTGACAAAGTGCCTCTTTGGTGTGACAATGAAAGTGCCATCAAGATCTCTCTCAACCCCGGTGCAACACTTCAAGACGAAGCATATTGAGATCCGGTATCACTTCATCCGGGATCACATTAGGCGAGGAGAGATCGAGCTCAACTACGTCAACACTCATGATAACCTTGCAGATATCTTCACGAAGCCCTTGGATGAAGCAAGATTTCGCGAGTTAAGGCATGAGCTAAATATCATTGATTCGAGCAATGTTGCTTGAACCCTTGCACACCCCACCGCACTCAACTTGTTGTCTTGTTTAGATGTAGGCATGAACATAGGGGGAGTGATGTTCTCTCAATGAACTCTCCCTCCCCCCATTATGCATAAATCAATCAAGTCTTTCACATTAGCCATGTTTGATGGTGCTTGTGCTTCAAAGACGAGTTTTGGTCATGGACCCAAGGATAATTCTTTGCGGTGCCATACCAATTGACTCAAACATAGGTGGCTACGGCCACCGCCCTATCTTTTGGAGAGGTGGTGTCTCGTGGTTGGTTCGTTTGTCGTGTGCCTTTCTGGTTTTGTGTGTTGCGTGTTCTTGTGGTGTTGTGTTGGCTCGGAGTAGTTTGTGCAAAGATCCTGTTCTTCGTGCTCGAAACGTGCATGTTCTTGAGCCCACAGTACTACCGCGTCTGGGCGCAGTACTACCGCTTGGGAGGCACGGTACTACCGCACCTTAGCACGGTACTACCGCATCGTGCGGTACTACCGTGTCTGGGCACGGTACTACCGCGCCGTCAAGGGCGCGTGGGGGGGGGTTATGACTCGGGCAGGGGAGTTCCAACTCCCCATACCCATTCATTGTCTCTCTCTCTCCACGTCTCTCCCTCTCAAGAACGGCGCCGGAGGCCCTCGCCGGATCTCCGTCTCCGGCCACTCTCCTCGGGTTCCGACCGGTGGGATCGTTCCCCACCACGTCCTCTTGCCATGGACCAAGGTTTTTCCCCAAATCCCTCTTTTTCTTGGCTGCTCTCTTGCTTCTAGGTTTTTGGGGAGAAACTTGTTGTTCTTGAGATTTTAGGCCAAATCTATGCAAGAGTAGGAAGTAGGAGAGTCGTGCTGCGTAGGAAACATACCTGATTTGCTGTCTTGTGGTAGCTTTGTCCTACCATAGTACCGCCGTGGTTTCGCGGGCTTTCTCAGATTTGAACAAATTCAGATCTGATGCGGCGCGGTACTACCGTGCCCGATGTGCGGTACTACCGCTCTCGCGGTACTATCGCCCGTCAGGCGCGGTACTACCGCACCGAGCGGTACTACCGCTCCGCGGACGCGGTACTACCGCGCCGGCCGTACTACGGTAGGGTTCAAATCTCTCTCTAGGCATGTATCATGTGGGCTTTCTACTTGTTTCACTTGCTTTATTGTGGTCTTTGCATTAATCTCTCTTGGCTTTTGTGAGTGTTTTTGTGTTCTGTGTCTTAGGTGGTGGCTCTCGCCGTTCCAATCCCAGTCGTGACACTAGCTCCAAGCGTCTGCGCAACCCCCAAGATGAAGCCCCAGAGGGCTCCAATGCCCCCAAGCGCAATGTCAAGACCACTGCCAGCAAGCTCAAGGAACCGGCTAAGGCCATGGACGAGATCTCCACCACTGAGTATGTCGAGCGCCGGAAGATCAATCCCTATGTGAATCCTCGGGCTACCCTCAAAGGCACCGAGATGTTCTGGACCAAGCAACAGGTTCTCATCTATCTGGATATGATCAAGAACAAGCAGAACACCTTCGTGGATGTCAAGTGGATAGATATGCAGCACATGTGGAAAGACAAGTTTCGTGACTATTTTGGAGAGGCTCTGGACTTGGTGGAGCAGTTTGTTATTGAGCCGGTGATCTCCTTTCACCTTGACTATGACCCTGAGTTTATCTGTCATTTCTTTGCCTCAGTGTACTTTCATCCCGGGCAGGACCGGAGGATGACTTGGATGACCAATGGCCGTCAGCTGTCTGCTACTTGGAAGGAGTTCATGGATCTGCTGCACATTCCTGATGATGGGCTTCACACCCCCGCTGGCGTCCGCCCCCATACCAACTCTGAGTCTGCCAACAAGAACCTGCTTCAGCCCTTCCTTGTTGAGAAGGTACTCCCCAATGGAAAGTCTACTTGGGTGTTGAACTCTTTTCTGGATATCATGCATCGCATCTTCCGCAACACTCTGTTCCCACGCATTGGCGACAAGGACAAGGTTCATGCATATCTAGTAGACATGTTGCTCTTGTGTGCAGAGGCACGTTCTTCTCAGACTCAGCCACTTGATGTCTCTCACATCATGTGGTGTGAGCTTCGGTTTGCGGTGTTCACTCGCAAGGTTCCTATCTATGGACCGTACCTGTTTCTGCTGCTCTCTACCACTTGGGAGAAGACGTATCCAGGTGATGAGTTCCTTGCTCCAGACTGGATCCGCCATGAGTCCATCTGCCTCCGCGTGAAGCCCAACTGGGCCAACACCACTACTCGTGCTGAGGCATCTTCTGCTAGGAGGGCTGCTGGTCAGGGGGAGGCTGCTGAGGACCATGCTGAGGACCGTGCTGCCAGGTTCACCACTTCTTCCTCTGAGCCATCATGGGCCAAGAAGCTGAAGGACAAGATGAAGACTCTCTTCTGCATGCAGGCGAAGGGACAGTACAGGGCTCACGTGGCTGACAAGGAGAGTCGCCGCCGTGACAAGAAGGTGATGAGGCTCTTTGGAGAGGATGTGTCTGGCGGGTCTGAGGATGTGTCTGGCGGGTCTGAGGATGTCATCACTCCTGAGGCTGCCTGGATGTCTAAGCAGGGCTACAAGTGGACCAGTTCAGAGGATGACATGGAGGAGACTATCCCCGCCGCTGAGTCTGACGAGGAGCACGAGGAGCAGTGGACGACTTCTCTGCTTGATCCACCACTTGCGTTGTAGGTGTCCTCTCTGCCTTTTTGGCGTCTCGATGCCAAAGGGGGAGAGAGTGTAGGGATTTGCGTGTGTCGTGCTTGGTGTGTTTGTGGTGTGTTTGTTTGGACCTCGTTTGCCTCGTTTTGCTTTTGTTTGGTTTGTGTCTTCGAGACCTATCCTCCATATGGTGTAAGACATATGCACTCTATCTATCTATCTTAGTTAACTTATGTTTGGTATATCTTGTCTAGTGATAGATATGCTTTGTCTCTATAATATAGGGGAGCTGTGATCCTAGTATTCGTGTGCCGTGCAGTCCAAAGCACTCATCTAGGTGGCACACATCTAGGGGGAGCCCGTCTATATTATAGAGAGAAGGGGTTTGCATTTACTTAATATTATTTTCTTTGTGCAAATCCCGTTTTGTCATCAATACACCAAAAAGGGGGAGATTGTAAGGTCATATTTATCCCTAAGTGTTTTGGTGATTGATGACAATGCATTTGCGGACTAATCATGTGTCATGAGCTTTCCAGACTCTTCTCTGCTAGGCACAAGACGTTTGGATGCCCCTCGAAGACTGACGAAGACGGCGTCTTTTCTACGTTTCCTTTTGGTGGATTTGAGTCGTAGGAAAGCCGTACTATTAAGAGGGGGTCCGCATTGGAAAGGTTTGGGTGGAATCATCACGTACACGTCTCCTTTTATCCCCTCCTTCTTCCCTGGAGCTTCCTCCGTTTTCCTGCCTCAGTTGACTGGCTGCTTGTGTGGTTGCGGTAGTACCGCTCCAGGAGCAACGGCAGTACCGTGGGCATCCACGGTAGTACCGCGCAGGCGTGCGGTAGTACCGCTGGTGCTCACGGTAGTACCGCTCCCCTGGAGCCGTACTACCGCTGCCCACCAGACTAGTGCCGCCCGACTGAGGTAGTAGGAGCGGATGTAAAAAATTACATCCGCACCTGCCGCGGTAGTACCACTTTCGCCGTGCGGTAGTACCGCACTAGGCGGCCAGGCAGTAGTACCACCCCTCGGCAGTACTACTGTGTCAAGTTTTTGCTACTTCCGTTCTTTTGCGGAAGTATGCACGGAAGTTCCCATTCCCCCTATCGGGACTTTTTGCCTCACGGTAGTACCGCGCTGTGGGCGCGGTAGTACCGCGCGTGCGGAAGTACCGCCCCAGCTTGCGTCGGTTTCCCTGGCTGGGCGTCACAGCAGTACCGTAGGGTGGTATGGTAGTACCGCACTACCGTGCGGTAGTACCGCTTGGTTGCAAGCAGTACTACCGCGCGGCCTTGCGGTAGTACCGCTGGCCATGCGTGGTAGTACCGCTGGCCGCGGGCTGGTAGGTGGGTAACGGTTGGATCTTTTCCACTCACTATATAAAGGATCTCCTTCTTCCCCGTTGACTCACCTCTTCCACCATTAAAGCTCCATTATTGCTCCAAGCTCCATTTTCGCCCGATCTCACTCCCTAGCCAACCAAACTTGTTGATTTGCTCAGGAGTTGTTGAGAAGGCCCCGATCTACACTTCCACCGAGAGATATTTGATTCCCCCTACTAATCCCTTGCGGATCTTGTTACTCTTGGGTGTTTGAGCATCCTAGACGGTTGAGGTCACCGCGAAGCCATAGTCCATTGTGGTGAAGCTTCGTAGTGTCGTTGGGAGCCTCCAATTGAGTTGTGGAGATTGCCCCAACCTCGTTTGTAAAGGTTCGGTCGCCGCCTCCAAGGGCACCAATAGTGGAATCACGGCATCTCGCATTGTGTGAGGGCGTGAGGAGATTACGGTGGCCCTAGTGGCTTCTTGGGGAGCATTGTGCCTCCACACCGCTCCAACGGAGACGTACTTCCTCTCAAAGGGAAGGAACTTCAGCAACACATCCTCGTCTCCACCGTCTCCACTTTTGGTTATCTCGTGCCTTTACTTGTGTAGCTTATTTGTTTCATATATCTTGCTTGCTTGTGTTCCTATTCGTGTTGCATCATATAGGTTGCTCATCTAGTTGCATATCTAGACAACCTTTTTAATGCAAAGTTTAAATTGCTAAAGAAAAGCTAAAAATTGTTAGTTGCCTATTCACCCCTCCTCTAGTCAACCATATCGATCCTTTCAATAGCCCGACGTTAAAGAGTGAGTGGTCAAATATTGCAACATGACGCATGTTTCAGAAACATAGCTCCGGTTGCAGGAAAACACCCCCCCCCCCCGCGTCGGCGGGACGGCAGACAGGGGAATCTATTTCTGAAACAGAGGTGTTGTTGCAGGAAGTAAAAGGTGGTCGCGCATGTGCGATGGTGATCGGACGGCTGTCAGGGCGCTGATCGAACATACCTCCATGCGGCGGATGTTTCCCATACATCCGCCGGCAGACGCGTAGCGGCGCCCTAAATAAAAGCCACAACAAAAAAACTAGATGCTGGCAAAGGGCCAATTTTCTCTGTTATTTTATTTTATCTCAGCTACGCCCTCCTAGTACAACCATTGTTGCCGACAGGAGAAAGATTGTGTTATTTGGCCCCATGGACAAATGACTCCTGGTTGAACAAATTGTTGTCCTACACTTCACCCTTACACAGTGATTATATCATTTATATGTGTATGATGGAACGACAACCGCAACCTTGCAACATGACGGATGCTGGAGCACAACTACGGTTGCGAAGACGGCCTTGCAACCCGGCGACACGAGACAACAATTGTGCAACAAGGGTTGCAGCTCAAGGACGGCGGCAAAAAGGGGATGCTGGAAGTCAGTGGAGGTTGCTACGACAAGCGCCGCCTATTTTGGTATTGGTGGTGAGAGGTATGCCTGCAAGACCTAGGCAACCCCCCCCCCCCCCCCCCCGCCCTTGCAGAAGCGGTGGCTCCGGCTTTGTGGGCCTTGTCCCAATATGGGCTGAGGTGGAGGAAAGAAAAGGGAAGCGTAGAAAGAAAGGGAAGACAGAGGACACTTGCGATGTGAGGAACGGGAGGTGGTGTTCTGGAGGAAGATGAAGGAAAGATGAGGTGATAAGGAGTGTGTTCGGTTTCTCTCTGCTCCTCAACTCCGTTCCTGGAGCTCGTGGAGTGGCACCGATGCTCGAACTCCACGGAGATGAAAATGTGAAGATTGTGTTATTTGGCCCTGCACTTCAGCCTTACACAACGGTTATATGTGTATGCTGGAATGGCGACCCTGCCGTTGCAACATGACGGATGCTGGAACACAGTTATTGTGGCAAAGGTGCCCTTGCAACCTAGCAACTCGACGATAGTTGTTACAAAACAAGGGTTGCAACTCTGGACGATGCATGTGCCTTGCATGATGAGGATGTTGTCATGCAGTAAGTGTCGTACGTAGGTGTCTCAACCTTGCAACATGGTCGTTTTCCCTTCTTCCTCCAACACAACATCGTTGGGGCTTAAGCTTGCGTCCGGTGGCAATCTCGGTTGAGGGTGCAACGGTGGTGGTCGCATTTCGCAACTCCAGGGTTGCAACAACGTGGTTGCTGTGATGAGGGATGCAACAATGGCAATGTTGCAAGTCACGGAAGGATGCTGCACGAGCACCACCCTTTTGTTGACACCGGCGGCGAGAGGTGTGCCCTGCAACACTGAGTACCCCGTCTTGCAATGGTAGGGAGGAGGGAGGACTTGCAGAAGCGCTAGCTCTACCTTTGCCGACGTTGTCCCGATCTGGGCTGAGGTAGAGGAAAGAAAAGGGAGGTGAGGAAGAAAGGGAATGTGGGGGAAGGGGGCGGAGTTGCGGAGGAAGACGAAGGAGGGAGAAAGCAATAAGGTGGAGATGGGGCCAACGGGTACATGCGTCGAACGGACGAGGCAACCGACAGGATGTGTGGGTATCCATCGGGTGAATTAAAGAGTTTTCCAACTTACATTGTTTCAACCAATTCAGGTGCATAGTTCAGATGCATATACAAAACCGTGAAGTTGCTGCAGCTTCTGTTGGTTTTGCTTTCTATGGTTGTTTCACAGAAAGCATAGAGAACATCTACATACAAAAAATGGAGATCTGGAATTGTTGTGTAGTGAGGTGATGAAATTAAAAGAAATCTTTGGTAAGTTTTAGATTTTATCACCATAAGGTCTCTATGCTCGTGTTTGCCAGTTAAATTTATCTGATATACTATTTGATTGAATCAGTAAACTCGAGCGTGTTTCCTTGACAGAAATAAGTTGTCACAAAGATCTCCATTAACCGAGGATTCAAACACGCGACAAAAGGGTAAACATACAATAGCTAGCTGCGGAGCAAAATTATTACATCAGTGTTTAGTGTTTATAAATCGATAAACAATCCGTAAGAAATCTTCATGGTTGATCTTGAGTGGAGAGACCCTGACTGCGTCCTATTATGAAGATTGGAGTAGAAATTATAACCGGATCATCATTCACTTTCTGGTTTGGATCAGGGCACGTGTCATCTGAACCACATCTAGCGGTATCCCCAACTCGCCTAACCCCGCAGGACGCAACCAGCTCGGCGTCGTGGTGGCCGGCAGATCGCCCGATCTTGACGTTGAACGCCTCCACCCCGCTCCGCAGGTCCGCAGTGAGGCTGTCCATCAGGAACCCTGGTAGCTGCACGCTGGTGCCCTTGGCGACGCAGAGACGGCGCGGTGCGGCGGCGCTGGTGGCGAGCGGGACGCAGCGGTAGGACACGTGCACATAGGTGCCAGCGTCCATGCACGCGCCGCGGCCCGGGCTGGCCGATGCGAGGCGGAGCGTGAGGTTGAACTGCGGGTCGAGCGTGAGGTTCTTGGACGGCGGCAGATCTAGGCCCGAGGCGGAGTTGATCGTGACGGAGTAGCGCCGGTGGGGGAGGCCGAAGACGAGACCGAATGTCAAGCCGAGGGCAAGGACCAGCAACATGATGAGGCACACCGAGCAGCATTTGTCTAAGCACGACATCCTCTCCAAGCGCCGTTCCAGCGCAGTCGCCGGCGATCGCGGGATGTCGGGATCGGTGGACTTGGTGTCCAAGCCCGACGGGTATCCCACCATGGTTGCGCTTGTCAAACGATCTGGCTATGGCTTGGTAGTTGGTAGTACACGATCTGGCTTGCATATGCTTGTTTAATTAGGGTTTGGATTTGGCGGCGGGTCGTCTCCGATGTTAGTTTATATACGCACGCGTATCTGCATAGACCGTACGTGGTACTAAAACCATGGACTTTGATCGATCTGTACGTCACTCGTTACTTAAATTGGAGTTTTCAAGTACCTCACCTTCAACCGAACATCTAAGTTTATTTTGATCAGCAAAAAATAGAGCTCACATCGTGGTACTACTTTACTTTTTTGCTGGATTAGTTGTTGTGTGTTTTTGGCCTCTTCTATGCATTATCGGTCTCAAAGAATATTGGTTGTATACATTGCATGACGCAACAATTTTCCTTCTATTGTCTAATAATAAAGCGACGATTAGAGGAAAAAATAAAGTATCGGCTCTATTCTTCTGAATTATAAGATATTTTAGGTATTTCAATATGGACTACATATAAACCGTGAACAAACATACTAAAATGCATCTATATATACATCCAATTCAAAAGAAGTTAGAATATCTTATAACTTGAAAGGGAGTGAGCATATGAAGACATACTGCAAGATTGCCATCTAAACGGCAGCATATAATTCAGCGCCAGTTTCATATGGTCCTTGTCTTGCATGTACATGTGTATAATACTAAATATACTAAACCTGGCCAGGTTTAGTTTACCACGTTTTTTTGACTTTTTCTTATCAGTCAAAATCGACCCAATGAGTGAGCGACACGTGCTTTAGTGGGAGATATAGCCGGGTACATGGTTTGGTGCGCGTACTGATTTCTGCCAGAAACGATAAAAAAATTGAGTCATGAACTCTCCATTGGCTGCATGTTCTGGTTCCTTCTCAGTTCGGGATTGGATGCATGTCCTGCGCGTGGAGGGATCGACGTCTGCTTTATCCTTCCAATCGAGTCGGTCGCCGCCGCATCTTCTGAATTTCTTATGTTGTCGGTTGCGGCTTCCATCCATTTTTCTGGGCCCTTCTACAGCTTGTGCGGTAGCTGTTTCCGATTTTTGCTCTTCCTCTCTGTTGTCTTCTATAAATACTGCCTGTTACGTGCGCCCGTCTTCATTCCATTTGCTCCCATCCGCTCTCTCTCCTTTCTAACTAGTGGTGCCATTGTTCGGCCGGCGATGGTTGCTCCTGCTCCTGTTCGTTCTGGACGGCGTCGTCAGGGTCGTCCTCACCCCGACGCCGTGCGCTCTCCGCCATGGACGCCACGCCATCGTGGTTCGCTCTCGCCGACGCGTTGTGCTCGGCTGTTCCGTCTCGCCTCCGGACATGGAGCGTTGCCTCGGACTGCAGTAACGTCGTCTCCCACAACTTTGAGGGCCTCTTCTCAACTTCCGCTGACGTCAGCTCACCCTGGCTCCTCTCAGACGGCCTGCCCGCGGCGGCCGACCAGACCGTGACGGTCTTCGGTGGCACCTGCAGGAGTGTCGCTCTTCCCCGCCGCTCTGGTCGCTCAAATCCGTCTGCGCGCGGCCGCCTCTTGGAGATGGAGCACGCCGCCGCTGTCATCACTCTCTTCTGCGGCGTCATGCAATGCATGGTCGCCGGCTTCGGCGCCGCGGTGACGGGCTCGACCGCACCTCCTTCCGTCTCCGCATACACTTCCTTGCCGTCGCACAGGGGTGCCCAGGTTGCGACCATTGCCAGGACAGCTTACAATCCGGCGCCGCGCTCGCCGAGGAGCTGCGCGCAAGACCGCGTCAGCGCCTCGGACGACCTGAGCTCTCTGGATTCCAAGCAGTGGGAGAAGGCTTTTGTGGACTGCGCCATCGTCGTCTAGGCATGCGCCAGCAATCTTGACCTCGAGCCCGGCCTACCCGCTGAGGCCACGAGCTAGCGACCTCTCAGGCTGAAGGCCCGCCAATCCTTGTCACGTCGCCACCGGCTCGCCGCTCGACGTTGCGTTCGCCCAGGCCGCCGTCGCCTTGCCATCCAGCGCCATCGGAGTCTTTCCCCCGCGTCGTCGTCATGGAGACTGGAGAGGTGCTAGAGCCAAAGCGGACGTGACGACGCCCTCCTGTTCCTTGCCCACCTCGATCGTCGTCAACTGCGGGATGGCGAGCACACAGGCGGTTGCCTCTTCCTCACTCTCTACACCGCGTGCCATGCGTGCTGCTTGCATGTTGCTGCTGTGTCAGTGCGCGCCGTGAGGTCTGCGTGGCCGCGCACTGCCCCCAACCAGTCAACCGCACGCTGGACGCCCACCGCCACTGTCGACCTGCGAGCCACCTGCACCACCGCGGCGAACTGCGTGAGCCCCTCGATGGCATCGTGCCAAATGAGAATGACTAGATGCAGCATGCTCGAACATAGCATGTTCCTGTGATGTTATGCCGAACTGTAGTTTGTTGGAAGGGTTTATTTTAGCCTGCTAGCTACGCCACACGAGTCAGATTCTTGACGAATTGTGGTAGGGGGAAGTAAAGTTTTCTTGCTGAATGCAGGCCATGCGCGGGGATCACTGTTGAGCAGCAGTTTGATTTCACTGCACGTAATTGAATTTCTCTAATGGAGGACAGTCCCGATCCTTTTCATGGGCACTTATGTGCATGAGTTCGAAGTGCATATACTGGATGCGGCGGCTATGTCTGCATGCCCGGCCTTTCCACTTATCCCTGCAAGCTCTACACGGATCTTCATGCAAGCTCATTTTCGAAAATCCTACACTTAATGAAAGAGTGCTACGGACTGGTCTTACATTTTTTTGGGGGGAGACTTTGACTTGGGTCTCACAGTTGCGGCACCTGTCTCATCAGCACACATGCCGCGGATTTGAATTGGCTGGTGAAACTTGATACTCTCCTGCATGCCCTCCATCGACTCTTCCATGACTTTATTTCAAGTAAAAGAAATTCGTGGTTACAGGTTAGCTACATTTGGTGCACCCGTCAATTTCATCCCAAAAACTTTCCAGTTGCGTTTTGTACAATATAGAAGGAAAAAACAAGAGTTGCATGAATAGTACGTGTATTATTCCTGACAAAAAGGCACACCAAACATGCGCGAAGAACTCTTTTCTCTCCTTAATTAGCATAGGAACATGTGCACACCGCAAGAATGTATATCACTTAAAATAATTTAATCGCACAAACAACATGGGCCCTTTCATTCATATAAGAAGAGAGTTTTTTTTTGCGAGAAAACTTTCAATCTATTCATATAAGAAGAGAGTTGCAGTCCCGTGATATTTTCCCTTCAATTGCATAGCTCAATTTTTATTCATAAATATTTCCGTAATACTATATCTCAAAATATGGTCTCAGTCTTTCTCCCTTCAATGGCACAAGCAACGAGCACTTTTACATGCTTCTGTTACCGTTCATAATCTCCTGTTCTTATCTTTCCAAAAATATATAAACATACCTGCCTAAATATATAAGGGCCTAATAGGGATTAAAAAAATGACTTTTCAAATAGATTGCGTTTTCTTCACAGTTGAACTCTTCTTCTTTCTTGCGGGTAATTCACGGTTGAACTCTAGCCCAGAACAATTGGGCATAGCTCTTGAAACGGTACAACTAATGTTGACATGTGTATAATGCATAGAGTTTTTTATGAGCTATTTAATATAGTCATTTTTCCTAAAAAAATGTAGTCATTTTTTTTTCTCTGGCTGCATGTCTAAGTTGTTGGAGATATTGAAACCTAACAAATTATATTATTGACGTGTTCTGTTTTGCTGAAACACAAAATAGATTGCATTCACAGGTGAACTCGCTGAAACACAAGGTACAACTAAAGAAAACGCTGCTCAAGCAGCTTTAAAACACATATGCACCCACTACAACATCACTATCAGTGATCACAACATCATGCACTTGAAGTAGAAAAAAGAAGCGTGCTTTCAACACAAGCGAAGAACGAATCAATCAGCGGCAGTTCAATATGGCTCACCAACAGGTTACCGCACAGTCAAATGAGAAGGCAAACTAAAATCCTTGCAAAGATATGAGACAATTTCTTTGTTGTGATACCACTGTGAATGTACCCTAAATGCCCATACACTGATGATCCAATCATTGTGTACACCGGCACCAAACCACCAGTGGGTCGGGTACAACAATTGGCAAAGGCTCTCTATCACTTCAGCACAGGTACCAATCTTGCAGGAGATTCCATCAGAATGATCTAAACTACAAGTGCACATACCGTATTTATTTTATATTATCAAAAAGATACCAGCATGTACCCCCTATTTTCTAAGATGCACCACGGACGTTGGGAATAAATCTATCATTTTCTCAATTTCTCCTTTTTTATTCATACTTCTCTTGCTTTAAATTCAGTTCCAATGTAAATAATTAAAACAACATACATAAACACTACATATCGACGGGGCACAAACAATGGAAAACCTATCCTAAAAGATGCAATTACTGCGTCTTTGAAGCTACAAAGAGAGGTTTGATTTTCTCACATGAAGCGACCCATACCAAACAGTGACAATTTAACATGGCCTGTCAGCAAATAAGCACTCAACAGAAGAAATTCACAAGGCAAGTTAAAATCTTAGCAAAGATATGTGGCGGCTTTCAGACATCATACCACTATGTATGTATCATCGGCGCCCGCAGACTGAAGATCCACTAATCACATATACCGGTGCCAAACGACCCCATGGCTGTATGCGAGAATTTGCAAAAGTTCCTCACATGAAGCGACCCATACCAAACAGTGACAATTTAACATGGCCTGTCAGCAAATAAGCACTCAACAGAAGAAATTCACAAGGCAAGTTAAAATATTAGCAAAGATATATATGTGACGGCTTTCAGAATCATACCACTATGTATGTATCCTCGGCGCCCGCAGACCGAAGATTCACTAATCACATATACCGGTGCCAAACGACCCCATGGCTGTATGCGAGAATTTGCAAGAGTTTTGTACTATTTCGTTATGGACACCTCCTGCAGGAGGTGATAAGTAGATAATGAATAAGTGTATATGTTCTAATCCAAAATTGTACACTACTTGCTTTATTGTAATAAAACGATTACATGAAAGTAATTTTAATAGGTGGAGTACCTTTTATTAGAGATGTACCCGTTTTTATCATTCTGTTTATCAGCATGTATCATGCATGGTTGTAATAAATGTACTTCTTTGCCATCTTGAACTTTCATTGGTGGCGGAGTATATATTGATATGGTCTTCTTTACATAATATATAGCAAAAGATATACATAAAGCTACAATGCATATTCTGTTAATCCCATAATTGTTTATAGTTCTATCATTTCAACAACGGTCTACATAGTTGCAATTTACTGACAGGCGCGGCGTGCCGCCGCGCGGGCTAAGCTAGTAGTCTCTAGTTGCAACCAGTTGAGATTGATAGGTTGTTTAAGAGAATGTCATACATGCACAATTAAATTCCTACTACTTCTCCAACCAATTATATAATAGTTAAAAAGATTGTAAGGTCCATATTTCACTTCCTTTCTCATTAGCCCTTCACCCAAACTTTCTTTCTCGTCTGATAGTTCACCATCTTATTTTACTTATCTTCTAAACCAATTTCACTTTGATTTACTTACCAAACTTCTTCATCAAACTATAAGGTAAATCGTGGGCAAAATTTGATAAACATTTATTTACAGTATCACATTAATATAGGAAGGTAAATCACAAGTTAACGTACTCGAATATTTATATCCGTTGCAACGCACGGGCATGGTCGTAGTTAAATAGGCAAAATTTGCTAGCTGTGTAGAATATTTCGTGATACATCATTTTAATAATAATTAAAGTCTTCCTTCATGCATGGCCAAATTAAATAACCAAACAACGCATCATATATTGCCAACATAAATAAGAGAACAAACAGACCTTGCAAACTCTAGATGTAGGACATGCAACGGGTATTTCTTTGAAATCTCGCAACAAGAAAGAACCGGAATAGTTCTAAGAAATAAAGCAAGGTGGTTATTAACACTTGTTTGGCGACTGATCGATGAGTTGATAACTAGATCATCCACATATATGTACTACATATTACTAGGATAAACCATATGAGAGAAAAAAAAGAAACTCTAGGATCAACTACTGTGTATTATATTGTAGCTAAGCAAACAACTATTGGTCGAGAAAGTCACATGGCACGGCGCCCAGACCGGCTCGCATGCCCTTGCAGCCTAACCCCCACGGGTACCGTGAAAATACTCCTTCAAACGACCCGACCGGTAGGTGCAATGTGGCGTCGAACACCGCCACCCCTCTCTTGATGTCCGCCGCAAGAGAGTCCAACACTTTCCCTGCCGGAACCGCAGTGGCCATTGCCAGGACCGGCTGCTCCACCGCCTTCCGTGGCCCAGCACAGAGCGGCCGCGTCTTGGTCCCGCTGGCGGCAAGCCGGACGCCGCTGTAGGCCACCGTGATGTATGCGCCGGGGTTGATGCACGCTTGTGAACCGTAGCACCCGGAGGCGACACCGAGGGTGAGGTTGCGGTGGAGGAGATTGAGTCTACCGCGACGGAGTAATGGGCGTCGGGCCTGTAGTACTCGATTGGGACGATTATGCATGCGAGTATGAGGAGGGCGCCGACTACCGCGAGCAGCACGAAGCACCAAAGCGGGCACCCTCTGGCGGCATTGATCTCGTGATCTCCATCGGGTGCCTGGCTCTCGACGTCGTCCATGCCCGGCAGCCTGCGCTTTGAGTTTGGCGAAGACGCAGAACAGGTTATATATATGGAGAAAATTAGGATCGATAGGCACGTCTCCGAAAGGAAATTAGTTTAATTGAATCGCTAGCTTGTACGTATCCTATGCGAATCCGGCCGGAATCGTGACCGTGCCTAGTTACTAGTAGTACGTACGCAAGTCTCCGAAAGGGAAATAGGCTTACGTCTCAAAAAAGAAAAGGAAAACAGTTGGCTGCCATCAATCTAAATTCCTTTCCAATAAGGACACCACCAATCAAGCACGTGGATCCATCAATCAATCTATCTAACAACAACAACTTCAATGAACACCTCAATGGTTAACGATGTTCTCATGATCAAAAACTGGTGGAGAAATGCTTACCCACATTCTAAATTTGTGACGTGGCACTTTTAATCCACATCCCCCTTTATTTTATTCAAATAGTGGTCATGTGGCCATATTTGATACGCAATCAATAAGACGTTTCTAGTGGCGTGTCATCTGAAATCCAAGTCATTAATGTTTGAGATCCAATAGCTTGGCCAGATGCAAGTGGTGGCGTCGATCTTTCTGCCACGCCATGAATGCCAATACTGGTAGTGCGTGTGAATTTTTACCGCGCCACAGGTAATCAAACTAGTTCATTAAAAAACAAAAGCAAAACTGAAAAAAAAACTTGAAACGTCCTACGGCCTGAACTTGAAATGAAAAAGAGCAAAGGCGGGAGAGAGAGAGAGAGAGAGAGAGAGAGAGAGAAAGAGAGAGAGGGGGGCCCATGGACGAAACCCCTCCAGCCGTCGCTCTCCCCCCTTGCCCTTCCTCTTCCTCTCTCCCCCACCCAGCTGCCACCACCCCGATCCCCTTCCCTCTCCCTCTCCCTCCCCCAACCGTTGTCGTGCTCCTCGTTTTCCCCTTCGTGGCATCACACTCCTCCTCAGTTGGCACCTCTCCTCCCTGATACTCGGCTCGCTCACACACACACACACACACAGAGAGAGAGAGAGAGAGAGAGAGAGAGAGAGAGAGATGAGTTTTACTAGCTATGATATGTGAATGTGTAGATGTGATATGTGAAAGAGGGGATTCTATATGTGCTAGATGATGTGTTGGTTATTGCTGAGATGGTTACCGGCCACCGAGCTATGTGTTTTCTTGTTTTTAGGGAATATATACATAAGTGCTACATGTATAATGTGGCTGTTATAATACATTTAGTTGTCATATATTGTAAAATGTGGATAGTATAATCTCTTTAGTTGTTATATATTGTTGTTATATATACATGGTTCCTAGCTTAATTAAATAGTTTGCTTAGTTTAGTAGGTATATTCAAATCGACCATTGTCGTAGCGATGAGTTCACCTGCGCCGATGGACTCCTTCAACAAAAGAAACAACAACGTCGATATGGCGGTGGCCACACCAACGTGAGCAGCAACCGAGTAAGAACATCTCATAACTTGGTTCATAGGTGTACTTTTCTTTACTTGATATGTTGGTCATCAAACTTGTAGGAACATCTCATAGGTTTTGTGTGTAGGAACATCGAAGTGTAGGAATAACAAACATGATTTGTTGACATGTATAATGTGGTCATCAACTTAATTCAAAGGTGTACTTTCCTTTACTTCTAGTTAGGAAGGTTTACATATATGGTTTATATATTTATTTTCATAGGTGTACAACTAATTCAATTTCATGCATGGTGATTGCAAACATTTCTTTATAGGATACCTAGGGATTCAGATCGATAGGTTTGAGCATGCTGAGGAAAAGGTATATGATGTGGGCAGGCTCAACCAACCAGTAGCTTTTGGCCGCTCAAGAAGCTACCATCACGCAACTTAAGGAGGTGAGGGATTAGCTGCGGGGTGAGAGGGATGGGCTGATTGGCAAGACGGCTCAGCTCATTGCTGAGAGGAATGTGCTCAAGGATGAAAGGGATCAACTGAAGAAGGAGAGGAATCAGCCAAACTACGAGGGGGATGGGCTCAGAAGTCGCAATGCTGCTTTTATCAAAGAAGGGATAGAGAATAGGCAGAAGCTTCGAAAGATCAAATCAATGGTTGAAGTCTAACACTTTTATGTTAAGTTCATCGAGAACGTATCTAACTTGTTAAACTGCTATGTTAAGTTAAACGAGTAATGATCTTAGATGTTAAACCGCTATGTTTAGTTGATCGAGTACCTATCTTAGTTGTTAAACTGCTATGCTAAGTTAAACTGTTATGTTGTTATTTTATACGTGAAAAATCATACTGCTAATGCGACACCAACATGGCATCACTGATGATGAAATATTACTGGTGACGTGGGACAAGTCACACACTATCAGTATATATGTTAGTGATGGTGTGGGCTGCCAACACCATCACTATTTATCAGTGGCGTCATATTGATGGTGTGGAATGACCACGCCACCACAACACTTTTTGCCACGACACCACTGACATTTCCTGCACTAATGAACCACATGCTATTCACCAACATCTGCATGAGCATGGTTGTCTCGCTGCTGCGATTTTATTCATCGCCATTGTAGGATTTGCAAGCGTGTGCCTCACTAGGTTCTTTTTCAAGAACACACGTGTCCTTTTGCATTAATTAAGGGAGGAACCATTACAAAGTTCTATACAAAGGTGGCATTTTTTTTCTTTTTGAGGCAACGGCTGCTCTTTCTTCCGGTGGAAAGCAAAATGACCCTTTCTCTAGGGTTTCTCATGCCTTCCGTCGGTGCTGCCGCCGGTCTATCTCGTCTCCTGTGGTTTTAGGGCCATGGAGGCATGGTGAATCCCGACCCTTGCCGGCGGGAGGGCTCCGATTTTCATGTTTTTTTTGAGTTTTGTTAGGGTTTGTGTCCTACTTAGAGAGGTAGGCGACGATGGCTCTCAGAAGATGGAATAAGGTTCTCCCCACCTAGTCCCCATTCCAGTGGTGTTTCTAGCATCGTCGGAGGGCGTGTGAAGATTTGTCTCTGGCAGATCTCGTGGGATTCGGTTGACATTTGTCTTCGGTGGATCCACGTGGATTTTGTCTTCGTTCGTGTTTATAGGTTGGATTCTTCCAATCTACACTTCTGTTCATCAATGATGGTTGCTGTTATGTTGTGCTTGTCCTATAGGGCCTTAGCACGACGACTTCCAGACTATGTACTACAACAAGGTTTGCTCGGCTTCGATGAGGGATGGGTGAACATGGCGGTGCACCTTCGGCTCGCTTCAGTGCTTGTAGTCGTTGCTAGGTGGTCTATTGACCTAGATTATTTTTTGTACTTCTAATATTCTTTGTACTACCTTAACGGTTGATGAATAGATAGGAAGTTTTCTCAAAAGGAAAAAAAGTTCTATACAAAGGTGCAGGCAAAGAGCGATGCACCCATCTACTGAAAATGAAAAGAAATATTGTTTGCGTTGACAAGAGTCCACCTAGCTAGGACTAGAAGAACGCCCGTGCGTTGCAACGGGGCCACATTAACTTTAACAGTTCAATATTAATCATTTTAATAATACGTTTAATATTCTCATATATATCAAGTGACAATGGCGACCTTTTTTGTCAATTTAGCAACGGGCTCAGTTGCAACGGGCTCTTTATACATATCAGACAACTCGCTACTACTTAAACTACAACTATGGCTACCAATATTTTTTTGTCAATTTAGCTCAGCAATAGTGCCTAGCTTAATAGACTACTTTGCATTCACCCCCTCAGAAGACAGAGAGAACCAACTCAACATGTCAGAAGATTAACTGAAATTTCATTTGTATGGCATGAACATATAGCAGGAGCACCAACACATAGATCAGCAGAGAGCAGAGCACAGCATGCACACACACTCGGGCCATCTATATCATACACACACAGCAACGCACACACGCATCACGCTGGCATACACATACAGAAAAGCAGGCACACACGCATCATGCGCATTGGTCGGTGCGACGCACGCAGAGCAAGTACGTACGCACGGAGAGCAAGCTAGCAAGCACGCACGCGTCCAACCCCGCCGCTGCATGCGCTGGCAGAAGGTGAGGCAGCAAGGGAGACTGCACATTGAAGCTGTCCATGCAAGGCTGGAGGTGCTGGGCCGGCGACGGCGGTGTCGGGACGGCGCTTGATTCGTTCCCGGTGGCGTGGAGCTTGGGGCGGCAACGCGGCGATAGCTAGTGCTCGGGGATGGGGGTTTGGGGTGGGGGCAGTCGACCCGATGGCTGGCGAAGTTAACGGGTTCAGGCGGCTGGAAGTTCGGCGGGTGGCGGCGGCACAGCGCGAGGATGGGATTATCGGAAAACCTAGCGGGCGTTCAACTACCAATACCCACGCCTTTTTTTAGGGGAATTGCTTGTGAAAATAACGTGCGATGACGACTTAGCAAGCGGATCCCCTTAAAAAAGACATAGCGAGCAGATTTCCTTAAAACTGGTAGGAATGGATACGATTGATGACGTTGATAAATAATGGTGAATGTTGGCCTAATTTACTATCATCATGCATGGAAACGAATCATCAAGAAAAAGAATACTTCCTATTACTACACTCATAGGAAGCTTCCAAATCTCTGCTACCAAACAGTTTCTGCCCAAACAAGAAAGGAAAGTTATGGACATGATTCAGAAGGAAACAAACGTTATGAAGATTAATTAATTTATATTTGATCTTTAGAGATTGATTGTGATTGATTCTTTTACATAAAGACATTACTAAATAATTTGCGTCAGTATGGAAAGTTCTGATCCGTTTAGTTTTTTTCGTTGTGTGAGAGGGTGAAGTGAAAATAAACCGTTGAAGTGGGGGAGGCGACGAAAAAAATCTACGATGGTTAACCTACAAAAAAAAATCGGATGAAAATGGTAGGACGAAAAAAAACCTGAAAGCGAGACTACCAACTGCTCCATTAGGAGTAGAGATTTACTCTCCTTACATGCAGGAGACTCTTGGACTACCAAAACCTCGGTTGTACTAACATACAAGGTCGGTGCTTTCCTACAATTTAAAGACGACCCACACGGCCAACGCTACTAGAGATCGAATTTTCTTTATCAACAACAGAACAGAAAAAATATTAGAGATCGAAGCCATGGACATGTTGGTCGCCGGCGGCTGGTTCACCGGGGTGCTGTCGTCGTTGACGAGGTTCCTCTTCATGTGGTCCATGGCGCAGCAGTGCGGTTCCGGATTTTCTCAGGAACTACGTCGACACCCTCGTGGCCTCGCCAGCCGCATCATGAACGCCATATCCCCCTACGGCACCGTCACCATGGACGAGCGCCACCCCGACTACTTCGGCCGCAACCGGGCCTACGCCACCGCCGAGGCCTACCTCACCACCACCTGCCGGTCCAGCGCCCGTTGCCTCCGCGCCACTCGGCTTCGACGACGACCGCATGAGCCTCGCCCTGGATGACCACGAGGATGTCGTCGACCACTTGCGCGGCGCCAACATGCGCTGGAGCAAGATCAAGGTTCTGCCCCGCGCCGACACCATTGTCGCCCACGGGCACATGGACGAGAGCCGCATGTACCGCCTCACCTTCCACCGCCGCCACCGCCGGCTTGTCGAGGACGCCTACCTGCCGCACGTCCTAACCAAGGTCCGTGACGTCATCGCGAGCCGACAGCGCTGCCTCCACACCAACAAGCCCAAGGACGACTGGGACGGAGACTACGACGGCTGGAGCAGCGTCAAGTTCGAGCACCCCTCCACCTTCTCCACCGTCGCCATGGACCCTACCAAGAAGCAGGAGATACTTGACGACCTCGAGATGTTCCGTGATGGGAAGGAGTATTACACCTGTAAGATATTATGGAAGCGTAAACCCTTCGTCTAGGCCGCATTGTATTATATAAAAGGTTTGCCGTGGCGTACAAGAGAGATTGATCGTAGATAGATCGATCACAATTACAGGAGAGTTCGGACAGAAGAAAGGATAGAATTCAGAGTACAAGTTTAAACTAGTGTCCCTATCCTATACAACTTGTCTAACACTCCCCCTCAATCTAAACCCTATGAAAGTTTACCAAGGTTGAGATTGTATTTGAAGTCATCTAACCTTCTCACCGTGAGAGGTTTTGTGAAGCGATCAACAAGTTGATCACCTGTTGGAATAAACCTTATATCAAGCAATTTGCGTGCTACTCTTTCTCTGACAAAATGAAAATCAACCTTAATATGCTTTGTACGTGCATGGAAAACAGGATTAGCTGAAAGATAGGTTGCACCAATGTTGTCACACCACAATCTTGCAGCTTGTGGAACTTTAATTTCAAGTTCATGAAGCAATGTCTGAATCCACATCACTTCAGCTGTAGCATTAGCTAAAGCCTTATACTCTGCCTCAGTACTTGACCTTGAGACTGTAGCCTGTTTTCTTGCACTTCATGACACAAGATTTGTTTCCAGAAACACAACAAAGACACATATGGACCTCCTATCATCAGTACACCCTGCCCCATCTGCATCAGAATAGGCAGACACAAGTAGAGACGAGGACCTCACAATCTGAAGCCCAAGTCCTCCTGTAAATTTGAGATACCTCAAAATCCTTTTTACTGCAGTCCAATGAGTTGTAGTAGGAGCATGTAAATATTGGCATACTTTGTTCACAGAATAGGATATATCAGGACGTGTAAGAGTCAAATATTGCAATGCACCTACAACACTTTGATACTTTGTTGCATCCTCTGATGCAAGTGCCTCTCCACTTTCAACAGTAAGTTTTTCTGAAGTAGAGATAGGTGTACTGACATACTTACACTGTTCCATACCTACTCTTCTGAGAATATCAGTAGTATACTTGTTCTGCGTAAGAAGTATGCCATCTTTGATCTTCTTGACCTCAATTCCAAGAAAATAATGAAGATCCCCCAAGTCCTTGAGAGCAAACTCTAGTTTCAGATCCTTAAGCAGACATGAGGTAGCATCTGGACTTGAGCTAGCAACAATTATATCATCAACATAAACAAGAACAAATATGGTAACATTGCTCTTACTGTAGAAAAATAATGAGGTATCTGCCTTTGATGGTGTAAAGCCAAGCTTTTGTAACTGTGTGCTTAACCTTGAGTACCAAGCTCTTGGGGCCTGTTTCAGCCCATACAAGGCTTTATCCAACTTACACAAGGCTTTATCCAACTTACAGACATAATGTGGTGTGCCTTTGTTTTCATATCCTGGTGGCTGCCGCATGCAGAGGCGGACAGATGAACCCAACGATTTTTGTCAGCTACGTACAAATGTATTGGTACTTCCTGGCGTGAACCCAATGAAAAATCAACGTTGACCCCATCTATTAAAATGCACCGTGAACTAAAGGCCCAAAAGCCCTAAAAAAACTAAAGGCCCAAAAGCCCCCAAGCTAATTGCCCAGGCCTGTTCGTGACTTATTTTTTCCCTAAAAAACCTTAGATGTACGCCGCAATTGTACGCCCTTTCCTGTTGGCTTTCAAACTCGGCTCTCTCAATTCATCTCCCCTGTTCCTATCGCTCCGTTGGCGGACACAGCGGCAAGGAGCCAACTGCAGATCGACAGCGACAATCTGGCAATTGCAGTCCAAATTCGAAACAGTGAGATTACATAGCCATATATCTCCCCTCTTGTGCATGTTTTATTAATCTTAATAACCGCGTATTGTAATGCTGTTTTGCCCTAATTTTCTAATTGTCTTTCTTCATGGGCTTTGATTGATCTACGCTATAGAACATTGTTTTTCAAAGAGAAGTCGATCACGAAATTCAGATAATGGTACAACCACATCAAGGTCGCCTGTGAAACGTAGTCAAAGTGCATCAAGTTGTCACTGTAAGTAATCCTCCGAAGCGGTCTATCTAGAGAAAAAATAGTTTGGCCTTATGATCCTTCTATTCTAAAGATAATTTTATAATACACAAGAAATCCTAAAAAAACAAGATTATCCGGAATGGAGATTTAATCTAGACACGTTTGGGGAATATGGTGGTTGGCCAATTTGGACGGAATTACTGATCTTGCTAAACTAATGGTGTAGACAGATAATCATGTAACTTTTTCTTTGGTCTGTGAACTTTAAAAGCTAGTTGTAATTTTGCTAGCTACCACTAATCCGGCGCAGATGCTTTTCAGCTTTGAAATGTTGTCAAGAAGAAATTGAGCAATAATTTTTTTGAGTGGTTGTCTAATTTGCTATGTGGACAAAGATATGCTTTAAACCATTAGTAGTGATGACGGTTTTTATCTTTTGTAAGATGACAACAAAATTGAAAGGGGACACTCTTAAAATGTGAGTGGTTTCATAAGCTTCTTTCAATTTATGGTACTTATTTAAAACTGAATGGGTATTTTCAGAACTTTTTTCCAAAAGAAGACGAGTAGCTACATCTGAAGATACAAAGTTATTTTGCTACTACTTAATTTATAACATGTAAACAAGAAATTTTCTAATTTCATCTAGTGATATGTCCTACACTCTTCAGTTTTTATGTAATATAATATGTGATAAGTGATATTATATTTCTATTCCTTATGTTTTTAGTGCTATACTCCTGTTGTAAGATAGTGTAAAATCAGACTTTGTACCTAATTAATTTGTGTCAATTCCTCAGAATGAATCAATGAGTGAACCCAATGGCTTAATTTCCTGGCTCCGCCCCTGGCCGCATGAACACTTCTTCCTCAAGAACACCACGAAGAAACGCGTTCTGAACATCTAGCTATCGTAGACTCCATCCTCTGGAAATAGCAATGGACAATACAAGTCGAATAGTAGCTGCTTTAATAACAGGACTAAAAGTATCCTCATAATCAATGCCAAACCTTTCCTTAAAGCCCTTTGCAACTAGTCGAGCCTTGTATCTGTCTATGCTTCCATTAGCTTTTCTTTTGATTTTGTATACCCACTTAGAATCAATCACATTATTACCTCTCTTTGGCGGTACTAGATGCCAAGTTTTATTTTTAACAAGTGCATCGTATTCACTATCCATGGCTTTCTTCCAATCTTTATCAACAAGGGCATCATGTAAATGAGTTGGCTCACCGGTGCTAGTAAGAAACGCACGCTTGATTTTATCATACCTGATCGTACCATCATTGTACTATTTTTCTTTGACAATACTTGACTGAGATCTTGTATGCCGAGCAGGAAACACAGGTGCTGTTGTAGACCTCACCACAGAAGATTCAGGAGAAGCAGTAGGTTCTGTAGCAAATTCCTCCACAGGGGATCCGGCCAGATCAGCACCAGAATCTAGCGCCAAATCCGAGGGCGCAGACGGACTTCCTGGTCGCGTGGCGCCTGACACGCGGTCGAGCGTGCGCGCCCCGTTGCGGACCCCACTGGACCGGGCAGGCGAAGTCGTAGCGTCGAGCGGGTCGTCCCCGCCCGTGCTGACTGGGCTGGTGGGCTCCGCGCCTGCTGGGCTGTCGGCCACCCGGTCATCTGGAGCGCGGGTGATGAAAGTCGTGGCGTCGAGCGGGTCATCCTCGCCCGTGGTGACTGGGCTGGTGGGATCCGCGCCTGCTGGGCTGTCGGCCACCTGGTCGTCTGGAGCGCGGGCGACGACAAGTTCAGCCTGGGATCCCGCACCTAACGATGCAGCAGGCCTGCAGGGGGGATCCGCCTCGGATCACGGTGAGCAGCTGACTGAGACGCAGGCAGCATCTTCCTGAGATCCAGCGCCAACTTTGGCTATATCTGTGTACATAAAATCATGTCCTGTTTCTGCACAAGTATCACCAGAATCAAAGTTTTCCATGAATTTTTGCACATGATCAGTTCTAGTTAATTCACCCCCTAATCAGAATTTGATAGAGTCTGGAAGAAGGGAAATTTCAGCACGTAATAAGGCTACGGCATTAGGATGAAGTTTGGCAAAAGGAAATAACGGTTCATCAAAAACGACATCTCGAAAAATATAGATACGACCCGTTGCTATCTCTAGACACTTATATCCTTTATGAAGATTGTTGTATCCGAGAAAAACACACTGAGTGGAGCGGAACTCGAGTTTGTGGCGATTGTATGGACGCAAATTTGGGTAATAAGCACATCCAAATTTTTTGAGAGAGTTGTAGTCTGGTTTTTGATGAAACAGTCGTTCTAATGGAGTGGCGTTGCCAATGACTCTACTAGGGAGACGGTTGATAAGATAGGTAGCCGTAATGAAGGCTTCATCCCAATATTTGAGTGGCATTGGTGCATGAGCTAAAAGAGATAAACCAACTTCAACAATGTGGCGATGCTTTCTTTTAGCCGAGCCATTCTGTTGATGTGCATGGGGGCAAGACACATGATGAACAATGCCTATATTGCGAAAGAAGGAGTTGAGTTTCTCATACTCTCCTCCCCAGTCACTTTGGACTGCAAGGATTTTTCTGTCGAAGTATCTCTCAACAAGCTTTTGAAATTCTTGGAAAACGAAGAATACTTCAGATTTGAACTTAAGCAAATATATCCAAGTAAACTTGTTGCAATCATCGATAAAACTGACATAGTATTTTTTTCTTCCAAAAGAATCTCTTGCATGACCCCATACATCACTAAAAATAAGCTCCAAAGGAGCATGAGACACACTATTCGAAATAGGATAGGGAAGTTGGTGACTCTTGGCACATTGGCAAGCTTCACACACAGACTCATTATTTTAACTACTTGACAATGAAAGATTGTCTTTATTGACTATTTGCTTGACTACTATTGACGAGGGATGTCCTAATCTTTGATGCCACCTTGCCAGTGAAGGCTTGATGGCGGAATAGGCTTGACGACGACGTTTGCGACTAAAGACTCTTGATGTGATGGGGTAAAGTCCTCCAATGCATCTACCGTGATGAATGAGCTCCCTCGTTGCCTGATCCTTTATGAAAAAATAGGTTGGGTGAGTCTCAAAGAAAACATTATTGTCGGAAGTTAAACGAGACATAGATGCTAGATTTTTGTCGGCTTGAGGAACATGAAGGACATCTTTTAGAAGTAGATCACGTTTAAGGCTAGGGGGATTAATAGAAGCTTGACCAATGTGATGAATTTCCATACCTCCACCGCTTGCGGTGTGAATCTGATCATTGCCATGATATCTTTCGCGAAGAGAAAGCTTTTCTAGTTCATTGGTGACATGGTCTGTAGCACCGGAGTCCGCATACCAGACCGTATCACCATCACCTCCTCCTTGCTCCCGGATGGCAGAAGTTGCATGACGTGCATCAGGCATGTAGTCCTCGTCATACCGGTCCCAACAGTCAATGACTTCGTGGCCCGGTTTCTTGCAAAGCTGGCACCTGGTTCGGCGAGAGTTGGAGGAGGAGCCGTGGGTGTTGTTGTTGTTGTAGCCACCCCCACGGTCACCACCACCAGAGCGGGGCGGACCTTGGTTGTTGCTGCGCCCGCCACCACGACCACGACCTTGGTGACCACGGCCGCGACCAGCATTGCCGTGCCCATGAGATACACTGTTGACAGATGATTGGCGATGGTGCGTACCTTGCAGGAGATTGACACGTGCCTCGAAGCTAAGGAGCTGGCTATAGAGTTCTGGGGTGGTGATGGGCTCGACGCAGGCTTGAAGGGCTAACACCATGGAGTTGTACTCGAGGTCCAGTCCTTTTAAGACATAGGAGGTCATCTCCCGATCGGTGAGGGGTGCGCTGATGGTGGCGCTCTCATCTGCCAGCGCCTTGATCTTGGCGAGATACTCCGCCATAGTGGAGTTCCCCTTATGGAGATTAGCAAGCTCGATCCTATTGTTGATTTCTTGCGCCTGTGTTTGAGCAGCGAAGGTAGCGTGGATCGCCGCCCATACTTCAGCCGGCGTCTGGAGAGTCACCACCTGGGCAAGAACCTCATGGGAGAGAGAGGCCATTAGATAACCTTGTAACTGCTGCTGTTGTGCGTACCAGGTCGTGCGGGCGGAGTTGAAGATCTGTTCCTCTTGCCCATCTTTGGTGAGGGTGATGGTAGGAGGAGGTGCCGGGCTTGCAGTGTCCAGGAAGTGATCCATCTGTGCTTCCTTAATTTGGGGTAGCACGATGGCCTTCCAGAGGAGGAAGTTCGTCCTCGTGAGCTTCTCTGATGGAGGTTGGCCGAGGGAGATGCTGCTGCCGGAGGTGGAAGAGGATCCATAGGTCAATCCGGCTGATTGGGTGGAGAGGGCACTCATGGTGGAGTTAACTAAGGAGTTGGCGGTGGAGGCGGAGGTGGATGCAGTGGTCCTAGCGGCGGTGCCTGCCATGGCTTTTTTCTCGGCGACTTCTCTCCTGTTTTTCTCTCTCGATGAATCGATCTATCTCGGGTTAGGCTAGATGTCGAGAGGAAGGGCTCTGATGACCATGTAAGATATTATGGAAGCGTGAACCCTTCATCTGGGCCGTATTGTATTATATAGAAGGTTTGTCGTGGCGTACAAGAGAGAGATCGATCGTAGATAGATCGATCACAATTACAGGAGAGTTCGGACGGAAGAAAGGATAGAAGTTAGAGTACAAGTTTAAACTAGTGTCCCTATCCTATACAACTTGTCTAACAACACCTCCATCGGCAAGGCGTGGAAGCGAGGTTACCTGCTGTTTGGGCCTCCTGGCACTGGCAAGTCCACCATGATCGCCGCCATGGCCAACTTCCTTGGCTACAATGTCTACGACCTCGAGCTCACGGCCGTCAAGAGCAACACCGAGCTGCGGAGGCTCTTCATCGACACAAAAGGCAAGTCGGTCATCGTCATTGAGGACATTGACTGCTCCATCGATCTCACAGGCAAGCGCACTAACAAGGGCAAAAGCTGCAAGAGAAAAGGGAGGACCAGGAGGACAAGGACAAGGATGATGAGAAGAAGGTGACGCTGTCTGGGGTGCTCAACATCATCGACGGGCTATGGTCCGCATGCGGAGGCGAGCGGATCATTGTGCTCACGACCAACCACAAGGAGAACCTAGACCCTGCGTTGATCCGGCGGGGCAGGATGGACATGCACATTGAGATATCCTACTGCTGCTTCAAGTCCTTCAAGGTGCTCGCCAAGAACTACCTTGGCGTGGTCGAACATGATCTGTTTAGTGAAATTCGGCAGCTTCTAGGCGAGGTCAACATGGGGGCAGCTGACGTAGCGAAGAACTTGATGCCTACGTCAAAGAAGAAGGACGTGGACGCCTGCCTCGCTAGGCTGGTTTTCGCGCTCAAGGAGAAAGCATCTGCCGGGGACAAAGATGAAGATGAGAATGACAGTAATAGTAGTGATGAAGAAGAGGAAGACAAGGATCATTAATATCCTGCCACGATAGCATATGCGAGTTAGTAGTTGTACTAGTAGGCGGCTAGCATTAGAGGGTGTTTTTGTACCGTGCGTGTTGGAGATTTATCTACCGTTAAATGTGTTGGAGATTTTACCGAGATACATATCATAAAACGTAGCAAAACATGAAGATACACTTGGTAACAAGAAGAAACGTGACGAAGTATACCAAAACATGTCGGATTATAACACAGCCAGCATGTCCATTATAACACCAAAGCAAGCCCCTCGATGACCGCATCAGCCTCCGCTAGCGACCAACATATCCATGTCTTGATCTCGATCTCTCCTAGTACTTTTTTCGCAAATGATATGTGTCACACGTGGCACAAAGCAATTCGGTCCTAACGTTTTTTTACAACTGAAGTTGTCATCCGAAAGGAAAAACAACAAAAAAAAAACTGAAACTTGTTGTTCAAAAAGAAAGTTGTTATGTTTGATAACTAAAGTTGGCATCCTCGCGTCATTGAACTTGTCATAAAAATATTCAGAGTTGCCATGTGCTCGTGTCACACGTGTGCTACTTATCAGGGTCTTGTTTTCTTTGATAAACTCAATCTCTACTAGTATCGGCCGTGGTCGTCTTTATTTGTCATCTTTATTTGTCCAAACGCACCGACCATGCAACCGAAGTTTGTGCCACGGACGAGCAGGTTGGTAGTCTATCTAGTAGTACGTACTCTGTCAATGGACTCTGGTGGCAGCAGCTAATTTCCTTTTGGAGACCTGCGTACGCACGTACTAATCGGGTATATATACAATTCCGGATTCCCAAAGGATACTAACCACCGATACAATTTAAACTAATCCAAGCTAGTTTCCTATCAAAGACGTGTGCCTATCCATTCTTTTCTTCTCCATACATATAAGTAGGCTACGCCAAACTCAAACTCATCCAAATCCCCCGACGAAAAGCGCAAGTACAAGCAGATCATGGACGACGTTGAGAGCCAGGCACCCCATGGAGATCAGGAGATCGAGGCCGCTAGAGATTTCCCGTGTTGGCTCATCATGGTGGTCGCGGTGCTCGTCGGTGCCTTCATCGCCGCACCCGTTTCCATCCCCTTCTGCATGATCCACGCCCATTACACCGTCGCCGTAGATTCTGTCTCCAGCACTGACCCGACGACAGGCCTCTCGTTCAACCTCACCCTCGGCGTCGCCTCCCAAAAGTTACAGGTCAGAGGCGTGCATTATGCCCGGCACATACATGGAGGTGACCTACCGTGGCGTTCAGATCGCCGCCAGCGCGCCCGAAAGACGGCGGATATGCGCTAAGCCACGAAAGGCGGTGGAGCAGCATGTCCTCGCAATGGCCACCACAGTTCCCTTAGGGAACGTGTTGGACAGTCTTGCGGCGGACTTGAAGAGAGGGGTGGCGGTGTTTGATGTCACATTGCACCTACCAGCAGGGTCATATGACTTGAGGAATGCATGGGTATCAGGCTGCAACGGTATGCTGGTTGGTCAGGGCGCTGTGGCGTGTGAACCTCTCTTCTAATAATTGTCTGCTTAGCTAGAAAATAGTAAGTTGATACGAGAATTTTTTTTTACGTATAGTTAATCTGAGTAGTATACATGGATGATCTAGTTATCAACTCATCGATCAGTGCATCGTCAAAAGAGTGTAAACCCCTCTACTTTCTTTCTTGGAACTATCTGTTGCATGTCGTACATCTTTCGATCGTGCGCCTGTTTGTTCTCTCGATTGTGGTTAGCTAACAATTATCACAATTCTATTTTTTGTCAAGCGATGTTTTCATTGGTAAACTAAAAAGAAAATATATATCAAATCATGAATATTAAAACAAATGCTAGCAACAAAGACCCACTATACTTACCATGCTCACTGAAACAAGGGATGAACTGGAACAAATGTTAAATATACAATAATGTTTTTAAACACTAGAAGACCTAAAATCCGACTAAAAAAGGACCTAAAATCATTTTAACCAACACGGCTGATCTGGCAGGGGGGAACAACAACACGAGCATTGTATTCTAACCAACTGAATTTAGTCCAAGCATAGATGCCATGTGGTGCACCTAGTTCGGAGATCATCGGCAGTGACTCCAACATGCCTATATCCCCACACGATGACCACCATGTCATGCATGTAATTTCCACCGCACAACCTTAGTAACTTGGAACATACGTGTCGGGCTCCACATGTGCTAGTATGACGCTCACGAAGGCAATGCGGAGGGTTTTTTGTTTAGGCAAGCCCGCAAACTTTATTAATGTGTCATCACATTTACAAGGACGAATAAAAGGTCACCAAGCTGGCCTAATCAAACATGTCGGCCAACCCCTAAAGTAAGTGCATGCTTATCAAGATTGTGGGCATCAGCATTCGAGTTTCTAAACTCATGAATAAATGAACAAGAATTGAAAAAAGAGAGTACCTAGAACTCATCTAGATGAGACGTAATTTGGTCTCATTCACCTGGAAAACAAGAACGGATACAACCCACATCAGTACAGATGTATCTTATAGCATCACATCCAATGGCTATAAAAGGTGAATGAGACCAAATTAAATCTCATCTAGATGAGGTCTAGCAAAACTGTTGAAAAAACTAGCTCTATCTATTATTTCATGTATCACTGCACCATACGGTGATGTGCTTCCTTCCTTGATTGCTTCAACTGCCACTTTGCAATCCGATGCCACTACGATCTTGGCTTCGTATAAGTAATCTGCCAATGCTTGCGCTTCTCTGATTGCCAATGCTTCGAGAGTTGTTGGGTCACCAATGTAGCTTATGCACATTGCCGAAGCTCCGAAATATGGACCTGTTTGGTCTCTGCACACAGCAGCTACAGACCCGTGGCCTCAGCCCTTGCTACGGCTGCATCTACGTTGATCTTCACATGGCCCTCGGGAGGAGGAAGCCAATGCCTTGGTCTTGGTGCTGGCGCATGGGCCGTCTAAGAGGGTGTTTCTTTCCAGAGACTTATTGGTTCAGGGACTTAAAAAGTCCCTATAAGACCCATCTAAACCAAACAGGAGGGACTTATAGGGACTTAAAGTGGGCATTTGCGACTTATGAAATAAGACTCTTAAGGAGGGACTTATAGGGACTTATAGTTGTAATATGGTCTTTTAGTCCTTGTTAAGTCCCAGGAACCAAACAGGTAGAGACTTTTTAGGGACTTGGGACTTATAAGTTGGGACTAAAAAAAGTCCAAGGACTTATAAACCAAACAGGGCCTAAGTGGTTCATGGTTTCGGCAAAAGCTTTATCTCATCCAAGTATGAATTGATGAAACAATGTGTTGCATATGGAGTCTGGAAAATATCTTCATGGATAACTTTCCGGCGAGCCGCAAAGATTGCGCATACGGTAACAATCATCCGTGTATAAACTTGCAGCTGCATCGTCTCGCTCATTGCAAACAGCCACCCCTTGGCATCCGGGTTTTGGTTGGTGCACAGATGCTCAACTATGTCATCGTTAGATAGAGCCCAGATGCTTCATGCGAGTCATACTACAGCTAAGAAGGCTCGTCGACGACATGAAGATAGTATCGTCAACGACGACAGCACCCCGGTGAACCAGCCGCGGGCGACCAACATGTCCATGACTCGAGCTCGATCTTTACTAGGAACTTTTCTTTGATAAATTCGATCTCTACTGCTGCATGTTGGCCGTGGCCCATACGTCGGTCGTCTTTATATGTTGGAGTATACAATACAACGCAAATCCTAGCTACATGGACTCCGTCAACGGAGAAAATATGAACACATGCACGAGCTAATTTCCTTCGGGAGACCTTTGCACCGGTTATGATTCCGGTTTCCCAAAGGAAACTAGCTAGCGATACAACTAAACCGAGCTTTTTTCTCTCCATATATATAAGTATAAAAGACCTATTCTGCGGCTACGCGAAACTCAAACTAATCGAGACCCCAACGAAAATCCCGAGATGGACGACGTCGAGAGCCAGGAACCCCATGGACATCAGGAGGTCAGGGCCGCCATAGATTGCCCGTCTTGGTGTATCTTGGTCTTCTCGGTACTCTTTACCGCCGTCTTCATCGCATGCATAACCGTCCCGATCGAGTACTATAGGCTGCACGTCCAGTACTTTGTCGCGGTAGATTCTATCTCCGGTGCCGACCCCAAGACAGGTCTCTCCTTCAACATCACCCTCGGCGTCGCCTCGGGGAGCTACGGATCAGAGGCGTGCATCAACCCCGGCACGTACATGGAGGTGGCCTATGGCGGTGTCAAGCTTGCCGCTAGCGCGGCTGAGACACGGTTGCTCTGCGCTAGGCCGCGGAAGGAGGCGGAGCAGCACGTACTGGCAATGGCCACCGCGGTTCCTGTGGGGAACGTGTTGGACGATCTTACGGCGGACATGAAGAAGGGGTCGGCGGTGTTTGACGTCACATTGCACGTCCCGGCCGGGTCATATGGTGAGGAGTCGTCGTACGCGTGGGTTTCAGACTGCAAGGGCGTGCGGGTCGGTGAGGGCGCTGTATTGTGTGAATCTCCCAACCTATAGTTGTTAGCTTGGACCCTCTGTTCCTAAATATTTGTCTTTTTAGAGATTTCAAATGGATTATCACATACCGATATATATAAACATATTTTAGAGTGTACATTCATTCATTTTGCTTCGTATGTAGTCACTTGTTGAAAAATCTCTAGAAAGACAAATATTTAGAAACAGAGGAAGTAGAATAGTAGTTCCCCTGTATCACAATAGTGCATTATAAGTACTGTATATTTTAAAACGGAGAGTAGTTGATCTGAGATTTTTTTTCCATAGAATTGAACGTAATTTATATGGATGATCTAGTTATCAACTTTATCAACTCATCGATCAGTTGCCAAAAAAGTTTTAACCTCCTTGCTTTCTTAGAACAATCAATTGCATATTGTACATCGTCGTTAGCAAAATTTCCATGGTCTGTTTGTTTTCTTATTATGTTGGCAATATATGCCGCCCTCATGTTCTTTGGATATGATATCGAACTTGCCACCATCGAGACTGCTTGGCACGTGTGGTTCACTATATGAAAAACTGTACTCGCTACCAAGGAGGGCATGCGCCAATGCCATCTTCTTCGGTGGCCTAGCCAGGCTGGGCCGTCGTACAAGCACACCGCCCTAGATTCATCCGGCCGCTGCCGAAAACCACCTGATGAAGACCTCCACTTGATCCTGCATCTCCTTCTCCAGCCATAGCAGACTTCCAAGACCTCAAGGCTTCACCAGCAAAGTGCCTCTGAAACTAGACCTCCCCGTCATCGCCGACGTCGCAAGGGCTTTGCCTGGCGACACGCCCTTGCTGCGGCGGCGAGAGGGGTTGGCATCGAGAGGCGGCTAGGGATTCGTCATCGCCTACCTAGTCGCCTCTCTTCAGAAAATGTTTTTTGTTCTTACACGTTTGAGTGTTGGATTTAACCATTAATCGTGGTTGTTGTAATAACTTGGTTATAGTTAGTTAACAATTATTGGCGACTAGTATATGTTTACCCACTTGTCGCATGTTTGAATTCCTTGGCTGATAGGGTTTGTTGTGACAACTTTTTTTTCAACAAAATGTGTTCAAGTATACCGAATCAACTAAATACAACTGATAAAGTAAGCTGGCAAACACGAGCATACAGACCTATGATGATAAAAACCAAAAGTTACCCAATATCTATGTTAACATCTCACTATCACAGCGCCAGATCACCATTCACCAATGACAATTTTCGTTTGCATCTTGATGTTTTTATATGCATTCGATGAGAATAACTGTCAAGAGTAAACAGACTATCGAGACAAGCTTTCGTTCCAACTTATATATAAAGCAAACCACCATGTGCAGACAATAAATCCAAGTACATGAGCAGATTAATGGAAGGAAGGTTGACCCGGCAATTGTAATTTTCTCTATGGTTTTGAGACACCGTCGTTTCCGTTGCCACACATATTGTTGACAATGCTAGAAGTGTTACTATTTTTCCTTCCTCATAATAGATAATATAACAATGGCGCTTAGTTTCTTTGATTTTACCCGGCTCTAGAGTTCAACTGCATGCTCTAAGCATAAAAATAGTGTTTGCACCTTATTTATTCATATTGTGCACATGCTCTAAGCCTAAAAATAGTGTTTGCGCCGTATTTATTCATATTGCGCATGTTACTTGCGAAACTCTATGGATAGATAGATGATCGACCAATCGAAGTCCAGATTAACCAACACATACTCACATAGCCCAGTCTAGGTATGCGTGCATGTGTACATTAGAGCATGGTTAACAATATAACCAGTTGCTAGCTATATGTTGTTGCATGTCATCTATATATACTCAATCTTAAAGCCACACGTATAGTATTTAGCTATAATATGTACTATTTTATTAATATATGACCCACCTCTCTTAGAGATTTTTAGATCATGTGCTGCAGCTGTTTGTTACTCTATAGTCCACTCCTCTTCCTCCTTTTATCTCTCCTCGAACTCAATAAAAATATAGTATTTAAATATTATATCTGGCTTACATCACTTTATTACACTTGCTCTTAGGTCTGCATAAGCGAGCTGGGCTCAAAAAATAATGATAGGCCTGGCTAGAGGATGGGGCGTTTTGGAGCTCAGCCGCCATGGAGCCGAAATTTTTGAAAGATAAAAAAATTAAAAAATTCTCAATTTAAAAAACGAAATATGTATATGGCAACCGTGTGGCAGATTGCGAAACTGCCACACGCATCCAGCGCCGTATTCTTTCCTTTCCCGCACGCCCTCCCCGATTTTATCGGACACACCCGCTCGTGGCTTCCTAATTTTCGTAATCGTCAATTATGGCCCACGCGCCTTCTCAATTTTCGGCAAAAATAATGCTTGGACTAGGATTTGATCTCTGGTCTGCAGATAATCAACAAAGAGAGCTAACCACCTCACCTATGACACTCATTGTTGAGCAAGCTAACGAAAATACTGCTTTTGACATGTTTGTGGTAACTTTGATCATTGGGAATAAATTTATTGAACCCGCCCCCGGTAATTTCTGTAAATAGCACCATAACATTCACGCCATAGACCTGACAATTTAGATACAAACATCGTGGTGACTTTAACAATTGGGGAAGACAAATGTGAAAAAAAAATACCCGATAATTTATGTGTAAATAGATGGTAATATACACAACGCACATCTGATAACTGAGGTAGAAACACCATGGTAACTTTGACCGTAGGGATTTTTTTAAAAGATACTCCGGTATCTCCTGTGTAAAATAGCACGGTAGTATACCTCCCTCCCCTAGCATTTTTATGTGTAAATAGCATGAAAACATATGCACTGTGATAACTATAAATTTTGTGTAAATAGCATGATATTTTAAGCACTACGGGCTTGATAGGTTACCTAGAATCACCATGATAACTTTTTGTCCCGAGAAAAAGTTGTTCAAAACATCCCCAATATTTTTTGTGTAAATAACATGATAATATAAGCACCGCATAACCGATAACTTGCAATATAAACATGATGGTAACTTTTTTACCAAAGGAAACTAAGTTGTTAAAAACATACACTCGCCTCGCGCGTGGGCCTCTTGGATGAACATAACACATGGCGTGCCACAGGAAAGTCACATAATGTTTAGTGTCATGAGGGGCACACGTGCTATTGGCGTGATAAGTTACGCAAAAAACATCGTGGTAATTTTTGACCTATGGAAAAAGCTACCGAAACACACCCAGGTTTTTAGGTGCAAGTACCATGATAATATACGAACTGTAGACCCGGTAACTCATGTACAATCCATCATGGTAACTTTGACCAGGGGAAGGTTGATGTACATATACTCTGATAACTTATGTGTAAGTACCACGGTATTTTACACATCAAAGACCTTATAACTTGTGTACAAAACACAGTGGTAACTTTAAAGGGATGTAGTTGTTGAAGCATAGATACCTGATACGTTTTATGTAAATAGCACGGTAAGTTATGCAACACAGGCCTGATAACTTGCATACGAATACCATGATAACTTTGTCCTGAGGAGAAATCATGTGGTAGACGTGAAGAAATGGCAGTTTTCTCGGAGATGGGTGCCTGAGATGTGCGGGAGAAGCGGGTTTCTCGGGCAAGCCTCAGTTGGGAGGAGGCAAGGTCAAAGGACGAGGGGTCGTGTGGTACTTTAAAATGAAAGAAATAGAGGTGTGGCAGTTTTGCTTATATGGCACACGTGTGCCAAATATCACAGTCCTTTAAAAAATTCTGAAAACAATTGTACAAGTAAACATGGATGTGTGTAAAATTTCAGGATGAAATACCTTGTAATGCAATCTATGCAAAAAAAAACATGAACTTTAAGGATGAATAGTGCATCTACTAAAAAGCCGTAAATTTGTTTTTTTAGCAGTCATTTTACCGTATATCATCCTGAAAGTTGACACACTTGTGCAGTTGTGCATTATGTGTATATAAGTACATGAGTACTTTTTAAAATGCTTTAGCGTACAAAGTTGAATTTTGATCATTGAGGCCAAGCTCCATTGAGCATTATCGTTGGCTAGAGCTTGTTAGAGGCTCGCACGAGCCAAACTTAGACTCTGGTGGCACCTAGCTAATTTCCTTTGGGAGACCTGCGTACGTACGTAAGTACGTACTAATTAGGTATATATACCATTCCGGATTCCCTAAGGCTACTAACTATCGTACCGGCACAGTTTAAACTAATCCAAACTAGTTCCCTATCAGAGACGTGTGCCTATCGATCTTTTTCTCCGCATATAAGTAGGCCACGCCAAACTCATCCAAACCCCCAACGAAAACCGCAAGTACAAGGAGATGGACGATGCCGAGAGCCAGACACCCCATGGAGATCCGGAGACCAATGCCGCCAGACGCTACCCGTGTTGGCTCATCGTGGTGATGGCGGTGCTCCTCGGTGCCTTCATCACCTTATGCTTTTTCATGCCCTACCTTAGGATCCACGCCCGTTACACCGTGGCGGCAGATTCTGTCTCCAGCACCGACCCCAACACAGGCCTCTCGTTCAACCTCACCCTCGTCGTCGCCTCCCAAAGTAACTGGTCAGACGCGTGCATTAAGCCCGGCACACACATGGAGGTGACCTACCGTGGCGTCCAGATCGCGGCCAGCGCGCCCGAAAAACGGTTTATCTGTGTTAAGCCATGGAAGAAGAAGGAGGAGAAGGTCCTCGCAATGGCCACCACGGTTCCTGGAGGGAACGTGTTGGATAGTCTTGCGGCGGAGATGAAAAGAGGCGTGGCGGTGTTCGACGTCAGATTGCACCTGCCAGCAGGGTCGTATGACATGATGCCTGCGTGGGTGTCAGGCTGCAAGGGTATGCGGGTTGGTCACGGCGCTGTGGCGTGTGAATTCCCCATCTAATAGTTGTCTGCTTAGCTAGAATAATATTAGTTGATACAATATTTGTTTTTACCCGTATACTTCATTTTTTTAGGGGAATTGTATACTTAATCTGAGTAGTATATATTGATGATCTAGTTATCAACTCATCCATCAATGCGTTGCCAGAAAAGTGTAAACCTCTTTGCTTTGTTTTTGGAACTATCCGTTGCATGTCGTACATCTTTCGATCGTGGTTTTTAGAGTTTCTAAATCCTGTTTGTTCCCTCGATCGTGGTTAGCTTAGTTTCTAAGCCTGTTTGTTTCCTTGTTTTTTTTTTTGCATGTAAAAACTTGTATTACTCAACCAATATCAGGATCAAAATCAACTCTGCTAAGATCAAGCGCTCCTGGTGGACCAGATCCCAACCACACTACAATTCTCTTTTTGGTTCTAGCAAAGTTTGCCAAATAATCTGCTACAACATTTTGGCTACGATTAATACAAGTAATACAATCCCTCAAAATACAAGTAATACAAGTTTTACGGTTCTAGCAAAGTTTGGCCCAATTCTGAGGCAGAGCAATCCACTTACAAGCATTCTCATCCTTCTTCAAAGTTTTTTGAGTTTCAATAGAAGTCAACACAACAGGCCCGTTTCCTTTGATTGGATCGAAGATAAAATCCAATTTAATGCTCATCATAGAATTTAAGTAGCTTTTTTTAGAAAAGGAGGATGACCCCCGGCCTCTGCATCTGGGCGATGCATACGGCCACTTTATTATTATTCTCACAAGACCTTACAAAGCCATACAACAGTAAGACTAAAGCCACCGTCTAAGCAACAACTGTCGCCTAATACCAAACAGACATCGCAGCCAAACCTAAACATCTAAGACCTGAGGTCCCAACCAGGACGCCTGCCAGGTATGGGGCACCTACCAGTCCGGCGTACTCCTCAACCAGGACGCCTGCCGGGTATGAGGCCGCCGCAGCCACGTGCCATCAATCCATCTTCAGAGCTGTACTGTTGCATGAACCGTGCCAGGTCTCTCTGCCATCGACGCCACCACGACGCCAGACAGCGCCACCATCCTGCGCTCGTCCATCATTACACGCCCACCGGCGAGACCCCCACTGCTCCATGCCGCTGAGACCCGCCGTTGTCGACGTGCCAGATGCCACGCCGCTCCTCCGACGCGAACAACAAAAACAGGAAACGCCCTAAAGATACAAGGGGCACTCTGCACAGCAGGAAAGCCGTCGCGAGCAGCTGCAGAGAGCCAGCCGACGGCCAAAGCCCCCACCTTCATCAACCCACACCCGAATCCTAGCTCCCCAGGCAACGCCTCCAAGGAGGGGATGACGCCCATGGCGCCACCGTTGCCCAATCCAGGCCGGATTTTGGGTTTTCACCCGGGAGAGGACCGGAGGTGGCAGGAATAGGGACCACGACACCGCCTTCAGGAAGGATGCGTCGCCCGAAGCCGACGCCGCTGTCGAGCCGAACCAGCCGGCCTAGGGTTTCCCCCGGTCCCAATCTGCACCACCATCCCCAGAAGCACCGGATCCAGCAGCAGCCGCCGGCATCAAGCACAAAGGGGAAGGAGCGGGAACGAGGGAGCAGCAGGCCTCCAGATCTGGCAAGGACGAAGGCCCCCGAACTGCCGCCGCCAAGCGCCGACGCCCCACCACCCGAGCGGTCGAGGACGCCGGGCAGAGTCCCCGCGCACACCGTCCAGGGCGCGAACGGCGGCGCTACACCAGCAGGGGCCGCCGCCCCGTGGATCCGGATCTCCGCGAAAGGGACGACGAAGGCCTCGCCGCCACCGTCACTGGTGGCCACACGGGCTTGCCCGGCGCCCTCCTCGGGTAGCGGCGAGGAGGGGTAGAGGAGATGTAGGTGGCGGCGCTCGAAACCCTAGTCGCCGCCCGAGTCGCCCGAGCGGGCGACGCGGGGGCCGGGAGGGAGGAGGGGGAGCATCAGCCGGTTGACAGGAAACTTTTAGAAACTTCGAGGGGCGGAACTGGTTTGAGGTGGACTGCTTCATTCCTGACATGCCAACAACGCCATAGTGTAAACAGTAGCATGCAACATACATTTTCAGACAAAGGTTGCAGCGCATGCAGCAGCCATTCTGGACCATTGTGATGTACATCTCCCAGATTTTGCAATGGCCAAATAGTACTCATACAGCTCCACAAATTAACTGAATTTTGGCATCTACGCAACGCATGGAAGGTGTGCTCCGGCTCTCTCTGGCAGATCGGACACATATCTGATTCCTCCAAACATCTCTTCTTCTTATTAGGCCATGTTGGGAGTGAGTTAGTGGCCACACACTATGCAAAAAATTTAACAATCGGGGGTACATTTGTTTTCCATATAAAATCCCAACACCTCCTTGTACCATCAGAAGAAGAACTTGATGTTGATTCAGATGACCTAACAGACTATCAAAAGCAAACTTACAGGCCGATCATACCGAGAAAGATCCTAGACGCCCCGGACCCCAAGCAATAGTATCATCCAGCTGCCTTGGTGAAGCCCGAACTTTCAAGATCTCCTCAACGTCACAAGGGTAGAAGTAGGTCTCCAGCAGATTTACCTTCCAATAACCATTAGGATTTAACAAGCCAGAAACAAAACGGAACCTGCACACGCCTTACGGAGATATAGGTTTATATGAATGCGGCCTTGGTATCCAGCTGTCACGCCATATTTGAATGCTGCTGCCATTGCCAACTCTCCATATCAACCCCTTCTTCAACAGTTCTAGACCATAGCTAATAGCTTGCCAAGACAAAGAAGGATTACCCCAAAAAAATGTGTCCTCAAGTTTCCCGTTTGGATAGTTCCTAGCTTTCAAAATCTGAGCACATAAACTGTTAGGCTTGTCTAGAAGTCTCCAACGCTTGCCTAGCTAATAAAGCGCTTGGTTGAACAAACGAAAATCACGGAATCCCCCCCCCCCCCCCCCCCCTTTTTTATTTTTTGGCTGCTGCAGTTCATTGGAAATCCCTGTTTGTTCTCTTGATCATGGTTAGCTAACAATTATCGCAATTCTATTTTTTGTCAACCGATATTTTCATTGGTTAACTAAATAGGAAAATATATCAAATCAAGAATATTGAAACAAATACACTAGCAACAAAGACCCACTATATATACTTACCATGCTCACTGAAACAAGGGATGAACTGGAAAAGAAATTACATATACAGCAATCTTCAAACACTAGAAGACCTAAAATCCAACTAATAAAAAGACCTGGACACGGCTGATCTGGTGCGAGGGGAACAACAACTCGAGCATTGTATTCCAACCAACTGAATTTAGTCCAAACATAAATGCCACGCTGTGGACCTAGTTACTGGATCCAACAAGCCTATACCCCCACACGATGACCACTACGTCATCGCCGTAATTGCCACCGGCGAACAAGCTTACAATCACTTGGGATAATTAAATTCAAATACTTTTAAATATTATTCATATGTTTTAACCCCTAACTCCAATTTTGTCATGTAATGAATTAGAAAAAATGTGTAGAATACGAATATGATGTTGTTTTATATATTAATATTTTTTTTAAATGTTGTCATGTTAAAATAAAGGACGTGGACTTATTGGGGTCTTGAGTCATGGTTACTGTGTTAGGGGCATGTGGTATTTTTTTTCTGTCGTTGCAACGCAAGTCTCTTTTACTAGTAAATTCTACTTTTTTTTGCGGGTGTACTAGTAAATTCTACTTCATCCGTTCATAAATGTAAGTCTTTGTAGAGATTTCACAAACTACATATGAATGTATATAGACATATTTTAGAGTGTAAATTCACTCATTTCAATCCATATGTAGTCCATAGTGAAATATCTAAAAAGACTTATATTTAGAAACGGAGGGAGTATATCTCTAGAAATGTTGGCTGTGGGTCGTCTTTATTTGTCCGAACGCACCGACCATACAACCAAAGTTTGTGCCACGCACGAGCAGGTCGGTAGTCTAGCTATAGTACACGTACTCTGTCATTGGACTCTGGTGGCAGCCAGCTAATTTCCCTTCGGAGACCTGCGTACGTGTACGTATACAATTCCGGAGTCACGATGGATACAAGCTAGCGATACAATTTAAACTATCCAAACTAATTTCCTACGGAGACGTGCCTATCGATCCTTTTCTCTCCATATATATACAAGTAGAAACCTCTTCTTCGGCTACGCCAAACTCAAACTGATCCAAAAACCCCAACGAAAACAAGCAGATGGACGACGTCGAGAGCCAGGCACCCCATGGAGACCGGGAGATCAAGGCCGCCAGACACTGCCCGTTTTGGCTCATCATGGTGGTCGGGCTGGTCGTCGTCGGCACCGTGATGGCTTTAGGCGGTTTCCTCCAATACGGGTACTACGGTATCAATGCCCGTTACACCGTCGCGGTAGATTCTGTCTCCGGCACCGACCCCAAGACAGGCCTCTCGTTCAACCTCATCCTCGGCATCGCCTCCCAAAGTTACGGGTCAGAGGCGTGCATTAACCCCGGCGCATACATGGAGGTGACCTACCGGGGCGCCCACCTCGCCGCCAGCGCGCCCGAAACACGGCCGCTCTGCGCTAAGCCACGGAAGGCGGTGGAGCAGCATGTCCTCGCAATGGCCACCACGGTTCCCATAGGGAACGTGTTGGACGGTCTTGTGGCCGACATGAAGAGAGGGGTGGCAGTGTTCGATGTCACATTGCAGTATCAGTCGGATCTTATGGCGAGCCTTGCTCCGGTGCACCCTCCTAATTCAATTTTCTAGGGGTATTCTTGACCCCCATCATTTATTTTTTTCTCCGACCCGCCGCTGCCCATATCCAAGCCCCGTATAACCCATATGACCCATACGTATGTATATGGTGACATCTCGAAAAAAAAAGATGACACGACCCCACGACCAGGTAGGACCTGCCGACAGCCGATCCATCAATCACGCAGCTCAATCAATCACGCAGCTCCATCATTCACGCAGCTCCTCCATCATTCTGGTGAGGTTCTTTAGGAATATCGGCGGCGGCGATCTTATCGCCGGCGATCTCGTCCGAGAGCGCGCGCGGCACCGTCGTCAACCTCCAACGCTCGCAAGTACCGCATCTCGTTTCCTCACGTTTGTCTCGCTCGCGGCAGCATCAAACGAACTGCCACTGTTTTTGTCGAAGTGGTTAACCTAGTGGGGCGGGTAACCTAGCTTTCTGGCGGTCCAGGCCATCGCAGATCTTGTTCTGGTAGTGCTGCTCGTCATGATATACACAGTGATCACGCGGGCTAAAGTGGGTTCCTTCTTTCTAGGGTTAACCTAGCGTCGGTTGCCGCCGGTTGTGTGCACGACGGATCCGTTATTTGATGCGGCGGCTTAACTACGTATCCGGCGATCCAAAGTAATCACGACTGGTGCCGTGGGCTAGGAATCCGGCGGCGCATGTTATCACGGGTAGCGCAGCTTCTCGCGATCCAAAGTGATCACGTACTGGATTCGTGGGACGTACCTTAACGCCGCTCGGTGTGGAGAGGGGGAGGATCCATGGCTGATCAGAGGTCGTTGGCGTCGGTTGTGTGCACGATCTGAACGCCCTCAGTTGGGGCGCTCTCCGGTTGGGGTAGTTTATTTAACATCCGTGATCGTGCGCTAGGTGTTGTATATGTCAGCATTGATAATGTTTGCACATGCGATGATACATATTAATTGTTGTAGGAAATGGCGGACGATGAGTTAACTGATATGATGTATGACATGGAGTTTGGAGAAGTGATGAAAGACTGGATAGAAGATTGATCAGATGATGAAAATTCAGATCGTGGAGATAGGTCAGAGAATGGGAACGTATTGGAAGATCTTAATGTGAGTCGACATGGAGTTTGGAGAAGTGATGAAAGACTGGATAGAAGATTGATCAGATGATGAAAATTCAGATCGTGGAGATAGGTCAGAGAATGGGAACGTATTGGAAGATCTTAATGTGAGTCGCATTATCATGTTGTAATTTTTTGGTGGCATCCGACAATATTATATTTTGAAAATTTATAGATGGATGAACATGATGATGGTCAGGAAAACAATGAGCATGATGATGGTGAGGAAAACAACTCGGAGATCTCGAATGAGGATTACATTAGTCAGGTATGGAAGTGGAATTTTTTGTTGGCATTCATGCAAGTTGAATAAATTCTAGAATATTATATTATAAGTACTTATGTATTTGTGTTATATTTTTCAGCTCATTTCCGAATGTCATAATGCGTACGACTATTAGGGTGAATCCGACGCGGAGACAGGCCTTGATGTCGAATCATTAGCTGCACTTGATTCTGGGGAGTCGCAATCGTCGGTCATCATGAGTGAGGTATGTATGTAATGAATGTTGTATAGAAGTAATGTTATACCATCATGAGTGAGGTATGTATGTAATGAATGTTGTATGGAAGTAACTGTTTTCATGGCTATGTTATGATTGTGTAGGTGACAGAAGTTGAGGGGAAAAAGAATGTCCAAGATACTGCTAGTGCAGATGATAAGAGGGATATTTTCATGCAGATAATACAAAAGACTTTTACGTCTCATGAGGCTGCATATGATTTTTACAACAGCTATGCTAGAGAAAATGGTTTCAGCATTAGAAAGAATAGGGTCAGGTATACCAAAACCAAGTCACGTCATATGCGTTATAGGCGGTTTGTTTGTTCCAGACAAGGAAAACGTGATAGCAGGTTGCTAACCGAGGAAGGACACAGCCGTAGGCTCAGACCCGAGACACGCTGCCACTTCGAAGCGCACCTGACCGTGAAGTTTGACCAAAAGCATGGGGTTTGGTATGTTGATAGTTTTGAGGACAAGCATAGCCATATCTTGGTAGGACCGGACGAGGTACCTTTTTTTTGGTCCCACAGAAAAATCAAAGAGTACTAGAGAGCTGAGATACTGTCCATGGGAGCTGCAGGGATTAGAATTCACGACATGATGGATTCGTTCATCATCAAACATGTATGGTACGGCGGTGTTGGTTTTACCAGGCGTGAAATATACAACCTTTGTGCCAGGGAGAAGAGGAAGCTGCTTTCAAAAGGTGATGTTGCCACAGTTATAGGCATCTTGGCCAGTAGGAAACAGAGGGATCGTAGCTTCTATTTCGAGTACAAGCTAGACAAGAAAGGACATATGAATAGGATGTTCTGGTGTGACTCCCAGTCTCGTCATGACTATGAGGACTTTGGCGACGTGCTTATATTTGACAGCACGTACAAGATGAACCGGTATGGTATGCCATTCATACCCTTTGTTGGTCTTAACCATCACCGGAAGACCACTATTTTTGCTTGTGCCATAGTTTCGGACGAGACCGAAGAGACATATGCGTGGCTGCTGGAGACTTTTTTGAGGTCCATGTGTCAAAAGATGCCGAAGAGTGTTATCACGGACGCCGACGCTGCGATGATCAAGGAAATTCGCCAAGTCTTGCCAGACGTGTGGCACCATATATGTACGTGGCATATAGAAAAAAATATGAAGATTCACCTCAGTCACAAGTCCTTGAAGGAGTTCCGAACTCTTCTGTACTACAGCACGTCCACGGCCACGTTTGAGGAGAGATGGCACGCGTTTTCCAAAAGATGGCAGTCGGAAAAAACAGTAACATGGTTGAGACGGATGTATAAGAAGAGGAGACCGTGGGCCGCGGCTTATCTGACAGAGAGTTTTTGGCTTGGCATGAAAAGCAACCAGAGGAGTGAAAGTCTAAACTCATGCCTTCACCTCCACCTAGACGGTGAAATGACCCTGGTGGATATGATTTTATACTATGAGAACGCCGTTGTACGTATCCGTGAGAATGAGGCACGAGATGATTGCACGGCCTCACAGAGTGTACCGGTGGCAGTTACTAGCTCGAGGGAACTTGAGATAGCTGCTTCTCACATCTTCACTCTAGCAAACTTCTATATGTTGCAAGCTGATCTTAGGAAAATTGGCGGCATGGAGATTGTAGAAATAAAGCTCGGAGACGGACCACAGCAGTACATCGTGGCCTAGAAGAATAACCGGAAGAGCCGTTTTTGGGTGGAGTACACTCCAGTAAATTCCGCAGAAACTATAAGGTGCAGCTGCAGAAGAATGATTTGAAAGGGTCTACCTTGCAAGCACATATTCCATGTACTGAAGTACTTGAATATATCTGAAATACCAAAGTGTTTAGTTCTTGTGCGGTTCACGAAAGACGCAAGGTTGGGACTGCCCGCGAGGCGCACAAGTGATCTGTTGGGATTTGGATGGACTGGAGCAGCTGAAAGAATGAAATATAGCCAGGTCAGTGTGTTGGCTTTAGAAGCTATGCATGCAGCATGCAAACAGCCAGCATTGTGGGATCAGTTATAGGAGAGTTTGAAGACCGTGATAGCTAAGAGCCATGAGTATGATCAGCTAAAGGAAAATTTGAGTAAGAAAACGGCTGATCTTAGTACTTGTGCAATTGAATATGTAGACGATGGTGAAGGCAACATAGTTGAAGTTCAAGATTCTATTAAAGTATCAACGAAAGGTGCAACTAAGGTAGATGAGAACCGCCCTATGTCGAAAAATGGTAGGCCACTTTCGTACGACGAGATCAGAATCAGGTGCGGTGCATGCAAATTGCTAGGGCACACTAAACACAACAAGAAATGCAAACTAAATAAGAAGTAAGTTTTTGTACGCATTGTAGGTTATAATTGTTTTTAATTTGTCATTCATTAACTTATCCTGTTATCGTGTGCAGAAGTGTGGTGGGCGAAAAAGAGTAGAACAGTTGCTAGAGTTATGTTAGGATGAATTTAATCATGCAAAATGGATAGCATTTTAGCCATTGTAATGATGCCATCTTTTGTGTTGTCCACTCAAATTATATTATATTAGAAAACTAGACGATACCCGGCATGTTGTTGTGGGAATGTTTTGCAATATATTCATAGAGAAATGGTTACGTGTAACATGTATATGTTGTTGCGGGAATCTTTTGTTTGCATGTTGTAGTGAACCTTTCTCCATACATGTTGAATGACGAGGTGGCAAACTTGCATGTTAAGAGAAATAGGTTAGTGGTGGCTAGTTGTTTAGATATAGAAGATGTAATTATGTGTGGTAATAATTAATTTTTTTCACTCCTTTGGTTCAGCACCATTTAGATATGGAAGATACCAGCTCACGTTGGTCTATAGTATAGACTTCGTACCAAAAACCCACCATTTTCACCTCATAAAGAAAAGAAAACCCACCATTTTAGGGCTTGTAGTGTAACTCGGGCCGCTTGTCACGATGACATGGAGGGGGGGGGGGGGGTGACGGATGCCGTTAGACGGCGCGACCCACGGCCGCTTCCATTGCCGAGCCCATTTAACAATTTTTATTTTGATTACAGCTCGTTTAAATGGGCCGCGCTGGCCACCTGGTCGGGGCGGTTCTTCCCTCGCGATCTCCACGCGCGTTCTATCTATCCACTGCGACCGCCGCCGCCGCCACCAATCCACGTCTTGCCGCCGGTCACATTACGCCATGGTTTCGTGGAGCGACGAGTCGAGCTCTTCTTCGGATGGCGAATCCGTGACTAGCCTGCAGGTACGCTCCTACTATATAATCTCCAGATAGTGCTAGGCTTAGGGTTAGGGTTCTTCATTTCCGGTATTTAACGCAGGGCGTTGATTTGTGCATTATCTCTGTTGTTTCGTTTAGCTTCCTACGACTATCCCGTGCTATGAATGGAGTGGCGTTGCTCACGATCTGCCTTCTCGTTGTCTGCATCAAGAACCTTGCGTCAGGCTAGTTGCTTTTGATTCCTTGGACACTGGCAGACGTTTTCTTGCCTGTGGTCAGAAGGTATGTTGTTCCGTACTGTAAATATATGTTTACATTACCTCGTGCTCGACTTACTTCGCGGTAATCCATTTATCTGCCAAAAATTGCATACAATTTCAATTAATTTGTGCATTTACAAATTCCGTATTTATGTTGTCTTTTTCATGGTCTAATATTTGTTTTAGCATATAATAGCATATACTTGTAGTTAATTGGGGCCTAATAGCATATACTTGTATTTATGTTTTGTATATCATTGCATGCTACATTTTGTGTTTATATGATTGAGACCATATTTTTAGTGCATTGCATGTAATTGTGTTGCATTTGTGCATATATGATTGAGACCATATTTTTTCATACTGTAGGAAGAAGTGAAATGTAACTATGTGGAATGGGTAGACCCGGAGTGGTCAGTGGCTACGAAGTTCTGCCTGAGAGAACTGTGGAGCATGTATGACGAGAAGTTGAGACAGAATATTAAGAATGCTGAAGACAAATGCATGTTAATTGGAGAAAAGAGGAGGACGGAGGAAGAGCTGAGATTTTTCAAAATGGACTTTGCTAAACTGGTGGCCGATAAGGAGGATGCTCTCACGCAGTTGCGCAATGCAAGATTGTCACTTAGCGATCTCAAAGAGGAGCCGGAGAAGAATAAGATGGCAGACCATGGTTGTGCCAATCTACATCAGGTCCTGAGGGTAAAGGCTGAGAAAGACCGGGACCGGGTGGTGCTAGAGAGAGACCAAGTGATGAGAGAGAGGGACCAGCTCAAGCAAGAGAAGAAAAAACTGGAGTATATTATTGCAGATTTTCTCAAACAGAAACATGGGTATGTTGATAAGATCAAGAAGCTGAAGGAGATTTGTGATGAATTTTAAGTATGTTTTGTGGTTTATTGTTGAACTGAATGATCAAGTCCTATCTGCATTGTGGCCAGTTCATTTGTGTAAGGTCTAAGTATATTATATTAACCAATAAATTATATCACTTTCGAAATAGTTTTCTCTTGTTTGACCTGCATCCTAATGCGGGTTCTCGGCTAAGAACTGAAATTCTTTTGCCCCCACCGGAGCTCTAAATCGTACTGATCAAGGGGGCGAAAGAATAGTTGATCATGTGATTGATGGTGCTACTGATCCTGATCTTCATGATGTAGAAAAGGAAAAGGCTAACAAAAATGTAGCAAAAAAGAACTGTGCAACGTGATTGGAAGCAACAGATAACGCCAAGGGAGTCTGGCGCAAGACATGAGGAAGATCCACCTGCGGACGCTGATCTCGAGAGATCCAGCGGCAATCATGCACACGGGATCCCAGGCGGATCTGCCTACTCCACCAACCGCAGGATACACGGGTGGCCCGTCTGCGTCCGACACGCGGGCTGTCTCCGCCGAGCGGTCGGGCAGGTCCGGACCTGGCGCATCGCCCCGCGCCAACTGGCGCTCGTCGACTGGGTCGCCCGCACGGGGACCAGATCTGTCATTGTCTCGGGCGCTGGATCCCACACCAGATGGCACGACAGCCGAGGTTGATTCTCAGGCAAACAAAAAGGAATTTATCATGTTTTTCTTATTGTTGAATAATGCCAAATCAAATCAAAAAAATATGGAAAAGTAAAAAGGAAATGAATTACTCTTCCATGGAAGAAAAGAATGAACACAACAGCAAAAAACATTAAGGTAGAACAAATGAAGGGAAGCAAAAATTTATTGGTACCAAACGTATAGTCTAACTGTATTACGAATACACAAGTATGTGTGAGCGACCAAAAATCCACACAAAATCCATGGTATCGTGCTTATTACATGAATGATTGAAAATCAAAGTTGTCCATGCCGGGAAACGTGCTTCCGGACTTAAAACAAACGACTAAAACTAGAATCTTGAATCATGTATGATGTCTTCACGCCTTGCTTTTCTTTGCGATGTCGCGGATTTTGTTCTTCACACATTCGAGCGTGTTGGTAGGTGAGAGAACCAACTCGGCGACGAGACGCCTTCTCCTTGCATTAACCATGGCCTTCAATTTTTAGAACAATGTTTAATGAATAGAAGTTGGTATTATACAACAATTGTACAAGTGTATGAAAAGAGAGGATAAATTACCTGGGTAAAATCAGTGGTCCATCGATCCCCGTCCCAATGCTTCATAACTTCAATCACAAAAAGGCCACAAGAGTTCCTAATATATATGCAAACATTAGTCACCGTGCACACGAACATGTATTTCGTAAGTAGAAAATGATGAACCGTAACTCACCCGTCCTCTTGTAGTGGCATGTCGATCTGAGGTAAGAAAGGCCACTTAGTGACGTCTGGATATTTGCCAGGTGTAATCCGGTTTGCCTCTTCCATATCAATTGTTATTGCTAGTCGCTATTTGAAAGAAAGTAGTAGTGAGAAACCATATGACATTTCATATGAAGAATGCTCAATGTTGGGGAGAGTACCAGTGCTTTCACGGTGTCGAGAGAGAACTCGAGAGGATAGAGCGAATCAAAAACTCGGAATTCTTTCTTGCGGTTGTGCATCACCACGGTGATCCAGCGTGTATTGCCGACGTTCAACGGGAGAAACGACTAAAATGTGGAACACATTTGTAATAAGATGCAATTATGCTTGTTGAAATGAGTGTTAATGAACTAGTAAGAACATATCGTACTGCTCCAGCTCTGCTCAACGCACTATCCATGTTGTATGTCGACGGTTTAGGGTTGTCTCGTGCCTTAGCACTATCAACAAGGTATTTGGACCTCCAGGCTGGACAGAGGTGCCGATCATGACCAACGCGCAGAGCCAAATGTGTCTGATAAGCATCGATAATCTACGTAAAATAATAGAACATTTTATTTTGATAGGTGACACCTGGATTATGCACTTAAAAAGAAGGACATGGTAATAGATCTTACGTCATCCGCCAGCCATGTATGCTCAAGTACCGGTTGTATACTCTCCACAGTCACAGAGGTGCCACGTTCATTGTAGTAAACTCTTTTATTCATATTCTTCTCAGACCGAGTAGCTGCCTCCACAAACGTAACAGCAGCATCAATGAGTTCCGGTGTGAGATCGTCCTTAGCAGAGCCTTCCACGTCATTGTTACTAAACAGAGCTGCATGATAAATTACGAACATCACGAACGGTGAGTACATGAAATGGTAGTAAATTAAGCACTAAGATAGCTACTAACGGTACCTCTAGTTGTGGTAGTGTTGCCGGATGGCTTAGTACCACGAGCGCTTCGCTTGCTGGGCTTGTCAAGTTTAAAGGGGGATTCAAATTTCTTGGGAACAGTCCGTCGGCGCTTCCCGGATATAACATCGTCTTCTTTTGTGGTTGCTGCAGACTTTTTCCCCTTGCTCTTACCCACCATCTAGTCGATAGAACTTGCAGAAATGTCAATGTCGGACGATTCTGCTCGAGGAGAATTACCTACAACGGTGTTGCGCCGCACTCCGTTGTCTTGACAACATTTAACTTGGCAGGTGTTTTCTGGTTAACAAAGAAATAATGTGATAGGTTCAGTTAACGAAAATGAAGATGCATAATTGAGATAAATGAAGACAAATAAATGAAAACATACTACCTCATCATCGTTGTTCTTGTTGACAACATGCTCGTCAGGCTGTGTCAAATCAATCGTCGGCTCTAGACCGTCAGAGTCATCCTTGTAGACGAATTCTTTTTTTTTCTGGCGGACCATTCTCAAAGGAATCCACTTCTAGGTCTGCATCGTTGTTGCCGGAAACCGCAGCAGCCGCTGGCTTGTACATCACACCATTTTGGTTCAACTTCTCTAACAATCTCTGCATTACATAAAAAATATTAATTAATGTCGGCATGGTTTTGCAACTTCAAAAATGTTGTAAACATAGAATTAAGGGTGTGTCACCTCAGCTACTTGTTCCGGTATTTCCTTCATTTGGCTGTGTATGTAATCCATACACCGCTTCATGATGAGGTTCATCATCTCGTCCGCGTTTGAGGCTAACTTGGACTTCTTTGCCGCACCAACGGCGGGCTTCATTTTTGGCTTTTCTGGTTCAGGTACTTTGCACTCCTGCGCCCTATACTCCTTGGTTATGTTGTCTTCAATCTACATGTGAAATACAAGCATATGTGATCAATAAAAATATTAATACAACTAATTATGTTATATAAAAGATTTAAGAAGTACCCAACGTAATGAATTACCTTGATGTTACCACGGCCACGTCCGTGGTCATAATCAAACTTGTCTCTCCTTGAGGCTGCAGCTTCAGTCCAATTTCTCATTAGAGGTTCTATGGACAAGCTAGGATTGAATGCGCATTCACCTTCCAGAGGCTAAACCTTCTCCTAGTACAGGTACTGCATGAATATGAAAAATTACAGTTAGTACTATACAACAGGTAAATTAGCAATCATAATTTTTTTGCAATGGTACAAGTCTGAAAGGTGTACCTGCAGGAGAACTAAGTTCCCTCTCGGCAATTGGCGGAGGTGTTTGCCTTTCCTCACGTTGTGAAGGCAGTCCAGCAGAACCCGGAGGGTGAATGCATTCCAATTAATCTTGGATATACGCTTCACATCCTCCACCAATGCGTAATATTGCTTTGGTACAGTCTTGCTCGACATGGGAGCAAGAACTGTTCCAAGCAAGACAAGGACAACTCTCCGAAGGAAATCGTCGTCGGCAGATTTATTTTTTGTGATGTCCACAATCAGATCATCGATGACTATGTTACCTGTGGTCTTGCTCAGGAATTGAGGCGGCACTCGATCTTTAACATCCTCACCTTCCTCACCGAGAATACCTTCTGCCGACAGTCCGTGGTTCTCCAAGGCCAAGATGCACTCAACATCCACGGGACCGAGAGACACTTCGCCAACCAAGTCTTGTACAATGAATCTGCCCTTGCTAGGATCAAAAATCTCAACCATGTACCGGATCAGCAGTGTACGCATCTTCAGCTAAGGTATCTGAAGCATGCTACAGAGTGGTGTTTCGGCAAGTGCGGCCCGTTGACCGGAAGATAGACCGGCAATAAGTTTGCACCATTTTTCAACGGCGCAAACAATTTCTCCGTTCAATTCATCCATCCTGTTAAAAAAACATACATGGTTACAGTACCATAGATTATGTAATCAACTTTTTTCCTAACATATTGTTGCATAAAACATAATAATGGAATACACTATCCCACATTATATAGAAAACTATAGAACATAATTTATTCATGCTGAAACATTCAGCAGAGACACGTGCAACACATAAAATGACAGTTTAACAAGTACTTATTTAACCAATTAATTTCATAATCAAAAGTAACATTATTTATCTAATCATTTATTTTCATATGGTACTGTACAAATGGATATAAGAATCGGTGACAGTGCCTAATTAACAGTAAATCGAAAAGAAAAAAACGAAATTATGCATACTGGAACATGCATCAAACAAACATGCAACACATACAATATTAGTGGGCGTCTCATAGTTGCAACATGGATGTCTTAGGGCATTGCTATAACTTAAAGTGACTATGCTATAACTAACACTGATTTAAAATTATTGTTTATTCATCAATCCAACCTACAAGTGATAGACAACAAACAACATGCAGAAACTAATTTGCAATCGTAGGGCTATCTAATCTAATACACACACAAACAAATCTAGTGTCATAGGCTTATCTAATCTAATACACGCACAAACAAAAAAAATCTACTCCAACAGATGTAATGCGAAGATTATGCGCTAATTAATCTTAGTCTTATGGAATCTAACACATGCACAAAGAAAAGCATCATGGATGCGGTACGGTTGCCAACATACTGGATCGGTCGATGAAGATGGAAGTTGTCGGCGTTGTAACGTGGACGCAGTTCGTCCACGACGGCCAGCACGCGCTGACGATCTGGATGTTCTCGACGATCTTGGTGGAGTTGGGCCGATGCTAGGGACGCAGCTGTCGTCGACTCGGCGGTAGGAGCCGTCGTAGACGACATGAAAGACGATGCCGAGACTATATAGGAGGAGGAGGATCTCCTAGGTCGTCGTAACCACCAGGGAAAGTACGTCCGTGATCTTTGCCTTCCTTGGTTGAGGAGAGGCAGTACGTGCTCCTAAATTGAAGGGATAGGCTTCCCACGCTCGAGTTTTTTTTGTAGATTCCGATCCGGGAATTGTGTAACAAATCGCAGGTGCTCCTCTCTTTGAGCGACGAGGGGCTCGTTTCATGTACTTTTTTCTTTTCTTTTTCATATTACAAAATTTTGATATCAAATAATTATTTCAAGTCAACCAAATGGCCCCAAATTTTTTTCACACAATGGGATGACCATGGACATCATGCATGCCAATTCTAATCGATTTCCGACACTCGATGCATTTACTAGGATTTTGCCGGCGAAAAGAACCCGAAACGCTGCCCGGATGTGACGCAACGTTCGTTCGGTGTCAGGAATGGCTCACATGTTGCATGGGGGCCTACATTGGGAATCCTCACATGGTGCCAAAGTTTGGTGTCATTTCATGCAGGCCAGCACATAGCACATGTGCAATCACCATCATTCGGGTCTGCCGAAGGGGGAGCCCGAAGGACGTTGTTTTTCTGGACTCGACCAAATGGAATTTTGAAAATAGAATGAAAATTATATTTAAGAAGTGAAATAGAAGACAACATACATTCATGGAATTTTGATTTTTACAACTATAATAAGAAATAAAATACAAAACATATACTTCAATTTTAAAACTCTAAGAAGAAATAACAAAGAAAAAGTATATTTGATATACCTTTTTTGAAATAGGAAACGGAAAAGATATATTATAATAAAGATGAAACATATTATATTACATTTTTTGAATTTTAATAGTGCGAGAATAACTGAAGGAGTAAAAATATATTAGATTTTAAATTATTGTATAGATAAAAAGTTAATAAATATTTAAATGAATAAGTGAAATATAAGACATTAATTTTTCGTACACATTGAATAAGTGAAATATAACACATTGAAGCAGCTCGGTTTTAAATATGGTAATAATCTGCGCGCGGGTGAGGCTGGCCTGCGACGGCCCACCCGAATTAGGCCCAAGCGAGCGTCGCGCCGGGCACATCCCAGCGGTGCTGGGAGTTTAGTCCCACCTCGCCAAGCGAGGGGAGTTCGCACCGGTTTATATACCGGGCTGACCTTCCCTTTTCGAGTTCCTTTCTAAAGCGGGCAGCACATGCCTAACCCCGTCCGTCCCTGCCCAGTGGGCCCTACTAGCTGCCTATTATCACAATCTGGCAGGCCTGCATCCTGGCCCAATAAATGATTGGGTTGCTAGTCGTATGCTGATCGTTGAATTGTGTAGTATGCAGCCAGTAGGTGGGCTTTTTTTGGGTCATATTTCACCTTTTGCATTTGTCACCATTATTTGTTCTTCTTCAAATCACCTCAGAAAAGAATATAACACAACAATTTTTCGCACATTCATGAATTTTCTAGCTGTCAGAACAAGTAATACAGAAAAATATATATGTGATTTAAAAAAATTTCAAAGATAAAACTAAAATTTTAAATTAAATATAAATTTTACAAAATATTTAAAATATTTGGACCAAACATTTCCACCATGTGAGGATACCCAAAGTAATTTTTTAAATTTGTATTCAATTTTTTGCATATGTCAAATGTCTAATTTTGCACACAAGTTTGAAACAAACTATGTAACATGTCAATTTTTTTGCATATGTCACATGTCAAATTTTGCAAACAAGTTTCAAGCATTAAATTTTCAAATTTTAAACTAAATATAAATTTACAAAATATTTAAAATATTTGGACCAAACATTTCCACCATGTGAGGATACCCAAAGTAATTTTCTTTCATAGCCATGTTTGGCACATGTGGGTCACCATGTACCACAAAATTTGGGTGATTTGGAGGTGGTGGAAAAAATCACGTATGTTCAAAAACTGGCTTAAGTTAGACCAAATGGCCCCTCCGGAATGCGATAATTTTTTCGACCACATCCAAATCACCTCTATTTTGGCACACATGATCTCTTGCAAAAACAAAGCTAGTTTTCCAAGGTTTTATATTTTTTTGAATTTTTTATTAATTTGTAATGCCCTCTAGACTGACTGGTCAAACCATCGGTCTATACCTCAAGAGGGCATTGTAAAGTATTAATTTTCCAAATTTTCTTTCATAGCCATGTTTGGCACATGTGGGTCACCATGTACAACAAAATTTGGGTGATTTGAAGGTGGTGGAAAAAATCACGTATGTTCAAAAACTGGCTTAAGTTAGACCAAATGGCCCCTCCGGAACATGATGATTTTTTCGACCACCTCCAAATCACCTCTATTTTGGCACACATGATCTCTTGCACAGACAAAGCTAGTTTTCCAAGGTTTTATATTTTTTTGCATTTTTTATTAATTTATAATGCCCTCTAGACTGACTGGTCAAACCATCGGTCTATACCTCAAGGGGGCATTGTAAAGTATTAATTTTCCAAATTTTCTTTCATAGCCATGTTTGGCACCTGTGGGTCACCATGTACAAGAAAATTTTGGTGATTTGAAGGTGGTGGAAAAAATCACGTATGTTCAAAAACTGGCTTAAGTTAGACCAAATGGCCCCTCCGGAATGCGATGATTTTTTTGACCACCTCCAAATCACCTCTATTTTGGCACACATGATCTCTTGCACAAACAAAGCTAGTTTTCCAAGGTTTTATATTTTTTGAATTTTTTATTAATTTATAATGCCCTCTAGACTGACTGGTCAAACCATCGGTCTATACCTCAAGGGGGCATTGTAAAGTATTAATTTTCCAAATTTTCTTTCATAGCCATGTTTGGCACATGTGGGTCACCATGTACAACAAAATTTGGGTGATTTGGAGGTGGTGGAAAAAATCACGTATGTTCAAAAACTGGCTTAAGTTAGACCAAATGGTCCATCCGGAATGTGATGATTTTTTCAACCACCTCCAAATCACCTCTATTTTGGCACACATGATCTCTTGCACAGACAAAGCTAGTTTTCCAAGGTTTTATATTTTTTTGAATTTTTTTTAATTTATAATGCCCTTTAGACTGACTGGTCAAACCATCGGTTTATACCTTAAGGGGGCATTCTAAAGTATTATTTTTTTAAATTTTCTTTCATAGCCATGTTTGCACATCTGGGTCACCATGTACAAGAAAATTTGGGTCACAATTTTTGAATTTTTTCTGAATTTTTTATGCGTTGCTCAATGCCTGTTCGAAACATGCAGCTTCACGGAGCCACTATAAATTGTACGAAAGGAGATATTTCATATTACATATAATCAACTTGCATTTCATGAAAAAACTCCTTCATGTTACAAATAATCATTACACCTTTATTCAAATATTGTTTTTTGCACACACACACCATCTTTAACTACTTTTTTATTAGTATTTGATGAAATGAAGGAATATGTGTTTAGTTATTGGAATATTTGATCATATATATGGTGGAGTATTTGCTATTTTTGCTTACTCAAATGAAGGAAAGATGTCATATGTGTCGACGAACAATTTCCACTTACTTCAATAAAAAACATTAATTTACTTAACACAAAGTTTTACATTTGGTCCGATTTGCTTATGGGCAGAGCATGTTGCACATGGCTACAACATGGGAATTTATTGCACCATTGCCACAGCATGTTCCACATGGCCGCAGCATGGGAAGTGTTTGCAGCATGCCTGATCAGTGAAGCAACACTGATGCGGCATGTCTGATAATTGCAGCAACTAAATTCAAGCAAATCATACATCTAAGGAACCATAATGGCAAATTTAGGGGACACAAATATAGATAGCAATATATACTACTGCCATAGATAGCAGCATCCACACAGCACACTTGCTGATGCAAACCACTAGCATATTAGATATGTTTGGACCGCACATCACAGTACTGCACTTAGATAAAGTTCATACTAAATTACCACTACAAGTTTCCACCATCAGAATACCACACAAAGTTCACCAAAAGGACTGAGCCTTCCTACATCATACGGCAACGAGGGTCTATGGCAACTACATGTCAGGGTTTCTCAGGACCTTGTGGAGGGCAGAATGCTGAGCCCTGATCTTGTAGTCATGACTACTGATGGATGTAGCCCGACAATGCTCCATCAGATGCTCCAGCAACCCAGACCTGGGCTTGGGCCTGCTGCAGTAGGGGCACCGGTACTTGTCAGACCTCCAGTTGTAGTACCTAGCAGATCCTTGGGCCCTGATCTTCAGCACCTCCTTCTCTTCGAACGACTCGACGTTCCCCTCGACCACATCATCTCCAGATTGATACTGCACACATTAATGACTGACATTAATACATTATGCATTCAAATACTACAAACATCTAACACTAAGTCAATGCACAAATAACATTTCAGCTAGGCCTTACCTCGTACGGCTCATCCTCATCACTGTCATAAGGGTAGTAGCCAGATGAGTCCCACTTCCTCTTCTTGCCAACAAGATCCTCCTTCTGCTATATTGTCAACCAAGCAAGTCATTTACAAGGAATTGAATTGCAGTTCAAATAATGTCATTACAAACAAGTTGATTTTGCATAATGATGGAAAGCTCCTAACTATATTTCATACACTATATATGAAGCTATATACATATTAAACAATTGGCTTATGACAAGTTCATTCATATGGACATACAATTTTAGTTTTTACTTTTGAACATGCATATGAAGGTATAAATGAATATCATTCCTCTCTTATTAACCCATGATATAGCAGTTTTTGACAGACAATGCAAATAGGACCTTTATATATAACTTCACAAACATGTCAGGTTTTCATTTCATTTGTAAATCTTAATAAATATTTAGTTTAGAGCAGTTCTCAATGATTACTCATAAGTCAGAATAAGTGAAATGGTGAGGCCTAACTCCTACATCTAATTAAAATACCCTAACTCCAGCATCTAATTAAAAAACACTAACTCCTAGATCCATTGGAACATTGAATCACAAAATTTACTTACATATATCATTGGATATAAATGAATCCACTACAAATAACACTAACTCATACATCTAATTAAAATATCATAACTCTTACTTCTACCGCATCATTCGGTCACACCATTTAATTACATTTATCTCTACCTATATATGAATCCAATACAGAAGAAACCTAACTAAACATCTAATTAAGAAACACTAACTAGTACATCTACTACACATTCAATCACAGAATCTATATAACTGTCTATAAATGAATAATACAATAAACCTTAACTAATCAACTAATTTAAAAACCATAACTACTACATCTACTGGATGATTCAATCATAGGTCCAACATATAACTGGCTATAAATGAATCCAATACAAGAAAACCCTAACTAAACATCTAATTAAAAAAACCCTAACTACTACATCTACTGGATGATTCATATGACATTCATGCATGGAGTTATGCAACAACAATTTAATATGACTTGGTCATCTGGCATAGTTGCATGTCTAGCAAACCTACTTATGGTTCACTTTATAAGTACAGAAATCCTACAGATAAAGTAAACGTACCTACAATTTGAGTTTATGGATAATGAAGTGAAGCTCCTAACTATTTTGAAATTGTGCACTAGTTAAACATACTGTGTTCATTTCAACAATTAATTGATAGACTTCAAATGAGCGAAGTAGGATTTTAACCTCATTTGTACAATATCAACTTTAATAGATACACTGCGTGGCGGCTCAGCCCCTGCCGTGGCCCACTGAGGGAATATGCAAAACAAATCTAACAACATATACATCACATAACAAAATCTGAGCACATGAGGCAATCCAGATTCCAATATAAAAAACCTAACTCTCATTATGATCTCTCTAGCATTCAACCACGAATCAACTACAAAAAACCCTAACTCTCAAATGGGGTTCCCCATTCAATCAAAAAACCCTAACAAGCAGAAGGGGGTGCCGCATTCAATCACAGATCTACAATAAAAAAACCCTATCTACTAAATCTTCTGCTTATCAACTACAACTATGAGAGGAGGGGAACGAGAAGCATTACCACATCCACCACCTGCTTGTCGCTCGCCTCCGCACCTGCATCCAGTGCGCCGCCAGACGCCGTCACCACCAGGTCCGGCACGACGGAGTCCGAGCCCACCACCCCCTGCTCCACCAGATCCGCCGCCGCAGCGACCGATCCAGCGACTGCGGGTGCAACATCTCCCGCACCGCCGACGGCGGCCACTTCTTGGACGGCATCTGCCGCGGTGTTTGCGGCCTTGACCGCAGCTCCGTGCGCAGCGGCGGCAGCGCCACCACCTTGCGCCATCGAAGCCTAAGAGAACCCAGCGGAGAGAGGGAGGCGGTGGGGTTGAGCGAGTAGGTGCGGTGGCGGGGCGATGGAGACTAGGGGGAGACAATGCGGCAAGGAGAGAGGGAGTGAGACGATTTGGGGGGAAATGGTGGGGGCGATGCGCCCGGTGGTGGTTCCCCTCCCTCTTTATAGGATGTGACGTTTTTGAAAGTTTTCGTGCGCCGTGTGGCCGCATGGCTAGCCCACGACCGCCGCACGTGACGAGGGAAAACGATGCACCCACGCCCACGACCGCCGCACGTGACAAGGGAAAACGATACGCCCACGTACAATACATGTATACCCTCAATGTACAAAAGTAATCGGGCCGGTGCGGGCTTGTACAGGGCTGTACCCGCGCTCTCCGCGGGCATAAAAAGACAATCGTGTCCCTCTTCACGAATCGTTTTTGACAGATCTCAGCCGTCCTTTTGTTTCTCTCCCTCGCGTTCAGCCCAGAGAGGAGCACCGGAGCAGAAACGTCTTATGGCAGGGCGAACGCATGGGTGCCCGGCTGCAAGGGTATGCGGGTCGGGCAGGGCGCTGTGACGTGTGAATCCCCCGACCAATAGTTGTCTGCTTAGCTAGAATAGTTGGTAGTTGATACAAGAATTTTGTATCAACTCATCGATCAGTATGTTGTCAAAAAAGTGTAAACCTCTTTGCTTTCTTTCTTGGAACAATCCGTTGCGTGAAGTACATCTTCCGACCGTGGTTAGCAGGGTTTGTAAGGTCTGTTTGTTCTATCGATTGTGGTTACCAGACGATTATCACAATTCTATGAAAATGTTAACGTTCATACGTGTGGGCGTTAGTCAACTCGTCCACACGTTTTCATCATCGTCCAGTAACTTCTGCACAAATTTTGGCACGAATTAGCTCATTTTCTATGCCACGTAGGACAACTCGCGTGTGTGGTGTGTGAGAGAGGTCGCCCACACATCCGTTTTACCACACGGAGGGGCTAGTGTGTGGGCGTTTAGCAGTTCGCCCACACACCAGTTTTTTAGTCACGCACAAGGGCTGGTGTGTGGGCGTTTGCCATCTCGCCCACACACCCGCCTCCTCTCCCACACCCAAGCTGCCAGTTGCCATGCGTTTTGCAGTGTACCTGGCAACTGCCCTAGTATGATTGCAAGCAGATGGCAACTCTCTCTTTTTTTACCCGAACATGTCAGTTGCCATATGTTTTGCATGGTACATGGCAAACTGCCCTAGCGTGCACGTAAGCAGATAACAACTTTCTTTTTAAATAGCAACTGGCCTAGCGTGCTTGTGAGCACATGGCAACTCTCTCTTTTACCCAAACATGTTTTTTGTCATGCCTTTTTTTGTAGCGCTACATGGCAACTGCCTAGTGTTAGTAGGTGGCAACTCCTAAAGTGTTGAAATCATGGCAACTGCAGTAGACCAGACCACACATGGCAACAACTGTAGTTGTCCAAAAAATGGCAATCTGGAACTTTGACCTGAGATGGCAACTGCAGTTGAGCAAACATGGCAACTGTAGTTGTCCGACATGGCAACCGCAGTTCAGCGACATGGCAACTGCACTTAAACGAACATGGACGAGGGTCCGGCCCATGGCAACTGCGGGGCGCGCGGTAAAGTGTCACGTGGGACGTGCGGGACCACGAGGTACGAGGCCTGACGTACCGGGCGTGTGGGCGTTATCTATTTTGCCCACACGCACGCGTGTAAGAGGGACCGGAAGAGAAAAAAGAGGCGTGTGGGCGCTAATTGTTTTGCCCACACACAGACTTATGGGCTGGTCCTCTTAGGCACCACACAGAACGTGTGGGCAGATTCCTTAACACCCACACGTGTGGCAGTTATCGGCGTCCCAATTCTATTGGTTATAGGGATGAATGTATGCTCATATGTATGAGCGTATGTGGTTAATGGATATCTCCCCCACCGAGGGTTGAGATCCTCTGCAGTACTGTATGGTATTGTAGTATGGATGACATGTGGGGCCAGATCCCATGTGGCAATGATTGTGCTCTGGATTCGCTTGGTTCATTAGTTGCAAACTATTTTCCTTTGGAATCGTATAACCGTAGGATTGCCTAAGTAGTATGCAAGTCTCCGGCCGAAAAGATTTTTTTTTGGGTGAACAGAGAAGTTAGGTTTTTTTAGCATCAGTACAAACACAAGCGCTTACATTCATCCCTATGAACGCACACACGCACACCCTACCTCTATAAGCACCTCCAAGAGACTGAGCCGAAAATAAATTCAGGAATAATACGAGCATCAGGATTTGAACCCTGGTGGGTTGGGGATATCACTGTCCAACTAACCAACTCAACGCAACAGAGAAATTAGTTGGGCAGTTAACATCCTTTCCGATAACAACACCATCTGCTATATAAATTCCAGCCCCAGCCCGAGACCCCAACTCAAACACAAACACAATCAATCAATCGATCTAACAACAACGGCGTACGTCCATGGCTGCCACCGTCAACCGCGGCGGCGCTCCAGGCTACGATAGCCCAGGCTTCATCTTATGCACACTATTGGCCGTTGCCGCTGCGATTCTACTCGCCGCTGGTCTAGGCTGTTTGCTCTACTACGGGCCTGCCTATCCTTACTACTACGTCGCCATCAACTCCGCCTCGGGCCTCCTTGACGTCCCGGCGCCGGACCTCACCCTGAATCCGGAGTTCAACCTCACCGTCCGCATCACCTCAGGAAGCCCCGGTCAGGGCGTGTGCATCGAGGCCGGCACATACGTGGAGGTGTCCTACCGCTGCGTCATGCTGGCCGCTAGCACCGCCACGTCGGAGACTCTCTGCACCGAGCCGGCCATGTCAAGGGAGGTGCCCTTCGTTGCTAGGGGCGTCGGCGTGCGCGTGCCAGGGTACATGATGAATAGCCTCGCCGGCGATGTGCGCAACGGGGTGCATTTGTTCGACGTCACGATCAAACAGTCCGACGCCTTCTACGTCAATCGTAAGGTGAAGTCGTGCGGGGGCAGGCGGGTCGGCGGGCACATCGCCGATGAGTTGGAGATCGCATGCGATGGTGTGTGGTTGTGCCCTGACCCGGACCAGAGAAGGATGCCTTCACTCAACTCGCGCACAAAACACGTCTCTGCTCAATCAATTGTTATGTAAATCAAGACCAAGGATATCACGTCCTCAAGTCAAAATCCCTTTGCTCAAGATCAGCCGTCAAGATGCGTTACAGGATCACTAGAGTTAGATTAAACGTTGTTATACATATCTTTGTAATTTCGGTTGTCAAGTGTGGGACGCGCCTCACATCCTTTGCTTCGATCGATCTAATTTTAATTTTAGTTACTCCTACTTAGTTTGTTTGATGCCTCTCATACGATTAGATTGATGCGCCACGTATTTCCTCCGTTCCAAAATAAATGTCATTGTTTTCGTATAATAATACATTCATTTTTTCATAAAAGAGATAGTTTAACTATATATATATATTAAAAAACAGTATAATGCAGCTAGTTAGGAGCCTCCACAGCGATTTGATATTCTCCCCCGTCAGATCACTGTGACGAGCATCTAGGATTTTCGCTCGCTCAGCCCCCACGTTATTTATGCTATTTTTTTAGGCAAATAGCGAAGCTTTATTAAGGCCTCACCAGGTTCACTCGGACGAAAGAAAGGTTCCCAGAATGGCCTAACCACAGACGGTGGCCAGCCCCTAACTTTAAAACATGCTTCGCTAAATTATGAGTTTCAACATTCGAGCTCCTAACTCATAAACAAAACAGTATAACGCAGCTAGTTAGGAGCCTCCATAGATATTTGATGTTCTCCCCCGTCAACTCACTGTGACAGACGTCTAGGATTTTCGCTTGGTCAGCCCCCACGTTATTTACGCTAAACAAAATTTGGAGACAAATAGCGAAGCTTTATTAAGGCGTCACCGGGTTCACTGGGACGAAAGAAAGGTTCTGGATGGCCTAACCACAGACGGTGGTCAGCCCCTAACTTTAAAGCATGCTTCACTAAATTACGAGTTTCGACATTCGAGCTCCTAAACTCATGAACAAAATTACAAGAGGTAAAACTATTAGAGTATTCTATGATTCATGCAAAATCACGCCGTAGACTGACCCGCTCTTCTGCTCAATCTCTTCTATCACAACCTTGCAGTCCGAGGCCACCTAAATGGATTGAAGCTGTAGGTTTTCTGCTAGAGCCATCGATTCCCTGATAGCCAATGCTTCCAGAGTGGTGGGGTCCATGATAGACCTGAAACCAATGGAAGTCGCAGCCAAAAATGCTCCTCCCGAGTCTCTGGCTATGGTTGATATTGCTCCGATTCGTAGTCTCCCAGCGACAGCAGCGTCACATTGATATTTTCCATATTAGCTGGAGGGCTAGCACCGCCATGTCAGAGACTCTCTGCGCTGAGCCGACCAAGTCAAGGGAGGTGCCCTTCTTAACTAGGGGCATTGGTGTCCGCATGCTGGGTTACATGATAGACAACCTCGCCGGCGATGTGCGGAGCGGGGTGCATGTGTTCGATGTCACCATCAAACAGTCTGACGCCTTCTACGTCAATCGGAGGATGAAGTCGTGCGGGGGCAGGCGGGTTGACAGGCACACCGCCGATGAGTTGAAGATCGCATGCGATGGGGTGTGCAGTGTGCCTGTGCCTTGACATGATGAGAGAGGATCCCTTCGCTCAACTTGCCCACAAAACACATTCTCTGCTGAATCAATTCTTATGTAAATCAAGACCAAGGATGTCGTGTCCTCCAAGTTAAAATCTATCTACTCAAGCTCAGCCGTCGAGATGTGTTACGCATTTACAAGAGTTAGATTAATCGTTGTTATATGCATGTCTTTTGTAATTCTGTTTTTTGATCATCTTAGTTTTAGCTGTTTATTGTCTTAATTAAATTAGTTTGGTAATAAACTTCACGTGCACATGTTAGGCTAATATCACACAAACTTGCTTTACCACAATGTGCAAGTATTGTCCATCACAAGTATTATGATTGTTCTTTTTAGAAAAGAGATTGACGTCCGACTTTACTTTAAATTAATGAAGCCCTTGTGACCAACGGTACAACACAAGTCAACAAAATAAAGCAAAAGAAAGGCCTCCAACAAGATACATGGATGCACAGGAGCAACAACACAGCTCAACAAGTAAGAAAATGATAAGTGGGGGAGATAAAGGTAAGTGGTCAATTCCCAACAAGTAGTTGCTTCCTACCTCACCGATTAGTAGGGTTGATGCTATGAATGGGGATAGGGATAGGTTTAGATCTAGAAAAGGATTAAAATCGCATAAACCTTCTCGGTCTCGAAATGCAGAGACAAGTGGGAGAGATAATCTGTTTAAGAGTGGAGTTGGGAGAAAAATTGGCTCTCCTCTTAACATGATGAGCGAGGAAAACAGTTGAGAATTAATGATGTTGAAAATGTGAAAAGACATATGAGGATGGATTTCATTCCTCCCATATACAATTATTTTGATGAAAGAGTGTAGACTTTGGGGAAATTTCCATTAGTGCAAGCCGGTGGGAAGAATTGAAATTTGAAAGGGGAAAGTGATAAGGAGAAGGACAGGAAGGGGGGTTGCATTGTTATGGGGGACCAATTGGGCACTGGACTGAGGACCCTTTTTTGGGCGGCCCGGAGGCTGAGGGAGGCCTAGTTGAGCTGGAGCTGTCACCTACTACTCTGGTGGATGATTCTATAAAATAACCACACTCGCTTGGGGGACAAGTGGATTGACAGAAATTAGGGTTTCCTATCCTGTTGGTGTCATGGCAGGAAACTACATAGGAGGGATGGGAGGAGAGGAAGATTTAATAGAGGGGGGTAGATCTGGCTTCGTGGAGAAAAAGAAGAACTTCACTAGTACCAATTCATATGGGGATAGGATTAGACACGATTTTTCTAGTCCTACCTATGCTAATTATACGGGAGGGGAAAGGATGAACAATGTTCCTGGCTATAATATATTTGGTGTTGCTAAAGAGGGAGGATCCAACTTAGGAGGGCAGAAAGTTTGGAAGAAGAAGACAGGGCAGGTTGAAATCAGTGGCTTGTTGGAAGATATTCATGGAAGAGTTGAAAAGAAAAACATGAAGATCATTGATAGTGGAGCAAGTACTATGATGGAACCAGCTCAACAATATCAGTTGTTGTCTGCTCTCCTTTCTCAGTTGGCTCAATCCATGTCAACTGGGGTGGGGGTGGGGCTTCCTCAATCTGGACAGATAGATAAGATGGGGGAAACCAAAAGAAAAAGAGAGGAAAAAATAGATGTTGTGGAGTTGATGAGACAAATTTCGTGGACAGCCGGACTATATCTTTTGGTCGGACTGTTGGATTATGAAGATACAAGATTGAAGAATTTGACCTGTGTCCGGATGGGACTCTCCTTGGCGTGGAAGGCAAGCTCGGCAATACGGATATGTATATCTCCTCCCTTGTAACTGACTCTGGGTAACCCTAGCCCCCTCCGGTGTCTATATAAACCGGAGGGTTTAGTTCGTAGGACAACAACAATCATACCATAGGCTAGCTTCTAGGGTTTAGCCTCTACAATCTCGTGGTAGATCAACTCTTGTAATACTCATATCATCAAGATCAATCAAGCAGGAAGTAGGGTATTACCTCCATCGAGAGGGCCCGAACCTGGGTAAACATTGTGTCCCCCGCCTCCTGTTACCATCCACCTTAGACGCACAGTTCGGGACCCCCTACCCGAGATCCGCCGGTTTTGACACTGACATTGGTGCTTTCATTGAGAGTTTCACTGTGCCGTCACCGTAGGCTTGATGGCTCTTTCGATCATCGGCAACGATGCGATCCAGGGTGAGGTTTTCCTTCCCGGACAGATCTTCGTATTCGGCGGCTTCGTACTGCTGGCCAACTCGCTTGGCCATCTGGAGCAGATCGATAGCTACCCCCTGGCCATCAGGTCAGGTTTCGAAACTTGAAATATACTGCCGACATCCGCGGGGACTTGATCTTCGACGGATTCGAGCCCATGTCAGGTGCACCGCACAATCACGACGAGCATGATTTAGCAACCACTCTGCAACCACTCTGGCCCTCAACCCATCGGACAATGTTCGGGAGATCACACCTGCAACCACTCTGGCCCTCAATCCGGAACAAATTGCGCCATCTAAGGATGGGTGGATGGACCCCGCCTCGGAGCCCGCACACTCGGTGGCGATAGAGCCGAATACTAACTTCACCTCCTACGAGACCCGTGTTGCCGAACCGTTGGATTCGTCCCCGGCCGCAGACTCCGAGCCGCCTGCGTCCATGCCCATCAAATCCGATTGGGCACCGATCATGGAGTTTACCTCCACAGATATCTTTCAGCACTCGCCTTTTGGCGGCGTACTAAACTCGTTGAAGTCTCTCTCCCTGTCAGGAGACCCTTGGCCGAACTATGTCCAGCTAGAATGCGATGCGGACGACGAAGAAATTCATGCCCCACCCACCACCCACTTAGTAGCCACTATCGACGATTTAACCGACATGCTCGACTTCGGCTCCGAAGACATCGACGGTATGGAAGACGATGCAGGAGACGAACAAGAACCACCGCCCACATGGCGCTGGACTGCCACCTCATCGTATGGCATATACATGGTGGACACCCCCAAAGAAGGGGATGGCGATAAGACAACGGAGGATAATCCCTCCAAGAAGCAACCCAAGCACCAAAGTCAGAGGCGCCGCTCTAAGTCCTGCCATAGCAAAAGCAGCGATACCGGCACAAGAGACACTAACGCTCCGTATAGTGACGAAGACGATGATAATCCCCTCCAGCCAGACCTCGAGCGGGAAGATGAACAAGCTAGCCCTCCGGAATAGGCAGCAAACGGAGAATTAGAGGATGACAATTACATGCCTCTCTTCGAAGACGAAGTGAGCCTCGGCGATGAAGAATTTGTCGTGCCTGAGGATCCCGTCGAGCAGGAGCGCTTCAAGCGCCGGCTTATAGCCACAGCAAACAACCTGAAGAGAAAGCAACAACAGCTTCGAGTTGATCAAGATCTGCTAGCGGATAGATGGACTGAAGTCCTGGCAGCCAAGGAATACGAACTCGAGGGCCCAACCTAGAGTTACCCAAAGCGCAGGTTGCTACCTCAACTCGAGAAGGAAGCATTAAAACCTACATCACCAGCGTATGATGCGGCAGATCGGCCACCTCGTGGCCGAGACAGAGAGGCATATCAGCCCGAAGTCCAGCCCGCACCCCGCCGCCATTCAAACAAAAATACCAAGGCCCGGGGCAACACGCGGGACCTACAAGACATATTGGAAAACAAAACAAAACATGCAAGGTCGATCTATGGATCACGGGGTCGCGCCCCAACATGTGACGATGATCGTCACGCCGGATACACTCAAAACAAATCCGGCCGGGCCGAGCACAGCAGACAAGACTCATATGAACTGCGTCACGACATAGCCCGGCACCGAGGCGCCGCACACCCCCTATGCTTCACTGATGAAGTAATGCATCACGAATTCCCAGAGGGTTTTAAACCCGTAAACATTGAATCATATGATGGTACAACAGATCCCGCGGTATGGATCGAGGATTTCCTCCTCCACATCCACATGGCTCGCGGTGATGATCTACATGCCATCAAGTACCTTTCACTAAAACTCAAAGGACCAGCTCGACATTGGCTGAATAGCTTGCCTGCAGACTCCATTGGTAGTTGGGAGGATCTGGAAGATGCATTCCTTGACAACTTCCAGGGCACTTATGTGCGACCACCGGATGCTGATGACTTGAGCCATATAACTCAGCAGCCAGGGGAATCGACCAGGCAATTCTGGACCCGGTTCCTAACTAAGAAAAACTAAATTGTCGACTGTCCGAACGTAGAGACCTTAACAGCATTTAAGCATAACATCCGTGACGAGTGGCTCGCCCGGCACCTCGGCCAGGAGAAGCCGAAGTCTATGGCAGCCCTCACGACACTCATGACCCGCTTTTGCGTGGGCGAAGACAGCTGGCTGGCTCGCAGCAACAACACATCAAGAAGTCATGGCACATCAGATACAAAGGATACTAACGGCAGACCACGTCGTAACAGACACAAGCGCCGCAACAACGGCGACAACGCTGAAGACACGACAGTCAATGCCGGATTCAGTGGATCTAAAATCTGGTCAGCGGAAAAAGCCATTCAAAAGAAGTAATCCGGGCCCGTCTAGTTTGGACCGCATACTCGATCGCTCGTGTCAAATTCACGGCACCCCCGATAAGCCAGCCAATCACACCAATAGAGAATGATGGGTGTTCAAACAGGCCGGCAAGTTGAACACCAAAAACAAGGACAAGGGGCTGCATAGCGACGACGAGGAAGAGCCTCGGCCGCCGAACACAGGAGGACAGAAGAGATTCCCTCCACAAGTGAAAGCGGTGAACATGATATACGCAACCCACATTCCCAAGAGGGAACGGAAGCGTGCACTAAGGGACGTCCATGCGATGGAGCCAGTCGCCCCAAAATTCAACCCATGATCCTCTTGTCCGATCACATTCGATTGCAGGGACCATCCCACTAGCATCCGTCATGGCGGATCTGCCGCATTGGTCCTTGACCCTATAATCGACGGATTTCACCTCACTAGAGTCCTTATGGACGGCGGCAGCAGGCTGAACCTGCTCTATCAGGATACAGTGCGCAAAATGGGTATAGACCCCTTGAGGATCAAACCCACTAAAACTACCTTTAAAGGTGTCATCCCAGGTGTAGAGGCCCATTGCACGGGCTCAATCACACTAGAAGTGGTCTTCGGATCTCCGGACAACTTCCGAAGCAAGGAGTTAATCTTCGATATCGTCCCATTCCGCAGTGGCTATCACGCACTGCTCGGGCGAACCGCATTTGCCAGATTCAATGCGGTACCGCATTGTGCATACCTCAAGCTCAAAATGCCAGGACCTCGTGGGGTTATAACAGTCAATGGAAACACAGAACACTCGCTTCGCACGGAGGAGCACACTACGACCCTCGCAGCAGAGGCACAAAGCAGACTTTTAAGGCAAACTGCCAATTCGGCGATAAAGCCCTCGGATACCTTCAAGCGAGTCCAGAGTAACCTACAACAGGATCGCCTGGCATGTTCAGAGCTCGCCTAGCAATTCGGCCCCCGTCCTAGTCCCAGTCAAGCGACGAAATCTGTGCCGCGCGTACATAATTACGCACTAAAAATACCATGGGCTTAGGCAGGGGCACGACCAGGGCACGTCCCAAAATGTGGCTCGACCGCCCCAGGGGCTGTATATCTTGATCATTTTCTCTCTTTCAGGACCTTACTCTCTGGAATCCCTTTTCGGCAGTCTGATTGCTGGACACATTACGGGAAGGAACAACCAAGGAGGCAAGAAGCTAAGACGTACAAGGGAATCCCCAGGTGGTCTCTGATAACAATCGAAGTACCCGTTTTTAATACCCATACACAGCTTGCCCTTGGATAGGACATGTCAAATAGTCCTATTTTTTGCTTATTGCACTACTTGTATCAGTACGCTTCGACGTATTATTTAAATAACAATGCATAGCATTAGTCTATTATTGCATTACCCTTCCCTTTTTCCTTGTCTGTTTATTGACGACAACTTGCACCCGTACATTCTGGTATGACCAGTACGCCAGGGGCTTCGGTATACCCCATAATACAGCGTGAGAAGTCCGAACTTTCGACAGTGCGGCACCCTGAACTTATAGCATTATATGCATCAGCTCCGAATCATGTCTTGGGTCAATAGTTGGGTTTGCCCGGCTCCCATGTTTTGGTACCTTACGTTCCGCAATATCGGCTAAGGTAGCGCTGGGAGAACTACTGCGATTGTGTCCCGGTTCTTCCGGACGAGCACCTCAGTAGAGAAAGCCGAAAACTGGCTGTCATGATAAGGCGAGAGCTGGTCGCTGTTTGAGAGGTCTCAAGTCCTTAAAGACTTTTTACACTTCGGGCGAGGAGTCGGCCTTGCCCGACTTAGGCGTATATAGCGCCCCAAATCCGGCCTTCTGAAAACTAGGGGCTTCGCCAAAATTTAAAAGTGTAGGCTTCTATGGCTAAGTGAGAGTGATAAAGCCTTATAGTCCGATTGTCTGGTTCGTTGTGCTGAACACCTCCCTCGAAGGACCCAAAATTAGGGTAAAGAGTGCTCAGATTTATCCCGAACACCCCAGTACTAGTTACATGGGGCAGTAGCCGACGACTGGCCAACTCTCAGATTTTATAAATGGCCGCACAGAAGGTAATATTTTAAATTCACAAGCGTTGCATAGCGCAAATGAATTCGTTTCACATTACGGGATCACATGAGTACATTCATTCGAATATTACATCCTTAGTACATTCCTCCGCCACAAGGCGAGAACCCTTCAGGACACTGTTATAATACATTTCGGGGTGGCGATGCTCCTTGCCTTCCGGCGGCCCCTCCTTCACCAGCTTCTCGGCGTCCAGCTTCGCCCAGTGCATCTTTGCCCGGGCAAAAGCCCTGCGCGCACCCTCGATGCAGACGGACCGCTTTATGACTTCAAGCCGTGGGCAAGCATTCACAAGCCGCCTCACCAGGCCGAAGTAGCTATCAGGCAGGGGATCGCCAGGCCACATCCGGACTATAAGACCCTTCATGGCCTGTTCGGCTGCCTTGTGGAGTTTGGCCAGTTGCTTCAGCTGGTCGCTCAATGGCATGGGGTGTTCAATCCCAGTATACTGAGACCAGAACAACTTCTTCGTTGAGCTCCCCTCCTCGGGCCGATAGAACTCCGCGGCATCTGACACACTGCGGGGTAGATGTGCGAACGCTCCTGGAGAGCTCCGAACTCGGGTAAGTAAAAGGAAATTTTCTTTCACATGCTTGCTTTGCATAATGAATGCCTTACCTGCCGCTATCTTCTTAACCGCCTTAATTTCCTGGAGGGCCTTTTGGGCTTCGGCCTTGGCGTGTTGTGCGCTTTCGAGGGCCTTCACAAGCTCGGACCCTTGCGTCTTAGAGTCACGCTCCAAGGACTCATGCTTTTGTACGAGGGCCTGGAGCTCTTGCTGCACCTCGCCTACTCAGGCCTCTTGTTTCTCTCGCTCGATGCGCTCCTTGGCCGCCTTGTCCTCGGCCTCTGACACCGCCTTCTTCAGGTTCGCCACTTCGGTAGTGGCCCCTAGCAAAATTCATGACGATCCTATGATCTAAGCAGCCACCCTTGTTTTTTCTTATCAATATACAGACAGGGTATAACTTACCTTTGTTCTCTTTGAGCTGCCTTTTGGCAAGGCCGAGCTCTTCCTTGGACCGCTCAAGGTACCGCTTCAGTGCGGTGACCTCCGCAGTACGTGCGGCAGCGGCTAGTAGTGAAGCCTGCATATGCACATAGACATATTTCGATTAGACTCCTGCGATTATTATTTGATCCTCTATTCGGCTTTTCTTCGCGAACGCCAAACAGAGCATCAGGGCTAGTGTCTACGCGGTAACATTCTCTTATAATCTGGTTACTTACCTCATAGCCCGTTAGGAGGCTGGCACAGGCTTAAGTCAGTCCGCTCTTGGCGGAACGAACCTTCTTGACCACCGCACTCAAGATAGTGTGGTGTTATTCGTCGATGGAAGCGCCGCGAAGCGGTTCCAGCAAGTTGTCCGATGCCTCTGGATGGATAGAGGCCATCGGCATAGGCGGCTTGCCCCTCTTAGCGAGGGGTTGCCTGACAGAGTCCGGAACCACTGGAGATTCCGGCATAGTATTCGGCTGGGGGCCGAATTTCCTGCCCCCATCATCAGAGCCCATGGGAGTCTTGCTCCCCTTGCGCCCAGCATCCGGAAGGTCGCCTTGAGGCGCCTCCAGGACTACCTCTCCTCGGCTCGGTGCCCTTTGAGACAACACTTTGACATTGTCCGTAGGGCGAGGGGAGGAGGCGGTCGGAAGTGAATCACTGTTCAGATCCGACGGGTCCAAAGAACCATCCGATGAAGATACGTCGATATGGGCTCCAGACGGACTGCATAATCATGTTCGGCGTGATGAGAAGCAGTTCAATAAAACATACCAAGAATTATTATGGTATCCGGATACTTACGACTCCGCTAGGGGCTTGTCCTTGGGCAACCACTCCTCTTCGCTGAAGGCGGCGGTGGTGGAGTTGTCCGCAAGGAGGGTTCTTCCCTTCCTTCGGTCGCCCCGGACGGGACGGCCTTCCTTTTCTTGTCTCCCCCGGCTGGGGGGAGAACTTTCCTCTTCCTCCTCCTCGTTTTCGCGGGAGGAGTGCGCCTCGGTGCTTTCGGACGATGAGTCTGATATAACCTTGCGCCGGAGACCCTTCCTGGTCCCCGTGGCCTTCTTCTCCGGCACCTCATAAGGTGCCGGAACCAGCATCTCCGTTAGGAGAGCATCTGCTGGATCTTCGAGCAGGGGAGCCGGACAATCGATCCGCTCCGCTGTCGCTACCCAGCCCTGTTAAACGGCGTGGAGGCTTAGATCCTGCGCGTAGTTATACTGGGGAAATGAATATCTTATAAGATATAAAAGACTTACCGGATTCGCATGGCGCTTTGCGCTGAGTCCGCGGTCCTCCGTAAGGGGAGGTTGTACCTCGGCGCCCTCGAACAGCACCTTCCAGATGTCCTTGTGCATCGTGTCGAAGAGCTCTCGCAGCGTCTGGTGCTCGGCCGGGTCAAACACCCACAAGGTGAATGCCCGTCTTTGACACGGGAGGATCCGGCGGAAGAGCATGACTTGGACCATGTTGACGAGCTTGATTTTCTTGCTCATCATGTTTTTGATGCATGTCTGGAGTCCGGTCAGCTCTACCAGGGAACCCCAGGACAGGCCCTTCTCTTTCAAGGAGGTGAGCCGCGTGGGGATTTCGGATCGAAATTTGGGGGCCGCCACCCAGTTGGTGTCGCGCGGCTCGGTGATGTAGAACCACTCCGATTGCCACCCCTTTATGGTCTCCACATAGGAGCCTTCGAGCCAGGTGACGTTGGGCATTTTGCCCACCATGGCGCCTCCGCACTCCGCTTGCTAGCCGACCACCACCTTCGGTTTAACATTGAAGGTCTTCAGCCATATGCCGAAATGTGGCTTGATGCGGAGGAAGGCCTCGCACACGACGATAAACGCCGAGATGTTGAGGATGAAATTTGGGGCCATATCATGAAAGTACAACCCGTAGTAGAACATGAGCCCACAGACAAACGGGTGGAGGGTAAATCCTAGTCCACAGACGAAGTGGGTAAGGAAAACCACCCTCTCATGGGGTTCTGGAGTAGGGATGATCTACCCCGCATCTGGCAGCCGGTGCGCGATATCCATGGCCAGGTATCCGGCTACCCGCAACTTTGTGATGTTCTCCTCCGTTACGGAGGAGACCATCCACTTGCCTCCTGCTTTGGACATGCTTGGAGTGGTTTGAGGAGAAAAACGCGAACTTGGGCGCTGGAGCTCGAGTGCGCAAGAATGGATGAGCAAGTAGGAAGAAGGCGTGGGTGAAAAGGGTGAATCCTTGTCCCTTTATAAGGGCGGAAGAAGCTATGCGCCTCCCTACCTACCTGGTAAAATCGCTTATTCCCCAAGCGCCATAATTGATGGCGCGGTTGGGTTACCCACACCCGTATTGATGAGAATCCCGTGATATGGGGACACGATCTCTGCTTCGACAAGACATGCCAAGGAACCACCTCGCAATATGTGCAGTGGCTGGTTGTGAAAAACGGTTCGAATAATGACCGGGCCATGGTGTGATGTCCCGCTGCAAAATGCGTCAGCAGATTAGATTTGTGGAAATGTTATTCTCTCTACGGTGGTATGTGGAAATTGTTTTTGCAGAGCCGGACACTATCCTTGTGTCAAAATATTCTATGGAGTATTCGGAGGAGGAACTCGCCTTGCAATGCCGAAATCAATCTGCGCGCCGGACTCATCATCATTGAAGCCTGGTTCAGGGGCTACTGAGGGAGTCCTGGATTAGGGGGTCCTCGGACTGCCGGACTATATCTTTTGGTCGGACTGTTGGACTATGAAGATACAAGATTGAAGACTTCGACCTGTGTCCGGATGGGACTCTCCTTGGCATGGAAGGCAAGCTCGGCAATATGGATATGTAGATCTCCTCCCTTGTAACCGACTCTGTGTAACCCTAGCCCCCTCCGGTTCTATATAAACCGGAGGGTTTAGTCCGTAGGATAACAACAATCATACCATAGGCTAGCTTCTAGGGTTTAGCCTCTACGATCTCGTGGTAGATCAACTCTTGTAATACTCATATCATCAAGATCAATCAAGCAGGAAGTAGAGTATTACCTCCATCGAGAGGGCCCAGACCTGGGTAAACATTGTGCCCCCCGGCTCCTGTTACCATCCGCCTTAGACGCACAGTTCGGGACCCCCTACCCGAGATCCGCCGGTTTTGACACCGACATGGCTCTCTTGAGCCTTATCTGTATTTGAGTCGTAGAGTTATGTTGTGATGCTATGTTGTATCTACACACATCGTGAATATTGTGTGTATGTTTTGAAATGCATTGGTATGTATGCGATTCGACACCTAGTTATGTGCCTCTGGTAGCCTTTCCTATAGGGAAATGCCTCCTGGTGCTTCCACTGAGCCTTGGTAGTTTGCTATTGCTCCGGAACACATGGATTGACCGACATGTATCCTTCTTTGCTCCTGTGTTTCTCCCTTCTGGGAAATGTCACGTGTTGTTCCTTTAACTCCATGTAGCATGCTACCACTTGGGTTCATACCTTGATGACCGACATGTGCATTGTTGGGTAACATATGTATGTCCCTGTACGACTATGCCACCTTGGTATATAACTAGTCATGTCAATCTAGGTTCTCTGACATATGGTTCTAGCAACTTATTCATATAAGCTAGAGACAAAAGGTGCAAACTATCTGGCCAAGGTAAGGTGGCAGCCATGTGAACCGTGTGTGAATCTCAGGGTCCTTACATGGTTAGTTATTGCTAGATCCACGTGCCTTAGGATCGGTGTCCCAACAACTCGAGTGAGTGGTACTACCGCTGCACACGGTAGTTCCAGCCACAGCATGCAACTGACAAACTCACGGACGCGGTAGTGCTGCCGGAGCGGTACTACCGCTCCCAACAGTGGTACTTCCTCTTAGTATCGCACACAGAGGTGGAGCCGTGGTAGTAGAGGCTGGTAGTGCGGCAATACAGCGCAGGGCGGTACTACCGCTAGCTACTACTGATCTACTGCAGCTGGAGTGGACTGGGGTTACAGAAGCATAAGACTTAGTGGTACTCCGAGCAGAGGAAGAATCCGGTAGTACAACACAAGGGGTACTACCACTCTAGAGTAGTGGTACTACTGCTTAGTCCTCTAGGGTCTAGTGGATCCACGGTAGCGGGGTACTAGCATGAGTCACAGTACCGCACGAGCGGTACTAGCGCTCGTTACTGCCACCCCTACTACCACCAAATCCAGAGAGCCTAAAACAAGCGACAGTGCCTGAAGTACTGGAGTGTGACAGAACCGCTGGAGCGGTATTACTGCCTGAGGGAGTCCTGGATTAGGGGGTGTTCGGGTAGCCGGACTATACCTTCAGCCGGACTCCAGGACTATGAAGATACAAGATTGAAGACTTCGTCCTGTGTCCAGATGGGACTTTCCTTGGCGTGGAAGGCAAGCTTGGCGATGCGGATATTCAAGATCTCCTACCATTGTAACTGACTTTGTGTAACCCTAACCCTATCCGGTGTCTATATAAACCGGAGGGTTGTAGTCCATAGGACATCAACTCCATATACAACATTCATACCATAGGCTAGCTTCTAGGGTTTAGCCTCCTTGATCTCGTGGTAGATCTACTCTTGTACTACCCATATTATTAATATTAATCAAGCAGGAGTAGGGTATTACCTCCATCAAGAGGGCCCGAACCTGGGTAAAAACATCGTGTCCCTTGTCTCCTGTTACCATCCGGCCTTGACGCACAGTTCGGGACCCCCTATCCGAGATCCGCCGGTTTTGACACCGACGTTGGTGCTTTCATTGAGAGTTCCTCTGTGTTGTCGCCTTTAGGCCCGATGGCTCCTTTGATCATCAACAACGATGCGGTCTAGGGTGAGACTTTTCTCCCCGGACAGATCTTCGTCTTCGACGGCTTCGCACTGCGGGCCAATTCGCTTGGCCACCTGGAGCAGACCGAAAGCTACGCCCCTGGCCATCAAGTCAGGTTTGGAAGCCTAAATTACATGGCAGACATCCGCGGAGATTTGATCTTCGACAGATTCGAGCCACAACCAAGCATGCCGCACTGTCTCGCGGGGCATGATCTAGCTTTGTCACCGAACAGTATCCCGGAGGCCGCAAACGCACCAGCTCTGACCCTTAATTCGGAGCCAGTTGTGTCAATCGAGGATGAGCGGTTGCACGTCACCTCGGGGGCTGCGTTCTCAAAGGCGATTGAGCCGAACGCCATCCCCACACTCCATGTGACTCACGACTCCGAGGATCCGGACTCCGAACCCCCCGCGCCCCTGCCGATCGAATCCGATTGGGCGCCAATAATGGAGTTCACCGCCGCGGACATCTTTCAGCACTCGCCTTTTGGCGATATCCTGAATTCTCTCAAGTCTCTCTCTTTATCAGGAGAGCCCTGGCCGAACTGCGGTCAGCGAGGATGGGATACGGACGATGAAGAAATTCAAAGCCCACCCACCACCCACTTGGTAGCCACTGTCGACAATTTAAATGACGTGCTCAACTTTGACTCCGGAGACATCGACAGCATGGATGACGATGCAGGAGATACCGATGAACCAACACCCATAGGGCATTGCATAGCCACCTCATCTCACGATGTGTACATGGTGGATACCCCTAAAGGAAGCGACAACGAGGAAAAAGGGGATGGAACGAGAGATCGATGTTGGGGAACGTAGCAGAAATTCAAAATTTTCCTACGTGTCACCAAGATCGATCTATGGAGAAACCAGCAACGAGGGGAAGGAGAGTGCATCTACATACCCTTGTAGATCGCTAAGCGGAAGCATTCAAGAGAACGGGGTTGATGGAGTCGTACTCGTCGTGATCCAAATCACCGGAGATCCTAGGGCCAAACGGACGGCACCTCCGCGTTCAACACACGTACAGCCCGATGACGTCTCCCATGCCTTGATCCAGCAAGGAGAGAGGGAGAGCTTGAGGAAGACTCCATCCAGCAGCAGCACAACGGCGTGGTGGTGATGGAGGAGCGTGGTACTCCAGCAGGGCTTCGCCAAGCACCGCAAGATATGAGGAGAAAGAGAGGGGTAGGGCTGCGCCAAGAAGGAGAGGAACTCGTGTATTATGGGCAGCCCAAACCTCAAGTATATATAGGGGAAGGGGAGGGGCTGCGCCCCCACCTAGGGTTCCCTCTCGAGGGGTGGCGGCAACCCCTAGATCCCATCTAGGGGGCGGCCAAGGGGAGGGGGAGAGGGAGGCGCACCAGGATGGGCCTTAGGGCCCATCTGCCCTAGAGTTTGCCCCTTCCCCTCTTTCCTGCGCCTTGGGCCTTGGTGGGGGGCGCACCAACCCACCTGGGGCTGGTCCCCTCCCACACTTGGCCCATGTAGCCTTCCGGGGCTTGTGGCCCCACTTGGTGGACCCTCGGGACCCTCCCGGTGGTCCCAGTACGTTACCGATAAACCCCGAAACTTTTCCGGTGACCAAAACAGGACTTCCCATATATAAATATTTACCTCCAGACCATTCCGGAACTCCTCGTGACGTCCAGGATCTCATCCGGGACTCCGAACAACATTCGGTAACCACATACAAACTTCCTTTATAACCCTAGCGTCATCGAACCTTAAGTGTGTAGACCCTACGGGTTCGGGAATCATGCAGACATGACCGAGACGTTCTCTAGTCAATAACCAACAGCGGGATCTGGATACCCATGTTGGCTCCCACATGCTCCATGATGATCTCATCGGATGAACCACGATGTCAAGGACTTAATCAATCTCGTATACAATTCCCTTTGTCTAGCGGTATGATACTTGCCCGAGATTCGATCGTCGGTATCCCGATACCTTGTTCAATCTCGTTACCGGCAAGTCTCTTTACTCGTTCCGTAACACATCATCCCGTGATCAACTCCTTGATCACACTGTGCGCATTATAATGATGTCCTACCGAGTGGGCCCAGAGATACCTCTCCGTAACACGGAGTGACAAATCCCTGTCTCGATTCGTGCCAACCCAACAGACACTTTCGGAGATACCCGTAGTGCACCTTTATAGTCACCCAGTTACGTTGTGACGTTTGGCACACCCAAAGCACTCCTACGGTATCCGGGAGTTGCACAATATCATGGTCTAAGGAAATGATACTTGACATTAGAAAAGCTTTAGCAAACGAACTACACGATCTTGTGTTAGGCTTAGGATTGGGTCTTGTCCATCACATCATTCCCCTAATGATGTGATCCCGTTATCAACGACATCCAATGTCCATGGTCAGGAAACCATAACCATCTATTGATCAACGAGCTAGTCAACTAGAGGCTTACTAGGGACATGGTGTTGTCTATGTATCCACACGTGTATCTGAGTTTCCTATCAATACAATTCTAGCATGGATAATAAACGATTGTCATGAACAAGGAAATATAATAATAACCAATTTATTATTGCCTCTAGGGCATATTTCCAACAGTCTCCCACTTGCACTAGAGTCAATAATCCAGTTCACATCGATATGTGATTAACACTCAAGGTCACATCCCCATGTGACTAACACCCAAAGAGTTTACTAGAGTCAATAATCTAGTTCACATTGCCATGTGATTAACACTCGATGAGTTCTGGGTTTGATCATGTTATGCTTGTGAGAGATGTTATAGTCAACGGGTCTGAATCTTTCAGATCCGTGTGTGCTTTACAAATCTCTATGTTATCTCCTAGATGCAGCTACCACGTTCTATTTGGAGCTATTCCAAATAACTGTTCTACTATACGAATCCAGTTTACTACTCAGAATAATCTGGATTAGTGTCAAAGTTTGCATCGGCGTAACCCTTTACGACGAACTCTTTTACCACCTCCATAATCGAGAAAATTCCTTAGTCCACTAGTTACTAAGGATAACTTTGACCGCTGTCCTGTGATCCATTCTTGGATCACTCTTGTACCCCTTGACTGACTCATCGCAAGGCACACTTCAGGTGCGGTACACAGCATAGCATACTATAGAGCCTATGTCTAAAGCATAGGGGACGACCTTCGTCCTTTCTCTCTATTCTGCCGCGGTCAGGTTTCGAGTCTTACTCAATGTTCACACCTTATAGCACATCCAAGAACTCCTTCCTTGCCGATCCATTTTGAACCCCTTCAAAATCTTGTCACGGTATGTATTCATTTGAAAGTACCATTAAGCGTTTTGATCTATCCTTATAGATCTTGATGCTCGATGTTCAAGTAGCTTAATCCAGGCTTTCCATTGAAAAACACTTTTCAAGTAACTCTGCATGCTTTCCAGAAATTCTACATCATTTTCGATCAACAATATGTTAACAACATATACTCATCGGAAATTCTATAGTGCTCCCACTCACTTCTTTGGAAATACAAGTTTCTCATAAACTTTGTATACACCCAAAATCTTTGATCATCATCAAAGCATACATTCCAACTCTGAGATGCTCACTCCAGTTCTTAGAAGGATTGCTGGAGCTTTGCATACTTATTGGCATCTTTCAGGATTGACAAAACCTTCCGGTTGTATCACATACAACCTTTCCTCAAGAAAAACGTCGAGGAAACAATGTTTTGATATCCTATCTGCAAGATTTCATAAATAATGCAGTAATTGCTAATATAGATCCAACAGACTCTTAGCATCGCTACGAGTGAGAAAGTCTCATCGTAGTCAACTCCTTGAACTTGTCGGAAAACATCTTAATGATAAGTCGAGCTTTTTTTTAATGGTGATACTTACCATCATTGTCCGTCTTCCTTTTAACAGCCTTACGACCATCGAGCTATTCTACCAAAGTCTACACTCTGTTTTCATATATGGATCCTCTCTCAGATTATATGGCCTCGAGCCATTTCTCGGAATCCGGGCCCACCATCGCTTCTCCATAGCTCATAGGTTCATTGTTGTCTAGCAACATGACTTCCAAGACAGGATTACGTACCACTCTGAAGTAGTACGCATCCTTGTCATCCCACGAGGTTTGGTAGTGACTTGATCTGAAGTTTCATGATCACTATCATAAGCTTCCACTTCAATTGGTGTAGGTGCCACAGGAACAACTCCCTGTGCCCTGTCGCACACTAGTTGAAGAGACGGTTCAATAACCTCATCAAGTCTCCACCATCCTCCCACTCAATTCTTTCGAGAGAAACTTTTCCTCGAGAAAGGACCCGATTCTAGAAACAATCCCTTATTGCTTTCGGATCTGAGACAGGAGGTATACCCAATTGTTTTGGGTGTCCTATGAAGATGCATTTATCCGCTTTGGGTTCGAGCTTATCAGCCTGAAACTTTTTCACATAAGCGTCGCAGCCCCAAACTTTTAAGAAATGACAGCTTAGGTTTCTCTAAACCATAGTTCATACGGTGTCATCTCATCGGAATTACGTGGTGCCCTATTTAAAGTGAATATGGTTGTCTCTAATGCCTAACCCATAAACTATCGTGGTAATTCGATAAGAGACATCATGGTATGCATCATATCCAATAGGGTGCAGTTATGATGTCTGGACACACCATCACACTATGGTGTTCCGGGCTGTATTAGTTATGAAACAATTTCCACAATGTCTTAATTCTGTGCCAAACTCGTAATTAAGATATTCATCTCTATGATCATATCATAGATCTTTTATCCTCTTGTCACGACGATCTTTCAACTTCACCCTGAAATTACTTGAACCTTTCAATAATTCAGACTCGTGATTCATCAAGTAAATGTACTCAACATCTACTCAAATCATCTGTGAAGTAAGAACATAACGATATCCACTACACGCCTCAGCACTCATTGGACTGCACACATCAAAATGTATTACTTCCAACAAGTTGCTTTTTAGTTCCATTTTACTGAAAACGAGGCTTTCAGTCATCTTGCCCATGTGGTATGATTTGCATGTCTCAAGTGATTCAAAATCAAGTGAGTCCAAATGGTCCATTTGCATGGAGTTTCTTCATGCATATACACCAATAGACATGGTTCGCATGTCTCAAACTTTTCAAAAACGAGTGACCCCAAAGATCCATCAACATGGAGCTTCTTCATGCATTTTATACCGATATGACTTACGTGGTAGTGCCACAAGTTGGTGGTACTATCATTACTATCTTATATCTTTTGGCATGACCATGTGTATCACTACGATCGGGATTCAATAAACCATTTATTTTAGGTGCAAGACCATTGAAGGTATTATTCAAATAAACAGAGTAACCATTATTCTCCTTAAATGAATAACCGTATTACGATAGACGTAATCCAATCATGTCTATGCTCAACGCAAACACCAAATAACAATTATTTAGGTTTTAATACCAATCTCGATGGTAGAGGGAGCGTACGATATTTGATCATATCAACATTGGAAACACTTCCAACACATATCGTCAGCTCACCTTTAGCTAGTCTCCGTTTATTCCGTAGCTTTTATTTCGAGTTACTAACACTTAGCAACCGAACCGGTATCTAATACCCTGGTGCTACTAGGAGTACTAGTAAAGTACACATCAACACAATGTATATCCAATATACTTCTATCGACCTTGCCAGCCTTCTCATCTACCAAGTATCTAGGGTAATTCTGCTCCAGTGGCTGTTCCTCTTATTACAGAAGCACTTAGTCTCAGGTTTGGGTTCAACCTTGGGTTTCTTCACTAGAGCAGTAGCTGAATTGCCGTTTCATGAAGTATCCCTTCTTGCCCTTGCCCTTCTTGAAACTAGTGGTTTCACCAACCATCAACAATTGATGCTCCTTCTTGATTTCTACTTTTGTGGTGTCAAACATCGCAAATGTCTCAAAGATCATCATATATGTCCTCGATATGTTATAGTTCATCACGAAGCTCTAGCAGCTTGGTGGTAATGACTTCGGAGAAACATCACTATCTCATCTGGAAGATCAACTCCCACTTGATTCAAGCGATTGTTGTACTCAGACAATCTGAGCACAAGCTCAACAATTGAGCTTTTCTCCCTGAGTTTGTAGGCTAAGAAAATCGTCGGAGGTCTTATACCTCTTGACGTGGGCACGAGCCTGAAATTCCAATTTCAGCCCTCGAAACATCTCACATGTTTCGCGACGTTTCAAAACGTCTTTGGTGCCTCAACTCTAAACCGTTTAACTGAACTATCACGTAGTTATCAAATCGTGTATGTCAGATGTTCGCAACATCCACAGACGATGTTCGAGGTTCAGCACACTGAGTGGTGCATTAAGGACGTAAGCCTTCTATGAAGCAATGAGGACAATCCTCAGTTTACGGACCTAGTCCGCATAATTGCTACTATCAACTTTCAACTAAATTTTCTCTAGGAACATATCTAAACAGTAGAACTGAAGCGCGAGCTACGACATAATTTGCGAAGACCTTTTGACTATGTTCAGGATAATTAAGTTCATCTTATGAACTCCCACTCAGATAGACATCCCTCTAGTCATATAAGTGATTACATGATCCGAGTCAACTAGGCCGTGTCCGATCATCACGTGAGACGGACTAGTCAACATCGGTGAACATCTTCATGTTGATCGTATCTTCTATACAACTCATGCTCGACCTTTCGGTCTCTTGTGTTCCGAGGCCATGTCTGTACATGCTAGGCTCGTCAAGTCAACCTAAGTGTTTCGCTGTGTAAATCTGGCTTACACCCGTTGTATGTGAACGTAAGAATCTGTCACACCCGATCATCACGTGGTGCTTCGAAACGACGAACTTTAGCAACGGTGCACAGTTAGGGGGAACACTTTCTTGAAATTCTAATGAGGGATCATCTTATTTACTACCGTCATTCTAAGCAAATAAGATGTATAAACATGATAAACATCACATGCAATCAAATAGTGACATGATATGGCCATCATCGCTTTGCTCCTTTTGATCTCCATCTTCGGGGCTCCATGATCATCATCGTCCCCGGCATGACACCATGATCTCCATCATCATGATCTCCATCATCGTGTCTTCATGAATTTGTCTCGCCAACTATTACTTCTACTACTACAGCTAACGGTTAGCAATAAACTAAAGTAATTACATGACGTTTATATTGACACGCATGTCATAAATAAATAAAGACAACTCCTATGGCTCCTGCCGGTTGTCATACTCATCGACATGCAAGTCGTGATTCCTATTACAAGAACATGATCAATCTCATACATCACATATCATTCATCACATTCTTCTTGGCCATATCACATCACATAGCATACCCTGCAAAAACAAGTTAGACGTCCTCTAATTGTTGTTTGCATGTTTTACGTGGCTCCTATGGGTTTCTAGCAAGAACGTTTCTTACCTACGCAAAACCACAACGTGATATGCCAATTGCTATTTACCCTTCATAAGGACCCTTTTCATCGAATGCGATCCGACTAAAGTGGGAGAGACAGACACCCGCTAGCCACCTTATGCAACTACTGCATGTCAGTCGGTGGAACCAGTCTCACGTAAGAGTACGTGTAAGGTCGGTCCGGGCTGCTTCATCCCACAATGCCGCCAAATCAAGATTGTACTAGTAACGGTAAGCATATTGAACAAAATCAACGCCCACAACTACTTTGTGTTCTACTCGTGCATAGAATCTACGCAATAGACCAAGCTCATGATGCCACTGTTGGGGAACGTAGCTGCCGGGGCAGCTGATCCACGGACACCTATGGGACCGGCGGACCGGGTCCCTTTCGGTTCGGCGGGGGGCGGAGGTCGCGCAAAGAGTAGATTGAGGCGAAGCACACGGGCGATTTACCCAGGTTCGGGCCGCACGGATGCGTAAAACCCTACTCCTGCTTTGTGGATTGTATTGCTTTCTAGCTCGGGAGCGCGGAGTGCTACAGTACTCTCCAGCCGCTAACGAGGTCGAGCGTGGCTTCCTCGAGAAGGCTCTCTCGTGTGCGTAAATGGCTAACCTAGCGTGAGTGTATGGAGAATGGCTCCCCCAGCGTGAGTGTATGGAGAATGGCCAACCCCTCCTTTCCGTTGCCCACGGGCCTCCTTTTATATGTTCAAGGGGTTACCGACATAGGGCAACGGAGGGCAAAAGTGGAAAGGTGCCGTAGTAGGGGCAGCTAGGTGCTGTAGCAGGCACAGCTACCTGCTACAGTGCTATCATACCTAACCCTGACGGCAGGGGACAAGGGCATTAAATGCCTGTCTATGTCGCCTAAACAGTGCCGAAGGGGGCTTGCTAGGGAAGCCACCGTTAGCCACGGTGGTGATCTTGTCAGCGCCTGCTTGCCACCGCACGCCCCTAGCTGCACAGCCTCCCGCCACGTGTGCTTGGGAGGGCCCTAGAGCGACACGTGGGTGGATGTGCTGGAGCGCAGGCGTGGAGTGGGGGCTTCCCGCGGCAAGCTCTTTGCCGCGGTCGTCGTCTTGTCGCGTCTGTCCGGGAGCTTGTCGCTCACCGGGCCTTGCCGGGGCGCGTGGGGCGCCGTGGCAAGCTTTCTTGGTACGCCTTGGTTGGCCTTCCCGGCAAGCGCCTCTTGTCGGGGCCTTGGGACGCTTCTGATAGCCTTCCCGGCAAGCTCCTCTTGCCGGGGTCTTGTCTTCTTCCCGGCAAGCTCCTCTTGCCGGGGTCTTGTCTTGAGTACTTTGTCCTTGAATGGTCTTCAGACGAACCTCGGAGGGTCTTGGCGGCCACCCGGCAAGCCCTGCCGCGGGATGCTGCGACTGCCCGTGCACAAGTTCGGGGTACTAAGGGCACCCCTACTTTAGTACACCGACAGGAGCCCCCGGGCCTGGGCCAGACACGGTGCCGAGCGCTGTTGGGCCAGGCCCAAAACAGTGCACGGGCACGCGCGGCCTGGGTCACGCCGTATATCTCTCCGCTTCCATCGCGCACGCCCGGAACGGCACGCGTCAAACGCGGCATCGTGGGTGACGTGGGCGGTGTGCGCGGGGCTAAGCCCCGCGAGCATGCGTCAAGCCATGATGAAGGGGAACGGCCCACGCCCTCCTCTCCAAACGGAGGTAGGCGTGGGGGCGTGGCGCATTTACTGGACGGGGCCGGTGCGCGGTTTTCGAAGCGCCCACTCCCCGAGATCACGGGGTAGGGCGAGGCCGCCCCATCTGTCGCCTCAGTTCTGCATCCCCGCCACGCGGCTCCCATGCAATTGGGATCGCGGACGGTGGGAGCGGGAATCTGGGCCATTGCGAGCAGAGGTAGCGGGTCGGCCCGCCTCCCTGCTCTTCCCGTGCCTTGATTCGCTGAGCGGGGCGGCTGGGCTCCCACTTTGCTCCTTTATAAGGAGCGGGAAGGGAGCACCGAAGCCCGCACTCTCTCGTCTCCTCCTTTCTTTATCTTCTGCTCCCCTTTCTCTCATTCGCCATGGAGAAAGGGAACCCTGGGCCTTCATCGGTGGCGGCGAGGGTCGCCACCAGACAGCGCACCCTTCCCTCTTCCGCGCTCGTGGCGGCAGAGCCAGCCGCAAGGGGAAGAGGGAGGGGGCGAGGTCGTGGACGGGGCCGAGGGCGAGGTCGAAGCGCTCGGGGAAGAGGCGGACGGGGCGACGCGCCGGCTTCGCCTCCGCCGGCGGCTCCTCCCCCCACGGCGGTCCATATTGGGGACAACCCTTGCGAGTTCTTCGTCAGGCTGCGTCGGGCGCCTCGTCGTCGCCTCCGGCTTCCAGCTCCGTTCGCGAGCGTGATGGAGTCGGACCCGCCCGAAACTCTGAGATTACACATGAGGGGCTGTGGGATCAGCGGCACGCGAGTCCGCGTGGTGTTCCCAGCCCCTAGTGTGATGTATCTCGATCGAGGGTGGAAGACATTCGCCCGCATCCACAGCCTGATGGAGGGGTTCACCCTCCATTTTAAGCTGGTGGAGGGCGATCTCCTCTCCGTCAAGGTCTTCGGGTGCTTCGGCACCCGGGCGTAGTGCTGCGTGGACAGCTCCTCCGATAGCGAAGGCTCCTCCTCGGGCGAGAGTGACGAGGAGGAGAGCGGCAGTGATGGTGAGGGTGGCGGGCGGCAGGATGGCGACTCCGACTAGGTGTCGGGCGCCGTCTCGTGCGGCACCGGCGACCCCATCATCCGCGCCGCCGGCTTCTTGAACTCCCCGGGGGCGTCTCCTTGGGCGGCTGGCGTAGGGAGGCCGCGGAAGGGGAAGAGGGCTGGCGACAAGGCCGTCAGGTCGGAGTACGAGGGCGTGGTGCCCTCGACAGCGCGCTGACTTCCTGCCGCCCCTCCTTCGCACCCTTCTCCCGGCGTCGCCATCACCATCCGGCCCCCGGGATGTTCTCTTGGTGTCTTCTGGCACCTGTAGCTCGCCTTGGCGCCCCTTTCCCCTTTTCGTCTCCTTGACCTACCTCCTGAAGAGAGGGACAGGAAAGGGATTACGGGCACCTTATCTTTTTAATTTGTAAGCCTTCGGGCCTTAGCTGTATCTAAAACTTGTAATCCTCTCTTCATGTTTTTTATCCTCTATGGACTGTACTTGTATGGGATGTTTTTTAATGAAAGGGGATGTTTGCCGGGTTATTTGCCTCGCGGGTCGAACCCACGCCAAGGGGCAAACCCTTGGTATCTCTCGGACAGACATTTCATTTCCCGGCAACAGGCCCTGCCGCCTTCCCACGTCGCTCGACCTTCCTCACGCCGTTGGTGGAGGCGGGAACGAGATGGGTGCAGCCTCCTCGCTTCATCCCTCTGCTGTCGTGACTATGACCAAACTTGGCCCCGGGAACTAGCCCCAGGGCCTAAATTTGAGGGAGCACGGCAGTTTTTGGGAAGAAACGCGGGCTCGCATTCCCCAGTCCATAAGAGGATGCATGAAGAGGGATGAAAGACTTATCTGATATCACAGCCCCCGGCAACTCTGGCTTGCCGGGGGTGACATCTTGGCACTCGCAGCCCCCGGCGTTCTTGCCGGGGTCCAGGTGCCGGCGCGCCCTTCTTCTCCTTTTCGTCTCCAGGTGGTCTGGCCAGGACGTGCGAGCCCTGTGAACGAAGGAAAAGCAAAGGGACGGACACTCGACCTCTAAGTTAGGGGTTAGGCGCTGTTAGGCACTATCGACCCTAACCAAGGACGAGACTCAACCTAGCATGCATGCTATAACCCCGGGGTATGTAGCGCTTCATTCTCTGGTGCTCAGGGTCTGCGCCTGGCTCTGTACAAAGGATTACATGCAACAGCGGCAAGACTTGTACAGAAGGGTGGTTGCCGGGCAGGGCCCGACAACCGCGCCTTACGGGTAAAACTTGCGAAGATGCTCGATGTTCCAGGAGTTTCTCACTGGGATGCCATCTTCGGTCTCAAGGCGGACAGCGCCAGGCCTTGTGACTCGTTTCACCCGGTAAGGGCCTTCCCACTTCGGCGTCAACTTGTTGGAATTCTTGGCCGACTGAACGCGCCGAAGAACAAGGTCGCCTTCCTCGAGACTTCCGGCATTAACTTTGCGGCTATGGTAGCGGCGCAAAGCTTGCTGGTAGCGAGCAGCTCGCACAACAGCCTGAAGACGATCTTCCTCAAGGAGCAGCGCGTCATCTTGTCGCAGCCGCTCTTGCTCAAGCTCATCATAAGCGAGCACTCGAGGTGACCCGTATATGAGTTCCATGGGGATAACTGCTTCCGCTCCATAGACTAGAGCGAAAGGTGTCTGGCCAGTGGCTCGATTTGGCGTCGTTCTGATCGACCAAAGAACCACCGGCAGCTCCTCGATCCAGTTTCTTCCGCACTTGAGCAGTTTGTTGAAAGTTCTGGTCTTGAGCCCGCGCAGCACCTCGGCATTTGCCCTCTCCGCTTGACCGTTGCTTCTCGGGTGAGCAACAGAAGCGAAGCAGACCTTGGCGCCGAGATCTTGGACGTACTGCATGAAGGCGTGGCTTGTGAATTGTGTACCGTTGTCGGTGATTATCCTGTTAGGGATCCCGAAGCGGCAAACAATCGACCTGAAGAACTTGACTGCTGACTGTGCGGTCACCTTTCTCACTGGTTCCACTTCCGGCCACTTTGTGAACTTGTCGATTGCAACGTACAAGTACTCAAAGCCCCCGACAGCACGGGGAAAGGGGCGGAGGATGTCGAGCCCCCAGACCGAAAATGGCCAGCATAAAGGGATTGTCTGGAGAGCTTGAGCTGGCTGGTGTATCTGCTTGGAATGGAACTGGCACGCTTCACACTTGGTTACTTGTGCAGTTGCATCCTGGAGGGCTGTTGGCTAGAAGAAACCTTGCCGGAATGCCTTGCCGACAAGTGCTCTTGCGCCAATGTGGTGACCACATATGCCTCCATGTATCTCTGCCTACAGCTTTTGTCCGTCTTCCCGGGGAATACACCTCTGTTTCACACCGTTGAGTCTTCTTCTGTACAGTGTCTTATCGACGAACTGGTACATACTTGACTGCCGGGCTACTCTTTCGGCTTCTTCTTGCTCTTCGGGAAGTTCTCCTGTCTGAAGGAAATGGACAATCTGCTGCGCCCATGATGGAGCTTGTGGCTCGACAACAAGGACTAAAGGCAATTCTGCGGCTGCGAGAACGTCCGCTTCGACGGCGAGAACCTCCTATTCTGCCGGAGCTTGACGTTCCCCAGCAAGCTTGCCGGAGCGAAACTTGTCGGGATCTTCTGCTACAACGAAACAAGCCCTAGGTCTTGCCGGAGTAGACTGCTCCTCAGCGGTCTTGGCGTTGATCTTGGGGGTTGCTGCGGGAACATCCGCTTCTACGGCAAGAGCCTGTGGCTCTGCCGGAGCGTAACGTTCCCCGACAAGCTTGCCGGGGCAAAACTTGTCGGGAGCTTCTGCTACGACGGAACAAACCCTAGAGTTTGCCGGAGCAGACTGCTCCTCAGCGGTCTTGGCGTCGATCTTGGGGACCTTCTTGGCGGCGGCTTCGAGAAGCTCTGCCGGCAAATAGTCACCAGGAATCGACTTCCTCTTCTTGCTCTGCCCAGTTGACGGTGTCACGGACGGTTGAGTCAGCTTGAGCACAAAGGTCCCTGGTTCCACAGGTAACTTAAGTGCAGCACATTTTGACAGGCCATCGGTGATGGCGTTCTGAGTTCTCGGAACGTGTTCCATCTGTAGGCCGTCAAAATGCTCTTCTAGCTTTCTCACTTCGTCGACGTAGGCCTCCATCAACGGGCTCTGATAACTTTTGTTTACTTGGCGGACGACAAGCTGTGAGTCACCCCTGACAATGAGCTTCTTGATCCCAAGGTCTGCCGCAATCCGGAGACCGGAAAGCAAGCCTTCATACTTTGCAGTATTATTTGTTGCTTGCTCCTTGGGAAAGTGCATCTGGACTACGTACTTGAGGTGCTCCCCGGCGGGCGCGACAAGCAGTACGCCAGCGCCGGCGCCTTGCAGCGAAAAGGCACCATCATAGTACATCAGCCACTCTTTGCTTGCTTCTTTGTCGGGGATGCTCGTTTCTGGGATTTCTTCATCTGGCGTTGGCGTCCACTCCGCTATGAATTCTGCCAAGGCTCTGCTCTGGATGGTTGAAGTGCTTTCAAACTTGAGGCCAAAGCTTGACAGTTCCAGTGCCCACTCAACAATCCTGCCTATCGCTTCTGGATTCTGCAGTATCCTCTTCAGCGGAAAGCGAGTGACAACTGTGATCTCATGTGCTTGGAAGTAATGGCGCAGCTTTCTCGAGGCCATGAGAAGGCCGAAAAGCAACTTCTGCACACCAAAGTACCTTGACCTAGCCCCCTGCAGAAGGGAACTGACAAAGTAAACTGGGCGCTGCACCATTTTCTTCCGTATCTCCTCGTGCATCTGCGCAGATCCGTCTTCGCCGGGACCAGAGCTTGCCGGGGAAGCCCCCTGCTCGTCGCTGGATGCGCTCGCCGTGGTTGCTGGCTCATCATCCGCCTCCCTCTCTGCTACTAACGCAGCACTAATCACTTGATTGGTTGCCGCTATGTACAGCAGCAACTTCTCTTGTGGCTTAGGTGCGACAAGTATTGGAGGGGAGGACAGGTATCTCTTCAGGTCTTGCAGCGCAGCCTCTGCTTCCGGAGTCCATTTCATTGGACCCGCCTTTTTCAATAATTTGAAAAACGGCAGGGCGCGCTCAGCAGACCGAGAGATGAACCTGCTGAGAGCAGCTACGCAACCGGCAAGTTTCTGTACATCCTTGACGCGCTTCGGTGCTTCAATTTGCTCAATGGCCTTGATCTTGTCGGGGTTGGCTTCAATCCCGCGCTGAGACACGAAGAACCTGAGAAGCTTGCCGGAGGGGACTCCAAACACACACTTCTCTGGGTTGAGCTTGAGGCTGATCTTGCGTAGATTTGCAAAGGTCTCGTCTAAATCTGGTATCAGAGTTGCTCTGTCCTTGCTCTTGACCACTATATCATCCATGTAGGCTTCCACATTTCTGTGTATTTGTGGCTCAAGAGCAATATGGACTACTCTTGCAAATGTCGAACCAGCATTTTTTAATCCGAAAGGCATCCGTACGAAACAGTACGTGCCACATGGAGTAATAAATGCGGTCTTCTCCTCATCCTCTTCTGCCATGAAGATCTGATGATATCCTGAGTATGCGTCAAGAAACGAAAGCAAATCACATCCGGCCATGGAGTCAACAATCTGGTCGATGCGCGGCAAAGGGAATGGGTCTTTGGGACAAGCTTTGTTAACATCGGTGAAATCGATGCAAAGCCTCCATTTCCCGTTTGCCTTGCGCATGACTACAGGATTGGCCAACCACGTGGGATGGAGCACTCCTCTGACGAGGCCTGCTGCTTCCAGTTTCTTGATCTCTTCGGCAATGAATTCTTGTCGTTCCACTGCCTGCTTCCTGACTTTCTGCTTGACGGGCCGCGCATGAGGACAGACGGCAAGGTGGTGCTCAATCACTTTCGTGGGAACACCGGGGATGTCAGACGGCTGCCATGCAAACACGTCGACATTCTCCCGCAGGAAAGCAACGAGCGCGCTTTCCTATTTAGGGCCGAGTGTGGCACTGATGGTGAAGGTACCACCAGCGCCGTCCTCCTTGGCAGACACCTTCTTCGTCTCTGGCGGAGCTGCCATCATCTTCTTGCACTTGCCGGTGGAGCTCGATGGTGCGTCCTCGACGGTAGCGCAGCACTCCGAAGAGGCGCGCTTGCCGGAGTGGGCATCAGAGCTCTTGCCGGACTTGGTCTTCTTGCTCCCGGGAGCTTCAGCAGCAAGTGGGTCGTGACCTGCCGTGGCTGCTGCTTCCCGGTAGATCTTGTCGGCACAGATAAGAGCGTCTTTCTTGTCGCCAGGGACAGAAATGACGCCTATCGGGCCTGGTATCTTCAGTATGTTGTATGCATAATGAGAGGCCGCCATGAACTTGGCGAGTGCTGGACGGCCAAGTATCCCGTTGTAGGGCAACGGAATATCGGCAACGTCGAACGTGACCCTCTCCGTCCTGAAGTTGAGCTCGCTGCCAAATGTCACCGGCAGCGTGACTTTCCCCTTCGGCTTGCTCCTTCCCGGATTGATTCCTTGGAACGTGCCGGTCTCTTCGAGCTCGCCATCGGGGATCTGGAGTTTTCGGAGAACAGCGGAGGAGATCAGGTTTAAGCCGGCCCCGCCGTCAACCAGCATCTTGGTGACTTTGAGGTTGCGGATAGTTGGTGAAACCAACATCGGCAAACACCCGACCGCAGTTGTGCGATCAGGGTGATCCTCAATGTCAAAGATGATGGGCGTGCTAGACCACTTCAGAAGCTTGCGCGATTCGATGGGTGGTTCTGCCGCATTGACTTCCCGCACCCACTGTTTGAGTTGGCGGTGCGAGGTATGCAGAGAAGCACCACCGTCAACGCACAAGACCTCTGTGGCTTTCTGAAACTCCTACTCACTGGTCTCAACGTCATCCATGTCTTCGTCGTCTTCATCCTTGTCGCGGCCGTGGGGAGGTATGTCTCCTTGCCGCTGCTTGGCCTTGCCGCGGAGTTCTCCCTGGCCGGTGCGCTTCTGGCCAGATTTCCCGGCACCCCCTTGGGTTCTCTCCTTGTCGCGCCGCTCGTACTCAGCCCTCTGTTGCTGGACAAGCTGCTCGACCTTCTTGCAGCTCTGGAGATCATGGCCCTTGGTGCGGTGAATCTTGCAATACTGCTTGTCGGAGCCGTCCCGCTTGTCGGCGGCGGCCACGGCCTGACAGTTGGTGCACGCGGCAACTTCCTTGCCGGAGCAACCAACTATATCCTTCTTGGCGCCACCTTCGTTGCCGGACTGCTCAACGACTAGCACCTCTTTGTTCTGCTTCCTCCTGTTGCCGCGCCGCCGGTTTTTCTTTGCCGGGGCGGCATCTTCACTGTCAGATCCGTCCGCTCTGGGGAGTCTCCTCCCTTCCTCAACGTGTGCACACTTGTCGGCCAGGGCATATAGCTCACTGACGTCTCTAATCCTGCACATCGCCATCTCCTCCCGCATCCTGCGGTTACGCATGTTCTGATGGAACGCGCTGATGACCGCGGCGGGGTGGACGTCTGGGATGTTGTACTGTACACGGCTGAACCTCTGAATGTACTTGCGCAGGGGCTCTCCTTCCTTCTGGACGAGCAGATGCAGATCACTCTCTTGGCCATGAGGTTTGTGGCCGCCTGTAAAGGCGCCGACAAACTGATGGCACAGATCAGCCTAGGAGGATATGGAGTTGTCCGGCAAGTGCATGAGCCAGGATCTGACGTTGGGCTTGAGCACCAGCGGGAAGTAGTTGGCAAGGATCTTGTCGTCCCGCCCCCCAGTAGCCTGCACCGCGATGGTGTAGATGCTGAGGAACTCCGACGGATGCGACTTGCCGTCGTACTTCTCTGGCACATCTGGCTTGAAGTTCTTCGTACTGGGCCACTGGACTTGCCGCAGCTCACGAGTGAACGCAGGGCAACCTACCGTGTACGGCAGGTCACCTGGTTCTCCTGGCGCATGCATGTCAACAGAGGGCCCAGCGCGCTGGTCTGATTGACGCCGCGCTTCTCTCCGGCGCTCGATGCGGGTACGAGCGTCTTCCCGCTGTCGCTCTTGAAGAACTTGGCGCTGATCGCGACGGGCTCGCGGATCTGACGACGCGGTGGAGTCGCTGTCGAGGTGGATCCGGCGAGTCGGCGATCTTGGCCTTCGGGGTGGGGAGTGCACAGTAGTTGCACCCCCACCGGTCTTGTCGCCACCGGTTCGCGCTTGGTTGACTCGCTGCGGCTGCGACGTGCTCGGCTGCTGAGGAGTGTCGCCGTTGGCGAAGCCGATGAGACTCTGGATAGTGGCCCTCCAGTCGTCGATCTTGTCCGCCGCTGGAGGGTAGTCTAGGAGCAGCTGAGCTCGCGCCAGAGCCTCCGCTGCGGTGGCGGGCGGCGGTAGCGAACGGTGCGAGGAGCGGGATATGCTCGGACTTCTAAACATGTTAGAAGGAGCAGTATCCTGTCCAGGAGACCGTGTGTCGCTCGCGCCAGCAGGTTGACGTGCATGGTGGTCCGGAGCGCTCTGAGATCCAGCGGCTCGATCCGGATCCAGCGAATGCATGGTACCGTGAGTACCATGACGCTGCCGGTCCCGCGCCTCCTGAGATGGGCGCGGTGCATGCACGGACGCCGAGGTCTTGGAGTGCGCCCGGTCGTTGTGGGAGCCAGCCACGCCGCCGACGGGCAGCGCAGCCTTGTCCTTGGACCTGGCGGCACCGCGAGCTCCTTCGTCGACGCCCGTTCTTCCGCCGGCGTCCGCCCCACCGACCGTTTGCTCCGGCGGTGGCTGGCTCGGCACAGACGGAGCAGCTGCCTCCGAAGCCTTCTTCTTCGGCGGCATGTTGACGAAGATGATGAAGATCTAGGCCGCGAGAACGCCGGATCTGGTTCACACGACTTCGACGCCCCCTACCTGGCGCGCCAGAGATGCCGGGGCAGCTGATCCACGGACACCTATGGGACCGGCGGACCGGGTCCTTTTCGGTTCGGCGGGGGGCGGAGGTCGCGCAAAGAGCAGATCGAGGCGAAGCACGCGGGCGATTTACCCAGGTTCGGGCCGCACGGATGCGTAAAACCCTACTCCTGCTTTGTGGATTGTATTGCTTTCTAGCTCGGGAGCGCGGAGTGCTACAGTACTCTCCAGCCGCTAACGAGGTCGAGCGTGGCTTCCTCGAGAAGGCTCTCTCGTGTGCGTAAATGGCTAACCTAGCGTGAGTGTATGGAGAATGGCTCCCCCAGCGTGAGTGTATGGAGAATGTCCAACCCCTCCTTTCCGTTGCCCACGGGCCTCCTTTTATATGTTCAAGGGGTTACCGACATAGGGCAACGGAGGGAAAAAGTGGAAAGGTGCCGTAGTAGGGGCAGCTAGGTGCTGTAGCAGGCACAGCTACCTGCTACAGTGCTATCATACCTAACCCTGACGGCAGGGGACAAGGGCATTAAATGCCCGTCTATGTCGCCTAAACAGTGCCGAAGGGGGCTTGCTAAGGAAGCCACCGTTAGCCACGGTGGTGATCTTGTCAGCGCCTGCTTGCCACCGCACGCCCCTAGCTGCACAGCCTCCCGCCACGTGTGCTTGGGAGGGCCCCAGAGCGACACGTGGGTGGATGTGCTAGAGCGCAGGCGTGGAGTGGGGGCTTCCCGCGGCAAGCTCTTTGCCGTGGTCGTCGTCTTGTCGCGTCTGTCCGGGAGCTTGTCGCTCACCGGGCCTTGCCGGGGCGCGTGGGGCGCCGCGCATGCTTTCTTGGTACGCCTTGGTTGGCCTTCCCGGCAAGCGCCTCTTGCCGGGGCCTTGGGACACTTCTGATAGCCTTCCCGGCAAGCTCCTCTTGCCGGGGTCTTGTCTTCTTCCCGCCAAGCTCCTCTTGCCGGGGTCTTGTCTTGAGTACTTTGTCCTTGAATGGTCTTCAGAGGAACCTCGGAGGGTCTTGGCGGCCACCCGGCAAGCCCTGCCGCGGGATGCTGCGACTGCCCGTGCACAAGTTCGGGGTACTAAGGGCACCCCTACTTTAGTACACCCACAGTAGCAGAAATTCAAAATTTTCCTACGTGTCACCAAGATCGATCTATGGAGAAACCAGCAACGAGGGGAAGGAGAGTGCATCTACATACCCTTGTAGATCGCTAAGCGGAAGCGTTCAAGAGAACGGGGTTGATGGAGTCGTACTCGTCGTGATCCAAATCACCGGAGATCCTAGTGCCGAACGGACGGCACCTCCGCGTTCAACACACGTACAGCCCGATGACGTCTCCCATGCCTTGATCCAGCAAGGAGAGAGGGAGAGCTTGAGGAAGACTCCATCCAGCAGCAGCACAATGGCGTGGTGGTGATGGAGGAGCGTGGTACTCCAGCAGGGCTTCGCCAAGCACCGCAAGATATGAGGAGAAAGAGAGGGGTAGGGCTGCGCCAAGAAGGAGAGGAACTCGTGTATTATGGGCAGCCCAAACCTCAAGTATATATAGGCGAAGGGGAGGGGCTGCGCCCCCACCTAGGGTTCCCTCCCTAGGGGTGGCGGCAACCCCTAGATCCCATCTAGGGGGCGGCCAAGGGGAGGGGGAGAGGGAGGCGCACCAGGATGGGCCTTAGGGCCCATCTGCCCTAGGGTTTGGCCCCTTCCCTCTTTCCTGCGCCTTGGGCCTTGGTGGGGGGCGCACCAGCCCACCTGGGGCTGGTCCCCTCCCACACTTGGCCCATGTAGCCTTCCGGGGCTTTTGGCCCCACTTGGTGGACCCCCCGGACCCTCCCGGTGGTCCCGGTACGTTACCGATAAACCCCGAAACTTTTCCGGTGACCAAAACAGGACTTCCCATATATAAATCTTTACCTCCAGACCATTCCGGAACTCCTCGTGACGTCCAGGATCTCATCCGGGACTCCGAACAACATTCGGTAACCACATACAAACTTCCTTTATAACCCTAGCGTCATCGAACCTTAAGTGTGTAGACCCTACGGGTTCGGGAATCATGCAGACATGACTGAGACGTTCTCCAGTCAATAACCAACAGCGGGATCTGGATACCCATGTTGGCTCCCACATGCTCCACGATGATCTCATCGGATGAACCATGATGTCAAGGACTTCATCAATCCAGTATACAATTCCCTTTGTCTAGCGGTACGATACTTGCCCGAGATTCGATCGTCGGTATCCCGATACCTTGTTCAATCTCATTACCGGCAAGTCTCTCTACTCGTTCCGTAACACATCATCCCGTGATCAACTCCTTGATCACATTGTGCGCATTATGATGATGTCCTACCGAGTGGGCCCAGAGATACCTCTCCGTCACACAGAGTGACAAATCCCAGTCTCGATTCGTGCCAACCCAACAGACACTTTCGGAGATACCCGTAGTGCACCTTTATAGTCACCCAGTTATGTTGTGACGTTTGGCACACCCAAAGCACCCCTACGGTATCCGGGAGTTGCACAATCTCATGGTCTAAGGAAATGATACTTGACATTAGAAAAGCTTTAGCAAACGAACTACACGATCTTGTGTTAGGCTTAGGATTGGGTCTTGTCTATCACTTCATTCCCCTAATGATGTGATCCCGTTATCAACGACATCCAATGTCCATGGTCAGGAAACCGTAACCATCTATTGATCAACGAGCTAGTCAACTAGAGGCTTACTAGGGACATGGTGTTGTCTATGTATCCACACCTGTATCTAAGTTTCCTATCAATACAATTCTAGCATGGATAATAAACGATTATCATGAACAAGGAAATATAATAATAACCAATTTATTATTGCCTCTAGGGCATATTTCCAACAATCGACCCCCCGAAAAGCAATCAAAGCGTCGGCATAAACGCCGACCCAAGCCCCGCCTCGATAAAAACCCATCCATAAAGTAGGACGAGCCGGTAGACGCCGAGCAGGCCTTAGAGCAACCGTCCGAACATGGCAAGACGGATAGAGAAACCGAACATCCCTCCTCCGGCGAAAATGGCATTCCGGACGACCTCACGCCGGATAAACCCATGGAGCAGAAGAATCTCCACAAGAGGCTCGTTGCAACTGCATGCAGCCTGAAAAAGCAGAAGCGGAAGCTAAAAACAGCGGAAGATGCACTCCGGATTAGATGGAGCAAAGTAATCAATAACGCAGATAAATACGGCGATGGTCGCCACACTAAAAGCTATCCGAGAAGAAAGCTACTGCCTGAATTCGACGAAGAGGCCCTAGAGCCCTAGCATTCAAAAAATAAGAAAACCACACGGTCGGATAGACGACCCCACAAAGCGGCAAGTGGCGCCGCACTTAAATCGGCATGCGACCCACCTAAGGATTCGCATCATGGCCCAGTTAGGTCCATTTATGGGCCAAGAAAGCAAGCTCTCGTAAGCAATGCAATAAAGCCATCATCAGAATCTGGCACAGCCAAATACAGGGGCGCCGCACACCCCCTATGTTTCACCGATGAGGTCCTGGACTATGAATTTCCAGAGGGATTCAAAACCGTAAACATAGAGGCATATGATGGAACAACAGACCTGGAGTCTGGATCGAGGATTATATCCTCCACATACACATGGCTAGAGGAGATGATCTCCACGCCATAAAATATTTACCCCTTAAGCTTAAAGGGCCAGCCCGGCATTGGCTTAAAAGCCTTCCTGAAAACACAATTGGAAGTTGGGAAGAGCTCGAGGATGCTTTCCGAGCAAATTTTCAAGGGACCTATGTCCGCCCTCCGGATGCAGACGATCTTAGTCACATAACTCAATAGCCCGGAGAATCAGCTCGGCAATTCTGGAATAGATTCCTCACTAAAAAGAATTAGATAGTCGACTGTCCGGACGCCGAAGCCTTAGCAGCTTTCAGGCATAACGTCCGAGACGAATGGCTTGCGAGACACCTCGGCCAAGAAAAGCCAAGAACAATGGCCGCACTAACAAGCCTCATGACCCGCTTTTGTGCAGGAGAGGACAGCTGGTTGGCAAGGTGCAGCCCCAGCGACCCAAGTACATCCGAAACTAGGGATGGAAACGGAAAACCGCGACGCAACAAGGACCGTCGCGGGACTAAGGAAAAAAGCCCGAAGAGCACGGCAGTCAATGCCGGATTCAAAGGTTCACGACAAAATCAGACAAAACCACCCCTCCAGGATAACAGGGACGATCCATCCAACTTAAATAAAATCCTGGACAGGATATGTCAGATACATAGTACTCCCGGGAAGCCTGCTAACCATACCCACAGAGATTGTTGGGTTTTCAAACAATCCGGCAGACTCAATGCCGAACACAAGGGGCTCGACACACCAAGCGAAGACGAGGACAAACCCCAAAAGCAGAGCACCAGGAAACAAAAGAACTTCCCACAAGAAGTAAAAACAGTGAACTTACATCACATAACAAAACGTGCGGCGCCCATAAAGGTACGCACCACACAACCTATCCCCAAAGGGTCCCGCCACTGGTTGTCAAAACCAATCATCTTCGATCAGCTAGATTATTCTAGAAATATCAAGAATGCAGGCTGGACTGCCTTGATACTCGATCCAATAATTGGCGGACTCCGGTTTTCAAATGTCCTTATGGACGGCGGCAGTGGACTAAACCTGATATATCAGGATACAATCCGTCAAATGGGGATAAACCCAGCAAGAATCCGCCGCAGCAAAACCTCCTTTCAAGGGGTAACACCTGGTCCGGACACCCATTGTATGGGTTTTCTCCGGCTCGAAGTTATATTCGGCTCTGCCGATAACTTGCGCCACGAAAAGCTGACCTTCCATATCGTCCCGTTCTCAAGTCGCTATCAAGCACTACTGGGACGCGAAGCTTTCGCCCCCTTTAACGCAATACCGCATTATGCACCTCTCACGCTTAAGATGTCCGCTCCACGAGGCATCATCTCTTTGAAGGGGAAGCACCAAACTGCGCCTCCCCAAGCGGAGGACTGTGCGGCCGCTTTGACAGCCCCACAGTAAAATGGCCTCACCGGCCAAAAAACTTCGAAATAGGTCATTAAAGACCACGAACGCGGATAGACAAGTTCGGGACAAAATCATCATTGATGCAGGCTTAGTGGCCATATACCCCCACTAGGGGCTCCATGCATATACAATAAGAGACAATAAAGCTCAATTTTATATATTTTACTTTATACTTTGTTTATTTTAAACTTTTGTTCGGCACGACCCGTTTTCAACTCAGTTCCTCTCTTTTACAGATGAACGTCGTGCGGCGCCCGTCCAGGATACGGCACAACGGAGACAAAGGCGCAGACGTGCAGTAGGGACACGTCCTAAAGGATTCTTTTTAGATTAAGACCCTGCGTAAACCTTTTTTATTGTCTCTTGTTGCTACACATCCCCTAGTTTTTTCTGATATAACCAAAGGAGGAGGCTGGCGTCTTGGCATGTGGCCACGTCAGAATTTTTGCACGTACCTGGACACTAGGGGATTTTTTTTAATAAAGAGTGTTGTTTCGCCCGCACTCATAAAGACCGAACACCTTAGGGAGTGTTCGGCGTCGCGAGTTTTGGCATTATATGCATCCGCTCCGAACCATGTCTTTGGTCAAATGTTGGGTTGCCCGGCTCCTGAGTTCGGCTACCTTATGTTCCGCTCTATCGGCTAAGGTAGCACCAGGAGAGCTACTGCGATTGTGCCCCGGTTCGGCCGGGCGAGCACCTCAGTAGAGAAAGCCGAAAACTGACTGTCATGATGTAGCGTGAGACTGGTCAGCCACTCGATGACCTATCGGAATCTATCGGATTCCTCCGCTTTAACGAAGGGCCGCTTCCCGGTTAGGCACATACGCACCCCGAACTCGGGCGAGCGCAGTCGCCACCAAGGGGCTACCTAAATAGTCTCACTGTCAAGCTCCTATGGCTAAGTGAAAGTGTTGAAGCATTATAGTCCGGTTGCCTGGCCCGCTGCGCTATCACCTCCTTTGTAGGACCAAGACGTTGGGTTAAGTGTGAAAATGCGTCTTCTGCGAGCACCCCCGCACTATGTGCGTGGGGGCTGAAGCCAATGACTGCCATCTTTCAGATTTTGTATATATATATATATCTTAAAACGGCTGCACAGGAGGTGTTCCCAATACTTGATGGCACAAGTATAAAAAGGCCACTACAGTTTATCAAAATATTACTTTATAATTACATATGCTATCATAACATAGCATCTTTCGAGCACTGCGTCTCTATTACATGAGCGCCTTCAAGGACTTCCTGAAAATAGTGCTCGGAGGGTACTTGGCTTTTGTCCAAATCTCAGGATGCAACAAAGGTTGTCTCCATCTCTGCCCAGTATGTCTTGACACGAGCAAGAGCCATCCTTGCGCCCTCTATGCATGCTGACCTCTTCATTGCATTAATACGTGGCACCGCATCAAGGAATTGCTGCACCAAGCTGAAATAACTCTTCGGCTCCGATCTCCCCGGCCACAGATGACCCATGACGTACTTCATGGCGAGTCCGGACAACCTATTCAGTTCGGCCCATTGAGCCAAATGATCGTCCACTGCCAGTGGACGCTCTGGATTGTGAAACTAACTCCGGTAGTGCTTTTTTTTATAAAGCTCTCCCTCATGGACTCTGTAGGCTTTAGATCACCGCACTATGCAGCGGGCCTCGTTTTGATCCTCCGGGAGTTTCTGCCTAGTAAGGTAAGCTAGGAATGGTTCTGTCCACGGGGCGATGACCGCCATTATTACGTGGGCTAAAGGTGTAATTTCATTGGCAGAGCCTCCAATTGTGTCAGATTGTTCGGCGTCGAGTAGTGCGGCTGGGTCCGGGCTGTTATTTTCGGGTTCCCCCTCCCATGCTACAGATGGCTTGAACAATCTTTCCAAAAAGATGTTGGGGGACCGCATCGCATTTTGCTCCGATGCGTGCCAGGACGTCCGCTGCTTGATTGTTTTCTCGGGCTATATGATGAAACTCCAGCCCTTCGAACCGAGCTGGCATTTTTAGGACGGCGTTGCGGTAAGCTGCCATTTTTGGGTCCTTGGCGTCGAAGTCGCCATTTATTTGGGATATCGCGAGGTTCGAATCCCCGCATACCTCTAGGCGTTGAATGCCCAAGGATACTGCCATCCGGAGGCCATGTAGAAGGTCCTCGTATTCGGCTGTGTTGTTGGAGTCCGTGTACATAATTTGGAGTACATACTGGACTGTGTCTCCTGTGGTGGACGTCAGAACGACGCCAGCCCCCAATCCGGCCAACATTTTGGAGCCGTCGAAATGCATGATCCAGTTTGAGTATGTGCCGTACTCTTTAGGGAGTTCGGCCTCCGTCCATTCTGCGACGAAGTCGGCCAAAACTTGTGATTTGATAGCTCGCCGTGGCTTATAGGTTATATTGAACGGGAGGAGCTCGATGGCCCATTTTGTGATCCGGCCCATTGCATCGCGGTTGTTGATAATATCATTAAATGGTACTTCCGAGGCTACTGTTATGAAACACTCTTGAAAGTAGTGTCGTAGCTTTTGGGATGCCATGAATACTGCGTATGCAATTTTTTGATAATGCGGGTACCGTGATTTGCATGGAGTGAGGACAGTGGACACATAGTAGACCGGCCTTTGAAGGGGGAGTTTGTGTCCGTCCGTTTCCCGCTCGACAACGAGCACTGCGCTGACAACTTGATGTGTTGCTGCAATGTACAATAGCATTGGTTCGCCGGTGTTAGGCGCGACCAAGACTGGGTTTTTTGCCAATATGGCTTTTATTTCCTCGAGTCCGGCCATGGCGGCGTCCGTCCACTCGAAGTGTTCGGTGCGCCGGAGTAGGCGATAAAGGGGCAGTGCCTTTTCTCCCAAGCGGGAGATGAAGCGGCTTAGAGCCGCCATGCATCCGGTTAGTTTTTGTATTTGTTTGAGGTCCTTTGGGATATTCAATTGTGACAAAGCTCGGATCTTGGCTGGATTTGCTTCAATTCCTCTACCGGATACAATGAAGCCCAAGAGCTTTCCGGCTGGAACGCCGAAGACGCATTTTTCCGGGTTGAGCTTGATGTCGTATTTTCAGAGGTTATCAAATGTGAGCCTCAAGTCGTCTACTAGAGTTTCGACATGTCTTGATTTGATGACCACATCATCCACATATGCCTCCACTGTTTTGGCGATCTGATTTGCCAGACATGTTTGGATCATGCGCTGATATGTTGCGCCGGCGTTTTTTTAGCCCGAAGGGCATTGTGTTGAAGCAGAATGGGCCGTACGGTGTGATGAATGCTGCTGCAGCTTGGTCTGATTCTGCCATCTTGATTTGTTGGTAACCGGAGTATGCATCGAGGAAACACAACGAGTCGTGTCCTGCGGTGGCATCGATAATTTGATCGATACGGGGGAGGGGAAGGGATCCTTTGGGCAAGCCTTGTTTAGATCTTTAAAGTCGACACACAGGCGCCAGGATTTGTCCTTCTTTGGTACCATCACCAGGTTTGCTAGCCAGTCCGGATGTTTTATGTCTCTAATGAATCCGGCCTCCAATAGCTTGGCTAGCTCTTCTCCCATAGCCTGTCTCTTGGGTTCGGAGAAACGCCGAAGGGCTTGTTTGACAGGCTTGAATCCTTTTAGGATATTTAAGCTGTCGGCCAGCCTGCGTGGGATCCCTGGCATGTCTGAAGGGTGCCAGGCGAAAATGTCCCAATTCTCTCGTAGGAACTCTCGCAGTGCGGCGTCAACATCGGGGTTCAGTCGTGCCCCGATGGAAGCTGTTTTATTCGGGTCCGTTGCATGGACCTGGAATTGGCTATTTCGTCAGCTGGCTGGAAGGATGTGTATTTGGATCTTTTGTCGAGTATCACGTCATCCTTGTTAACCGTGGAGCGCAGCGCGGTCAGTTCCTCGGCCGCTAAGGCTTCGGATAGTGCCTCAAGGGCTAATGCGGCCGTCTTGTTTTCGACGCGGAGTGCTATGTCCGGATCACTAGCGAGAGTGATAATTCCATTCGGCCCGGGCATCTTAAGCTTCATGTACCCGTAATGGGGTATCGCTTGGAAGATTTTGAATGCTTCCCGCCCTAGTAAGGCGTGATGTCCGCTTTTAAACGGGGCCACCTGAAACGTGACTTCTTCGGACCTATAGTTATCCTGCGTGCCGAACACCACATCTAGTGTGATTTTTCCTGTGTAGCACGCTTCCCGACTGGGGATTATTGCTCTAAAGGTTGTGCTGCTTTGCTCGACGCGGTTCCAGTCTATTCCCATTTTTTGAAGGGTTTCCTCATAAATGAGGTTCAGTCTGCTGCCTCCATCCATGAGCACCTTGCTGAGGCGAAAGCCGTCCACTATGGGACTGAGGACCAATGCGGCTGGTGCTCGGGCTGTTCGGTATCTAGGTTCATCACTTGCGTTGAAGGTGATAGCAGTGTCGCTCCATGGATTTATTGTTGCAACTTGATAGACTTCGGCGAGGTTGCGGAGTGTTCTTTTTCGCATATTGTTTGATGCGAAAGTCTTGAAGACTGTGAGAATGGTACTGGTGTCCTCGGGCTGGCTTTCTGTGGCCTCCCGATTTAGGAGGTCCTCGCCATTTTTGGCTACCTGCCGGAGTATCCAACATGCTCTAAGGCTGTGGGTTGGTGTGGCGTCCTCTGTACTGTGAATTTTACAGGGTCCATCAAGCCACCTTTCCAGTACGGTTCCATGCCCTATAAAGGGTTTTGGTTTTTTGCTATTTATCCCGGGTGTCTTATGGTGATGCACCCTCTTAGTTCGGACAGGATTATTATTCAAGGCCGGATTATCCCAAAATTTTATTTCAGTTTTCCAGGAACTTTCCATCGCACAGTACTTTTGTACTATGGACGCCAAGTCAGTAAAGCGTGTAATATCATGACGACTTATGGCGTTAAGGATTCCCTCGTCCGTGCAATTACTGCAGAAAATTGATATTGCGTCTCCCTCACGGCAATCCTGTGTCCTGTTCATAACCAGGAGGAATCTGGCCCAGTAATGATGTACTGTTTCGTCGGGCCTTTGCCTGACTTGGGAGAGATCGCTTATGTTCGGGTGGGCGGGTGTTGTTTAATCTGAAACCTTACCCAATCCAAGATTCGGAGGCCGAAGAATTTCTGAACTCAGAAATTAGGATTCCCGGACGTTATCCAATGAATCCGGCCCGTTGCCTAATCCTAAGCTCAGGTCTTGGGTTGCATCCTCCCCTCCGCGGGTATCCGGCTTGGAGGGATCGGGAATTCGGATGTAATTAGTCCTCAAAATAGATGAAGGGTCGCCGCGCTGCGCCTCTACCACGGCAACGTGGTGGGTGACTAGGGGAGAGTTAATTTCTCTCAGATCGGGTTTAAGCCCAACCTGGTCGTAATCCGTAGCGACTCCTAGGGCGGCGATGCGATCCAAGAGCTCGTTTATGGAAGAGAGCTCTATTGGATCTAACTGTTCGACGAGCTCCGAGCTGACGTGTAGGTTGTTTTTGATGACCCGAGAGGTCACCGTCGGCGCAACAGCCGAATAGGCGGTCATGAGAAAACCACATAGCCAGAGGGTTTGGCCGACAGCCAAGGCTCCCTTAGCAATGGCGCCATCTTTGAAGATGGGAGAAGGCATCCTTCCTGATTGTGATGGCACAGAGGAACTCTCAATGAAAGCACCAATGTCGGTGTCAAAACCGGCGGATCTCGGGTAGGGGGTCCCGAACTGTGCGTCTAGGACGGATGGTAACAGGAGACAGGGGACACTTTGTTTTACCCAGGTTCGGGCCCTCTCGATGGAGGTAAAACCCTACTCCTGCTTGATTAATATTGATGATATGGGTAGTACAAGAGTAGATCTACCACGAGATCAAGGAGGCTAAACCCTAGGAGCTAGCCTATGCTATGATTGTGTATGGAGTTGATTCTGTCCTACAGACTACAACCCTCCGGTTTATATAGACACCGGATAGGGTTAGGGTTACACAGAGTCGGTTACAATGGTAGGAGATCTTGAATATCCGCATCGCCAAGCTTGCCTTCCATGCCAAGGAAAGTCCCATCCGGACACGGGACGAAGTCTTCAATCTTGTATCTTCATAGTCCAGGAGTCCAGCTGAAGGTATAGTCCGGCTACCCGAACACCCCCTAATCCAGGACTCCCTCAACGAGGATAGGGCAATTCTGCTTCTTTATTCATTGTCATCATCCTATGACCATTTGATCACTACTTTGATGCACGACAAGGAATAGTCAAGAGTGAGGATATTACAGCAGCATTGCTATCTTATAATATGAGAAAGAAAAACATGGTGGAAGTCTCTCATGGTGAAGGTTTGCTAGTCAAGGGTGACGAGTGCGGAAGGGATATGAGGTAGGGAAGAACAAGAAAAGGAAAAATAGAAAATACATGGTTACAAGTGTAGGCAGTGGGGGCATATGAGAAAGGATTGTCCAACTCTCAATGGCGGGGCAAGTGCCAATGTGGCACCTCATGGTGATGACTCAGACAACAGTAGTGATGTCTCATAGTATCAGACACGCGGTTTACCAAAGGTGAAGTGTGGATGTTGGATTCAGCTTGCTCTTTTCATGCGACACCGAACATGGAGTGGTTCCCGTCGTACAAGTTTTGTGTGTTTGGTTTAGCCTGTGTGGGCGATAAAATAGGTTATCATGTTGTTGGAGTAGGTGACATCAAAATCAAGATGTTAGACAAAGTTCAGCGGATGCTTCTGAAGGAAATATGCCCTAGAGGCAATAATAAACTTATTATTTATTTCCTTGTATCATGATAAATGTTTATTATTCATGCTAGAATTGTATTAACCGGAAACATAATACATGTATGAATACATAGACAAACAGAATGTCACTAGTATACCTCTACTTGACTAGCTCGTTGATCAAAGATGGTTATGTTTCCTAACCATAGACATGAGTTTTCATTTGATTAACGGGATCACATCATTAGGAGAATGATGTGATTGACTTGACCCATTCCGTTAGCTTAGCACTTGATCGTTTAGTTTGTTGCTATTGCTTTCTTCATGACTTATACATGTTCCTATGACTATGAGATCATGCAACTCCCGTTTACCGGAGGAACACTTTGTGTGCCACCAAACTTCACAATGTAAATGGGTGATTATAAAGGCGCTCTACAGGTGCCTCCGAAGGTACTTGTTGGGTTGGCGTATTTCGAGATTAGGATTTGTCACTCCGATTATCGGAGAGGTATCTCTGGGCACACTTGGTAATGCACATCACTATAAGCCTTGCAAGCATTCCAACTAATGAGTTAGTTGCGGGATGATTTATTAAAGAACGAGTAAAGACAATTGCCGGTAATGAGATTGAACTAGGTATTGAGATACCGACGATCGAATCTCGGGCAAGTAACATACCGATGACAAGGGGAACAACGTATGTTGTTATGCGGTTTGACCGATAAAGATCTTCGTAGAATATGTAGGAGCCAATATGAGATCCAGGTTCTGCTATTGGTTATTGACCGGAGATGTGTCTCGTTCATGTCTACATAGTTCTCGAACCCGTAGGGTCCGCACACTTAAAGTTCGATGACGGTTATATTATGAGTTTATGTGTTTTGATGTACCGAAGGAGTTCGGAGTCCCGGATGAGATCGGGGACATGACGAGGAGTCTCGAAATGGTCGAGACGTAAAGATCGATATATTGGACGACTATATTCGGACATCGGAAAGGTTCCGAGTGATTCGGGTATTTTCGGGAGTACCGGGGAGTTACGGGAATTCGTATTGGGCCTTAATGGGCCATACGGGAAAGGAGAGAAATGCCTCAAAGGGTGGTCGCACCCCTCCCCATGGGTTCGTCTGATTTGGACTGGGGGGGCTTGCTTCCTTCTCCTTTTCCCTTCCCTTTCCTTCCCTCCTACTCCTACTGCTTGGAAGGGCTCCTAGTTCTACTAGGAAAGGGGGAATCCTACTCCCGGTGGGAGTAGGACTCCCCTAGGGCGCGCCATAGAGAGGGCCGGCCCTCCCCCTCCTCCACTCCTTTATATACGGGGGTAGGGGGTACCCCAGAGACACAACAATTGATCGTTTGATCTTTTATCCGTGTGCGGTGCCCCCCTCCACCATAGTACACCTCGATATTACTGTAGAGTTGCTTAGGCGAAGCCCTGCATCGGTAGAACATCATCATCGTCACCACGCCATCGTGCTGACGAAACTCTCCCTCAACACTCGGCTGTATCGGAGTTCGAGGGACGTCATCGGGCTGAACGTGTGCTGAACTCGGAGGTGCCGTACATTCGGTACTTGATCGGCCGGATCGTGAAGACGTACGACTACATCACCCGTGTTGTGCTAACGCTTCCGCTTTCGGTCTACGAGGGTACGTGGACAACACTCTCCCCTCTCGTTGTTATGCATCATCATGATCTTGTGTGTGCGTAGGAATTTTTTTGAAATTACTACGTTCCCCAACAGTTGTATTAGAGCCAGGTTTTATGCGTTGACGCAATATGCACGAGTAGAACACAAGTGAGTTGTGGGCGATATAAGTCATACTGCTTACCAGCATGTCATACTTTGGTTCGGCGGTATTGTTGGATGAAGTGGCCCGGACCGACATTACGCGTAGGCTTACACGAGACTGGTTCTACCGACATGCTTTGCACACAGGTGGCTGACGGGTGTCAGTTTCTCCAACTTTAGTTGAACCAAGTGTGGCTACGCCCGGTCCTTCCGAAGGTTAAAACAGCACCAACTTGACAAACTATCGTTGTGGTTTTGATGCGTAGGTAAGAAGGGTTCTTGCTAAGCCCGTAGCAGCCACGTAAAACTTACAACAACAAAGTAGAGGACGTCTAACTTGTTTTTGCAGGGCATGTTGTGATGTGATATGGTCAAGACATGATGCTAAATTTTATTGTATGAGATGATCATATTTTGTAACCGAGTTATCGGCAACTGGCAGGAGCCATATGGTTGTCGCTTTATTGTATGGAATGCAATCGCCTTGTAATGCTTTACTTTATCACTAAGCAGTACCGATAGTCGTGGAAGCACAAGATTGGCGAGACGACAATGATGCTACGATGGAGATCAAGGTGTCGCGCTGGTGACGATGGTGATCATGACGGTGCTTCGAAGATGGAGATCACAAGCACAAGATGATGATGGCCATATCATATCACTTATATTGATTGCATGTGATGTTTATCTTTTATGCATCTTATCTTGTTTTGATTGATGGTAGCATTATAAGATGATCTCTGATACATCCATTTTGCGTCATGCTTTTATGTTAATATTTATTGCATTATGGGCTGTTATTTCACGTTATGTCACAATACTTATGGCTATTCTCTCTTATTTTACAAGGTTTACCATGAAGAGGGGGAATGCCGGCAGCTGGAATTCTGGCTGGAAAAGGAGCAAATATTGGAGACCTATTCTGCGCAACTCCAAAAGTCCTGAAACTCCACGGAATATATTAAAATAAATAAAGAAAAATCTTTGCCAAAGATGAAGGCCAGGGGGCCTACACCCTGCTCACGAGGGTGGGGGCGCGCCCCTCCCCCCTGGGCGCGCCCCCCTACCTCGTGGGCCCCCTGGTGGCTCTCCAACGCCCATCTTCTCCTATATGAAGTCTTTCGATGAGAAAAAAATCATAAGCAACCTTTCGGGACGAGACTCCGCCGCCACGAGGCGGAACCTTGGCGGAACCAATCTAGGGCTCCGGCAGAGCTGTTCTGCCGGGGACACTTCCCTCCGGGAGGGGGAAATCATCACCATCGTCATCACCAACGCTCCTCTCATCGGGAGAGGGCAATCTCCATCAACATCTTCACCAGCACCATCTCATCTCCAAACCCTAGTTCATCTCTTGTATCCAATTCTTGTCTCTAAGTCCGGGATTGGTGCTAGTGGGTTGCTAGTAGTGTTGATTACTCCTTGTAGTTGATGCTAGTTGGTTTACTTGGTGGAAGATCATATGTTCAGATCCTTTATGCATACTATTACCCCTCTGATTATGAACATGAATATGCTTTGTGAGTAGTTACGTTTGTTCCTGATGACACGGGAGAAGTCTTGCTATTAGTAGTCATGTGAATTTGGTATTCGTTCGATATTTTGATGAGATGTATGTTGTCTAACCTCTAGTGGTGTTATGTGAATGTCGACTACGTAACACTTCACCATTATTTGGGCCTAGAGGAAGGCATTGGGAAGTAATAAGTAGATGATGGGTTGCTAGAGTGACAGAAGCTTAAACCCTAGTTTATGCGTTGCTTCGTAAGGCGCTGATTTGGATCCATATGTTTCATGCTATGGTTAGGTTTACCTTAATACTTTTGTTGTAGTTACGGATGCTTGCAATAGAGGTTAATCATAAGTGGGATGCTTGTTTAAGTAAGAACAGCACCCAAGCACTTGTCAGCCCACATATCAAATTATCAAAGTACCGAACGTGAATCATATGAGCGTGATGAAAACTAGCTTGACGATATTCTCATGTGTCCTCGGGAGCTCTTTTCCTTATATAAGAATTTGTCCGGCTTGTCCTTTGCTACAAAAAGGATTAGGCCACCTTGCTGCACCTTATTTACTTTTGTTACTTGTTGCTCGTTACAATTTACCTTATCACAAAACTATCTGTTACCACTTATTTCAGTAATTGCAGAGAATACCTTGCTGAAAACCGCTTATCATTTCCTTCTGCTCCTCGTTGGGTTCGACACTCTTACTTATCGAAAGGACTACGATAGATCCCCTATACTTGTGGGTCATCAAGACTCTTTTCTGGCGCCGTTGCCGGGGAGTGTAGCGCCTTTGGTAGGTGGAATTTGGTAAGGAAAAATTTATATAGTGTGCTGAAATTTTCTATCACTTGTTACTATGGAAACTGAATCTCTGAGGGGCTTGTTCGGGGTATCTTCACCCCGTCCAGTAGAGCAAAGAGGTTCTCCTCAACCTACTGAACCTATTGAAAATGAAACTCCTTTTGCATTTCCTTCGGGTATTATGGAAAAACTGCTGGCTAATACTTTTACAGGAGATGGGACAAAGCATCCCAACGAGCATCTACGCTATTTGGATGATATTTGTGGATTATTTAAGCTTGCAGGTATACCCGATGATGTTGTTAAGAAGAAGGCTTTCCCTTTATCTTTGGAGGGAGACGCATCGACATGCTATAGGCTATGTGATGATACGAGATGATGGAACTATAAAAGAATGAAATTGGAATTTCATTAAAAGTATTACCCTATGCATCTTGTTCATCGTGATCGCAATTATATATATAATTTTTGGCCTCACGAAGGAGAAAGCATCGCTCAAGCTTGGGGGAGGCTTAAATCAATGTTATATTCATGCCCCAATCATGAGCTCTCAAAATTGACAATTCTCCAGAATTTTTATGCTCGGCCTTCTGATAACAATCGCACCATGCTCGATACTTCTTGTGCTGGCTCTTTTATGATGAAGTCTATTTAATTCAGATGGAATTTGTTGGATAGAATTAAATGCAACTCTGAATATTGGGACCTCGACGAAGGTAAGGAGTCAGGTATGACACCTAAGTTTGATTGTGTTAAATCTTTTATGGATACCGATATTTTCCGTAAGTTTAGCACTAAATATGGACTTGACTCTGAGATAGTAGCTTCTTTCTGTGAATCTTTTGCTACTTATGTTGATCTCCCCAAGGAGAAGTGGTTTAAATATCATCCTCCCATAGAAGTAAAAGTAGCTGCACCTATTAAAGTTGAAGAAAAGACCATCACTTATAATGATCCTATTGTTCCCACCTCTTATGTTGAGAAACCACCTTTCCCTGCTAGAGTAAAGGATCATGCTAAAGCTTCAACTGTTGTTCGTAAAAGCAATACTAGAACTTATACACCTCCTGAGCAAGTCAAAGTAAAACCTAATATTGCTATTGTTAAAGATCTCTTGTCTGATAATATTGATGGGCATGTCATTGGATTCTCTGGTGAAACTGCTAGAATTGCTAAACCCTGTGATAGAGATAAACATAGACCTGTGGTAGGCGTGCCTGTTATTTCTGTTAAAATAGGAGATCATTGTTATCATGGCTTATGTGATATGGGTGCTAGTGCTAGTGTTATACCCATTGACTTATATAAAGAAATTATGCATGATATCGCACCTGCTGAGTTAGAAGATATTGATGTTACAATGAAACTTGCCAATAGAGATACTATATCTGCAATGGGAATTTTTAGAGATGTTGAAGTCTTGTGTGGGAAAACAAAATATCCCGTTGACTTTCTTGTTCTTGGTTCTCCACAAGATAGCTTTTGTCCCATTATTTTTTGTAGACCCTTCTTAAATACTGTTAATGCTACGATAGACTGCAAAAAGAATGTTGTTACTGTTGGCTTGGATGATATGGTTCATGAGTTTAATTTCTCTAAATTCGGTAAACAACATCGTGAGGAAGAATTGCCTAGTAAGGATGAAATTATTGGTCTTGCTTCTATTGTTGTACCTCCTAGTGATCCTTTGGAACACTATTTGCTAGACAATGAAAATGATATGTTTATGAATGAAAGAAAGGAAATAGATGAAATATTCTTTAAACAGGAACCTATTCTGAAACACAATTTGCCTGTTGAAATCCTAGGGGATCCTCCTCCACCCAAGGGTGATCCCGTTTTTGAGCTTAAACCATTGCCTGATAATCTTAAGTATGCTTATCTTGATGAAAAGAAAATATATCCTGTTATTATTAGTGCTAACCTTTCAGAGCATGAAGAAGAAAGATTATTGAAAACTCTGAAGAAGCACCGTGCCGCTATTGGATATACTCTTGATGATCTTAAGGGTATTAGTCCCACTCTATGTCAGCATAAAATATATTTGGAAGCAGATGCTAAACCAGTATGTGATCCTCAACGACGTTTGAATCCTAAAATGAAAGAAGTGGTAAGGAAGGAAATACTCAAGCTTCTGGAGGCAGGTATAATTTATCCCGTTGCTGATAGTCAGTGGGTAAGTCCTGTCCATTGTGTCCCTAAGAAGGGAGGTATTACCGTTGTCCCTAATGATAAAGATGAATTGATTCCTCAAAGAATTATTACAGGTTATAGGATGGTATTTGATTTCCGCAAATTAAATAAAGCCACTAAGAAAGATCATTACCCCTTACCTTTTATTGATCAAATGCTAGAAAGATTATGCAAGCATACACATTATTGCTTTCTAGATGGTTATTCGGGTTTCTCTCAAATACCTGTGTCGGCTAAAGATCAATCAAAGACTACTTTTACATGCCCTTTTGGTACTTTTGCTTATAGACGTATGCCTTTTGGTTTATGTAATGCACCTGCTACCTTTCAAAGATGCATAATGGCTATATTCTCCGATTTTTGTGAAAAGATTTGTGAGGTTTTCATGGACGACTTTTTCGTCTGTGGTTCTTCTTTTGATGATTGCTTGAGCAATCTTGATCGAGTTTTGCAGAGATGTGAAGAAACTAATCTTGTCTTGAATTGGGAAAAGTGCCACTTTATGGTTAATGAAGGTATTGTCTTGGGGCACAAAGTTTCTGAAAGAGGTATTGAAGTTGATAAAGCCAAGGTTGACGCTATTGAAAAGATGCCATGTCCCAAGGACATCAAAGGTATAAGAAGTTTCCTTGGTCACGCCGGATTTTATAGGAGGTTCATTAAGGACTTCTTAAAAATTTCTCGGCCTCTGACTAATTTATTACAAAAAGATGTACCATTTGTCTTTGATGATGATTGTGTAGAAGCATTTGAAATACTTAAGAAAGCATTAGTCTCTGCACCTATTGTTCAGCCACCTGATTGGAATTTACCCTTTGAAATTATGTGTGATGCTAGTGATTATGCTGTAGGTGCTGTTCTAGGGCAAAGAGTTGATTAAATGTTATCCATTATGCTAGTAAGACTGTAGACAATGCTCAAAGAAATTATGCTACTACCGAAAAGGAACTTTTAGCAGTTGTGTTTGCTTGTGATAAATTCAGACCCTATATTGCTGATTCTAAAGTAACTATTCACACTGATCATGCTGCTATTAAATATCTTATGGAAAAGAAAGATGCTAAACCTAGACTTATTAGATGGGTTCTCTTGCTGCAAGAATTTGATTTGCATATTGTTGATAGAAAAGGAGCTGAGAAACCAGTTGCAGACAACTTATCTAGGTTAGAGAATGTTCTTGATGACCCACTACCTATTGATGATAGCTTTCCTGATGAACAATTAATTGTCATAAGAACTTCTCGTAGCACTCCATGGTATGCTGATTATGCTAATTATATTGTTGCTAAATTTATACCACCTAGCTTCACATACCAACAAAAGAAAAGGTTTTTTTTATGATTTGAGACATTACTTTTGGGATGACCCACATCTTTATAAAGAAGGAGTAGATGGTGTTATTAGACGTTGTGTACCTGAGCATGAACAGGAACAGATCCTATGCAAGTGTCACTCCGAAGCTTATGGAGGACACCACGCTGGAGATAGAACTGCACATAAGGTATTGCAATCTGGTTTTTATTGGCCTACTCTCTTCAAGGACGCCCGTAAGTTTGTTTTATCTTGTGATGAATGTCAAAGAATTGATAATATTAGTAGACGTCAAGAAATGCCTATGAATTATTCACTTGTTATTGAACCATTTGATGTTTGGGGCTTTGATTATATGGGACCTTTTCCTGCCTCCAATGGATACACTCATATTTTAGTTGACGTTGATTACGTTACTAAGTGGGTAGAAGCTATTCCAACTAGTAGTGCTGATCATAACACTTCTATTAAAATGCTTAAGGAAGTTATTTTTCCAAGGTTTGGAGTCCCTAGATATTTAATGACTGATGGTGGTTCACACTTTATTCATGGTGCTTTCCATAAAATGCTTGCCAAATATGACGTTAATCATAGAATTGCATCTCCTTATCACCCACAGTCTAGTGGTCAAGTAGAATTGAGTAATAGAGTGCTCAAATTAATTTTGCAAAAGACTGTTAATAGGTCTAGAAAGAATTGGTCCAAGAAACTTGATGATGCATTATGGGCATATAGAACTGCATATAAGAATCCTATGGGTATGTCTCCGTATAAAATGGTTTATGGAAAAGCATGTCACTTACCTCTCGAACTAGAACATAAGGCATATTGGGCTATTAAAGAGCTTAACTATGATTTCAAACTTGTCGGTGAGAAGAGGCTATTTGATATTAGCTCACTTGATGAATGGAGAACCCAAGCCTATGAAAATGCCAAGTTGTTTAAAGAAAGAGTTAAAAGATGGCATGACAAAAGAATACAAAAGAGTGAGTTTAAAGTAGGTGATTATGTATTGCTATACAACTCCTGTTTAAGATTTTTTGCAGGAAAACTTCTCTCTAAATGGGAAGGTCCCCACGTTATCAAGGAGGTCTATCATTCCGGTGCCATAAAAATCAAAAATTTCGAAGGCACAAATCCGAAGGTGGTAAACGGTCAAAGAATCAAGCACTATATCTCAGGTAATCCTATAAATGTTGAAACCAATGTTATTGAAACCGTAACCCCGGAGGAATAAGGGACACTTTCCAGAACGTTCCAGACTCCGAAAATGAATAGGTATTTGTTATGGTAAGTAAACCGACTCGAAAACAATTTTTAAGGCAATATTTCTCCGTTTTGGAATATTTAGAAAAATAGAAAAATAGGTAGCAGTCCAGGGAGGACACGAGCCCTCCACGAGGGTGGAGGGCGCGCCCTACCCCCCTGGGCGCGCCCCCCTACCTCGTGAGCACCTCGTGTGCCCTCTGGACTCCATTTTCCTGCACGATACGTATTTTGGTCGGTAAAAATTCATTATATATTCTCCCAAAGGTTTTGACGCCCGTATCATGCAAATGTCCCCTGTTTTCGTTTCGAGCTGTTTCCGTTGCAGATTTGAGAATTTCGGAGACTCGATCATCCTTCTATGAGGGTGAGCCTATGCCATGGAAGGGGACGACAAGCTTGCATCAGCAACAACACCTCCACCTCCAACAACAAAGAAGGGGACCTCATCACATGGGTATGGGCACTCCCCTTGGCAACTGCCAAGCTTGGGGGAGGTGCCCCGGTATCGTATCACCATCACAACTCCTATCTTTACCTTTTTCTTAGTTCGATCCTATTAGTAGTATCTTGATTTAGTAGAATAAAGTCACGGCATGATCTAGTTTTGAAGTTTGCTTTATGATCCCTCTATGCAATCTAGTCCGTGAGCTATATATAATAAAGATTAGTGTTGATTCAAGGGCTTGATTATTTTGCCATGATCTTGAGTGAATAAAACAGAGAATAAAAAGAAACAAAGAGTTCTTATTGGTCTTATTGAGAGTAATGACTTCACATAGAAAGAGTATGATGATTAAAAAGTTGTTAGGCGTTGGCAGATATAGCTTTAGTCATCGTGGCAATTAATAGGAAGTAATAAGGAGAGAGAGGTTTCACATATAGATATACTATCATTGACATCTTTCATAATTGGGAGCACTCATTAAGTATGACATGCTAAAGAGTTGATGTTGGACAAGGAAGACAAAGTAATGGGTTATGTTTTCTCGCATCCTAGTTAAAGTATATTGTCATGGATCATTCAAACATGTTGAGCTTGCCTTTCCCCCTCATGCTAGCCAAATTCTCAGCACCAAGTAGAGATACTACTTGTGCTTCCAAATACCCTTAAACCAGTTTAGCCATGAGAGTCCACCATATCTACCTATGGATTGAGTAAGATCCTTCAAGTAAGTTGTCATCGGTGCAAGCAATAAAAATTTCTCTTTAAATATGCATGACTTATTAGTGAAGAGAAATAAGCTTTGTACGAACTTGTTGTGGACGCAATAAAAGCGACGGACTGCATAATAAAGGTTCACATACAAGGGGCAATATAAAGTGACGTTCTTTTGCACTAAGATTTTGTGCATTCAACCATAAAAGTGCATGGCAACCTCTGCTTCCCTCTGCGAAGGGCCTATCTTTTATTATTATCCTCTATCTTATGCAAGAGTCAAGGTAATCTGCACCTTTCCCTTTTTCATTTTATCCTTCCGCAAGCACTTCATGGTGGGGTGATCCTGATATATATATCCAATTGGATGTACGTTAGCATGAACTATTATTGTTGACATCACCCAAAGGTGAATAAGTTTGGAGGCAGCATTATAAGCCCCAATCTTTCTCTGTGTCTGATTGAAACTTCATAACCACAAGTATTGTGTGAGTGTTAGCAATTATGAAGGACTAAGTGATAGTTGAGTATGTGGACTTGCTTTTAAGCTCTGACATAGACTCCTTCCGATGTTATGATAAATTGCAATTGCTTCAATGACTGAGGTTATAATTTGTCAGTGCCTAATAAGGTTTTTGATTCATACTTTTGCATTGTGAAAAGATCATCACTTGAACATAAGTAATCATATGACAAATCTATATATGTTGCTGTTATGAAACAATCATGATGCCTTCACGTCCGTATTTTATTATTATCGACGCCTCTACCTCTAAACATGAGTACATATTTATTGTTATTGGCTTTTCGCTTGAGGACAAGCGAGGTCTAAGCTTGGGGGAGTTGATACGTCCATTTTGCATCATGCTTTTATGTTAATATTTATTGCATTATGGGCTGCTATTTCACATTATGTCACAATACTTATGGCTATTCTCTCTTATTTTACAAGGTTTACCATGAAGAGGGGGAATGCCGGCAGCTGGAATTCTGGCTGGAAAAGGAGCAAATATTGGAGACCTATTCTGCGCAGCTCCAAAAGTCCTGAAACTCCACGGAATATCTTAAAATAAATAAAGAAAAATTGTCGCCAAAGATGAAGGCCAGGGGGCCCACACCCTGCTCACGAGGGCGGGGGGCGCGCCCCCCTACCTCGTGGCCCCCCTGGTGGCTCTCCGACGCCCATCTTCTCCTATATGAAGTCTTTCGATGAGAAAAAAATCATAAGCAACCTTTCGGGACGAGACTCCGCCACCATGACGCGGAACCAATCTAGGGCTCCGGCAGAGCTGTTCTGCCGGGGACACTTCCCTCCGGGAGGGGGAAATCATCACCATCGTCATCACCAACGCTCCTCTCATCGGGAGAGGGCAATCTCCATCAAGATCTTCACCAGCACCATCTCATCTCCAAACCCTAGTTCATCTCTTTTATCCAATTCTTGTCTCTAAGTCCGGGATTGGTGCTAGTGGGTTGCTAGTAGTGTTGATTACTCCTTGTAGTTGATGCTAGTTGGTTTACTTGGTGGAAGATCATATGTTCAGATCCTTTATGCATACTATTACCCCTCTAATTATGAACATGAATATGCTTTGTGAGTAGTTACATTTGTTCCTGAGGACACGGGAGAAGTCTTGCTATTAGTAGTCATGTGAATTTGGTAATCGTTCGATATTTTGATGAGATGTATATTGTCTAACCTCTAGTGGTGTTATGTGAACGTCGACTACATAACACTTCACCATTATTTGGGCCTAGAGGAAGGCATTGGGAAGTAATAAGTAGATGATGGGTTGCTAGAGTGACAGAAGCTTAAACCCTAGTTTATGCGTTGCTTCATAAGGGGCTGATTTGGATCCATATGTTTCATGCTACGGTTAGGTTTACCTTAATACTTTTGTTGTAGTTGCGGATGCTTGCAATAGAGGTTAATCATAAGTGGGATGCTTGCTCAAGTAAGAACAACACCCAAGCACCAGTCCACCCACATATCAAATTATCAAAGTACCGAACGCGAATCATATGAGCGTGATGAAAACTAGCTTCACGATATTCCCATGTGTCCTCGGGAGCTCTTTTCCTTATATAAGAATTTGTCTGGCTTGTCCTTTGCCACAAAAAGGATTGGGACACCTCGCTGCACCTTATTTACTTTTGTTACTTGTTGCTCGTTACAATTTACCTTATCACAAAACTATATGTTACCACTTATTTCAGTACTTGCAGAGAATACCTTGCTGAAACCCGCTTATCATTTCCTTCTGCTCCTCGTTGGGTTCGACACTCTAACTTATCGAAAGGACTATGATAGATCCCCTATACTTGTGGGTCATCAAGACTCTTTTCTGGCACCGTTGCTGGGGAGTGTAGCGCCTTTGGTAGGTGGAATTTGATAAGGAAAAATTTATATAGTGTGCTGAAATTTTCTGTCACTTGTTACTATGGAAACTGAATCTCTGAGGGGCTTGTTCGGGGTATCTTCACCCCGTTCAGTAGACCAAAGAGTTGCTCCTCAACCTACTGAACCTATTGAAAATGAAACTCCTTTTGCATTTCCTTCGGGTATTATGGAAAAACTGCTGGCTAATACTTTTACAGGAGATGGGACAAAGCATCCCAACGAGCATCTACGCTATTTGGATGATATTTGTGGATTATTTAAGCTTGCAGGTATACCCGATGATGTTGTTAAGAAGAAGGCTTTCCCTTTATCTTTGGAGGGAGACGCATCGACCTGGTATAGGCTATGTGATGATACGAGATGATGGAACTATAAAAGAATGAAATTGGAATTTCATCAAAACTATTACCCTATGCATCTTGTTCATCGTGATCGCAATTATATATATAATTTTTGGCCTCGCGAAGGAGAAAGTATCGCTCAAGCTTGGGGGAGGCTTAAATCAATGTTATATTCATGCCCCAATCATGAGCTCTCAAAATTGACAATTCTCCAGAATTTTTATGCTAGGCTTTCTGATAACAATCGCACCATGCTCGATACTTCTTGTGCTAGCTCTTTTATGATGAAGTCTATTGAATTCAGATGGAATTTATTGGATAGAATTAAACGCAACTCTGAAGATTGGGACCTCGACGAAGGTAAGGAGTCAGGTATGACACCTAAGTTTGATTGTGTTAAATCTTTTATGGATACCGATATTTTCCATAAGTTTAGCACTAAATATGGACTTGAATCTGAGATAGTAGCTTCTTTCTGTGAATCTTTTGCTACTTATGTTGATCTCCCCAAGGAGAAGTGGTTTAAATATCATCCTACCATAGAAGTAAAAGTAGTTGCACCTATTAAAGTTGAAGAAAAGACCATCACTTATAATGATCCTATTGTTCCCACCTCTTATGTTGAGAAACCACCTTTCCCTGCTAGAGTAAAGGATCATGCTAAAGCTTCAACTGTTGTTCGTAAAAGCAATACTAGAACTTATACACCTCCTGAGCAAGTCAAAGTAGAACCTAATATTGCTATTGTTAAAGATCTCTTGTCTGATAATATTGATGGGCATGTCATTGAATTCTCTGGTGAAACTCCTAGAATTGCTAAACCCTGTGATAGAGATAAACATAGACCTGTGGTAGGCGTGCCTGTTATTTCTGTTAAAATAGGAGATCATTGTTATCATGGCTTATGTGATATGGGTGCTAGTGCTAGTGTTATACCCATTGACTTATATAAAGAAATTATGCATGATATCGCACCTGCTGAGTTAGAAGATATTGATGTTACAATTAAACTTGCCAATAGAGATACTATATCTGCAATGGGAATTGTTAGAGATGTTGAAGTCTTGTGTGGGAAAACCAAATATCCCGCTGACTTTCTTGTTCTTGGTTCTCCACAAGATAGCTTTTGTCCCACTATTTTTGTAGACCCTTCTTGAATACTGTTAATGCTACGATAGACTGCAAAAAGAATGTTGTTACTGTTGGCTTGGATGATATGGTTCATGAATTTAATTTCTCTAAATTCAGTAAACAACATCGTGAGGAAGAATTGCCTAGTAAGGATGAAATTATTGGTCTTTTTCTATTGTTGTACCTCCTAGTGATCCTTTGGAACACTATTTGCTAGACAATGAAAATGATATGTTTATGAATGAAAGAAAGGAAATAGATGAGATATTCTTTAAACAAGAACCTGTTCTGAAACACAATTTGCCTGTTGAAATCCTAGGGGATCCTCCTCCACCCAAGGGTGATCCCGTTTTGAGCTTAAACCGTTGCCTGATAATCTTAAGTATGCTTATCTTGATGAAAAGAAAATATATCCTATTATTATTAGTGCTAACCTTTCAGAGCATGAAGAAGAAAGATTATTGAAAACTCTGAAGAAGAACCGTGCCGCTATTGGATATACTCTTGATGATCTTAAGGGTATTAGTCCCACTCTATGTCAGCATAAAATATATTTGGAAGCAGATGCTAAACCAGTATGTGATCCTCAACGACGTTTGAATCCTAAAATGAAAGAAGTGGTAAGGAAGGAAATACTCAAGCTTCTGGAGGCAGGTATAATTTATCCCGTTGCTGATAGTCAGTGGGTAAGTCCTGTCCATTGTGTCCCTAAGAAGGGAGGTATTACCGTTGTCCCTAATGATAAAGATGAATTGATTCCTCAAAGAATTATTACAGGTTATAGGATGGTATTTGATTTCCGCAAATTAAATAAAGCCACTAAGAAAGATCATTACCCCTTACCTTTTATTGATCAAATGCTAGAAAGATTATGCAAGCATACACATTATTGCTTTCTAGATGGTTATTCTGGTTTCTCTCAAATACCTGTGTCGGCTAAAGATCAATCAAAGACTACTTTTACATGCCCTTTTGGTACTTTTGCTTATAGACGTATGCCTTTTGGTTTATGTAATGCACCTGCTACCTTTCAAAGATGCATAATGGCTATATTCTCCGATTTTTGTGAAAAGATTTGTGAGGTTTTCATGGACGACTTTTTCGTCTGTGGTTCTTCTTTTGATGATTGCTTGAGCAATCTTGATCGAGTTTTGCAGAGATGTGAAGAAACTAATCTTGTCTTGAATTGGGAAAAGTGCCACTTTATGGTTAATGAAGGTATTGTCTTGGGGCACAAAGTTTCTGAAAGAGGTATTGAAGTTGATAAAGCCAAGGTTGACGCTATTGAAAAGATGCCATGTCCCAAGGACATCAAAGGTATAAGAAGTTTCCTTGGTCACGCCGGATTTTATAGGAGGTTCATTAAGGACTTCTTAAAAATTTCTCGGCCTCTGACTAATTTATTACAAAAAGATGTACCATTTGTCTTTGATGATGATTGTGTAGAAGCATTTGAAATACTTAAGAAAGCATTAGTCTCTGCACCTATTGTTCAGCCACCTGATTGGAATTTACCCTTTGAAATTATGTGTGATGCTAGTGATTATGCTGTAGGTGCTGTTCTAGGGCAAAGAGTTGATTAAATGTTATCCATTATGCTAGTAAGACTGTAGACAATGCTCAAAGAAATTATGCTACTACCGAAAAGGAACTTTTAGCAGTTGTGTTTGCTTGTGATAAATTCAGACCCTATATTGCTGATTCTAAAGTAACTATTCACACTGATCATGCTGCTATTAAATATCTTATGGAAAAGAAAGATGCTAAACCTAGACTTATTAGATGGGTTCTCTTGCTGCAAGAATTTGATTTGCATATTGTTGATAGAAAAGGAGCTGAGAACCCAGTTGCAGACAACTTATCTAGGTTAGAGAATGTTCTTGATGACCCACTACCTATTGATGATAGCTTTCCTGATGAACAATTAATTGTCATAAGAACTTCTCGTAGCACTCCATGGTATGCTGATTATGCTAATTATATTGTTGCTAAATTTATACCACCTAGCTTCACATACCAACAAAAGAAAAGGTTTTTTTTATGATTTGAGACATTACTTTTGGGATGACCCACATCTTTATAAAGAAGGAGTAGATGGTGTTATTAGACGTTGTGTACCTGAGCATGAACAGGAACAGATCCTATGCAAGTGTCACTCCGAAGCTTATGGAGGACACCACGCTGGAGATAGAACTGCACATAAGGTATTGCAATCTGGTTTTTATTGGCCTACTCTCTTCAAGGACGCCCGTAAGTTTGTTTTATCTTGTGATGAATGTCAAAGAATTGGTAATATTAGTAGACGTCAAGAAATGCCTATGAATTATTCACTTGTTATTGAACCATTTGATGTTTGGGGCTTTGATTATATGGGACCTTTTCCTGCCTCCAATGGATACACTCATATTTTAGTTGACGTTGATTACGTTACTAAGTGGGTAGAAGCTATTCCAACTAGTAGTGCTGATCATAACACTTCTATTAAAATGCTTAAGGAAGTTATTTTTCCAAGGTTTGGAGTCCCTAGATATTTAATGACTGATGGTGGTTCACACTTTATTCATGGTGCTTTCCATAAAATGCTTGCCAAATATGACGTTAATCATAGAATTGCATCTCCTTATCACCCACAGTCTAGTGGTCAAGTAGAATTGAGTAATAGAGTGCTCAAATTAATTTTGCAAAAGACTGTTAATAGGTCTAGAAAGAATTGGTCCAAGAAACTTGATGATGCATTATGGGCATATAGAACTGCATATAAGAATCCTATGGGTATGTCTCCGTATAAAATGGTTTATGGAAAAGCATGTCACTTACCTCTCGAACTAGAACATAAGGCATATTGGGCTATTAAAGAGCTTAACTATGATTTCAAACTTGTCGGTGAGAAGAGGCTATTTGATATTAGCTCACTTGATGAATGGAGAACCCAAGCCTATGAAAATGCCAAGTTGTTTAAAGAAAAAGTTAAAAGATGGCATGACAAAAGAATACAAAAGAGTGAGTTTAAAGTAGGTGATTATGTATTGCTATACAACTCCTGTTTAAGATTTTTTGCAGGAAAACTTCTCTCTAAATGGGAAGGTCCCCACGTTATCGAGGAGGTCTATCATTCCGGTGCCATAAAAATCAAAAATTTCGAAGGCACAAATCCGAAGGTGGTAAACGGTCAAAGAATCGAGCACTATATCTCAGGTAATCCTATAAATGTTGAAACCAATGTTATTGAAACCGTAACCCCGGAGGAATAAGGGACACTTTCCAGAACGTTCCAGACTCCGAAAAGGAATAGGTATGTGGTACGGTAAGTAAACCGACTCGAAAACAATTTTTAAGGCAATATTTCTCCGTTTTGGAATATTTAGAAAAATAGAAAAATAGGTAGCAGTCCAGGGAGGACACGAGCCCTCCACGAGGGTGGAGGGCGCGCCCTACCCCCCTGGGCGCGCCCCCCTACCTCGTGAGCACCTCGTGTGCCCTCTGGACTCCATTTTCCTGCACGATACGTATTTTGGTCGGTAAAAATTCATTATATATTCTCCCAAAGGTTTTGACGCCCGTATCATGCAAATGTCCCCTGTTTTCGTTTCGAGCTGTTTCCGTTGCAGATTTGAGAATTTCGGAGACTCGATCATCCTTCTATGAGGGTGAGCCTATGCCATGGAAGGGGACGACAAGCTTGCGTCAGCAACAACACCTCCACCTCCAACAACAAAGAAGGGGACCTCATCACATGGGTATGGGCACTCCCCTTGGCAACTGCCAAGCTTGGGGGAGGTGCCCCGGTATCGTATCACCATCACAACTCCTATCTTTACCTTTTTCTTAGTTCAATCCTATTAGTAGTATCTTGATTTAGTAGAATAAAGTCACGACATGATCTAGTTTTGAAGTTTGCTTTATGATCCCTCTATGCAATCTAGTCCGTGAGCTATATATAATAAAGATTAGTGTTGATTCAAGGGCTTGATTATTTTGCCATGATCTTGAGTGAATAAAACAAAGAATAAAAAGAAACAAAGAGTTCTTATTGATCTTATTGAGAGTAATGACTTCACATAGAAAGAGTATGATGATTAAAAAGTTGTTAGGCGTTGGCAGATATAGCTTTAGTCATCGTGGCAATTAATAGGAAGTAATAAGGAGAGAGAGGTTTCACATATAGATATACTATCATTGACATCTTTCATAATTGGGAGCACTCATTAAGTATGACATGCTAAAGAGTTGATGTTGGACAAGGAAGACAAAGTAATGGGTTATGTTTTCTCGCATCCTAGTTAAAGTATATTGTCATGGATCATTCAAACATGTTGAGCTTGCCTTTCCCCCTCATGCTAGCCAAATTCTCAGCACCAAGTAGAGATACTACTTGTGCTTCCAAATACCCTTAAACCAGTTTAGCCATGAGAGTCCACCATATCTACCTATGGATTGAGTAAGATCCTTCAAGTAAGTTGTCATCGGTGCAAGCAATAAAAATTGCTCTTTAAATATGCATGACTTATTAGTGAAGAGAAATAAGCTTTGTACGAACTTGTTGTGGACGCAATAAAAGCGACGGACTGCATAATAAAGGTTCACATACAAGGGGCAATATAAAGTGACGTTCTTTTGCACTAAGATTTTGTGCATTCAACCATAAAAGTGCATGGCAACCTCTGCTTCCCTCTGCGAAGGGCCTATCTTTTATTATTATCCTCTATCTTATGCAAGAGTCAAGGTAATCTGCACCTTTCCCTTTTTCATTTTATCCTTTGGCAAGCACTTCATGGTGGGGTGATCCTGATATATATATCCAATTGGATGTACGTTAGCATGAACTATTATTGTTGACATCACCCAAAGGTGAATAAGTTTGGAGGCAGCATTATAAGCCCCAATCTTTCTCTGTGTCTGATTAAAACTTCATAACCACAAGTATTGCGTGAGTGTTAGCAATTATGAAGGACTAAGTGATAGTTGAGTATGTGGACTTGCTTTTAAGCTCTGACATAGACTCCTTCCGATGTTATGATAAATTGCAATTGCTTCAATGACTGAGGTTATAATTTGTTAGCGCCTAATAAGGTTTCTGATTCATACTTTTGCATTGTGAAAAGATCATCACTTGAACATAAGTCATCATATGACAAATCTATATATGTTGCTGAAACAATCATGATGCCTTCATGTCCGTATTTTATTTTTATCGACGCCTCTACCTCTAAACATGAGGACATATTTATTGTTATCGGCTTTTCGCTTGAGGACAAGCGAGGACTAAGCTTGGGGGAATTGATACGTCCAATTAGCATCATGCTTTTATGTTAATATTTATTGCATTATGGGTTGTTATTTCATGTTATGTCACAATACTTATGGCTATTCTCTCTTATTTTACAAGGTTTACCATGAAGAGGGGGAATGTCGGCAGCTGGAATTCTGGCTGGAAAAGGAGCAAATATTGGAGACCTATTCTGCGCAGCTCTAGAAGTCCTAAAACTCCACGGAATAACTTAAAATAAATAAAGAAAAATCGTCGCCAAAGATGAAGGCTAGGGGGCCCACACCCTGCTCATGAGGGTGGGGGCGCGCCCCTCCCCCTGGGCGCGCCCCCCTACCTCGTGGGCCCCCTGGTGGCTCTCCGACGCCCATCTTCTCCTATATGAAGTCTTTCGATGAGAAAAAAATCATAAGCAACCTTTCAGGACGAGACTCCGCCACCACGAGGCGGAACCTTGGCGGAACCAATCTAGGGCTCCGGCAGAGCTGTTCTGCCGGGGACACTTCCCTCCGGGAGGGGGAAATCATCACCATCATCATCACCAACGCTCCTCTCATCGGGAGAGGGCAATCTCCATCAACATCTTCACCAGCACCATCTCATCTCCAAACCCTAGTTCATCTCTTGTATCCAATTCTTGTCTCTAAGTCCGGGATTGGTGCTAGTGGGTTGCTAGTAGTGTTGATTACTCCTTGTAGTTGATGCTAGTTGGTTTACTTGGTGGAAGATCATATGTTCAGATCCTTTATGCATACTATTACCCCTCTGATGATGAACATGAATATGCTTTGTGAGTAGTTACGTTTGTTCCTAAGGACACGGGAGAAGTCTTGCTATTAGTAGTCATGTGAATTTGGTATTCGTTCGATATTTTGATGAGATGTATGTTGTCTAACCTCTAGTGGTGTTATGTGAACGTCGACTACATAACACTTCACCATTATTTGGGCCTAGAGGAAGGCATTGGGAAGTAATAAGTAGATGATGGGTTGCTAGAGTGTCAGAAGCTTAAACCCTAGTTTATGCGTTGCTTCGTAAGGGGCTGATTTGGATCCATATGTTTCATGCTATGGTTAGGTTTACCTTAATAGTTTTGTTGTAGTTGCGGATGCTTGCAATAGAGGTTAATCATAAGTGGGATGCTTGTTCAAGTAAGAACAGCACCCAAGCACCGGTCGACCCACATATCAAATTATCAAAGTACCGAACGCGAATCATATGAGCGTGATGAAAACTAGCTTGACGATATTCCGATGTGTCCTCGGGAGCTCTTTTCCTTATATAAGAATTTTTCCGGCTTGTCCTTTGCTACAAAAAGGATTGGGCCACCTCGCTGCACCTTACTTACTTTTGTTACTTGTTGCTCGTTACAATTTACCTTATCACAAAACTATCTGTTACCACTTATTTCAGTACTTGCAGAGAATACCTTGCTGAAAACCGCTTATCATTTCCTTCTGCTCCTCGTTGGGTTCGACACTCTTACTTATCGAAAGGACTACGATAGATCCCCTATACTTGTGGGTCATCAATATCTCACTAAATTATCAAGGTACAAGTGTTCTCCCTGAGTATGCACCGTTGCGAAAGTTCTTCGTGCTGAGACACCACGTGATGATCGGGTGTGATAGGCTCTACGTTCAAATACAACGGGTGCAAAACAGTTGCACATGCGGAATACTCAGGTTAAACTTGACAAGCCTAGCATATAACAGATATGGCCTTGGAACACGGAGACCGAAAGGTTGAGTGTGAGTCATATAGTAGATATGATCAACATAGTGATGTTCACCATTGAAACTACTCCATCTCATGTGATGATCGGACATGGTTTAGTTGATTTGGATCACGTGATCACTTAGAGGATTAGAGGGATGTCTATCTATATGGGAGTTCTTAAGTGATTGCATCTAGCTGCTCGACGAGCTCCGAGCTGACGTGTAGGTTGCTTTTGATGACCCAAGAGGTCACCGTCAGCGCAACAGCCGAACAGGCGGTCATGAGGAAACCACCTAGCCAGAGGGTTTGGCCGACAGCCAAGGCTCCCTTAGCAACGGCGCCGTCTTTAAAGACGGGAGAAGGCATCCTTCCTGATTGTGACGGTCACAGAGGAACTCTCAATGAAAGCACCAATGTCGGTGTCAAAACCGGCAGATCTCGGGTAGGGGGTCCCGAACTGTGCGTCAAGGCCGGATGGTAACAGGAGACAAGGGACACGATGTTTTTACCCAGGTTCGGGCCCTCTCGATGGAGGTAATACCCTACTCCTGCTTGATTAATATTGATGATATGGGTAGTACAAGAGTAGATCTACCACGAGATCAAGGAGGCTAAATCCTAGAAGCTAGCCTATGGTATGATTGTTGTATATGAAGTTGATCGCCTACGGACTACAACCCTCTGGTTTATATAGGCACCGGATAGGGTTAGGGTTACATAGAGTCGGTTACAATAGCAGGAGACCCTGAATATCCGCATCGCCAAGCTTGCCTTCCACGCCAAGGAAAGTCCCGTCCGGACACGGGACGAAGTCTTCAATCTTGTATCTTCATAGTCCTGGAGTCCGGCTGAAGGTATAGTCCGGCTACCCGAACACCCCCTAATCCAGGACTCCCTCACAACTCAACAAGTACCATTGGAGACACCCATAGAGCAACTTTATAATCACCCAGTTACGTTGTGATGTTTGTTAGCACACAAAGCGTTCCCCCGGTATTCGGGAGTTGCATAATATCATAGTCATAGGAACATGTATAAGTCATGAAGAAAGCAATAGCAATATACTAAACGATCAAATGCTAAGCTAACGGAATGGGTCAAGTGATACGTCTCCAATGTATCTATAATTTTTTATTGCTCCATGATATATTATCTACTGTTTTGGACATTATTGGGCTTTATTATCCACTTTTATACTATTTTTGGGACTAACCTATTAACCGGCGGCCCTGCCCAGAAGTGCTATTTTTTGCCTGTTTTAGGGTTTCGAAGAAAACGAATATCAAATGGAGTCCAATCAGCAAGAAACCTTCGGGAACGTGATTTTCTCAACAAATAATACCAGAGAGACTTGGACCCTACGTCAAGAAAGGAAACAGGAGGACACGAGGTAAGGGGGGCGCGCCCACCCCCACCAGGCGCGCCCTCCACCCTTGTGGGCCCCCTGTTGCTCCACCGATGTACTCCTTCCTCCTATATATATCCACGTACCCCCAAACGATTAGATGAGGAGCCAAAACCCTAATTCCACCGTCGTAACTTTCTGTATCCACGAGATCCCATCTTGGGGACTGTTCCGGAGCTCCGCTGGAGGGGGCATCGATCACGAAGGCCTTCTAAATCAACACTATAGCCCCTCCGATGAAGTGTGAGTAGTTCACCTCAGACCTACGAGTCCATAGTTAGTAGCTAGATGGCTTCTTCTCTCTTTTTGGATCTCAATACAATGTTCTCCCCCTCTCTTGTGGAGATCTATTCGATGTAATCTTCTTTTTGCGGTGTGTTTGTTGAGACCGATGAATTGTGGGTTTATGATCAAGTCTATCTTTGAATAATATTTGAATCTTCTCTGAATTCTTTTATGTATGATTGGTTATCTTTGTAAGTCTCTTCGAATCATCAGTTTGGTTTGGCCTACTAGATTGATCTTTCTTGCAATGGGAGAAGTGCTTAGCTTTGGGTTCAATCTTGCGGTGTCCTTTCCCGATGACAGTAAGGGCAGCAAGGCACGTATTGTATTGTTGCCATCGAGGATAACAAGATGGGGTTTTCTTCATATTGCATGAGTCTATCCCTCTACATCATGTCATCTTGCTTAAGGCGTTACTCTGTTTTTAACTTAATACTCTAGATGCATGCTGGATAGCGGTCGATGAGTGGAGTAATAGTAGTAGATGCAGGCAGGAGTCGGTCTACTTGTCTCGGACGTGATGCCTATATACATGATCATACCTAGATATTCTCATAACTATGCTCAATTCTGTCAATTGCTCAACACTAATTTGTTCACCCACCGTAGAATACTTATGCTCTTGAGAGAAGCCACTAGTGAAACCTATGGCCCCCGGGTCTATCTTTATCATATTGATCTCTTACTACTTAGTTATTTCCTTTGCTATTTACTTTGCCTTTATTTTACTTTGCATCTTTTATCATAAAAATACCAAAAATATTATCTTATCATATCTATCAGATCTCACTCTCGTAAGTGGCCTTATAGGGATTGACAACCCCTATTTGCGTTGGTTGCGAGGATTTATTTGTTTTGTGCAGGAACGAGGGACTCGTGCCTAGCCTCCTACTGGATTGATACCTTGGTTCTCAAAAACTGAGGGAAATACTTACGCTACATTGCTCCATCATCCCTTCCTCATCAGGGAAAACCAACGCAGTGCTCAAGAGGTAGCATCAAGTCAATCACATCATTCTCTAATGATGTGATCCCGTTAATCAAATGACAACTCATGCCTATGGCTAGGAAACTTAACCATCTTTGATTCAACAAGCTAGTCAAGTGGAGGCATACTAGTGACACTCTGTTTGTCTATGTATTCACACATGTACTAAGTTTCCGGTTAATACAATTCTAGCATGAATAATAAACATTTATCATGATATAAGGAATTATAAATAACAAGATTATTATTGCCTCTAGGGCATATTTCCTTCAGTTTCCCACGTGCACTAGAGTTAATAATCTAGATTACACAGTAATGATTCTAACACCCATGGAGTCTTGGTGTTGATCATGTTTTTCTCGTGAGAGAGGCTTAGTCAACGGGTCTGCAACATTCAGATCCGTATATATTTTGCAAATCTCTATGTCTCCCTCCTTGACTTGATCGCGGATAGAATTGAAGCGTCTCTTGATGTGCTTGTTCTTCTTGTGAAATCTGGATTCCTTTGCCAAAGCAATTGCACCAGTATTGTCACAAAAGATTTTCATTGGACCGGATGCACTAGGTATGACACCTAGATCGTATATGTACTCCTTCATCCAGACTGCTTCATTTGCGGCTTCCTAAGCAGCTATGTACTCCGCTTCACATGTAGATCCCGCCACGACACTTTGCTTAGAACTGCACCAACTGACAGCTCCATCGTTCAATATTAACACATATCCGGTTTGTGACTTAGAGTCATCTGGATCAGTGTCAAAGCTTGCATCGACATAACCATTTACGACGAGCTCTTTGTCACCTCCATAAACGAGAAACATATCCTTAGTCCTTTTCAGGTATTTCAGGATGTTCTTGACTGTTGTCCAGTGATCCACTCCTGGATTACTTTGGTACCTCCCGGCTAAACTAATAGCAAGGCACACATCAGGCCTGGTACACAACATTGCATACATGATAGAGCCTATGGCTGAAGCATAGGGAACACCTTTTATTTTCTCTCTATCTTCTGCAATGGTTGGGCATTGAGTCTGACTCAACTTCACACCTTGTAATATAGGCCAGAACCCTTTCTTTGCTTGACCCATTTTGAAGTTCTTCAAAACTTTATCAAGGTATGTGCTTTGTGAAAGTTCAATTAAGCATCTTGATCTATCTCTAAAGATCTTGATGCCTAATATATAAGCAGCTTCACCGAGGTCTTTCATCGAAAAACTCTTATTCAAGTATCCTTTTATGCTATCCAGAAATTATATATCATTTCCAATCAACAATATGTCATCCACATATAATATTAGAAATGCTACAGAGCTCCCACTCACTTTCTTGTAAATGCAGGTTTCTCCAAAAGTCTGTATAAAACCATATGCTTTGATCACACTATCAAAACGTTTATTCCAACTCTGAGATGCTTGCACCAGTCCATAGATGGATCGCTGGAGCTTGCACACTTTCTTAGCATCCTTTGGATGGATTAATCCTTTAGGTTGCATCATATACAACTCTTCTTCCAGAAATCCATTCAGGAATGCAGTCTTTACATCCATTTGCCAAATTTCATAATCATAAAATGCAGCAATTGCTAACATGATTCAGACGGACTTAAGCATCGCTACGCGTGAGAAGGTCTCATCATAGTCAACTCCTTGAATTTGTCAAAAACCTTTCGCAACAAGTCAAGTTTTGTAGATAGTAACATTACCGTCAGCGTCTGTCTTCTTCTTGAAGATCCATTTATTCTCGATGGCTTGCCGATCATCGGGCAAGTCAACCGAAGTCCACGCATTGTTCTCATACATGGATCCCATCTCAGATTTCATGGCCTCAAGCCATTTTGCGGAATCTGGGCTCATCATCGCTTCCTCATAGTTCGTAGGTTCGTCATGGTCAAGTAACATGACCTCCAGAATAGGATTACCGTACCACTCTGGTGCGGATCTTATTCTGGTTGACCTACGAGGTTCGGGAGTAACTTGATCTGAGGTTATATGATCATCATCATTAGCTTCCTCACTAATTGGTGTAGGAGTCACAGGAACAGATTTCTGTGATGAACTACTTTCCAATAAGGGAGCAGGTACAGTTACCTCATCAAGTTCTACTTTCCTCCCACTCACTTCTTTCGAGAGAAACTCCTTCTCTAAAAGGATCCATTCTTAGCAACGAATGTCTTGCCTTCGGATCTGTGATACAAGGTGTACCCAACAGTCTCCTTTGGGTATCCTATGAAGACACATTTCTCTGATTTGGGTTCGAGCTTATCAGGTTGAAGCTTTTTCACATAAGCATCGCAGCCCCAAACTTTAAGAAACGACAACTTTGGTTTCTTGCCAAACCGTAGTTCATAAGGTGTCGTCTCAATGGATTTAGATGGTGCCCTATTTAACGTGAATGCAGTCGTCTCTAAAGCATAACCCCAAAATGATAGCGGTAAATCACTAAGAGACATCATAGATCGCACCATATCTAGTAAAGTACGATTATGATGTTCGGACACACCATTACGCTGTGGTGTTCCGGGTGGCGTGAGTTGCGAAACTATTCCGCATTGTTTCAAATGAAGACCAAACTCGTAACTCAAATATTCTCCTCCACGATCAGATCATAGAAACTTTATTTTCTTGTTACGATGATTTTCCACTTCACTCTGAAATTCTTTGAACTTTTCAAATGTTTTGACTTATGTTTCATCAAGTAGATATACCCATATCTGCTCAAATCGTCTATGAAGGTGAGAAAATAACGATACCCGCCGCAAGCCTCAATATTCATCGGACCACATACATCAGTATGTATGATTTCCAAAAAATCTGTTGCTCGCTCCATTGTTCCGGGGAACGGAGTTTTAGTCATCTTGCTCATGAGGCATGGTTCGCAAGTACCAAGTGATTCATAATCAAGTGATTCCAAAAGTCCATCAGAATGGAGTTTCTTCATGCGCTTTACTCCAATATGACCCAAACGGCAGTGCCACAAATAAGTTGCACTATCATTATCAACTTTTCATCTTTTAGCTTCAATATTATGAATATGTGTGTCACTACTATCGAGATTCAACATAAATAGACCACTCTTCAAGGGTGCATAACCATAAAAGATATTACTCATATAAATAGAATAACCATTATTCTTTGATTTAAATGAATAACCGTCTCGCATCAAACAAGATCCAGATATAATGTTCATGCTCAAAGCTGGCACCAAATAACAATTATTCAGGTCTAAAACTAATCCCGAAGGTAGATGTAGAGGTAGCATGCCGACCGCGATCACATCGACTTTGGAACCATTTCCCACGCGCATCGTCACCTCATCCTTTGCCAATCTTCGCTTAATCTGTAGTCCCTGTTTCGAGTTGCAAAAACAGAACCAGTATCAAATACCCAGGCACTACTGTGAGCATTAGTAAGGTACACATCAATAACATGTATATCACATATACCTTTGTCACCTTGCCATCCTTCTTATCCGCCAAATACTTGGGGCAGTTCCGCTTCCAGTGACCAGTCCCTTTGCAGTAGAAGCACTCAGTCTCAGGCTTAGGTCCAGACTTGGGCTTCTTCATTTGAGAAGCAACTTGCTTGCCGTTCTTATTGAAGTTCCCCTTCTTCCCTTTACCCTTTTTCTTGAAACTGGTGGTCTTGTTGACCATCAACACTTGATGCTCCTTCTTGATTTCAACCTCCGCAGCCTTTAGCATTGCGAATAGCTCGGGAATTGTCTTATCCATCCCTTGCATGTTATAGTTCATCACGAAGTCTTGTAGCTTGGTGGCAGTGATTGAAGAATTTTGTCAATGACACTGTCATCCGAAAGATTAACTCCCAGTTGAATCAAGTGATTGTTATACCAAGACATTTTGAGTATATGCTCACTGACAGAACTATTCTCCTCCATCTTGCAGCTGTAGAACTTATTGGAGACTTCATATCTCTCAATCCGGGAATTTGCTTGAAATATTAACTTCAAATCCTTGAAGATCTCATATGCTCCATGACGTTCAAAACGTCGTTGAAGTCCCGGTTCTAAGCCGTAAAGCATGGCACACTGAACTATCAAGTAGCCATCAGCTTTGCTCTGCCAGACGTTCATAACATCTGGCGTTGCTCCTGAAGCGGGTTTGGCACCTAGCAGTGCTTCCAGGACGTAATTCTTCTGTGCAGCAATGAGGATAATCATCAAGTTACGGACCCACTCCGTGTAGTTGCTACCATCATCTTTTAACTTAGCTTTCTCTAGGAACGCATTAAAATTCAATGGAACAACACCACGGGCCATCTATCTACAACAACATAGACATGCAAAATACTATTAGGTACTAATTTCATGATAAATTAAAGTTCAATTAATCAAATTACTTAAGAACTCCCACTTAAATAGACATCCCTCTAATCATCTAAGTGATCACGTGATCCATATCAACTAAACCATGTCCGGTCATAACGTGAGATGGAGTAGTTTTCAATGGTGAACATCACTATGTTGATCATATCTACTATATGATTCATGCTCGACCTTTCGGTCTCAGTGTTCCGAGGCCATATCTGCATATGCTAGTCTCGTCAAGTTTAACCCGGGTATTCTGCATGTGCAAAACTGGCTTGCACCCGTTGTATGTGAACGTAGAGCTTATCACACCCGATCATCACGTGGTGTCTCGGCACGACAAACTTTCGCAACGGTGCATACTTAGGGAGAACATTTCTACCTTGAAATTTAGTGAGAGATCATCTTATAATGCTACTATCGATCTAAGCAAAATAAGATGCATAAAGGATAAACATCACATGCAATCAATATAAGTGATATGATATGGCCATCATCATCTTGTGCCTTTGATCTCCATCTCAAAGCACCGTCATGATCACCATCGTCACCGGCGCGACACCTTGATCTCCATCGTAGCATCGTTGTCATCTCGCCAACTATTGCTTCTACGACTATCACTACCACTTAGTGATAAAGTAAAGCTATTACATGGCAGTTGCATTTCATACAATAAAGTGACAACCATATGGCTCCTGCCAGTTGCCGATAACTTTGTTACAAAACATGATCATCTCATAGAATAAAATTTAGCATCATGTCTTGACCATATCACATCACAACATGCCCTGCAAAAACAAGTTAGACATCCTCGACTTTGTTGTTGCAAGTTTTACGTGGCTGCTACGGGCTGAGCAAGAACCGTTCTTACCTACGCATCAAAACCACAACGATATTTCGTCAAGTATGTGCTATTTTAACCTTCAACAAGGACCTGGCGTAGCCACACTTGATTCAACTAAAGTTGGAGAAACTGACACCTGCCAGCCACCTGTGTGCGAAGCACGTCGGTAGAACCAGTCTCGCGTAAGCGTACGCGTAATGTCGGTCCGGGCCACTTCATCCAACAATACCGCCGAATCAAAGTATGACATGCTGGTAAGCAGTATGACTAGTATCGCCCACAACTCACTTGTGTTCTACTCGTGCATATAACATCTACGCATAAACCTGGCTCGGATGCCACCGTTGGGGAACGTAGTAATTTCAAAAGAAATCCTACGCACACGCAAGATCATGGTGATGCATAGCAACAAGAGGGGAGAGTGTTGTCTACGTACCCTCGTAGACCGTAAGCGGAAGTGTCATGACAACGCGGTTGATGTAGTCGTATGTCTTCACGATCGACCGATACTAGCACCGAAGGTACAGCACCTCCGCGATCTGCACACGTTCGGCTCGGTGGCGTCCCATGAACTCACGATCTAGTAGAGTGTCGGGGAAGAGCTTCGTCAGCACGACGGCGTGATGACGGTGATGATGAAGCTACCGGTGCAAGGCTTTGCCTAAACACTGCGATGATATGACCGAGGTGGATTATGGTGGAGGGGGGCACCGCACATGGCTAAGAGATCAATGATCAACTTGTGTGTCTATGGGGTGCCCCCCTCCCCCGTATATAAAGGAGTGGAGTGATGACCCACAAGTATAGGGGATCAATTGTAGCCTCTTTCAATAAGTAAGAGTGTCGAACCCAACGAGGAGCTAAAGGTAGAACAAATATTCCCTCAAGTTCTATCGACCACCGATACAACTCTACGCACGCTTACCGTTCGCTTTACCTAGAACAAGTATGAAACTAGAAGTACTTTGTAGGTGTTGTTGGATAGGTTTGCAAGATAATAAAGAGCGCGTAAATAAAAAGTAGGGTCTGTTTAGATAAAGAAGCAATAAAATTGTCACTAAGTAATTGACTACTTTACTAGACCGATAGCAAGTTTTATGTGGGAGAGGCCACTGCTAGCATGCCATCCCTGACTTGGAATTCTATGCACTTATGGTTGGAACTATTAGCAAGCATTCGCAACTACTAACGTTCATTAAGGTAAAACCCAACCATAGCATTAAGATATATTGGTCCCCCTTCAATCTCGTATGCATCAATTTCTATGCTAGGTTGAAGCTTCGGTCACTCTTTCCCTCCAATACATAGTCATATAAACATACAACTAACCCTATGGTGTGATCCATGCGCGCGCTCATATGATGGGCACCAAAGGACAGCAACATAACCACAAGCAAATTAAATCAATCATAGCAATTCACCAATTACTGATAGGACAACGAAAATGTACTCAGACATCATAGGATGGCAACACATCATTGGATAATAATATGAAGCATAAAGCACCATGTTCAAGTAGAGGGTACAGCGGGTTGCGGGAGAGTGGACCGTTTTAGATAGATGGGGGAAGGTGATGAAGATGTTGGTGAAGATGACGGAGGTGTTGGTGTAGATTGCGGTGATGATGATGGCCCCGGTGGCACTCCGGCGCCACCGGAAGCGAGGGGGAGATAGCCCCCCTCCTTCTCCTTATTCCTTGGCCTTCTCCCTAGGTGGGAGAAGGGTTCTACCTCTGGTCCTTGGTCTCCATGGCATGTGAGGGGCGAGAGCCCCTCCGAGATTGGATCTGACTCTTTGTCTCTCTCTGTTTCTACGCTCCAGATTCTGGCCTTTCACCGTTCCTTATATTCCCGGAGATCCGTAACTCCGATTGGATTGAAATTTGAACAAGATTTTTATCCGGATATTGGCTTTCTTGCGGCGGAAGAAGGGCACCAACCGCCTTATGGGGTGTCCACGAGGGTCAGGGGTGCGCCCACCCCCCTGGGGCGCGCCCCCTGCCTCGTGGCCCCCTCGGGCATCGTATCGCGTTGATTCTTCTTCCCAAAAATCACATATATTCCAAAAAAATCTCCGTCAGTTTTTATCCCGTTTGGTCTTCGTTTGATATGGATTTTATGCGAAACAAAAAACATGCAACAAACAGGAACTACCACTGGGCACTGGATCAATATGTTAGTCCCAAAAATAGTATAAAAAGTTGCCAAAAGTATATGAAAGTTGTATAATATTGGCATGGAACAATCAAAAATTATAGATACGACGGAGACGTATCATGGAGGAGGGGGAGGAGGCCGGCCTCCTAGGCGCGCCCCAAGGGGAGTCCTACTCCCACCGGGAGTAGGATTCCCCCCCCCCCTTCCCTAGTTGGATTAGGAGAGAAGGAAGGGGGAGGGAGGAGGAAGGAAAGGGGGGCCGGCCCCCTTCCCAATTCGGATTGGGCTTGGGGGCATGCCCCCTCCTTTGCTCCCTTCTCCTCTCTCCCACTAAGGCCCAATAAGGCCCATATACCTCCCGGGGGGTTCCGGTAACCTCCCGGTGCTTCGGTATATTCCCGATCTCACCCGGAACCATTTCGATGTCCAAATATAGTTGTCCAATATGTCGATCTTTATGTCTCGACCATTTCGAGACTCCTCGTCATGTCCGTGATCATATCCGGGACTCCGAACAACCTTTGGTACATCAAAACACATAAACTCATAATACTGATCGTCACCGAACTTTAAGCATGCGGACCCTACGGGTTTGAGAACTATGTAGACATGACCAAGACTCATCTCTGGTCAATAACCAATAGCAGAACCTGGATGCTCATATTGGTTCCTGCATATTTTACAAAGATCTTTATCGGTCAAACCGCATAACCACATACATTGTTCCCTTTGTCATCGGTATGTTACTTGCCCGAGATTCGATCGTCGGTATCTCAATGCCTAGTTCAATATCGTTACCGGAAAGTCTCTTTACTCGTTCCGTAATGCATCATCCCGCAACTAACTCATTAGTTACATTGCTTGCAAGGCTTATAGTGATGTGCATTACCGAGAGGGCCCAGAGATACCTCTTGGACAATCGGAGTGACAAATCCTAATCTCGATCTATGCCAACTCAACAAGTACCATTGGAGACACCTGTAGAGCAACTTTATAATCACCCAGTTACATTGTGACATTTGGTAGCACACAAAGTGTTCCTCCGGTTTTCGCGAGTTGCATAATCTGATAGTCATAGGAACATGTATAAGTCATGAAGAAAGCAATTGCAATATACTAAACGATCAAATGCTAAGCTAACGGAATGGGTCAAGTCAATCACATCATTCTCTAATGATGTGATCCCGTTAATCAAATGACAACTCATGTCTATGGCTAGGAAACATAACCATCTTTGATTCAACGAGCTAGTCAAGTAGAGGCATACTAGTGACAGTCTGTTTGTCTATGTACTCACACATGTACTATGTTTCCGGTTAATACAATTCTAGCATGAATAATAAACATTTATCATGATATAAGAAAATATAAAGAACAACTTTATTATTTCCTCTAGGGCATATTTCCTTCACACCTGGACGCCTCCTCCTCTCTTCCACTAAAGCCCATGAAGGCCCATCAACCCCCCGGAGGGTTCCAGTAACCCCCCGGTACTCAGGAAAATGCCTGAACCTATCTGAAATCTTTCTGGTGTCCAAACATAACCTTCCAATATATCAATCTTTATGTCTCGGCCATTTCGAGACTCCTCGGCATGTCCGTGATCACATCTGGGACTCCGAACAACCTTCGGTACATCAAAACACATAAACTCATAGTACCGATCGTCATCGAACGTTAAGTGTGCGGACCCTACGGGTTCGAGGACTATGTAGACATGACCGAGAGTCATCTCCGGTCAATAACAAATAGCGGAACCTGGATGCTCATATTAGCTCCCACATATTCTACGAAGATCTTTATCGGGCAAACCGGATAACAACATACGTTGTTCCTTTGTCATCGGTATGTTACTTGCCCGAGATTCGATCATCGGTATCACTATACCTCACTACTAGGAAAAGGGCTATAGCTAATATGGACATTAATGGCGCACCATGTATGTGGTGCGCCACTGCTACACCAGATACAGGTGCGCCATTAGTGTCCTCATTACTAATGGCGGCACCACACACACTGTGCGCCATTACTAATAATTTTTTTATTTTTCCAAAACTATTAATGGCGCACCAAGGTACAGTGCGCCATTACTAGTTTTAACTAGTAATTACTAGTTTTAACTCGTAATGGCGCACCACACACTCTGTGTGTCACTACTAACAAATTTTTTTTACTTTTTTTTAAAAACTAGTAATGGCGCACCACACACTCTGTGCGTCACTACTAACAATTTTTTTACTTTTTTTTCAAAACTAGTAATGGTGCACCAGGGTACAGTGCGCCATTTCTAGTTCAAACTAGTAATGGCGCACGCATTACTATGTGAGCCTTACAAAAAATTCACCAAATGTACACCCCCCTGTGGACCGCCTTTTCAGTTTCAAAAAAATGATAGAAATGTCAAAAGAATAAAATAAGATAAGATTCCCATGTGATATGTGGTCTAGTTGTTAGCAAAATTTACAAACATGAATTTTTGACTTTTTTTGCAAAATCTTTCGAGAATTTGTAAAATAGGCATAACTTTTGCATACGAACTCCGATGAAAATGTTTTTATATGAAAAATCATCTACTCGAAAAGTTACATCCAAATTGAACTGGGGGAACATAGTTCAAGATTTTCAGAATCCCCAAAAACCTAACAGAAAAAAAGTTACGGGGCTTTTAAGATCTGGAGAGGCAAAAAAATGAAACTCAGTAATGGCGCACGCACCTGCCCATGGTGCGCCATTACTATCTTCCCGCCTCCAAAATTCAAACTATATCAAAAAATATAAAAAAATAGTAATGCCGCACCTGCCCAAGGTGCGCCATTACTATCTTCCCACCTTCAAAATTCAAAAAAAAATAAAAAAATAGAAAATAAAGTTAGTAATGGCGCATCTGCCCACGGTGCGCCATTACTATGCCGTATATATGGCTGAGGAGGGTCCTCTCCTCCTTACATCTTCATTGTTCTCCTCCACTCCACCTCTCCTCCACTCCATCTCCTCATCTCCTCCACTCCATCTCCCCTCCTCTCCTCCACCATACTCCCCTCCTCCTCTCGGGCGACCTGCTCCTCCTCCTCCTCCTCTCCGGCGACCTCCTCCTCTCTCCTCGCCTCCCCTCCCCTCACGGTTTCTTCTCCCTCCTCTCCGGTGAGCTCCTCCTCCCTCCTCTCCGGTGAGCTCCTCCTCCCTCCTCTCTGGTGACCTCCTGCTCCCTCCTCTCCTCCCCTCCTCTCACGGTTTCTCCTCCCTCCTCTCCGGTGAACTCCTCTCCGGCGACCTCCTCCTCCTCTCCGGCGATGTAGGTGAGCTCCTCTCTGATGACCTCCTCCTCCTCCTCTCCGGTGACCTCGACCCTCCTCTCCGGTGAACTCCTCTCCGGCAAAAGAACGTACAAGATCCAAAAACGAGATCAAAATTTGAAAAAATATCGTGCAAAAAAACGAGCAAAAAGGGCAAAAAATCGCGATCCAGATCCAAATTCAAAATTCAAAAATAGCAATGGCGCACGGTGGGGGTTAGATGGTGCACCACTACTATTTTCCCGCCTTCAAAATTCAGAAAAAAAAATTCAAAAAAATGTTACCAGTGGTGCACCTGTAGCAATAGTAATGGCGCACTACAGGGTGCACCACTGTTACCTGCAATAATGGCCAAAATAGGTGCGCTACTAATTAGCCTTTTCCTAGTAGTTCCGTAGTGCATCATCCTACAACTAACTCATTAGTCACATTGCTTGCAAGGCTTATATTGATGTGCATTACCGAGAGGGCCCATAGATACCTCTCCAACAATCGAAGTGAAAAATCCTAACCTCGGTCTATGCCAACTCAACAAATACCATCGGAGACACCTATAGAGCATATTTATAATCACCCAGTTACGTTGTGACGTTTGATAGCACACTAATTGTTCCTCTGGTATTCAGGAGTTGCATAATCTCATGGTCAAAGGAACATTATAAGTCATGATGAAAGCAATATCAAGAAACTAAACGATCATAGTGCTAAGCTAACGGATGCGTCAAGTCAATCACATCATTCTCTAATGATGTGATCCCATTCATCAAATGACAACTCATGTCTATGGCTAGGAAACTCAATTAACCATCTTTGATTAACGAGCTAGTCAAGTAGAGACATACTAGTGACACTCTGTTTGTCTATGTATTCACACATGTACTAAGTTTCCGGTTAATACAATTCTAGCATGAATAATAAACATTTATCATGATATAAGGAAATGTAAATAACAACTCTATTATTGCCTCTAGGGCACATTTCCTTTAGTCTCCCACTTGCACTAGAGTCAATAATATAGATTGCATAGTAATGATTCTAACACCCATGAAGTCTTGGTGCTGATCATGTTTTGCTCGTGAGAGAGGCTTAGTCAATGGGTCTACAACATTTAAATCCGTATGTATCTTGAAAATCTCAATGTCCCCTTTCGACAATTGATGACGGATGGAATTAGGAGATCTTCGCCCCCTTTTGGCCACCTGCCAGAGTATCCAACATGCTCTAAGGCTATGAGTTGGTGTGGCGTCCTCTGTACTATGAATTTTACAGGGTCCATTAAGCCATCTCTCCAGTACGGTTCCATGCTCTGTAGAGGGTTTTGGTTTTTTGGTTTTTAACCTGGGTGTCTGATGATTATGCACCCTTTTATTTCGGACGAGGTTTCTATTCAGGGCCGGATTGTCCCAAAATTTAGTTTCGGTTTTCCGGGCGCTTTCCATCGCGCAGTACTTTTGTACTATGGACGCCAAGTCAGCAAAGCATGTAAGATCACGACGACCTGTGGCGTTGAGGATTCCCTTGTCCATGCAATTATTGCAGAAGATTGAGATTGCATTTTCCTTGCGGCAGTCCTTTATCCTGTTCATAACCAGGAGGAACCTTGCCCAGTAATGATGTACTGTTTCTTCAGGCTTTTGCTTGATTTGGGATAGATCGCTTATGTTCGGGCGGGTGGGTGGAATTAAATCTGGAACTTCACCCAATCTAAGACTCAGAGGCCATGGAGTTTCCGAACTCTGAGGTTTGGATTCTTGGATGTTGTCCAGTCAATCTAGCCCGTTGCCTGATTCTAAGTTCAGGTCTTGAGTTACATCCTCCCCTCCGCGGGTATCCGGCTTGGAGGGATCTGGAATCCGAACGTAGCTAGTCCTTAAGATAGATGAAGAGTCGTCGCACTATGCCTCTACTACGGCAACGTGATGGGTGACTTGGGGAGAATTAATTTCTCTTAGATCGGGTTTAAGCCCAACCTGGTCATAATCCGTAGTGACCCCCAAGGCGGCGATGCGATCCAAGAGCTTTACGGAAGAGAGCTCCATTGGATCTAACTGCTCGACGAGTTCCGAGCTGACGTGAAGATTGCTTTTGATGACCCGAGAGGTCACCGTCGGCGCAATGGCCGAACAGGCGGTCATGAGAAAACCACCTAGCCGGAGAGTTTGGCCGACAGCCAAGGCTCCCTTAGTAACGGCGCCGTCCTTAAAGACGGGAAGAGGCATCCTTCCTGATTGCGACGACACAGAGGAACTCTCAATGAAAGCACCAATGTCGGTGTCAAAACCGGCAGATCTCGGGTAGGGGGTCCCGAACTGTGTGTCTAGGCCGGATGGTAACAGGAGACAAGGGATACAATGTTTTACCCAGGTTCGGGCCCTCTTGATGGAGGTAAAACCCTACGTCCTGCTTTATTAACATTGATGATATGGGTAGTACAAGAGTAGATCTACCACGAGATCAAGGAGGCTAAATCCTAGAAGCTAGCCTATGGTATGATTGTTGTATGACGAAGTTGTCCTATGGACTAAAACCGTCCGGTTTATATAGACACCGGAGAGGGTTAGGGTTACACAAAGTCGGTTACAATGGTAGGAGATCTTGAATATCCGCATCGCCAAGCTTGCCTTCCACGCCAAGGAAAGTCCCATCCGGACACGGGACGGAGTCTTCAATCTTGTATCTTCATAGTCCTGGAGTCCGGCTGAAGGTATAGTCCGGCTACCCGGACACCCCCTAATCCAGGACTCCCTCAGTAGCCCCCGAACCAGGCTTCAATGACGACGAGTCCGGTGCGCAGATTGTCTTCGGCATTGCAAGGCGGGTTCTTCTCCAAATTTCGTGTACCTGCTGAATAATGTCCGATTTTCATAATGTAGCGCACCTTGCCTTCCACGCTCAATAATGGCCGTCTTCCACGTGTCAAACGAATGTGAAAAGTTGGGGTGTTTTTACATTCACACCCCTAGCCGCATAAACGAGCCACCTATTTAATGGGATGGGGATTCAGATCCAAACCACACCTTCTCCTCTCCGTGAGTAATCATCAGAGCGCCTCCAGCAAAGGTTCATTCCAACATGGCCAGCCGTCGCAGCTCCTCCTCTCGCCCTTCCAGTCCTAAACCTAGAGACTGGGAGAGGTGCTCCATCCTGCACAGCGAGCTAGTGTCGCTTCAGGCCAAGGGATTTCTCCCTCAGGCCTATATGGTCCCGGTCCGAACCGGACTCGCCACCTATAATGGCGGAGAGCAAGCGGAGAGCACCCCCAGTCCCTCCAAAGGAGAGCGGGTGTGCCTCGTCCCTTTTCTAGTAAGAGGACTTGGATTTCCAATCCACCCATTTCTCCGTGGGCTTCTGGAGTTCTACGGCCTCCAGCTGCACGATCTCACGCCCGCCTCTATATTGCATATCGTGGGCTACGTCGCTCTTTGCGAGCTATTCTTGGGTGTTGAGGCTCATTTCGCGTTGTGGAAGAGATTATTCTGTCTGGTGCCCCGCTCTCAAGAGGGGTCTATATATCAAGTGGGCGGAGCCGAAGTGTGGCGTATCGCCGGGACCGGATACCTATCCGGAACCCCAAAGAAGGCGTCCGAGGACTGGCCTTCGGAATGGTTTTATATAGATGATGTCCCGCTACCGGACCCTATCCGGGTCGGTCTCCCCGAATTCAACAGTGCTCCCTTAAAGAAACGCCTGAGCTGGCGTCCGCGGAGCTCTCAGAGAGAAAGCGACAGGGACGTCCTTCGCCTGATGGGCCGGATAAGACTATTGGCTCATTCTGGACTAACCATGATTGGAGTCATGGCCGCATGCATTATGCGGGGGGTGCAGCCGCTTCAATATAGAGGCCACCCCATGTGGGATTTTAACAGGGAGGATGACGCCACCCGTTACGGTCGTAAGGGGCCAGCCTCAGCTGCCGCTCTAGTAAAGATCTTATCCTCTTTGTACAAGGGAGAAGAGGAGAAATTCCTCCGCGTCAACCCGCAGGGCGGATTTAGTATGTACAACCCCCCGAGTTGGGTAACTGAACAATTGTGCCTGCCCATCCGCTTTATATCCCCATGATTAAATATGTAGTCCAACGATTGCAACACAGGAACTGCGTCAGGAAGTAAAGGATATAAACAGCCGTCCCCCACAACCCGAGGATCCAGAACGGTCCCTCGATCCGGACTCCAAAGAGGATCCGGATATATCGGTGGAGTTGATTGACGGGGTGTTTCATCAGTTAAACAAGGACAATACCTTGGTGGCCATTACGGCTGATTACCCAGGGTTAACCCCGGCCTCCCAGGTAACAGAGAGCGGATTCTCATCCCTTTGAGAAGGAATCCATTCTCACGCATTTCAGTTTTCCTGACAACGACCGTGTTTTGCAGGGGAGGTTTCCAAGGCAGGAGGCCGAACCTGCGGCGGCTAGCCAACGAGGGGCTGCAGGGCCCCGTGGGGCAAAAAGGAATGTAGTCCGGACTGGGATGCCAGCGCAAAGGCAAAAAGGAATGTAGTCCGGACTGGGATGCCACTAGCCCGGAAGTGGGAGCGAACACGAGGTGCGCACCGGACACTCCTCCGACAGAGGATAAGGACAGGCTGTCTGCCACCAATTCCGAGGTGGAGAGTGCCATGAACCACAGGCGTCGTCGGACAGTTCTTCGCGACGCTTGTTTCTCCCGAGAGGCATTAGATCACTTGTAGAAAAAGGGCCTATAGTCCCGGTTCGTAAGGGCCTTTAGTCCCGGTTCCTGAACCGGGACTAAAGTGTCGGTACTAATGCCCCGACCCTTTAGTCCCAGTTCAATCCAGAACTGGGACTAAAGGGCGCGGCCACGTGGAGCTCCACCTTTAGTCCCGGTTGGTAACACACACCGGGACTAAAGGAAATTTTATGATTTTTTTGAAAAAAAAAATTTGAAATTTTTTTTAATTTTTTTTTGATTTTCAAATTTCTGAATTTTTTAACCTCTAGTCTGTAATCACCACCCCTCATCACTTCTCAATTTATCCTCTAATCACCCCTCATCATTCCAAATCATCTAACTTCCCGAACGGTCACCCATCCTCCCACTCCCCCAGCCTGAGCACGCTTAACTTCCGGGTTCTATTCTCCCTCGCTCCAAGTCTGCACTTGTTGTTTTCCTGACAATATTAAGATGTCAATCCTATTAACCTTCAGGAATTTTGCTTGAGCATGAAGTGACACATTTCATAGTTTTATTTTGAAACTATTGTTTTAAAAAACAATAATTCTTTAGTAACACTAATATTTCTTGAATAATTAGTTTGACCATTGTTTGACCACAGTTTGACCAGATTTGACCAAAATTGAAATAACTGAAATAATTATTTAGTAACACTAATATTCTAGAATAATTAGTTTGACCATTGTTTGACCACAGTTTGCCCACTGTTTGAATTTTTTTCGATTTTTTTCACTCTAGATCTTAAAAGCCCCGTAACTTTTTTTCTATTAAGTCAAAATTCACATTTGCAAATTTTCCCAACAACTAGACCACATATCACATGGGAAACTTATTTTCTTTTATTTTTTTGACATTTCCATCATTTTCTTTTATTTTTTTAAAAACTGAAAAGGCGATCCACAGGGGGGGTAGAGTTTGAAAATGGGACCTTTAGTACCGGTTTGTGGCACGAACCAGGACTAAAGGTCTCATCCCCATTAGTCTCGGTTCGTGCCCCAAACCGGGACTAAAGGCCCAATCATTAGTACCGGTTTGAGGCACGCACCGGGACCAATGGTTGTGGTCCAGGAGCGAGGCTCATTGGTCCCGGTTCATCCCACCAATCGGGACCAAAAGGTCCAGATGAACCGGGACCAATGGCCCACGTGGCCCGGCTGGCCCCCTGGGCTCACGAACCGGGACCAATGCCCCCATTGGTCCCGGTTCTAGACTGAACCGGGACTAATGGGGTTACCCGGCCTGGACCAAAGCCCCCTTTTCTACTAGTGGATGCCTTCAATTCGGGAAATGCGTACCTCCGTGCCGCTCAAAATGGTTTAACTAGAGCCACGGAGCAATATATAAAAGACATACGGGTAAGAAAATTTTGGTAAATATATATATATATGTGTATACCAGTAGCCCCCGAGACTTGAAACAATTAGAGTAACGAGTTTAAGGATCATTTGTTATGCAGGTTCTTACAGAGAAGAATACCATACTGTCCCAGGAGCTGAAAGAGTGCAAAGCCCAACTGGAGGCCGCACTAGCCGTGGCAGGGGAGCCTAAAGAGACCCCCTCTGGTAAGATACACTTCGAAAGATTAATATCTTGCGAAGTGCGGCGTGGGTATGAATCTGCCAAATCATATTGCAGATGGCGCCGGACTGGATCCGGAAAGGCAACAACTCCTACGCCGGCTAAAGGCCGGTGAGAGTATGTTGACAAGGGTGAGGCAGGAGAAGAATGAGCTTCAGGATGCCAACACCAAGCTAGACGTTGAACTTAAAGATGTTCGTGGCCAGTTGTCGGACTCTACTAAGGAGAATCAGCGGCTTCGACGCGGCATATTTAGTAAGTGCTTAAGCAAATCTTTGAAAGAAAAGAGTTCGGCGAGGAAGTCGACTAACAGAGTAATGTATGTAGGTATGCTAACGGGTCGTCCTGCAAAGGAGATGCCCGGTTCTATGGGTGACCTTCTTCCCGAGCTCTCGCAACTGCATGAGCGAGTTTGGCAGGCGATGCGAGGCGTTGCCCAAGCCTTATGGCCTTCCCACTCCATGCCCGAGGGCCTTGGAGAGCTTTCGGAGAAGCTTAAGGGAGCTCGGCAGCGCTTCCGATTGTGGAAGATATCGGCCTGCCGACAAGGCACTAGGGAGGCCTGGGCCATGGTGAAGACACGGTACACGAAGTCTGACCCAAACCACATGGCCGAGGTCGGACCTGTGGGGCCTGACGGGAAGGAGATCCGTGTAAGCTTAGTGTACGGCCAAGTAGAATTGGCCGCAAAGTATTCCCAGCAGGACTGTAAGTTAGACAGCCTGTTAGATGGTATTGAAGAGGAATACAATCAGTCAGAGCGACTATGTAATTTTTAATTGACATGTGTAATGCCTTCTAGCCGGATTGTAGATCATTTGTCGTTGCCGACCTTTTCGCTTCAACCTCAGGACCTGACGGTCCGGAGTGTGTCCGAATACCCTACCGGTTATGTAAGAACCGGGGTATGCATGGAGACCAGGTGTAGGGGTCATTAGTGCTTTATCAGACAAGTGCCCAACTAGTTATGTTATATTACATGGTTAGTAAGAAACATCTTCCAGAGAGAATAGTTCCGTTAGGGGTTCCTTTCTCTGGGAGGCATGCCCTAAAGTGCATGTCCGAACTGCAAACGCAGGAGAATCATCTGGGGGCATATACATAAATAAGTAAAAAAAGTTCATCTTTTAGTTCACCGACCGAATATTCCCTTAAGAACGCTAGCTTTCGGCTTCACCCAGTCTGAGGTACACATCCGGCTGATCCGGCAGTAACAATCGCAGAGGTGCTCCCTTTACCACCTAGCCGAACAATCGGGAACGTAGGGGTAAGCACAGGAGCCAGGCAACCCAGCTTGGCCAAAACTTAAGTCATATCGATGCATATAATGGTGAAGAAAAGGTACATGCGGAAGTTTGACACATGTGGTGGGCGTGAAGCCCGTATAAATAAGCTTCTGTTAAAGAAGCCCCCATGTTTAATGAGCGCGAGTAGCACTTCACTTGAGGGGCCTTTAAGGGTTATAAAAGAGAAGAGGGGAAGGAGAGAAATGTAAGACAGAAAATGTAAAAAATGGACAAAGGAAGGAGACAAACACAGAGTCCGGCGCTAGGCATAGAATCTTCGGAGACAGGCTGCGTTCCATGGGTTCGGCTCGAGTCGGTTATCCGACGCATCTCGCAGGCGGTATGCTCCACCAGTCAGGACTTGGTCGCTTATGAAGGGACCTTCCCACTTGGGCTTCAGCTTGTCCTTTTTCTTGTCCGGCAGGCGTAGAACTAATTCACCAACGTTGTAGCTTTTGGCCCGCACTTCTCTGCTTTGATATCTTCGAGCCTGCTGTTGATAGAATGCGGAACGGGCTTTTGCCATGTCGCGCTCCTCCTCTAAGGCGTCCAAACTGTCCTGCCGATCGAGCTCGGCCTCCCTTTCTTCGTACATGCGCACTCGAGGTGAGTCATGAATTATGTCGCAGGGCAAGACTGCCTCTGCGTCGTACACCATAAAAAATGGTGTGTATCCGGTGGGGCGGTTCGGCGTGGTCCGCAGCCCCCAGAGTACGGAGTCGAGCTCCTCTACCCAGTGCGTGTTAGATTCCTTGAGGGACCGCACTAATCTGGGTTTGATGCCGCTCATGATGAGACCATTTGCATGTTCGACCTGACCGTTAGTTTGTGGGTGATAGACGGAAGCATAATCGAGCTTGATGCCCATGTTTTTGCACCAGAGTTTTACCTCATCGGCCGTAAAGTTCGTGCCGTTATCGGTGATGATGCTGTGGGGGACGCCATAACGGTGTACGACCCCGGATATAAAGTCTATCACATGTCCGGATTCGGTTGGTGACCTGATCCACCATGACCAATAAGTATTTTTTTCTTGTGGGTTCCGCCTTTAAGGGGTCCCACCATGTCAAGCCCCCAGACCGCGAAAGGCCAAGTGATGGGGATAGTTTGGAGGGCGGTGGGTGGCATATGGCTTTGGTTTGCAAAAAGCTGGCAACCGACGCATTTATGGACCAAGTCCTGAGCGTCCGCCCGGGCCGTCGGCCAATAAAAGCCTGTCCGGAAAGCCTTGCTTACGAGGGACCAGGCTGCGGCGTGATGGCCACCGAGTCCGGCATGAATTTCAGCCAGCAGGTTCCGCCCTTCCTCTTCGGAGATGCACCTTTGAAGGACTCCGGTAGTGCTTTTCTTGTAAAGTTCTCCCTCATGGACTTTATAGGCTTTAGATCGCCGCACTATACAGCGTGCCTCGTTTTGGTCCTTTGGGAGTTCCTGCCTAGTAAGGTAGGCTAGGAATGGTTCTGTCCACGGGGCGATAACGGCCATTAGTACGTGGGCTGAGGTTGTTATTTCATTGGCAGAGCCTCCGATTATGTCAGATTGTTCGGCGTCGGACGGTGCGGTTGGGTCCGGATGATATTGCCATGTTCCCCTTCCCATACTACGGATGGCTTGAACAGCCTTTCCAGGAAGATGTTGGGGGGGACCGCATCGCGTTTTGTGCCGATGCATGCCAGGACATCTGCCGCCTGATTGTTTTCTCAGGCTATATGGTGAAATTCGAGCCCTTCAAATCGAGCTGACATTTTGAGGACGGCGTTGTGGTAAGCTGCCATTTTTGGATCCTTGGCATCGAATTCTCCATTTATTTGGGATATCGCGAGGTTCGAATCCCCACACACCTCTAGGCGTTGAATGCCCATGGATACTGCCATCTGGAGACCATGTAAAAGGGCCTCATATTCGGCTGCATTGTTGGAGTCCGTGTACATAATCTGGAGTACATATTGAACTGTGTCTCCTGTGGGGGACGTCAAAACGACGCCGGCCCCTAGTCCGGCCAACATTTTGGAACCGTCGAAGTGCATTATCCAGTTTGAATATGTGCCGTACTCTTTAGGGAGTTCGGCCTCCGTCCATTCTGCGACGAAGTCGGCCAAAACTTGCGACTTGATAACTCGCCGTGGCCTATAAGTTATGTCGAACGGGAGGAGCTCGATGGCCCATTTTGCAATCCGGCCCGTTGCGTCACGGTTGTTTATAATATCATTGAGTGGTACTTCCGATGCTACTGTGATTGAACACTCTTGAAAGTAGTGCCATAGCTTCCGGGATGCCATGAATACCGCATATGCAATCTGTTGATAATGTGGGTACCGTGATTTGCATAGGGTGAGAACAGTGGACACATAGTAAACCGGCTTTTGAAGGGGGAATTTGTGTCCGTCCGTTTCCCGCTCGACGACGAGTACTGTGCTGACAACTTGATGGGATGCTGCAATGTACAATAGCATTGGTTCGCCGATGTTTGGCGCGGCTAGGACGGGGTTTGTTGCCAATATGGCTTTTATTTCCTCGAGTCCGGCCATGGCGGCGTCCGTCCACTCAAAGTGTTCGGTGCGCCGAAGGAGGCGATAGAAGGGTAGCGCCTTTTCTCCCAACCGGGAGATAAAGCGGCTTAGAGCCGCCACGCATCCGGTTAATTTTTGTATTTGTTTGAGGTCCTTTGGGATATCCAATTGTGACAAAGCTCGGATCTTGGCTGAATTTGCTTCGATTCCCCTACCGGATACAATGAAGCCCAAGAGCTTTCCGGCTGGAACGCCGAACACGCATTTTTCCGGATTTAGCTTGATGTCATATGCTCGGAGGTTGTCAAATGTAAGCCTCAAGTCGTCTACTAGAGATTCGACATGTCTTGTTTTTACGACCACATCATCCACGTATGCCTCTACTGTTTTGCCGATCTGGTTTGCCAGACATGTCTGAATCATGCGCTGATATGTTGCGCCGGTGTTTTTTAGCCCGAAAGGCATTGTGTTGAAGTAGAATGGGCCGTATGGGGTGATGAATGCCGTTGCGGCTTGGTCTGACTCGGCCATCTTGATTTGATGGTAACCGGAGTATGCGTCGAGGAAGCACAACGAATCGTGTCTTGCAGTGGCGCCGATAATTTGATCGATGCGGGGGAGGGGGAAGGGATCCTTTGGGTAGGCTTTGTTGAGGTCTTTGAAGTCAACGCACAGGCGTAGGGATTTGTCCTTCTTTGGTACCATCACCAAGTTTGCTAGCCAGTCCGGATGTTTTATATCTCTGATGAATCCGGCCTCCAATAGTTTGGCTAGCTCCTCTCCCATTGCCTATCTCTTGGGTTCAGAAAAACGCCGAAGGGCTTGTTTGACAGGTTTGAATCCTTTTAGGATATTTAAGCTGTGTTCGGCCAGCCTGCGTGGGATTCCTGGCATGTCCGAAGGGTGCCATGCAAAAATGTCCTAGTTCTCCCGTAGGAATTCTCGCGGTGCGGCGTCTACATCGGGGTTTAATTGTGCCCCGATGGAAGCTGTTTTATTGGGGTCCGTTGGATGGACCTGGAATTTGACTATTTCATCCGCTGGTTTGAAGGAGGTGGACTTGGATCTTTTGTCGAGTATCACATCGTCCCTGTTTACCATGGAGCGCAGCGTAGTCAGTTCCTCAGCCGCTAGGGCTTCGGACAGTGCCTCAAGGGCCAGTGCGGCTGTCTTGTTTTCGGCGCGGAGTGCTATGTCCGGATCACTAGCGAGAGTGATGATTCCGTTTGGCCCAGGCATCTTGAGCTTCATGTACCCGTAATGGGGTATTGCTTGGAAGATTGTAAACGCTTCCCGCCCCAGCAAAGCGTGGTACCCGCTGCTGAACGGGGCCACTTGGAATGTGACCTCTTCGGACCTATAATTATCTGGCGTGCCGAACACCACATCTAGTGTAATTTTTCCTGTACAGCGTGCTTCCTGACTGGGGATTATTCCTCTGAAGGTTGTGCTGCTTCGCTCAATGCGGTTCCAGTCTATTTCCATTTTTTGAAGGGTTTCCTCATAAATGAGGTTCAATCCGCTGCCTCCATCCATGAGTACCTTGGTGAGGCGAAAGCCGTCCACTATAGGACTGAGTACCAATGCGGCTGGTGCTCGAGCTGTTCGAAATTTAGGTTCGTCGCTGGCATTAAAGGTAATAGCCATGTCACTCCATGGGTTTATTGTTGCTACTTGATAGACTTCGGCGAAGCTGCGGAGTGTTCTTTTTTGCATTTTATTTGATGCGAAAGTCTCGAAGACTGTTAAGACTGTACTGGAGTCCTTGAGGTGGCTTTCTGCGGCCGCCGGAATTAGGAGATCTTCGCCCCCTTTTGGCCACCTGCCGGAGTATCCGACATGCTCTAAGGCTATGAGTTGGTGTGGCGTCCTCTGTACTATGAATTTTATAGGGTCCATTAATCCATCTCTCTAGTACAGTTCCATGCCCTGTAGAGGGTTTTGGTTTTTTGGTTTTTAACCTGGGTGTCTGATGATGATGCACCCTTTTATTTCGGACAAGGTTTCTATTCAGGGCCGGATTGCCCCAAAATTTAGTTTCGGTTTTCCGAGCGCTTTCCATCGCGCAGTACTTTTGTACTATGGACGCCAAGTCAGCGAAGCGTGTAAGATCACGACGACCTGTGGCGTTGAGGATTCCCTTGTCCGTGCAATTATTGCAGAAGATTGAGATTGTGTTTTCCTTGCGGCAGTCCTTTATCCTGTTCATAACCAGGAGGAACCTTGCCCAGTAATGATGTACTGTTCCTTCGGGCTGTTGCCTGATTTGGGATAGATCGCTTATGTTTAGGCGGGTGGGTGGAATTAAATCTGGAACTTCACCCAATCTAAGACTCAGAGGCCAAGGAGTTTCCGAACTCTGAGGTTTGGATTCTTGGATGTTGTCCAGTCAATCTAGCCCGTTGCCTGATTCTAAGTTCAGGTCTTGAGTTACATCCTCCCCTCCGCGGGTATCTGGCTTGGAGGGATCTGGAATCCGGACGTAGCTAGTCCTTAAGATAGATGAAGAGTCGCCGCACTGTGCCTCTACTACGGCAACGTGATGGGTGACTTGGGGAGAATTAATTTCTCTTAGATCAGGTTTAAGCCCAACCTGGTCATAATCCGTAGTGACCCCCAAGGCGGCGATGTGATCCAAGAGCTCGTTTACGGAAGAGAGCTCCATTGGATCTAACTGCTCGACGAGTTCCGAGCTGACATGAAGATTGCTTTTGATGACCCGAGAGGTCACCGTCGGCGCAACGGCCGAACAGGCGGTCATGAGAAAACCGCCTAGCCGGAGAGTTTGGCCGACAGCCAAGGCTCCCTTAGTAACGACGCCATCTTTAAAGACAGGAAGAGGCATCCTTCCTGATTGCGACGACATAGAGGAACTCTCAATGAAAGCACCAATGTCGGTGTCAAAACCTGCGGATCTCGGGTAGGGGTCCCGAACTGTGCGTCTAGGCCGGATGGTAACAGGAGACAAGGGACACAATGTTTTACCCAGGTTCGGGCCCTCTTGATGGAGGTAAAACCCTACGTCCTGCTTGATTAATATTGATGATATTGGTAGTACAAGAGTAGATCTACCACGAGATCAAGGAGGCTAAACCCTAGAAGCTATCCTATGGTATGATTGTTGTATGACGAAGTTGTCCTACGGACTAAAACCCTCCGGTTTATATAGACACCGGAGAGGGTTAGGGTTACACAAAGTCGGTTACAATGGTAGGAGATCTTGAATATCCGCATCGCCAAGCTTGCCTTCCATGCCAAGGAAAGTCCCATCCGGACACGGGACGGAGACTTCAATCTTGTATCTTCATAGTCCTGGAGTCCGGCTGAAGGTATAGTCCGGCTACCCGGACACCCCCTAATCCAGGACTCCCTCACTCCCACTCACTTCTTTCGAGAGAAACTCCTTCTCTAAAAAGGATCCATTCTTAGCAACGAATATCTTGCCTTCGGAACTATGATAGAAGGTGTACCCAACAGCTTCCTTTGGGTATCCTATGAAGACACATTTCTCCAATTTGGGTTTGAGCTTATCAGGTTGAAGCTTTTTCACATAAGCATCGCAGCCCCAAACTTTAAGAAACCACAACTTGGGTTTCTTGCCAAACCACAGTTCATATGGCGTCGTCTCGGCGGATTTAGATGGTGCCCTATTTAATGTGAATGCAGCCGTCTCTAAAGCATAACCCCAAAACGATAGCGGTAAATCAGTAAGAGACATCATAGATCGCACCATATCTAATAAAGTGCGGTTACGACGTTCGGACACACCATTATGCTGTGGTGTTCCGGGTGGCTTGAGTTGTGAAACTATTCCACATTGTTTTAAATGAAGACCAAACTCGTAACTCAAATATTCACCTCCACAATCAGATCGTAGAAACTTTATTTTCTTATTACGATGATTTTCCACTTCACTCTGAAATTCTTTGAACTTTTCAAATGTTTCAGACTTATGTTTCATCAAGTAGATATACCCATATCTGCTCAAATCATCTGTGAAGGTCAGAAAATAACGATACCCGCCGCAAGACTCAACACTCATCGGACCGCATACATCAGTATGTATTATTTCCAACAAGTCTGTTGCTCACTCCATTGTTCCGGAGAATGGAGTCTTAGTCATCTTGCCCATGAGGCATGGTTCGCAACCATCAAGTGATTCATAATCAAGTGATTCCAAAAGCCCATCAGCATGGAGTTTCTTCATGCGCTTTACACCAATATGACTTAAACGGTAGTGTCACAAATAAGTTGCACTATTGAGGGAGTCCTGGATTAGGGGGTGTCCGGATGGCCGGACTATACCTTCAGTCGGACTCCTGGACTATGAAGATACAAGATTGAAGACTTCGTCCCGTGTCCGGAAGGGACTTTCCTTGGCGTGGAAGGCAAGCTTGGCAATACGGATATGTAGATCTCCTACCATTGTAACCGACTTTGTGTAACCCTAACCCTCTCCGGTGTCTATATAAACCAGAGGGTTTTAGTTCGTAGGACAACATACAGAACAACAATCATACCATAGGCTAGCTTCTAGGGTTTATCCTCTCTGATCTCGTGGTAGATCTACTCTTGTACTACCCATATCATCAATATTAATCAAGCAGGACGTAGGGTTTTACCTCCATCAAGAGGGCCCGAACCTGGGTAAAACTTCGTGTCCCTTGCCTCCTATTACCATCCGGCCTAGACGCACAGTTCGGGACCCCCTACCTGAGATCCGTCGGTTTTGACACCGACATTGGTGCTTTCATTGAGAGTTCCTCTATGTCGTCGCAGTTAGGCTTGATGGCTCCTACGATCATCAATAGCGATGCAGTCCAGGGTGAGACCTTCCTCCCCAGACAGATCTTCGTCTTCGGCGGCTTCGCACTGCGGGCCAATTCACTTGGCCATCTGGAGCAGATCGAAAGCTATGCCCCTGGCCGTCAGGTCAGATTTGGAAGTTTAAACTACACGGCTGACATCCGCGGGGACTTTATCTTCGACGGATTCGAGCCACTGCCGAGCGCACCGCACTGTCACGACGAGCATGATCTAGCTCTGCCGCTGAACAGTGCCCTGGAGGCCGCACCCGCATCGGCTTCGACCCTTAATTCGGAGCCAACTGCGCCGATCGAGGATGGGTGGTTGGACGCCGCCTCGGGGGCTGCGATCTCAACGGCGATCGAGCCGAACACCAACCCCGCACTCCGCGAGACTCGTGACTCCAAGGAGCCGGACTCCTCTCAGGACTCCAAACCCTCCGCGCCCCTGCCGATCGAATCCGATTGGGCGCCGATCATGGAGTTTACTGCCGCGGACATCTTTCAGCACTCGCCTTTCGGCGATATTCTGAAGACACTAAAGTCTCTCTCTTTATCAGGAGAGCCCTGGCCGGACTACGGTCAGCAAGGTTGGGATACGGATGATGAAGAAATTCAAAGCCCACCCACCACCCACTTTGTAGCCACTGTCAACGATTTAACCGACATGCTCGACTTCGACTCCGAAGACATCGACGGTATGGACGCCGATGAAAGAGACGATGAAGAACCAGCGCCTATTGGGCCCTGGAAAGCCACCTCGTCATATGACATATACATGGTGGACGCACCAAAAGATGACGACGAGGAGCGGAAGGACGCACCGAAGGCTTGTTCCCTCGAGAAGCAGTCAAAGCGGTGACGCAAGCGCCGCCCCAAATCCCGCCTCGACAGAAATACCGATCACACAGACCCAGCGCTGGAGCAGGGCAAACCGCTGCCGGACAACGGCAATCCAGATAATCAAACCGAACAAACAAATTCTATCAAGGATAATGGTCCGAACGACATAACGCCGAACAGGCACCCGGAGCAGCAGAATGCCCGTAAAAGGCTTGTTGCCACCGCGAGGAGTCTTAAAAAGCAGAAGCAAAGGCTCAAGGCTGCGCAAGACTGAAGGAAATATGCCCTAGAGGCAATAATAATGTTATTATTTTATTTCCTTATATCATGATAAATGTTTATTATTCATGCTAGAATTGTATTATTCGGAAACATAATACTTGTGTGAATACATAGACAAACTAAACGTCACTAGTATGCCTCTACTTGACTAGCTCGTTAATCAAATATGGTTATGTTTCCTAACCATAGACATGTGTTGTCATTTGATTAACGGGATCACATTATTAGGAGAATGGTGTGATTGACATGACCCATTCCATTAGCTTAGCACCCGATCATTTAGTATGTTGCTATTGCTTTCTTCATGACTTATACATGTTCCTATGACTATGAGATTATGCAACTCCCGTTTGCCGGAGGAACACTTTGTGTGCTACCAAACGTCACAACGTAACTGGGTGATTATAAAGGAGCTCTACAGGTGTCTCCAAAGGTAAATGTTGGGTTGGCGTATTTCGAGATTAGGATTTGTCACTCCGATTGTCGGAGAGGTATCTCTGGGCCCTCTCGGTAATGCACATCACACAAGCCTTGCAAGCATTGCAACTAATGAGTTAGTTGCGAGATGATGTATTACGTAACGAGTAAAGAGACTTGCCGGTAACGAGATTGAACTAGGTATTGAGATACCGACGATCGAATCTCGGGCAAGTAACATACCGATGACAAAGGGAACAATGTATGTTGTTATGCGGTCTGACCGATAAAGATCTTCGTAGAATATGTGGGAGCCAATATGAGCATCCAGGTTCCGCTATTGGTTATAGACTGGAGACATGTCTCGGTCATGTCTACATTGTTCTCGAACCCGTAGGGTCCGCATGCTTAAGGTTTCGATGACAGTTATATGAGTTTTTGATGTACCGAAGTTAGTTTGGAGTCGCGGATGTGATCACGGACATAACGAGGAGTCTCGAAATGGTCGAGACATAAAGATTGATATATTGGACGGCTATATTCGGACACCGGAAGTGATCCAGGTGATTTCGGAGAAAACCGGAGTGCCGGAGGGTTACCGGAACCCCCCGGGAGAAGTAATGGGCCATATGGGCCTTAGTGGAGAGAGAGAAGGGCAGCCAGTGAGGGCTGCGCACCTCCTTCCCCCTGGTCCGAATTGAACTAGGAGAGGGGGGGCGGCGCCCCCCTTTCCTTCTCCCTCCCCACTTCCTTTCCCCCTCCTAGTAGGAGTCCTGCTCCTACTAGGAGGAGGACTCCTCCTTGGCGCGCCAATAGGGCCGGCCGGCCTCCTCCCCTTGCCCCTTTATATACGGGGGCAGGGGCATCCCTAAACACACAAGTTGATCCTCGTGATCGTTTTCTTAGCCGTGTGCGGTGCTCCCTTCCACCATATACCTCGATAATATTGTAGTGGTGCTTAGGTGAAGCCCTGCGACAGTTGAACATCAAGATCGTCACCACGCCGTCGTGCTGACGGAACTCTTCCCCGACACTTTGCTGGAATGGAGTCCGGGGACCGTCATCGAGCTGAACGTGTGCTAGAACTCGGAGGTGCCATAGTTTCGGTGCTTGATCGATCGGGCCGTGAAGACGTACGACTACATCCACCGCGTTGTCATAACGCGTCCATTGTCGGTCTACAAGGGTACGTAGATCACACTCTCCCCTCTTGTTGCTATGCATCACCATGATCTTGTGTGTGCGTAGATCACACTCTCCCCTCTAGAGACAGCCGCATTCACGTTAAATAGGGCACCATCAAAATCCGTTGAGACGACGCCTTATGAACTGTGGTTTGGCAAGAAACCAAAGTTGTCGTTTCTAAAAGTTTGGGGTTGCGATGCTTATGTGAAAAAGCTTCAACCAGATAAGCTCGAATCCAAATCGGAGAAATGTGTCTTCATAGGATATCCAAAGGAAACTATTGGATACACCTTCTATCATAGATCCGAAGGAGAGACCTTTGTTGCTAAATTCGGAAACTTTCTAGAGAAGGAGTTTCTCTCGAAAGAAGTGAGTGGGAGGAAAGTAGAACTTGATGAGGTAACTGTACCTGCTCCCTTATTGGAAAGTAGTACATCACAGAAACCAGTTTCTGTGACACCTACACCAATTAGTGAGGAAGCTAATGATGATGATCATGAAACTTCAGAACAAGATACTACTGAACCTCGTTGATCAACCAGAGTAAGATCCGCACCAGAGTGGTACGGTAATCCTGTTCTGGAAGTCATGCTACTAGATCATGATGAACCTACGAACTATGGAGAAGCGATGGTGAGCCCAGATTCCGCAAAATGGCTTGAAGCCATGAAATCTGAGATGGGATCCATGTATGAGAACAAAGTACGGACTTTTGTTGAATTGCCCAATGATCGGCAGGCAATTGAGAATAAATGGATCTTCAACAAGAAGACTGACGCTGACGGTAATGTTACTGTCTTCAAAGCTCGACTTGTCGCAAAAGGTTTTCGACAAGTTCAAGGGATTGACTACGATGAGACCTTCTCACCCGTAGCGATACTTAAGTCTGTCCGAATCATGTTAGCAATTGCCGCATTTTATGATTATGAAATTTGGCAAATGGATGTCAAAACAGCATTCCTAAATGGATTTCTGGAAGAAGAGTTGTATATGATGCAGCCGGAAGGTTTTTTCGATCCAAAGGGAGCTAACAAAGTGTGCAAGCTCCAGCGATCCATTTATGGACTGGTGCAAACCTCTCGGAGTTGGAATAAACGCTTTGATAGTGTGATCAAAGCATTTGGTTTTGTACAGACTTTTGGAGAAGCCTGTATTTACAAGAAAGTGAGTGGGAGCTCTGTAGCATTTCTAATATTATATGTAGATGACATATTACTAATCGGAAATGATATGGAATTTCTGGATAGCATAAAGGGATACTTGAATAAGAGTTTTTCAATGAAAGACCTCGGTGAAGCTGCTTACATATTGGGCATTAAGATCTATAGAGACAGATCAAGATGCTTAATTGGACTTTCAGAAAGCACATACCTTGACAAAGTTTTGAAAAGTTCAAAATGGATCAAGCAAAGAAAGATTCTTGCCTGTGTTACAAGGTGTGAAATTGAGTAAGACTCAATGCCCAATGCAGAAGATAGAGAGAAAATGAAAGATGTTCCCTATGCTTCAGCCATAGGCTCTATCATGTATGCAATGCTGTGTAACAGACCTGATGTGTGTCTTGCTATAAGTCTAGCAGGGAGGTACCAAAGTAATCCAGGAGTGGATCACTGGACAGCGGTCAAGAACATCCTGAAATACCTGAAAAGGACTAAGGATATGTTTCTCATATATGGAGGTGACAAAGAGCTCATTGTAAATGGTTACATTGATGCAAGCTTTGACACTGATCCAGACGATTCTAAATCGCAAACTGGATACGTGTTTACATTAAACGGTGGAGCTGTCAGTTGGTGCAGTTCTAAACAAAGCGTTGTGGCGGGATCTACATGTGAAGCGGAGTATATAGCTGCTTCGGAAGTAGCAAACGATGGAGTCTGTATGAAGAAGTTCATATCCAATCTAGGTGTCATACCTAGTGCATCGGGTCCAATGAAAATCTTTTGTGACAATACTGGTGCAATTGTCTTGGCAAAGGAATCCAGATTTCACAAGAGAACCAAGCACATCAAGAGACGCTTCAATTCCATCCGGGATCTAGTTCAGGTGGGAAACATAGAGATTAGCAAGATACATACGGATCTGAATGTTGCAGACCCGTTGACTAAGCCTCTTCCACGAGCAAAACATGATCAGCACCAAAGCTCCATGGGTGTTAGAATCATTACCGTGTAATCTAGATTATTGACTCTAGTGCAAGTGGGAGACTGAAGGAAATATGCCCTAGAGGCAATAATAATGTTATTATTTTATTTCCTTATATCATGATAAATGTTTATTATTCATGCTAGAATTGTATTATCCGGAAACATAATACTTGTGTGAATACATAGACAAACTAAACGTCACTAGTATGCCTCTACTTGACTAGCTCGTTAATCAAAGATGGTTATGTTTCCTAACCATAGACATGTGTTGTCATTTGATTAACGGGATCACATTATTAGGAGAATGATGTGATTGACATGACCCATTCCATTAGCTTAGCACCCGATCATTTAGTATGTTGCTATTGCTTTCTTCATGACTTATACATGTTCCTATGACTATGAGATTATGCAACTCCCGTTTGCCAGAGGAACACTTTGTGTGCTACCAAACGTCACAACATAACTGGGTGATTATAAAGGAGCTCTACAGGTGTCTCCAAAGGTAAATGTTGGGTTGGCGTATTTCGAGATTAGGATTTGTCACTCCGATTGTCGGAGAGGTATCTCTGGGCCCTCTCGGTAATGCACATCACACAAGCCTTGCAAGCATTGAAACTAATGAGTTATTTGCGAGATGATGTATTACGTAATGAGTAAAGAGACTTGCCGGTAACGAGATTGAACTAGGTATTGAGATACCGACGATCGAATCTCGGGCAAGTAACATACCGATGACAAAGGGAACAATGTATGTTGTTATGCGGTCTGACCGATAAAGATCTTCATAGAATATGTGGGAGCCAATATGAGCATCCAGGTTCCGCTATTGGTTATTGACCGGAGACATGTCTCGGTCATGTCTACATTGTTCTCGAACCCGTAGGGTCCGCACGCTTAAGGTTTCGATGACAATTATATGAGTTTATGAGTTTTTGATGTACCAAAGTTAGTTCGGAGTCCCGGATGTGATCACGGACATAACGAGGAGTCTCGAAATGGTCGAGACATAAAGATTGATATATTGGACGGCTATATTCGGACACCGGAAGTGTTCCAGGTGATTTCGGAGAAAACCGGAGTGCCGGAGGGTTACCGGAACCCCCCGGGAGAAGTAATGGGCCATATGGGCCTTAGTGGAGAGAGAGAAGGGCAACCGGGGAGGGCCGCGTGCCTCCTCCCCCCTAGTCCGAATTGAACTAGGAGAGGGGGGCGGCGCCCCCGTTTCCTTCTCCCTCCCCACTTCCTTTCCCCCTCCTAGTAGGAGTCCTGCTCCTACTAGGAGGAGGACTCCTCCTTGGCGCGCCAATAGGGCCGGCCGGCCTCCTCCCCTTGCTCCTTTATATACGGGGGCAGGGGCACCCCTAGACACACAAGTTGATCCTCGTGATCGTTTTCTTAGCCGTGTGCGGTGCCCCCTTCCACCATATACCTCGATAATATTGTAGTGGTGCTTAGGTGAAGCCCTGCGACAGTTGAACATCAAGATCGTCACCACGCCGTCGTGCTGACGGAACTCTTCCCCGACACTTTGCTGGATCGGAGTCCGGGGACCGTCATCGAGCTGAACGTGTGCTAGAACTCGGAGGGCCGTAGTTTCGGTGCTTGATCGATCGGGCCGTGAAGACGTATGACTATATCAACCGCGTTGTCATAACGCTTCCGCTGTCGGTCTACAAGGGTACGTAGATCACACTCTCCCCTCTCATTGCTATGCATCACCATGATCTTGTGTTTGCGTAGGAAATTTTTGAAATTACTACGTTCCCCAACAAAGACACACTCCAAATCAGATGGAGTAAAATACTCAACACGGCAGCGAGGTACGGCGACAATCGCCCCTCCAAGAGCTACCCAAAGCGGAAGCTGCTACCTGAATTCGATGAGGAGGCCTCAGACCCTCAACAACCAAATATCAAAGCAGCCACCTGGCCGGATAGACGACCCCTCTACCAACACAGGGCGAAATACAACGCCACTCACAATACAACACGCGACCCATGCGAGGGCTCGCACCCAAAGGACGGCGCAACAAGATCCATCTATGGACCACGCAAGCGCGCCCCAGCATACAATGCAACACAACAAACATCCGAACAACGCGGTACACCCAGCTACAGGGGTGCCGCACACCCCCTATGTTTCACCGATGAGGTGCTGGACCATGAATTTCTAGAGGGATTCAAACCCGTAAACATAGAGACATACGACAGAACAACAGACCCTGGGGTCTGGATTGAGGACTACATCCTTCATATCCATATGGCTCGAGGAGATGATCTCCACGCCATCAAGTACTTACCCCTCAAGCTCAAAGGGCCAGCTCGTCACTGGCTTAAAGGCCTCCCTGAAAGCTCCATTGGAAGTTGGGAAGAGCTCGAAGACGCCTTTCGGGCAAATTTTCAAGGGACTTATGACCGACCTCCGGATGCGGACGATTTGAGTCATATAACTCAACAGCCCGGAGAGTCAGCCCGAAAGCTTTGGAACAGGTTTCTTACTAAAAAGAACCAGATTGTCGACTGTCCGGACGCCGAAGCCTTGGCAGCTTTTAAGCATAGCGTCCGTGACGAATGGCTCGCCAGACACCTCGGCCAAAATAAGCCGAGAACGATGGCCGCATTAACAAGCCTCATGACTCGCTTTTGCGCGGGTGAGGACAGCTGGCTAGCCAGATGCAGCACCAGCGACCCCAGTACATCTGAAGTTAGAGATGGAAACGGGAAATCACGGCGCAATAGCAATAACAAACGCCGGAATAAAGAAGACAGCACGAAGGGCACGGCAGTAAACGCCGGATTCAAAAGCTCTCGGCCAGGTCAAAAGCCGCCCTCTAAAGGCACTAGGGATGAACTGTCCAGCCTCAACAAAATTCTGGACCAAGTATGTCAGATCCATAGTACCCCTGGTAAACCTGCTAATCATACCCACAGAGAATGTTGGGTCTTCAAGCAGTCCGGCAAGCTCAACGCCGTACACAAGGGGGAGGATACACCAAGTGAAGACGAGGACGAGCCTCCCAAGCAAAACACTGAGGAACAAAAGAAATTTCCACCAGAAGTCAAAACAGTAAACGTGTTACACGTGATCAAGGGAAAAAATAATGCGGCACTCCCAGGAAAATATACCCAAGTGCCTGTCACCGCGAAGTCCTGCCACTGGTCGTCTCAACCGATCACTTTAGACCATCGCGATTACTCAGCAAGTACCGACACGCAGGATGGGCTGCCCTGGTATTAGACCCAGTAATTGACGGATATCACTTCACATGAGTCTTGATGGACGGTGGTAGCAATCTAAACCTAATATATCAGGATACAATCCGCGAGATGGGGTTAGACCCAACAAAAATTCGCCATAGCAATACTACCTTTAAAGGAGTAACGCCAGGCCTAGGGGCTCGTTGTACGGGCTCCCTCCTACTACAAGTTATATTCGGCTCCCCCGATAACTTCCGTTGCGAGCATTTAACCTTCCACATCGCTCCGTTCCAAAGTGGCTATCAAGCACTGCTCGGACGCGAAGCTTTCGCTCGCTTTAATGCAATACCACACTATGCCTCCCTCACACTCAAGATGCCCGGTCCACATGGCATCATTTCAGTGATCGGAAATATCAAGCGATCTCTGCTCGCCGAGGAGAGTGTGGCTGCCTTGGCAGCCGCACACTAAAGGCGCCTGGACCAGCGAAAGCATCCAATAGGTCGTCAAGACCTCAGACACAACTAATCAAGTCCGGCGCCGCTATTTATACCGAACAAATGGTCACACCCCTATTTGTCAATACAAGGGGCTCAACGCGCACAGACAAGTGGCAATTTTTTCTCATCTTGAATTATACATGGTTTCTTTAAAAACTATCTTTTTGCATGACAACTTTTTCACCTAAATTCCTCTCTTTTACAGACGATCATCGTGCTACACCCGTCCAGGATACGGCACAATGGAGACACAGGCGCAGATGTGCAGCAGGGACCCGCTCCAAGGATTCTTTTTAAATTAAGACCTTGCGTAAACCTTTTTTACTGTCTCTTGTTGATACATATCCACCGTTGAGAAGGATGCTGACGTCTTGGCATGTGGCCACGTCAGAACAATGCACGTACCTGGACACATGGGGCTTCTTACAAAGGCCATTATTTAGGCCCGGTTTATACCACAAAGACCGAATACCTTAGGGAGTGTTCGGCATCGCGAGTTTGGCCCTATATGCATCAGCTCTGAATCATTGTCTTTGGTCAAATGTTGGGTTTGCCCGGCTCTGGTGTTTTGGTTCCTTATGTTCCGCTTTACCGGCTAAGGTAGCACCAGGAGAACTACTGCGATTGTGCCCTGGTTCATCCGGACGAGCACCTCAGTAGAGAAAGCCGAAAACTGACTGTCATGATATAGCGTGAGACTAGTCAACCACTCGATGACCTGTTGGAATGTTAGAATTCCTCCGCCTTAACGAAGGGCCGTTTTCCGGCCAGGCATGTACGCACCCCGGGATCGGGAGAGTGCAGAGCCACCAGGGGCTATCTAGTAGCCCCACTGTCAAACTCCTATGGCTAAGTGAAAATGCTAAAGCATTATAGTCCAGTTGCCTCGCTCGCTCCGCTATCACCTCCTTAATAGGACCAAGACGTTGGGTTAAGTGTGAACGCGTGCTTTTTGCGAGCACCTCCGCATTATATGCGTGGGGGTTGAAGCCAACGGCTGCAATCTTTCAGGTTATACACATGTATACATAAACGACCGCCCAGGAGGCATCATATTACTTTCAGGCAAAAGTATAAAAATAGCCTTATAAAAATTTATAAAAGCATTTCGCTTACAATGAGATTATATATCAATCAAACATAATATTTTTTGAGCACTGGGTCTCTATCAAACGAGCACCCTCAAGAACTTCTTCAAAGTAGTGCTCAACAGCCGTTCGGCCTATGGCCGAATCCCGCGCTGCAACAGTGGTAGCATCCATCTCCGCCCAGTATGCTTTAACACGGGCAAAGGCCATCCGTGAGCCCTCTATGCACGCCGACCTCTTCATCGCATTAATGCGCGGCACCACGTCAAGGAACTGCTGCACCAAGCTGAAATAGCTGTTCGGTTTTGACCTTTCCGGCCATAGCTGATCCACAACAGACCTCATGGCGAGTCTGGACAACCTATTCAGTTCGGCCCATTCGGCTAATTGGTCATTCAATGAAAGTGGACGCTCGGGAGAATGGAATTGTCTCCAAAACAGCTGGTCTACTTCACGGTTCGTCTGACCCTGGAAGTACTTGGCCGCATCGGCAGCACTCGACGCCAAATCCATATACACATCCTCCGAACTCCACAGCTGATCCAAAGGGGCGTACCGTGGATCTCCAAACTTCCTCCACGACATAAAGGATTTCCCAGCTACAATATCCCCGGCTTCCCGCAGCTCCCCCTTCTTCGCCCTCATAGCAGAGTGGATGTCTTTTCTCGTCGCAGCAGCCTTCTCACGGTCCGACGCCTTCGCTAGGTTTTCCTTTTCAAGAACCCGGCAACGATCGGCGGCGGCTTTTAATTCTATGGCCATCTTGGCCATCTTATCTCGGCTGTCGCCATGCGCGGCCTTCTCGGCCTTCAACTCTTCAGCCGCCTTCAAAGCAGCCGCATTACCAAACCTCGCTTGTTCCTTGGCTCGGGCAAGTTCTGCCCGCAAGGCTTCAAAAGTGGCAGCTCCATCTGCAGTCACGACATATTAAAGATACTAGCATCATGCTGCTCTTACTATGTGGCGTTTACCAGATAATGACACTTACCCTGTGCCTCGTCAAGCCTTTTGTTAACAAGCTCGATGTCGGTGTCTGCCGCATCCAACTGTCGTTTTAAATGGGCAAACTCGCTAGTCCGGCTAGCCACCGGAGCTTCCATCACCTGCACATAGAGGCAGTATGGTTATTACCTGGGAATATGATCCTCTGTTCATCGTCGTTTCCGACGACAACCAGAGTCTCAGGGGCTACTATCTACACAGGGCACACCTAGCATGTGCAGGACTATCATACATTATTTTACGTACCTCAAAGCCTGTCAGTAGACTCATAAAAGCTTCATGCAATCCGCTTTCGACGGACGAGATTCTCTCCATCACCGTATTCATCAGCATCCGGTGTTCATCTGAGATGGCTGCTCGCCCCACCAACTCCCTCAGAACATCCGATCGCACACCAGACGGTGCCGGACTCTTTTGTCTGCTCTCTTCGGGAGCCGGACACTGGGAGCTTCGGGGGTCAGTGGGATTATCTTTTGGCCTCACCGGACTCAAAGAGGCCCTCCGCGACGACACTTCGGGGTCGCCTGCTTCCAGAGCGGAGGAGTCCGGAGGAGGCGTTTCGCTCTCCATCATCTCTGGAAGAAGATCCCCCAAAGACGAGCTCATTTGAGAGGGGCTAAGGCCCGAACTGCAAAGATATATGTGGTGGTTATTTTCTCAGAAGAAAAGGATGGCATACCTGTACTATTAAAGTATTTTGGGTCACTTACGACTCGCTGGAGAATTGATCCCCCCGCGGACTTTGTGCGGCAAAAGCACCCCCAAGGTAGGACCCTCTGTGGGAGACTTCTTCTCCCGTTTGGAAGCTTCGGCTTCCGAATCCCTGGGCGCAGTCCTTTTCCTCCTCCGGTTGTCTTCCTTCATGGAGACGCTCGCTCCCTCTGTTAGAATGGGCAGCGTTGGGGGCCCGCGTCCGCCCGTATTATCCTCCCCAGTATCTTCCTTCAAGGGCTATGGGCAAGGTGCGACCTGGAGTATTTTCCAATACCGGATTGTCCAAACCCTCAGGGAGGGGGGCCGAACACCGAATCAACTTCGCCTTTGTTAGCCAGTCCTGGTCAAAAAGCGAACTCTGAGAAATAACTTCGTAACAAATGAGAGATAGTATGTTCGGCCGGAAGATTCCTTACCTGTTCGGCGGTGCGGTTACTGCTCAGGCCCACGTCCTCGGTAATTTCCGGACACTCTACCTGAGGTCCGAAGAATGACTTGTACATCTCCTCGTGCGTCAGGCCAAGGAAATTTTGAATGACACGCGGTCCCTCGGGATTGAACTCCCACAAGCGAAGGGGCCGGCGTTTGCAAGGCTGGACTTGACGAACCAGCATAACTTGTGTTACCGCAACCAAACTAAAATCTCCATTGAAGAGATCTCGAATGTGGTTTTGCAGTATAGGCACGTCCTTGGCTGGACCCCAGCTCAGACCTCTGCTGATCCATGACATCAGCTATGGTGGAGGGCCCGAGCGGAAAACAGGGGCGGCCGCCCACTTGGCACTTCTAGGAGCCGTGATGTAGAACCACTCCTGTTGCCACAATTCAGACACCTCTGGAATGGAACCTTTGGGCCATGGAGCTCCCGTCATCTTGCATATTGAGGCACCTCCACATGCTGCATGCTGCCCCTTGATCATCTTCGGCTTTACTTCAAAGGTCTTGAGCCACAGGCCAAAGTGAGGGGTAACCCGAAGGAAGGCCTCACACACGACAATAAATGTCGTGATATGAAGAAAGGAGTCCGGAGCTAGATCATGGAAATCTAGCCCGTAATAAAACACCAAACCCCTGACGAAAGGATCCAGAGCAAGGCCTAGACCTCGGAGGAAGTGGGAGACGAACACGACGTTCTCGTTGGGTTTGGGGGAGGGGACGGCCTTCCCTCGGGCAGGCAGCCGATGCAAAACCTCGGCGGTCAGATATCTGGCCTCCCTCAACTTTTTGATGTCTTCTTCCGTGACGGAGGAAGGCACCCATCGTCCTTGAAGGCTAGATCCGGACATGATTGAAGGTTCGGAGCACCTGACCTGAACTTTGGGTGTTTGAGCTTAGGTGGGGGAAGGATTCGATTGAGCACGGGAGGGAAAAAAGTAAAAGTCTTGTCCCTTTATAAAGAGGGTGAATATCAAGCGTCCTCTCCGTGGCCGTTTGGACATGCCTATAGTCTAGGAGTCCTAGAAGCGGTTGGGTTACCCACGCCCGTATTGATGAGAATCCCAGAATAAGGGGACACGATCTCTGCTTTAACAAAACGTGCCAAGGAAACCGCCTCGCATGACACGCTGAGGTGGGACGATAAAACGATTCGAATAAAGGCTTGGCCGTGGTGCGTCACACTACGGAATACGTCAGCAGATTAGATTTGTGTAAATATTATTCTCTCTATGGCAATATGTGGAAACTTATTTTGCAGAGCCGGACACTATCTTTGTGTTCGAAATCTTCTATGAAGTACTTGGAGGAGGAACCCGCCTTGCAATTCCGAAGACAATCTGCGCGCCGGACTCATCGTCATTGAAGCCTGGTTCAGGGGCTACTGAGGGAGTCCTGGATTAGGGGGTGTCCAGATGGCTGGACTATACCTTCAGCCGGACTCCTGGACTATGAAGATACAAGATTGAAGACTTCGTCCTGTGTCCGGAAGGGACTTTCCTTGGCGTGGAAGGCAAGCTTGGCAATACGGATATGTAGATCTCCTACCATTGTAACCGACTTTGTGTAACCCTAACCCTCTCCGGTATCTATATAAACCGGAGGGTTTTAGTCCATAGGACAACATACAGAACAACAATCATACCATAGGCTAGCTTCTAGGGTTTAGCCTCTCTGATCTCGTGGTAGATCTACTCTTGTACTACCCATATTATCAATATTAATCAAGCAGGACGTAGGGTTTTACCTCCATCAAGAGGGCCCGAATTTGGGTAAAACTTCGTGTCCCTTGCCTCCTGTTACCATCCGCCCTAGACGCACAGTTCGGGACCCCCTACCCGAGATCCGCCGGTTTTGACACCGACAAATATCATTATTGAACTTATATCTTTTGGCTTCAATACTATGAATATGTGTGTCACTACTATCGAGATTTAGTAAAAATAGACCACTCATCAAGGGTGCATGACCATAAAAGATATTACTCATATAAATAGAGCAAAAATTATTCTCTGATTTAAATGAATAACCGTCTCGCATCAAACAAGATCCAGATATAATGTTCATGCTTAACGCTGGCACCAAATAACAATTATTCAGGTCTAAAACTAATCCTGAAGGTAGATGTAGAGGTAGCGTGCCAACGACGATCACATCGACTTTGGAACCATTTCCCACGCACATTGTCACCTTGTCTTTAGCTAATCTTTGCTTAATCCATAGCCCCTGTCTCGAGTTGCAAATATGAGCAACAGAACTAGTATCAAATACCAGGCACTACTACGAGCATTAGTTAAGTACATATCAGTAACATGTATATCAAATATACCTTTCACTTTGCCATCCTTCTTATCCGCCAAATACTTCGGGCAGTTCCGCTTCCAGTGACCAGTCCCTTTGCAGTAGAAGCACTCGATCTCAGGCTTAGGTCCAGACATGGGCTTCTTCACTTGAGCAGCAACTTGCTTTCCGTTCTTCTTGAAGTTCCCCATCTTCCATTTACCCTTTTTCTTGAAACTAGTGGTCTTGTTGACCATCAACACTTGATGCTCCTTCTTGACTTCTACCTCATCATCTTTTAGCATCGCGAAGAGCTCGGGAATTGTCTTATCCATCCCTTGCATATTATAGTTCATCACAAAGCTTTTATAGCTTTGTGGCAGTGATTGAAGAACTCTGCCAATGACACTATCATCAAGAAGATTAACTCCCAGTTGAGTCAAGTGGTTGTGGTACCTAGACATTCTGAGTATATGTTCACTGACAGAACTATTCTCCTCCATTTTGCAGTTGTAGAACTTATTGGAGACTTCATATCTCTCAATCCGGGCATTTGCTTGAAATATTAACTTCAACTCCCAGAACATCTCATATACTCCATGACGTTCAAAACGACATTGAAGTCCTGGTTTAAGCCGTAAAGCATGGCACACTAACCTATCGAGTAGTCATCAACACGTGACTGCCAGGCATTCACAATGTCTGCAGTTGCTGGCGCGGGTGGTACACCTAGCGGTGCTTCCAGGACGTAATTCTTCTGTGTAGCAATGAGGATAATCCTCAAGTTACGAACCCAGTCCGTGTAGTTGCTACCATCATCTTTCAACTTAGCTTTCTCTAGGAACGCATTAAAATTCAAAGGAACAGTAGCGCGGGCCATTGATCGACAACAACATAGACGTGCAAAATACTATCTGGTACTAAGTTCATGAAAATTAAAGTTCAATTAATCAAATTACTTAAGGACTCCCACTTAGATAGACATCCCTCTAATCATCTAAGTGATCACGTGATCCAAATCAACTAAACCATGTCCGATCATCACGTGATATGGAGTAGTTTTTGATGGTGAACATCACTATGTTGATCATATCTACTATATGATTAATGCTCGACCTTTCGGTCTCAGTGTTCCGAGGCCATATCTACATATGCTAGGCTCGTCAAGTTTAACCCGAGTATTCTGCGTGTGCAAAACTGGCTTGCACCCGTTGTATGTGAACGTAGAGCTTAGCACACCTGATCATCACGTGGTGTCTCGGCACGATGAACTGTCGCAACGGTGCATACTCAGGGAGAACACTTATACCTTGAAATTTAGTGAGAGATCATCTTATAATGCTACCGCCATACTAAGCAAAATAAGATGCATAAAGGATAAACATCACATGCAATCAATATAAGTGATATGATATCACCATCATTATCTTGTGCCTTTGATCTCCATCTCCAAAGAACCATCATGATCACCATCGTCACCGGCTTGACACCTTGATCTCCATCGAAGCATCATTGTCGTCTCGCCAACTATTGCTTCTACGACTATCGCTACCGCTTAGTGATAAAGTAAGCAATTACATGGCGATTGCATTTCATACAATAAAGCGACAACCATATGGCTCCTGCCAGTTGCCGATAACTGTTACAAAACATGATCATCTCATACAACAATTTATATATCATCACATCTTGACCATATCACATCACAACATGCCCTGCAAAAACAAGTTAGATGTCCTCTACTTTGTTGTTGCAAGTTTTATGTGGCTGCTAGAGGCTTAGCAAGAACCGTTCTTGCCTACGCATCAAAACCACAATGATTTTTCGTCAAGTGTGGTGTTTTAACCTTCAACAAGGACCGGGCGTAGTCACACTCGATTCAACTAAAGTTGGAGAAACAGACACCCACTAGCCACCTGTGTGCGAAGCACGGCGGTAGAACCAGTCTCACGAGCGCGGTCATGTAATGTCGGTCTGGGCCGCTTCATCCAACAATACTGCCGAATCAAAGTATGACATGCTGGTAAGCAGTATGACTATTATCGCCCACAACTCTTTGTGTTCTACTTGTGCATATAACATCTACGCATAGACCTGGCTCTGATGCCACTGTTGGGGAACGTAGTATTTCAAGAGAATTCCTACGATCACGCAAGATCTATCTAGGAGAAGCATAGCAACGAGCAGGGAGAGTGTGTCCACGTACCCTCGTAGATCGAAAGCAGAAGCATTAAGTAACGCGGATGATGTAGTCAAACGTATTCGCAATCCAACCGATCAAGTACCGACTGTACGGCACCTCCGCTATCTGCACACGTTCAGCTCATTGACGTCCCTCGATCTCTAGATCCAGCTGAGGCCGAGGGAGAGTTCCGTCAGCACGACAGCGTGGTGACGGTGATGATGAAGTTACCGATGCAGGCCTTCGCCTAAGCACTACGACAATATGACCGAGGTGGAAATCTGTGGAGGGGGCACCGCACACGGCTAAGAAATCAACTTGTGTGTCTATGGGGTGCCCCCTTCCCCCGTATATAAAGGAGTGGAGGAGGGGGCCAGCCGACCTCAAGGGGCGCGCCCCAAGGGCCGGGGGGAATCCTACTCCTACTAGGAGTAGGTTCCACCTTTCCTAGTTCAACTAGGAGGGGAAGGAAAGAGGAAGAGGGAGAGAAGGAAAGGGGGGCCGCCCCCCCCCCCCCCAATTCGGATTGGGCTTGGGGGGTGGCACCTCCACCTGGCCGCCTCCTCCTCTCTTCCACTAAAGCCCGTGAAGGCCCATTAACCCCCCCCTCCCCCCCCCCCCCCGGAGGTTCCGGTAACCCCCCGGTACTCCGGAAAATACCCGAACCTATCTAAAACCTTTCCGTTGTCCAAACATAACCTTCCAATATATCAATCTTTATGTCTCGACCATTTCGAGACTCCTCGTCATGTCTGTGATCACATCTGGGACTCCAAACAACCTTCGGTACAGCAAAACACATAAACTCATAATACTGATCGTCATCAAACATTAAGCATGCGGACCCTACGGGTTCAAGAACTATGTAGACATGACCGAGACTCATCTCCGGTTAATAACCAATAGTGGAACCTGGATGCTCATATTGGCTCCCACATATTCTACGAAGATCTTTATCGGTCAAATCGCATAACAACATACGTTGTTCCCTTTGTCATCGGTATGTTACTTGCCCAAGATTCGATCATCAGTATCGCTGTACCTAGTTCAATCTCGTTACCGGCAAGTCTCTTTACTCGTTCCGTTGTGCATCACCCCGCAACTAACTCATTAGTCACATTGCTTGCAAGGCTTATAGTTATGTGCATTACCGAGAGGGCCCAGAGATACTTCTCCGACAATCGGAGTGACAAATCCTAATCTCAATCTATGCCAACTCAACAAATACCATCGGAGACACCTATAGAGCATCTTTATAATCATGCACCCAGTTACTATTGGTTAACGTAGCAGAATTTTAAAATTTTCTACGCATCACCAAGATCAATCTATGGAGTCATCTAGCAACGAGGGAGAGGGGAGTGCATCTACATACCCTTGTAGATCGCGCACGGAAGCGTTCAAGAGAACGGGGTTGATGGAGTCGTACTCGTCGTGATCCAAATCAACGATGACCTAGCGCCGAGCGGACGGCACCTCCGCGTTCAACACACGTGCGGTTGGGAAGACGTCTCCTCCAACTTGATCCAACAAGGGGGGAGGAGAGGTTGATGAAGATCCAGCAGCACGACGGCGTGGTGGTGAAAGCAACGGTGATCTCGGCAGAGCTTCGCCAAGCTTAGGGAGAGGGAGGAGTGTCACGGGAGGGAGAGGGAGGCGCCAGGGGTTAGGGTGCGGCTGCCCTCCCTCCCCCCCACTATTTATAGGAACCCTAGGGGGGTGCCGGCCCTAGGAGATGCCATCTCCAAGGGGGGGCGGCGGCCAAGGGGGTGGAGTGCCCCCCAAGCCAAGTGGGGCGCCCCCACCCCTAGGGTTTCCAACCCTAGGCACAGGGGAGGCCCATGGGGGGCGCACCAGCCCATCTGGGGCTGTTTCCCCTCCCACTTCAGCCCATGGGGCCCTCCGGGATAGGTGGCCCCACCCGGTGGACCCCCGGGACCCTTCCGGTGGTCCCGGTACAATACCGATTACCCTGAAAACCTTCTCGATAGCCGAAACTTGACTTCCTATATATAAATCTTCACCTCCGGACCATTCTGGAACTCCTCGTGACGTCCGGGATCTCATCCGGGACTCCGAACAACTTTTGGGTTACCGTATACTAATATATCAACAACCCTAGCGTCACTGAACCTTAAGTGTGTAGACCCTACGGGTTCGGGAGACATGCAGACATGACCGAGACAACTCTCCGGTCAATAACCAACAGTGAGATCTGGATACCCATGTTGGCTCCCACATGCTCCTCGATGATCTCATCGGATGAACCACAATGTCGAGGATTCGATCAATCCCGTATACAATTCCCTTTGTCAATCGGTACGTTACTTGCCCGAGACCCGACCGTCGGTATCCCAATACCTCATTCAATCTCGCTACCGGCAAGTCATTTTACTCGTACCGTAATGCATGATCCCGTGATCAACCACTTGATCACATTGAGCTCATTATGATGATGCATTACCGAGTGGGCCCAGAGATACCTCTCTGTCATACGGAGTGACAAATCCTAGTCTCGATTTGTGCCAACCCAACAGACACTTTCGGAGATACCCGTAGTACACCTTTATAGTCACCCAGTTACGTTGTGATGTTTGGTACACCCAAAGCACTCCTATGGTATCCGGGAGTTGCACAATCTCATGGTCTAAGGAAATGATACTTGACATTCGGCAAAGCTATAGCAAACGAACTACACGATCTTTGAGCTATGCTTAGGATTGGGTCTTGTCCATCACATCATTCTCCTAATGATGTGATCCCGTTATCAATGACATCCAATGTCCATAGTCAGGAAACCTTGACTATCTTTTGATCAACGAGCTAGTCAACTAGAGGCTCACTAGGGACGTGTTGTGGTCTATGTATTCACACATGTATTACGATTTCCGGATGACACAATTATAGCATGACCAATAGACAATTATCATGAACAAAGAAATATAATAATAACCATTTTATTATTGCCTCTAGGGCATATTTCCAACAGTCTCCCACTTGCACTAGAGTCAATAGCTAGTTACATTGTGATGAATCGAACACCCATGCAGTTCTGGTGTTGATCATGTTTTGCTCTAAGGAGAGGTTTAGTCAACGGATCTGCCACATTCAGGTCCGTATGCACTTTACAAATATCTATGTCTCCATTTTGAACACTTTCACGTATGGAGTTGAAGCGACGCTTGACATGCCTGGTCTTCCTATGAAACCTAGGCTCCTTGGCAAGGGCAATAGCTCTAGTGTTGTCACAGAAGAGAGTCATCGGGCCCGACGCATTGGGTATGACTCCTAGGTCGGTAATGAACTCCTTCACCCAGATTGCTTCTTGTGCTGCCTCCGAGGCTGCCATGTACTCTGCTTCACATGTAGATCCCGCCACAACGCTTTGCTTGCAACTGCACCAGCTTACTGCCCCACCATTCAAAATATACACGTATCCGGTTTGTGCCTTAGAGTCATCCAAATCTGTGTCGAAGCTAGCATCGACGTAACCCTTTACGACGAGCTCTTCGTCACCTCCATAAACGAGAAACATATCCTTAGTCCTCTTCAAGTACTTCAGGATATTCTTGACCGCTGTCCAGTGTTCCATGCCGGGATTACTTTGGTACCTTCCTACCAAACTTACGGCAAGGTTTACATCAGGTCTGGTACACAGCATAGCATACATGATAGACCCTATGGCCGAGGCATAGGGGACGACACTCATATTTTCTCTATCTTCTGCCGTGGTCGGGCATTGAGTCGTGCTCAATCTCGTACCTTGCAATACAGGCAAGAGCCCCTTCTTTGACTGATCCATATTGAACTTCTTCAATATCTTGTCAAGGTACGTACTTTGTGAAAGACCAATGAGGCGTCTCGATCTATCCCTGTAGATCTTGATGCTTAATATGTAAGCAGCTTCTCCAAGATCCTTCATTGAAAAACACTTGTCCAAATAGGCCTTTATGCTTTCCAAGAATTCTATATCATTTCCCATCAACAGTATGTCATCCACATACAATATGAGAAATGCTACAGAGCTCCCACTCACTTTCTTGTAAATGCAGGCTTCTCCATAAGTCTGCATAAACCCAAACGCTTTGATCATCTCATCAAAATGAATGTTCCAACTCCGAGATGCTTGCACCAGCCCATAGATCGAGCGTTGGAGCTTGCACACCTTGTCAGCATTCTTAGGATCGACAAAACCTTCCGGCTGCATCATATACAATTCTTCCTTAAGGAAACCATTAAGGAATGTCGTTTTGACGTCTGTCGGTGTCAAAACCGGCGGATCTCGGGTAGTGGGTCCCGAACTGTGCGTCTAGGCCAGATGGTAACAGGAGGCAGGGAACACGATGTTTTACCCAGGTTCGGGCCCTCTTGATGGAGGTAAAACCCTACGTCCTGCTTGATTAATATTGATGATATGGGTAGTACAAGAGTAGATCTACCACGAGATCGGAGAGGCTAAACCCTAGAAGCTAGCCTATGGTATGATTGTTGTTCTGTATGTTGTCTCTTCTATCGACTAGCCTGGCCTCGGTTTATATAATGCACCGGAGGCCTAGGATAACAAGAGTCCTAGCCGAATACGCCGGTGGGGAGAAGTCCTTGTCTTGATCGCCAAGTCTTGTGGAATCTTCCTTGTATGCGGCAGCCGTCCGAACTGGCCCATGAGTATACGGCCACGGGGGTCCTCGGCCCAATCTAATAGATCGGGAGACGATGTGGTGAGTACCCCCTAGTCCAGGACACCGTCAGTAGCCCCCTGAACCGGTCTTCAAGTTAGGGACGCTCCTCGATTCTTCCGAACTGTTCTTCATCTTTGGTTGCCGGTCTTGAAAACTGGTTCAACAAATCTTCTTTATCTTCGATCCTGAGGATCGCCGAAATGCATTCGGCGAGTTTACACGTCGGGTATCCGAGGATCCCCTTTAAGTTTCCGGCCTTTATCAATGCCTTGTTTATTTTTATGCCACACCTCGGGTTTGAAGTTGTTCCCGGGAGGCAGGGTCCTCTTGCGTCCGAGCTCCAACGCTGGACTGCATTCAAGGTAACTTTTGCACCCGAGCACCAATGCCGGACCGCTTCCCAGCTCTAGCGCCGGAATGTATCCGAGCTCCAACGCTGGACTATGTATCCGAGCTCCAACGCCGGACTGTATATCCGAGCTCCAACGCTGAAATATATCCGAGCTCCAACGCCGGACTGTGTCCAGGCTCCAATGCCGGACTATATCCGAGGTGTCATATCACCTTGGTTCAAAAAAGTTGAAGGAGTTTAGCCAAGCTTAATGCCGGAAATGCCCTCTATGGAGCCAGCCACTAGCGCCCGAGCTTTATGCCGGAATGCTTCCGAGATGGTGCACCACCCCGACTATGGGCCGATTTTTTGTCAATATTTTTTATTGGTGCAATTTATTCTCTGCCAAGATATATAGCCAGTAGCCCTCAAGGTGTGTATCGGTCTAAAACCCGAGATGCACATGAAGGATGACATAAGACCGCTGATCCCATTAGCTGCTGAGACTCAGGTTGATTTGCAAAATCGGCCCGAGGATCAAGTCCTAGCTCGGCAGAATACTTCGGGACACAAAAGCGGCATGCTCAGTCCTCAAGACTCAGGTTGGGTGCGGCCGACCAACCTGAGGATCAAAATCTCCTCGGAAACTATATTGCACATAAAATTTTCTGCATTGGACAAGCAATGCAGTAGCCCCCGAGAAACTGGTCGGGTGGCAACACCAGATCAGGGGATCGATGTGCCCCTTTAATATTTGTAAATAATAAGCCCGAAGCCCAGTAGCCCCCGAGCCTCAATGCGGGCACGGGTGGCCGAATTAAGGATCAATATCCATAGTAAAATCACAAATTATGTGTAATGACTCTATGTATCCAAGTACTTTACGTCATTAATGCTCGGATCCGCATTGTACAAAACTTTGTTGACCGACCATCGGCTTCCACCTCCTCAGCCAGTAGCCGAGGAGTGTTTGTCCTACTTTATAAAGCCTTTATGAGGGCAAAGATTTACGACAAACAAGGCAATCTGGCCATACGGTTTTATAAACAAAGGTACGCAGAGAGATATGTTATATTACTGTTTAACAGAAGAAATGTCTTCCAAAGAAAATAATCCCGCTATCGGTTCCTTTCTTTGGGTTGTCATGCTAAGCATGATCATGAAACCTCAGCTCCAATGTAAGAGCAAGGTATCGAGGATTTAGTTTGGGAGGCTAGTTAATAGCCCCCGGTAGTGTTCGGCGACAATCGAGGTTAAGCCGTAAACACTTCGGCCATTGTTATGAATGGCCCGTCATTTAACACAGTCATCGGATCGCTGACCAATTTACGCTTATTGTGACAGTCAGTTTTCGGCTTTCTCCACTGAGGTGCTTGACCATGCGAGCTGGAAGCACAATCGCAGTGGTTCTCCCTTTGCACACCTAGCCGAACAAAGCGGAATGTAGGAAGCAAGTGCAGGAGTCGGGCAACCCAACTATTGACCGAAGACACAATTTGAAACCGATGCATATATAGCAATGTCTGAGAATGTTTTTGCCGAATCCCTAAAGGTGTCCGTTGTTGCACTGCGAGACTAATGCTGGAAAAGCACAAATAGTTTAAAAGTGCCAAAAAGCTTGGAAAACCAAGAAACGTTAGTAAAAACATGACGTCCGAACAAGATCAAGTGTTTGGTGCCAATCCGAAAATTGGTCTTAGAAAAAGGAAGTGCTTCTGTCATGCTTTAACATGATACATCCTATCTCAAGACTTCGAGCGGCTCAGCCTCCGGCTTCAACCTCCTATCCCGAGGGCGGAGTACTTCTCATCAGGCCAGTTTAGCAAACTAAACTCTAGCGGCTTTGAGAGAGAAATTAGGCTCCCCAGCTAGTGACCGCACACCCGTGTCGAAAAAAGGAGTGATAAATAATAATAATAATAATAATAATAATAATAATAATAAAACTTTGCAACGACTAAGAAGAAGAACACTTATTATAAAACGGCTCAAATAAACTTAAGAGCCCCCAAGTGACTTGGGTAGAAGAATGATTGCATGTACCGAAGTACTTATATCATATCTATGTTCAACCAAACTTTAAACACGTCTTAACCGACCGTCAGCTTCTCCCTCTTCGGTCAAGGACCAAAAAGTGTTATGTACTCCATCGGTCGAGAATATCTCATAATTTCTAACATGATCCGGACGGACTTCAGCTTCGCTATGGGTGAGAAAGTCTCATCATAGTCAACTCCTTGAACTTGTCGATAACCCTTAGCGACAAGCCGAGCTTTATAGATGGTTACATTACCATCCGCGTCTGTCTTCTTCTTAAAGATCCATTTATTTTCTATGGCTCGCCTATCATCAGGCAAGTCAGTCAAAGTCCATACTTCGTTTTCATACATGGATCCTATCTCGGATTTCATGGCTTCCAGCCATTTGTCGGAATCTGGGCTCGCCATCGCTTCTTCATAGTTCGAAGGTTCACCGTTGTCTAACAACATGATTTCCAAGATAGGGTTGCCGTACCACTCTGGTGCGGAACGTGTCCTTGTGGACCTACGAAGTTCAGTAGCAACTTGATCTGAAGTTTCATGATCATCATCATTAACTTCCTCTCTAGTCGGTGCAGGCACCTCAGGAACATTTTCCTGAGTCGTGCCACTTACCGGTTCAAGAGGTAATACTTCATCAAGTTCTACTTTCCTCCCACTTATTTCTTTCGAGAGAAACTCTTTATCTATAAAGGATCCATTCTTGGCAACAAATATCTTGCCTTCGGATCTGAGGTAGAAGGTATACCCAATAGTTTCTTTAGGGTATCCTATGAAGACGCATTTTTCTGATTTGGGTTCGAGCTTTTCAGGTTGAAGTTTCTTGACATAAGCATCGCATCCCCAAACTTTTAGAAACGACAGCTTAGGTTTCTTCACAAACCATAATTCATACGGTGTCATCTCAACGGATTTTGACGGAGCCCTATTTAAAGTGAATGCGGCAGTCTCTAAAGCATAGCCCCAAAATGACAGCGGTAGATCGGTAAGAGACATCATAGATCGCACCATATCCAATAGAGTGCGATTACGACGTTCGGACACACCATTACGCTGAGGTGTTCCAAGCGGCGTGAGTTGTGAAACTATTTCACATTTCCTTAAGTGCGTACCAAATTCGTGACTCAAGTATTCTCCCCCACGATCTGATCGCAAGAACTTGATTTTCCTGTCTCGTTGATTCTCAACCTCACTCTGAAATTCCTTGAACTTTTCAAAGGTCTCAGACTTGTGTTTCATTAAGTAGACATACCCATATCTACTCAAGTCATCGGTGAGAGTGAGAACATAACGATAGCCACCGCGAGCCTCAACGCTCATTGGACCGCACACATCAGTATGTATGATTTCCAATAAGTTGGTTGCTCGCTCCATTGTTCCTGAGAATGGAGTCTTGGTCGTTTTACCCATGAGGCATGGTTCGCACGTGTCAAATGATTTGTAATCAAGAGACTCCAAAAGTCCATCTGCATGGAGCTTCTTCATGCGTTTGACGCCTATGTGACCAAGGCGGCAGTGCCACAAGTATGTGGGACTATCATTATCAACCTTACATCTTTTGGTATTCACACTATGAATATGTGTAACATTACGCTCGAGATTCATTAAGAATAAACCATTCACCAGCGGAGCATGACCATAAAACATATCTCTCATATAAATAGAACAACCATTATTCTCGGATTTAAATGAGTAGGCATCTCAAATTAAACGAGATTCTGATACAATGTTCATGCTCAAAGCTAGTACTAAATAACAATTATTGAGGTTCAAAACTAATCCCGTAGGTAAATGTAGAGGTAGCGTGCCGACGGCGATCACATCGACCTTGGAACCATTCCCGACGCGCATTGTCACCTCGTCCTTCGCTAGTCTCCGCTTATTCCGCAGCTCCTGCTTTGAGTTACAAATGTGGCCGCACCGGTATCAAATACCCAGGAGCTACTACGAGTACTGGTAAGGTACACATCAATTACATGTATATCACATATACCTTTAGTGTTGCCGGCCTTCTTGTCCGCTAAGTATTTGGGGCAATTCCGCTTCTAGTGACCACTTCCCTTGCAATAAAAACACTCAGTCTCAGGCTTGGGTCCATTCTTTGACTTCTTCCCGGCAGCTTGCTTACTGGGTGCGGCAACTCCCTTGCCGTCCTTCTTGAAGTTCTTTTTACCCTTGCCTTTCTTGAACTTAGTGGTTTTATTCACCATCAACACTTGATGTTCCTTTTTGATTTCCACCTCCGCTGATTTCAGCATTGAATATACCTCAGGAATGGTCTTTTCCATCCCCTACATATTAAAGTTCATCACAAAGCTCTTGTAGCTCGATGGAAGCGACAGAAGGATTCTGTCAATGACCGCGTCATTCGGGAGATTAACTCCCAGCTGAGTCAAGCGGTTGTGCAACCCAGACATTTTGAGTATGTGCTCACTGATAGAACTATTTTCCTCCATCTTACAACTGAAGAACTTGTCGGGGACTTCATATCTCTCGACCCGGGCATGAGCTTGGAAAACCATTTTCAGCTCTTCGAACATCTCATATGCTTTGTGTCGCTAAAAACACTTTTGGAGCCCCGGTTCTAAGCTGTAAAGCATGCCGCACTGAACAAGGGAGTAATCATCAGCACGTGACTACCAAGTGTTCATAATGTCTTGGTTCTCTGGGATGGGTGCCTCACCTAGCGGTGCTTCTAGGACATAATCTTTCTTGGCAGCTATGAGGATGATCCTTAGGTTCCGGACCCAGTCCGTATAGTTGTTGCCATCGTCTTTCAACTTGGTTTTCTCTAGGAACGCGTTGAAGTTGAGGGCAACATTAGCGTGGGCCATTTGATCTACAAGACATAGTGTAAAGATTTTAGACTAAGTTCATCTAATCAAATTATTCAATGAACTCCCACTCAGATAGACATCCCTCTAGTCATCTAAGTGAAACATGATCCGAGTCAACTAGGCTGTGTCCGATCATCACGTGAGACGGACTAGTCAACATCGGTGAACATCTTCATGTTGATCGTATCTTCTATACGACTCATGCTCGACCTTTCGGTCTTCCGTGTTCCGAGGCCATGTCTGTACATGCTAGGCTCGTCAAGTGAACCTAAGTGTATTGCGTGTGTAAATCTGGCTTACACCCGTTGTATTCGAACGTTAGAATCTATCACACCCGATCATCACGTGGTGCTTCAAAACAACGAATCTTCGCAACGGTGCACAGTTAGGGGGAACACCTTCTTGAAATTATTACGAGGGATCATCTTATTTAAGCTACCGTCGTTCTAAGCAAATAAGATGCAAAACATGATAAACATCACATGCAATCAAATAGTGACATGATATGGCCAATATCATTTGCTCCTTTTGATCTCCATCTTCGGGGCTCCATGATCATCATTGTCACCGGCATGACACCATGATCTCCATCATCGTGTCTTCTTGAAGTTGTCTCGTCATCTATTACTTCTACTACTATGGCTAACGCTTTAGCAATAACGTAAAGTAATTACATGACGTTTATGTTGACACGCAGGTCATAAATAAATTAAGACAACTCCTATGGCTCCTGCCGGTTGTCATACTCATCGACATGCAAGTCGTGATTCCTATTACAAGAACATGATCAATCTCATACATCACATATATCATTCATCACATCCTTTTGGCCATATCACATCACGCGGCACATGCTGCAAAAACAAGTTAGACGTCCTCTAATTGTTGTTGCAAGTTTTTACGTGGCTCCTATAGGTTTCTAGCAAGAACGTTTCTTACCTACGCCAAAACCACAACGTGATATGCAAATTTCTATTTACCCTTCATAAGGACCCTTTTCATCGAATTCGATCCGACTAAAGTGGGAGAGACAGACACCCGCTAGCCACCTTATGCAACTAGTGCATGTCAGTTGGTGGAACCAGTCTCACGTAAGCGTACGTGTAAGGTCGGTCCGGGCCGCTTCATCCCATGATGCCGCCGAATCAAGATAAGACTAGTAACGGCAAGCAAATTGACAATATGCACGCCCACAACTGCTTTGTGTTCTACTCGTGCATAGAAACTACGCATAGACCTGGCTCTGATACCACTGTTGGTTAATGTAGCAGAATTTTAAAATTTTCTATGCATCACCAAGATCAATCTATGGAGTCATCTAGCAATGATGGAGAGGGGAGTGCATCTACATACCCTTGTAGATTGCGCGCGGAAGCATTCAAGAGAACGGGGTTGATGGAGTCGTACTCGTCGTGATCCAAATCACCGGTGACCTAGCGCCGAACGGACGGCACCTCCGCGTTCAACACACGTACGGTTGGGAAGATGTCTCCTCCAACTTGATCCAGCAAGGGGGAAGGAGAGGTTGATGAAGATCCAGCAGCACGACGGTGTGGTGGTGGAATCAACGGTGATCTCGGCAGGGCTTCGCCAAGCTCAGGAAGAGGGAGGAGTGTTACGGGAGGGAGAGGGAGGCGCCAGGGGTTAGGGTGTGGCTGCCCTCCCTCCCCCCCCACTATTTATAGGACCCCTAGGGGGCGCCGGCCCTAGGAGATGCCATCTCCAAGGGGGGGCGGCGGCCAAGGGGGTGGAGTGCCCCCCAAGCCAAGTGGGGCGCCCCCACCCCTAGGGTTTCCAACCCTAGGCGCAGGGGAGGCCCATGGGGGGCGCACCAGCCCATCTGGGGCTGTTTCCCCTCCCACTTCAGCCCATGGGGCCCTCCGGGATAGGTGGCCCCACCTGGTGGACCCCCGGGACCCTTCCGGTGGTCCCGGTACAATACCGATTACCCCGAAAACCTTCCCGATGGCCGAAACTTGACTTCCTATATATAAATCTTCACCTCCGGACCATTCCGGAACTCCTCGTGACGTCCGGGATCTCATCCGGGACTCCGAACAACTTTCGGGTTACCGTATACTAATATCTCAACAACCCTAGCGTCACCGAACCTTAAGTGTGTAGACCCTACGGGTTCGGGAGACACACAAACATGACCGAGACGACTCTCCGGTCAATAACCAACAGCGGGATCTGGATACCCATGTTGGCTCCCACATGCTCCTCGATGATCTCATCGGATGAACCACGATGTCGAGGATTCGATCAATCCCGTATACAATTCCCTTTGTCAATCGGTATGTTACTTGCCCGAGACCCGATCGTCGGTATCCCAATACCTCGTTCAATCTCGTTACCGGCAAGTCACTTTACTCGTACTGTAATGCATGATCCCATGATCAACCACTTGATCACATTGAGCTCATTATGATGATGCATTACCGAGTGGGCCCAGAGATACCTCTCCGTCATACGGAGTGACAAATCCCAGTCTCAATTCGTGCCAACCCAACAGACACTTTTGGAGATACCCGTAGTGCACCTTTATAGTCAACCAGTTACGTGGTGACGTTTGGTACACCCAAAGCACTTCTACGGTATCCGGGAGTTGCACAATCTCATGGTCTAAGGAAATGATACTTGACATTCGGAAAAGCTATAGCAAATGAACTACACGATCTTTGAGCTATGCTTAGGATTGGGTCTTGTCCATCACATCATTCTCCTAATGATGTGATCCCGTTATCAATGACATCCAATGTCCATAGTCAGGAAACCATGACTATCTTTTGATCAACGAGCTAGTCAACTAGAGGCTCACTAGGGACGTGTTGTGGTCTATGTATTCACACATGTATTACGATTTCCGGATAACACAATTATAGCATGAACAATAGACAATTATCATGAATAAAGAAATATAATAATAACCATTTTATTATTGCCTCTAGGGCATATTTCCAACAGTTACGTTGTGACGTTTGATAGCACACTAAGTGTTCCTCCGGTATTCAGGAATTGCATAATCTCATAGTCAGAGGAATATGTATAAGTCATGATGAAAGCAATAGCAACAAACTAAACGATCATAGTGCTAAGCTAATGGATGGGTCAAGTCAATCACATCATTCTCTAATGATGTGATCCCGTTCATCAAATGACAACTCATGTATATGGCTAGGAAACTTAACCATCTTTGATTAACGAGCTAGTCAAGTAGAGGCATACTAGTGATACTCTGTTTGTCTATGTATTCACACATGTACTAAGCTTTTGGTTAATACAATTCTAGCATGAATAATAAACATTTATCATGATATAAGGAAATGTAAATAACAACTTTATTATTGCCTCTAGGGCACATTTCCTTCAATTCCATTATGATCGGGGTAAGAAGACCATGAGAATAATGGAAGATGAGGTGACTGTGATGATTGGAGGGAGGACGGCTTCAAATATTTACAAGTTGCAAGGGAGCACTATTGTAGATGGAGTCTGGAGTTGCAGGAGTAGCAGCGGGGTCCCACAGTGGCTGCAGGTCTGGGGCAGACTCATCTAGTAGTTCTCGGTAATCTATGAAGAAGACAACACAAGTCCGGAGTACATCAAAGTTTGACGCATGGACAAATTCAAGGTGGTAGAGAATATTGGCCAAGGTGGAGTTTGTTGAGTTTGTGTCGAATATTTTGTACGAGTTGATCTACGTTTGGACTTGGTGTTGTAGCGTGGATAGGATACGTGTAGTGTCGGAGTCGGACACATTGTACTTGGCGTCTTATATATGAGAAGGCACCCCACGTTGTAACCCATGACGACTAGATAGGGATAGGCACTCAAGGGGGAGCCGGTGGCTTGTGTCGGCACCCGGATGGCCGGTGTTGCGGTATCTCGAGGAGGAGTGTTGTAGTCATTGGACCGGGAATAGGCGAGTCCGCCGAACCTTGTTGACAAATCTCAGAGTGTTCATTGTGCTAGGATTGCTTGTTTCTCGGTGGACCTATCACATACTTCGGATTAATTCTAACATCGATAGGTGAGGAAGAGAAGGCGATGTGGATGCACCAAACAATATTTTCCACTTAGCGGTGACGGATCCCTGTAATTTTGACCAAATCCAGATCATGCGGCTACGGATTGATGAGTTGTACTTCACCAACGGCTCGACTAATTCTGGTGACGTGGCTCACCGAGGTTGCAGAAAAAGCAGGTAGTGGAGGACTCCTATTTAGATATAGTAGATGAGTAACATCTGGTTTATACTAATGTTTTTAACGTTTTAATTATATAATAATAATACCAATGTAATGATTTTATTATATAATTTTACCGTTGACAATGAAAAATACACTTGCATTACATTTACAACATATATTAAAAGAAAATAAAAAGTATTGTTTCATGTCTGGGACACCACCTTTTTTTACAATTATAGGTTAATAATCATAACTTGAACCCTTAGCCCTAGCTCTTGATCCATTTTTTGTAATGTCATATTTTCTTTGTAGATACTAATATTTACCAACCTCAAGTGTGTGATAAATTTAGAATAGGAATTTCCAAATCAATATTAGATGGTTGGAGGTTCAAACAAAAAATATTCAAGACCAATGAAAAACGCATGGCTTTGTAATTAATCCGTGCCGGTTAGATGAATGTTAAATATGTACATGTGTTCACGTTTATCTTACTTTCGCAAATATCATGGCAGAGAGCTCTACAACTGGTAGAGATTTCTATGTTATTTTAGGTGTGATAGACAATAATTGGTAATGTGATTAAATTGAACCTTCTACAACACATGAGATATATCACCAATGGGTTTGCCCTTGAATCGCCACGTCGATCCCAGATGGATTTTCCATGACCAAATATTTTTTCCCATTTTTTCGAGGCAAACTCACAAGGTTTATTATATCGTCACAATGTTTACAAGGATTAACAGAAGATTTCCGGATTAATCTAACCAAACATGTCGGCCAACCCCCATAGCAAGATCATGCTTTTGTGAGATTGTAAGCCTCAATATTTGAGGTTCTAAACTTGTGGCTAAAAATACATGAAATAAAACATGATGAACGTTCCCTAATTTCACTAACCACTACTCCATAGCTATAATGTCTTCCACTAGGGCCATCGCCTCCCTGGTTGCTAGAGCCTCGAGGGTAGCAGGATCATCCACGTGTGGAAAGAACACGATTGACGCGCCCAAAAAAGTATCAACATGATCACGGCAAATCGCTTCCACAACCCAGAATCCACCATTTCTCAACAGTGATGCATCAACATTATCTTCACATGGTCCGCCAAAAGGAAGGATCCACTGACTTGTTCTAAATACTAGGGCTGGCGGCTTAGACGTCGCCTGCTTCTGCAAAATCTATACATCTGACAAAAATGGTAACACAAAGCTATGTGAAGATAAAGGGCTCTCGAAAATATCCTCATGGATAGCTTTTTTGCGAGAGCTCCATATCGCCGACAATGTTACAATCATCCTTGCAAATTCTTCGCATGACAGTGAATCAGTCATGGCAAACGACTAATTCTTGGCATTGGGTTTATTAGACACACATATGCTCGACCATTGCCACATCAGAGAGAGAAAGCGCAAAACGCTTTGTGTCATATTGCAATTCGGTAAAAAAAGAAAAGCATGTTCCTGGATTCGAAGTTCGGTTGGCATTTTGGACTCGAACCCGACCCGGCCCTCGGAGGTTTACAAATCAATAATCTGATTTGGGAAATCAGATGTGGGTCTATGGCATTTGTTTCCACTTATTACTCTTTTGTATGTATGAAAAGCTCTAGACAACTGGTGCTCGCTGACGGGTGGGCCCCACGCCGTGCCGGGCCGCCGACCGGCGAAACAAGGAGCACAACGGACGCGGCACACGGTTTGGGAGCGCCAACCCGCGGCGACAGCGCAGCGCAGCGTGCACGGCCACGACACGACACGACCACCCGCCGTCTTCCCCTCCATTCCATTCCATTCCCCGCCACCGCCCACACAACCCACCGTCGCGGCGAGCCGGAGCCACCGCGCGCGCAGCTCAGCTCAGCCCAGCCCTGCCGCCTCCACCGCGCCGCATTCCTCTCCCGCGCGCAGGCGGGGGGAGATCCGCCTCCCTGGTCCGATGGCGCCGTCGCGGCCGCTGATGCGCGGGGCGGGCCCGCCGCGGGTCTTCGCCTCCGGTCGCACGGGCCGGGCCTCGCCGTACGCGCTCGCGCTCGCCGCGCTGCTCCTCGCCTCCGCCTTCCTCCTCGCCCTCATCGCCTTCGGCGTCTTCTCGCTCCCCGTCTCCTCCCCCGCGCTCCCCACCACCGGCGCCGAGACCGAGTCCTCCGGCGACGGCGGCGGGGCCGCGGAGTCCGAATCCTCCGCCGGCTCCTCCCGCGCCGCGCGCGCGCGCGCCCGCCGCGACCTCAGGTGAGTGAGCGAGCGAGTGAGTGGCTCCGATCCAGCAGTCTCTCTCTCCAGATTTGCTTCGATCCGGCGCCGGCTGATCTGATCCCTTGTTCGTCGGGTGGGTGCAGCGAGGGGCTGGGCGAGCGCGGCGCGCAGTGGACGGAGGTCATCTCGTGGGAGCCCCGCGCGTTCGTCTACCACAACTTCCTGGTAACCACCACTGCTGCTGCCCACTCTGCCTCCCCTTCTGTACTCATAATCCACTGCTGCCGCCATGGCTCATTCGTTCCTGCACCTGCTCCCGCATGCACACTGTCGTGTGTATGTAGAGACTAGATTCTTGTGGGATCCATCCATCCCGTATCGCCTCAACTTTTTGGGTGAATTACGTCTGTGCTTTTCGGTGCAATGCCTGCCGGCTTTCCGAGCTGCGCTTTCGTCTGGAAATGATGCGGCGCTGAAGTCACACTTGTTGGACATGGGGTTGACAGTGACTGAAGGAAGCATGCCGTTTGCGCTGCATTCTGTTTTTGTTTTTTTTTTGGATCTTGACTGGACTGCATGCCTTGCCTCCTGGGACAGGAAAGGTTGTGGTGATTCGTTTATAGTGGATTTAGTTCTGCTTTCAGTGGAGCTCTGTTTATGCTGGATTGTTACCTGAATTATTGTTGAAGAATGGGAATGTGGACGGTGTGAACAAGTACTTGTCTAACTGAAAACATGATAACATGACGAGGGAGAGTTTGCAGTTTCGTTAGGTAGTCCATTGATGATGTATGGGTTTCTTTTTCTTTTTCTTTCGTTCCTTGTGATCTTGGCTGAACTGCATGACATTGCCTCCTGGAATGAAACGGTTGTGGTGAGTCTTTTATTGGCTTTAGTTTGCCTTCAGCGGAGCTCTGTTTACACTGGATTCTTACCTGATCTACTCTGAAGAAATGGGGATGTACAGTGGCAACCAGTACTTGTCGAATTATCGAGTAGGGTAAACTGAAGGGGGAGAGTTTGCAGTGGCGAGGGGAGCTGGTTGTTTTAGGTAGTCCATCTAGTTGCCTTCTGGACAGAAGACTCACATGCATCATGCGTGTTAACATTTGTACTACACGTTACTGTACTTCACCATGCAGTATTATGAACTAAGCAAATGCCTTATGCAAATATGACTTGACGCTTCAAAAATGTGTATCTTGTAAGTACGCCTCCTTGATTGTGAGATTCTGTTGGCACATTTCTTTGCTCTGTTACCTCAAGTTTCTCTTGTTTTCAATTCTTCATATGTTGTGCGTATTTATGTGTTTAGACTCTGAGTTTAGGGTGTTCACTTACCATTTTTTTCCTTTCCTTATATTTGCACTCCTTTTTTTACTGTAAAGTGTCTTCATTATTTTAATTTTTGCAAATGTAATGAGTTTAAGGTATTTTCATTGTAGTTCAGCTTGTAATTTTCTGGTGATTTTACTATGTTTGTTTGATGGCTGCTATTTATTCTTTTCATTAGTCCAAGGAAGAGTGTGAGTACTTAATTGGATTGGCGAAGCCTCGCATGGTGAAATCAACAGTGGTCGACAGTGAGACTGGTAAAAGCAAGGACAGCAGGGTTCGTACAAGTTCAGGCATGTTTCTTCAAAGAGGAAGGGACAAGGTTATCCGGGCCATTGAAAGGAGGATAGCAGATTACACCTTCATACCTGCAGGTTTATACCTATGTAAAGACCTTATTTCATTTCATGGTCAAGCCAAATTCTCAGTGAGATTTCTCAGTTGATAAAGTAAACTCAAGGCATGCAAACAAGTGTGACCCCTAAAATGCATAGGAAGTCTGATGGTTATATGTGTCACCCTAACTCCCCCGTTCTTAGTTATGGTGCATGTAGCTTTGTTCGGTATGCAAGTGGTGTGACATTTTCTCGACTTCAACAATGCAGCTCTACATATGTTGCTTTTATCCTTTGAGCATATACTGTATTAGGTTTGTTTAATAATGTTCATTCATGCTGGCTTACAGAACATGGAGAGGGACTCCAAGTCCTGCACTATGAAGTCGGGCAGAAGTACGAACCCCACTTTGACTATTTTCTTGACGAGTTCAACACCAAGAATGGTGGCCAGAGGATGGCAACTATTCTCATGTACCTGTAAGTAAAGTAGTACCCTATGTCCCAACACTTATGTTATGTGTGATGTTAACTGAGTTGCTAACTTGTCCGACACATATTCGCAACTGAAACAGGTCAGATGTTGAAGAAGGGGGAGAGACTATTTTCCCCGATGCAAATGTGAACAGCAGTTCCTTACCGTGGTACAACGAACTTTCAGAGTGTGCCAGAAAAGGTCTCGCTGTCAAACCAAAGATGGGAGATGCGCTGCTTTTCTGGAGCATGAAACCAGATGCCACTCTAGACCCACTAAGTTTGCATGGTTAGTTAGTTCAGTGGCCTGCTCGCTGCCCTTGTTAGTTACAGTTTCTCCAGAAAGTAGAATATTTATGAGACCTGATTTATATTGGACCTTTCACTTCTGAAACTCTTGTTCCATTCTCCTTCTGAAGCTACCTGCTGTTAAACTTGAAGTTGCGCTTATAGGCATATATTCTTGAGCAATCTGCCGGCAGATTTCTTTACATGGTGTTATTCTTGCAGGGGGCTGTCCTGTTATCAAAGGGAACAAATGGTCATCAACCAAGTGGCTGCATGTTCACGAGTACAAAGCTTAGGCCTTGTGAACTCATTCCAAAGGTATTTTCAGTTAGTCCATCCTCAGCACCCAGATTTCTCCATCTGCTGCAATACTAACTTGAGATGCTTCATCGTCAAATAAATATAAATAAATCTTGCTCCTCTGGGAAGACATTTCAGTTAGTCCATCCTCAGCACCCAGATTTCTCCATCTGCTGCAATACTCCTAGGCATGCTGTATGTCTGTACTCAGCAGCAAAATGAATTTTGGATTTACGATTGCTAAGTGCGTCTTTTATTCTTGTACCGAGACACGTGTGCATAGAAATGATGGTTGAGATGAGGCCGAACATGATCACCTTTATTTGTGCTGCTGGGAGCTTCTTGAGCATCTTAAGTTGCTGCTCAAAAGTGAACTCTTTTGTAAGCTGATGCCGAGGCTACCACTTTGTGCTTGCAGATGACACGATTTGAGAAGCATGTGAGCTGGGCTCTTTACAGGATGGCATTACAGTTACAGATCCACCACCCCGGTTGTGTGCATTGCTTGTGGAGGATATATATAATATATATACAAGGCAGGCAGTAAGCTCTCCATGTTGGAATACTGACTCGGCATTTTACTTCTTGTCGTCTCTCGTAGTCGCTCGCGGTGCCCCCGACAACTTATTATAGAGGAATGAATATGATATGTGACGTATGTAGTGTTGGGGGTTATTGTAGGTCGGCTATAGATAGGATCTAGAGCTCCATTTTTGCATGTTATGCTTGTCCTGTCTGTAGCACCAGTACCATGATAATACTGTGAAGCAGTGTTGGGGTGACTTGTGTTAATCGATGAATAACAAAGGAGGATGATTTTGATTGTCTCAGCATTACTGTAAACCTTGCCCAAAAACCTATAAAACATTCAGACATGTTGTTGCGGCTTGGAGATCCGTTGGTCGGATCTCAATGTTGTTGGTAGATCCATCTCTTGGTCGAAGCTCGCGGTCTCTATCTGGCGCGGGAACCGAGAGGGAATGGGGAGAAGATGTGTGCAGTGCAGGTTTGATCAGCTCCCTGTGTTGTGAAGGGGAAAGCAGCACGGCTTGTGTTTAGCGTTGGTTGGGTGGATGATGGTGATGGATGGGATCGGACCGGAGGCGACGGTGGAACTGAACCTGAACTGGAGTTGAGTGTTAATGCAGCAGGCTCGCCTACCTGACGCCGAAGTAAACTGGAACGTACGCAGTCGCTCTCATCCCCGCCAGAAAATACTGCTACTATGAAGAAAGTTCAAGTTTCTCTTTGGTGTGGTGTGGGGCGCCGCGTGTGCCGTGGACTGGTCCGGTGAACCCAAGGCAGGCGACGGAGCCAATCGCGCGCTCAGGCCAACTCCAGTCCGGCCGCGTCCGTTTGGGTTAAACGGACAGAAATCGTGGCCCCCATGAGCTGCAGCAAATGGACAAACGTTCATTCTTTATCCGCTTTACTCTCATTCTGGGTCCAAATTTGGGTCGCGTTTGCGTTAAAACGGACGGGCGGGACGCGCGTCCCTGTGGCCCGCCCTTCAGGCACACAACCCCTTTTTATCTTTCTCTGCCCCCTCCCCTCCTCTCACCCCGCCCTTGCCATCGCCAGCCGCATCCCCGCTTTCCAGCCCCGCATCCCTAAACCACGACCACCCCTTGTCATAGCCACCCAACGCACGTGTTTCAGAGCATCTTTTGCCAGCTTTGTGGCTCTTTGTCGCCGCATACGGTACCAGGGAATCTACGGCCGCCGGCGACGCCCATCGACCCCAACACCTTCCGGCAGGCGCCGCATAGCTGTCGGCCGGCAACGTCAATCTTGTCTGATGCCTGCGAGGGAACGCCGAGGTGCTCTTCCCGGCCTCGTCTCCACCACGCCCGCAAGGTGTTCGACACTTTGCTCACAAGGTATCATGGATAGTGGGGACGAGTATTTTTCCACGACTTCATTTGTTCATCGGATGATTCGTCCTCGAACGATGAAGAGCTTGTGGTGGCTGCATTGGTCGTCAATGACCACATTGCTAGGCAGCGACCTCGGTTCAAGGGATCAATCTCGGGTCATGCTCCGGCCTTGAACCGTAATAGGGAGAGCGGCCACACCCTACTCTATGCCGATTACTTTGAGAATACCGCGCTCTTCAAACCACATCAATTCCGTCGCCGCTTTCGTATGGCGAGACTTGCGTTCAATCGTATTCGGGAGGGAGTGGTAGCATATGACTGAGTGTAAAGTGAAAATGTTGAGTCTGAGCACAAAGAACCGGCAACGTTTGAACAGTTTATCCATTTTTATTGTGAAATGTGTGATTGACATACTCATAAGCAGCTTCAGGATGACTTGATTAAGCTCATGCGGAATCACATTGACAACTATCGGTTCATTTTTCCCTTGTATTTAAGGCAATTTCAATTGGGTTGTAAAACTATTTTCATTGTGTTTTTATTCGGATGTGGAACTATTTTTTTGATTCTAAAACTATTTGCAATGTTTGATTTATTTGATTGTAATACAATGTGTTTAGTTCCAAAAATTTATACATAGGGCCTCCAGCCGCCCGGGACGAATCAGATCCAGATGGGTCCGCCTGTTGGGCGCACGGCCAGCATAAAAACGGCATATGTCGTTTCTTTGCCCAACCTAAACGGATAAAATCCAGACAAAAACGGTTGTCCGTTCAGGGTCGTGCGCAGCAGTTGCCTAAGATAAGGTAGGCGTAGGGGGATTGGATCTTTTGCTTCATTTGACATGGGGTTTGATAATTTGCCCCATGCCTGTCTCAATGGCAATTGGCCCCAAATGATCAAAGTTGGAAGAAAAGTGGGGCAAAAAGATCCCATTTCTCACCTAAGGTAAGGTGACACTGAAAAAAAATACTAAAATGCAGTTCGCTGTCGTCTCCACCAGACCGGCTACGAGAAGATACTCCCAAGAGAGAAAATTCAACTTTCTCCTGAATCCAAAGGCAGGCAACGGCGGCAATCGCGCGCTCACATGGAAGAGATGAAGAAGGAGGAGGGGGAGAAAACCAACCAAACAAAACGAGTGAGTCTTTGACGGGGAAGACAGGCGTCGGCCAGCGCTTCATCCCTTCCCGTTCACGCGCACACCGACGCGCTCCTCTCGCCAATTTTCTACTCTTCCCTCCCTCCGCTTTCCGCCCCGCGCCCTCCCGCATCTCACCTGCGAGCAGATCTCGTCGGCGTCGGCCCCCGCGCCACGCCGGTCTGCCTCCTCCGCGCCCCGGATCTGCCGCCGCCCTGCCGGCCATGGACTCCGGCGGCGGGGCCACGGCCATCCGCGTGCCCTACCGCCACATCCGCGACGCCGAGATGGAGCTCGTCAGACTCAACAGCACCAACGGCACCGGAAGCGACGCCGCGCGGCCCAAGGAGGAGCAGGGCAGCGGCGCCTCCGGGGAGGGCGGCAGGAAGGGCGCGCCCAAGTGGCGGGTGGTGCTCGCCTGCATGGTCGCCGCCGGCGTGCAGTTCGGCTGGGCGCTGCAGCTCTCCCTCCTCACGCCCTACATCCAGGTACACACCACTACCCTCCCCGCCGGATCTCGCCCAAACCCCTCCCGTCTTGCTGCTCGGGGCAGGGAGGGACTACTCTGTCAAGTATGCCTGCGCATTTCGGGAGGGAGGGAGGCAGGCAGAGCGGCCGTGCCATGTATCGTTCCCCATTGCTGCTCCGAGACTCACGCCACCGCAACTGCAAATGCGGGCTCCTAACCACATCCATCCATCCATCCATGTATGATGCGTGTGACACTAGCAAGCAGCAACTCTTCACCCGACAAGGCACCTGGCCTAGCCTCTGTTCCTGCTGCCTGACTGATTTATAGTAACATCAACTCTCACAACTGGACACTGCTACATAGTAGTATCACACTGCCTAATCATACCAACGCATGACCGACACTACTAGTCTGAATTCCGCGCGAGCATTTCGGATTTGCATTCAGATGTAGTCAGGCCAAGTACGACCCCCCCTTAGCGAGATAGAGGTTGCAGCCAATTAGTTAGGCAAGAAAAAAATAGGGTTACTCCCGCGCCACAACTGTCGATTTACATACAGACATAGGCAAACCCTGATCCACAGAGGAGTTGCTGCGAATTAGGACACACTACTTTGCTGCAGTAATAATAAACAAGCTAAAGCGGGGTTCTGGTCTGCGGCTCATTTGCCTGGAATATCCTGGGAAACATCTGCCGTGTTTTACTAGTGTGTGAAGCACCAGATCGCCTGTATGGTGTGCTTCTTACTCGGTCATTCTGTATATGCCAATGTATCGTTCCCCATTTCTGTTCCGAGTGACGCCACCGCAACTGGAAATGCCGCTGCTACTACTACTGCATGTACCAGTACGATTTAGCTCTAGCTCCGACTCTTTGCCCGATAAGGCAGCTGGACTAGGTTCTGTTCCTGCTGCCTGCTTCATCTTTCATAGTACCAACTCACAACTAGACATCACTACTAGAGTACATGTCAGCGAGCCGTCTGTCTGAATTCGGACTTTGAATTTCCAATTTGCACACAGATGTTGTCGGGCCAACTGTGATCCACTTGGTGGCACAGAGGCTGCAGCCAATTAGTTAGGCAAGAAAAACAGGCTGATCCCCTTTACTTCTGCGCCAGAATTTTTTATTTACACATAGACATAGCCGGGGCGCGACACCCCTTAGTGAGACAGAGGTTGCTGCAAATTAGGCAAGAACAGGACACTCTGTTTAGTTACCGTCGTGTTTGCTGCAGTAATAAACAAGCTAAAACGGGGTTCTGGTCTGCGGCTCATTTTCCTGGAATATCCTGGGAAACATCTGCCGTGTTTTACTAGTGTGTGAAGCACCAGATCGCCTGTATGGTGTGCTTCTTACTCGGTCATTCTGTATATGCCAATGTATCGTTCCCCATTTCTGTTCCGAGTGACGCCACCGCAACTGGAAATGCCGCTGCTACTACTACTGCATGTACCAGTACGATTTAGCTCTAGCTCCGACTCTTTGCCCGATAAGGCAGCTGGACTAGGTTCTGTTCCTGCTGCCTGCTTCATCTTTCATAGTACCAACTCACAACTAGACATCACTACTAGAGTACATGTCAGCGAGCCGTCTGTCTGAATTCGGACTTTGAATTTCCAATTTGCACACAGATGTTGTCGGGCCAACTGTGATCCACTTGGTGGCACAGAGGCTGCAGCCAATTAGTTAGGCAAGAAAAACAGGCTGATCCCCTTTACTTCTGCGCCAGAATTTTTTATTTACACATAGACATAGCCGGGGCGCGACACCCCTTAGTGAGACAGAGGTTGCTGCAAATTAGGCAAGAACAGGACACTCTGTTTAGTTACCGTCGTGTTTGCTGCAGTAATAAACAAGCTAAAACGGGGTTCTGGTCTGCGGCTCATTTTCCTGGAATATCCTGGGAAACATCTGCCGTGTTTTACTAGTGTGTGAAGCACCAGATCGCCTGTATGGTGTGCTTCTTACTCGGTCATTCTGTATATGCCAATGTATCGTTCCCCATTTCTGTTCCGAGTGACGCCACCGCAACTGGAAATGCCGCTGCTACTACTACTGCATGTACCAGTACGATTTAGCTCTAGCTCCGACTCTTTGCCCGATAAGGCAGCTGGACTAGGTTCTGTTCCTGCTGCCTGCTTCATCTTTCATAGTACCAACTCACAACTAGACATCACTACTAGAGTACATGTCAGCGAGCCGTCTGTCTGAATTCGGACTTTGAATTTCCAATTTGCACACAGATGTTGTCGGGCCAACTGTGATCCACTTGGTGGCACAGAGGCTGCAGCCAATTAGTTAGGCAAGAAAAACAGGCTGATCCCCTTTACTTCTGCGCCAGAATTTTTTATTTACACATAGACATAGCCGGGGCGCGACACCCCTTAGTGAGACAGAGGTTGCTGCAAATTAGGCAAGAACAGGACACTCTGTTTAGTTACCGTCGTGTTTGCTGCAGTAATAAACAAGCTAAAACGGGGTTCTGGTCTGCGGCTCATTTTCCTGGAATATCCTGGGAAACATCTGCCGTGTTTTACTAGTGTGTGAAGCACCAGATCGCCTGTATGGTGTGCTTCTTACTCGGTCATTCTGTATATGCATAAGAATGCTGATAATAAATAGTTAACATCTGCTGCAAGAACTTCATGCACCCTGGACCGTTTACATTCTTAGTGTGTTCTACATGAAATCTTTCCTGTCCTACAAATTCGCTCACCCGCTGATTGTTCCTCATCTTACATGCAGACTCTAGGAATAGACCATGCAATGGCGTCCTTCATCTGGCTTTGTGGGCCTATTACTGGTTTTGTGGTAAGTTCTTACGATGACACAGTTGCTGATTTTTGTTAGGAGCCAGTAATGCAAGGTCTCATGTCTCTAAATGGCTGGTTGGTTACCCGCTGACGCCAGGTTCAACCTTGTGTTGGTGTCTGGAGTGACAAGTGCCGCTCCAAGTACGGGAGGAGACGGCCGTTCATTCTGGCTGGATGCGTGCTGATTTGTGCAGCTGTAAGTATATATATCATGTTTGATAGTTTACAGTATATTCCCCATTCTTTCCCTGCTCTCTAATAGGCAGACTTCATACTCGTAGGTAACTTTAGTCGGGTTTTCTGCAGACCTTGGCTACATGTTAGGAGACACCACTGAGCACTGCAGGTAATCATCCATTCGTTCTGGTAGTTTGTTATTCTATTATAACAATTTAGCATCAGCTGTATCACCATCACTAAAATGCTAATGATTGTTCATACAGTACATACAAAGGTCTACGATATCGAGCTGCTTTTATTTTCATTTTTGGATTCTGGATGCTGGACCTTGCAAATAATACAGTTCAAGTAAGCCTATTTGAAACTTTACATGTGATCTTATGAATTGACTCCCAGTCTCTGTAAATCTTGCTGGAAAGTTGAATTACTCTTCTCCTAATATTTTGTTCATTCTTGATAGGGACCTGCTCGTGCCCTCCTAGCTGATCTTTCAGGTGGTTAATACATTCAGTTAGAATTTCTACTAATGCTGGATCCACCCTTATGATATCAGCTATCGAATGATACATTCTACGATGCAGGTCCTGATCAATGTAATTCGGCAAATGCAATATTCTGCTCATGGATGGCTGTCGGAAACGTTCTTGGTTTTTCAGCTGGTGCGAGTGGGAACTGGCACAAGTATGTCGTGTTTTGTGTTATTCTGTGCTTACATTAGCTTGAGCCTTGTTGTCCAAGAGTAGATTCATGCCACTGTCCAGAAAGAACCAAACTTATGCTAGTTGACATAAATTTGTAGGTTTGTAGTAGGTAATATCTTAAACCTATACTCATGCTACTATTTAGAAAAACGATCCTTCTGGCTTATTATGTCAGTCAAGCTGTCTCTGTAAATAGTATGCTTGCTCACCCTGCCTTGATGATGTGCTGTCTCGAGGTATGGTCTCACAGTAGCATAGGGTACTTGTAATCCCACAACTTGTTTTTCCAACTTTCTACTTCTGTCAAAGATAGCTGGCCAACTTTTATTAATTTCTAGTTTTATCCCGAGAGTCTCTTGTCAACAGCAGTTGATTTCCCCGTACAAAGCTGACATTCCCACTCTTTTTTATTTATGCAGGTGGTTTCCTTTTCTGATGACTAGGGCCTGTTGTGAAGCTTGTGGTAATTTGAAAGCAGCTTTCTTAATTGCAGTTGTAAGTTCTCAGAGATATTCTGCAATTGACCTAGGTGTCCGAAGTTAGGTTTCTCAATATAATTGTACAAATGCATTGCTGGCAAAAGAGTAAGCTGACTAATTATGTATCGTGCAGGTATTCCTTCTGTTTTGCATGGCTGTTACCCTCTACTTTGCTGAAGAGATTCCGCTGGAACCAAAGGATGCACAGCAGTTATCTGACTCGGCTCCTCTACTGAACGGTTCTAGAGATGATCATGATGCTTCAAGTGAACAGACTAACGGAGGACTTTCTAACGGTCATGCTGACGCAAACCATGTCTCAGCTAACTCCCGTGCTGATGATTTTACAGATGCAGGCTCCAACTCGAACAAAGACGATGTTGAGGCTTTCAATGATGGGCCAGGAGCAGTTTTGGTTAAAATTTTGACTAGCATGAGGCATCTACCTCCTGGAATGTATTCTGTGCTTCTGGTTATGGCCCTAACATGGGTACGCTATAAAAATGGATTAAATAGATAGGTGCACATCAGCTGCTTGCTGATGGTCTCTTTTTGCTGGAAACTGATGGTGTTCATCACATTTTATCTGTTTTGCAGCTGTCGTGGTTTCCCTTTTTCCTTTTTGACACCGACTGGATGGGGCGTGAGGTTTATCACGGTGACCCAAAAGGAAACGCGAGTGAAAGGAAAGCTTATGATGACGGTGTCCGAGAAGGTGCATTTGGTTTGCTATTGAATTCAGTAAGAGCCTGTGATCAATTTTGTTCACTATAATTTTTGTACGTCTAGGGTAGTACCTGCCTCTTGGTAATGCAAATACTTTGAAAGATTAGTTACATGGTTTGTGGTGGTTTAAAAGCATTGCAATTGGATGTAAGTGCCAAGGTATTTTTAGTCGGTGGCGGTAATATTTGGTTTGTTCATGTAGGTCGTCCTTGGGATTGGCTCTTTCCTTATCGATCCATTATGCCGGATGATTGGTGCAAGATTGGTTTGGGCAATCAGCAACTTCATAGTATTTGCCTGCATGTTGGCTACAACAATACTAAGTTGGATCTCCTATGACCTGTACTCGAGCAAGCTTCAACACATTGTCGGAGCAGATAAAACAGTCAAGACTTCAGCGCTCATTCTTTTCTCTCTTCTTGGATTGCCACTCTCGGTTAGTACCAGACCCTCGACACCTTTTTTACTGCAGCTGGAAGATGTCTTATACCTTCTGCTCTTGCATATACAGATCACTTACAGTGTTCCGTTCTCCGTGACTGCTGAGCTTACTGCCGGAACTGGAGGCGGACAAGGTTTGTGTCGCTGGTGTTTGCTTTGTTACAGTATGTTTTAGTTGTTCTTCTCGACTGAGAATGTCTGCCCATGTCCAGGTTTGGCTACTGGAGTTCTGAATCTTGCCATTGTCGCTCCTCAGGTCGACCTTTATACCTAGAATGATTTCTTGTGTCATGCATCGTCGCTGAACATGTCTTGACCTTATGACTGTCGACCACATTCTAATTTGCAGATAGTAGTGTCACTCGGAGCCGGCCCATGGGACAAGCTTTTGGGGGGAGGAAATGTCCCCGCCTTCGCCCTGGCCTCGGTCTTCTCGTTGGCAGCCGGAGTGCTCGCGATGATCAAGCTGCCCAAGCTATCAAACAACTACCAATCCGCCGGCTTCCACATGGGCTGAAATCTGGAATCCAGAGCCTGAAGCCTCCTGCTGTGTGTAACATCCCAAGCCCGAAGCCACATCCAGATGTTCAGTAATAGCCTTCTGCTGCTCACCCTCATTTTGACATTCGTTTACGTATGGAGATAATTCTTTTCCCCCTTTTGTTAGATACACAGTAATAAGATTAAAGATGAGATAGAGATTAGGATAGAGAGGTAGTTTTAGACCTGTGTGCATACAAGTGTCAGCCCAAGTTGTAAAAGATGTACACTTCTTTTGTACTGTATATTACTTCACAAATGGTCGAATGTACTGTATATTGTTTTTTGGTCTATTTTGGGATGAAATTAGTGTAATCTTGGTTGGTGTCGTGATTGTCGTAGTTAAAATTTGAGCAATTTTAGCTGATAATCACAGCCAATTGTTGTAGTTAAAAATCAAATTGAATACAAATATCTAGTCACAACCAATTTTGAAAACCCAAGCATCACATAACTCAATTGAAAATAATTAAATTTGCGGTCATGATCTAAGTTTGTTCACACAATCAACGAAATTGAAACAAATGCAAGATTACTAAAATCTAATGAAAAAAATCCAATCGAAGACTCATGCTAGTAGATTTTTTTTATCTAGTCCCTGTACAAGCTACTTGTGTTCTTGCCGTCTTTGTTGGTCTTTTTGTTCCTCCGTCTGCGCCGGACGGCGCGCTCAAGCGTGTCGACCCGCTCGGCCAGGGCCCCAATGAGCGCGCACTGCTGCGCGCTTCGCTCGCACAGCGCCGCCACCATCTCCATCAGTTTTTTCGCGTCCAGCCCGTTGGTGGTCACCATCTTCTTTTCCTCTTGTGCATGTTCTTGCTGCTGTGGCGCTTTGGGTGGTGCAGAGTCCTCCTCGCCGGTGGAGACGTCGCCATCCCCTGTTGCCACCATCTCCCACTCGCCCTCCGCCTCCGAGGCCTTCTCGCCTTCCGCCACCAGTTCGGTCTCGGTCTTCCCGGCCTCGTCGACGACGACGGGACTCGCCGCGTCAACCTCCATCACCGCCGTGTCAGTTGTCTCGGCAGCCAGAAAATCTGACGCAGTATTGTCCTCAACCGGCAGCTCCGGCTCCATCCCGCTCTCTGCTTCTTTTTCTGCATCCTGAACTTCCGGCACATCGGCGGTCACCACCCCGGGCGCGGCCTCGAGCGCGTCGACTGCGTCCTGGAGCATGAGCACGCGCCGGGTGACCCTCTTGCGGTACTCGCGGGCGCCGCGCACGCCGTCGAGTCGCAGCAGCAGGCGCATGAGCTCCTCCCCGAGGCCGATCCGCGCACGGGCGTCCGCGCGGAGCACCTCTGCCTCGGCCGCCACCCTCGCGGCCACGGCCTCGGCCTGCCGCTCCACCGCACGCACCTCCCGCACCATGCGACGAGCGAGCAGCCCGCGCGCCGCCGCCTGCACCCTCACCGCGGCCTCCTCCACGGACGGCGCCTGCTTCTTTGGAATCGCCGGCAGCGAGTCGAAGTCGGGGCCCGTGACCTCGACCTCAAAGCAGTCAGGGCGGCTCTTCGGGGACCCGCTGCCGGGCCTAGGACGCGCCGTGGTCCGTGCGGCCGGCTCCGCTGCGCCGAAGCCACGGAAGAAGCCGCCGTCGTGCCGCGCCGGGGCCCTCCGGCGGGCGGGACGCAACCGCTCCGTCACGAGCGGCTCGACGTCCGGGAAAAAGGGATCGGCGGCGGCGGGGCGATAGTATGGATATGCGTCGTACCCGTAGGAGGTCGGGTAGTAATAATCATACGGGTCGTAGCCGAAGAAGCCGCCGCGGCGCGCCATCGATCGATGATGAGATGGTGAAGTCGACGTCAATCGCGTGGAAAGATGGGTGGTAGGTCGTTTGTTGCCTGTGTTGTTGTGTTGAGGAGATGAAACGAGACCTACTATATATTTGAGGAAACAACCTTCTCGAACGAGCGCAGGAACGTTCTCGAAAGCTACAGAATTCTTGAGAAAGGGGCAGGGCGCTACCGTGTTCTGGAAACCTCCTGCCTCACGCACCGGTTCGGTTAGCAGAAAAGAAAGAACAAAAGGACAAAAGCATGTAAGGGAACACAACAACTGAAGTGGTCGGGTGGTTGTCACGTCCTGCTCTGAACTCGCTCGTCCTGTGATCACCACGCCGTTCTTCACTCGTGGAATTAAGTTTTTTTTTCTCTAGCAGATAATCACGGTCGGTTGTTTCGATTTGCTTTTAGTTATGTTATTATGGTATATATATTTTTTCGTTCGTGCCAGGATACCACTAGATAAGGTATTTGTTCCGGATGCTGAGTGGGGTTGTCCGGTATGAAGTTGTGGTGTCCTTATACTTTTTGGCCTCGGTGTCAACTGGTGGTCTGTGTGTTAATCCCTTGGGAGTTCCTATTTTCATGTTTAAACTGTGAAATTGTTGCTATGGCCTTCACTAGCACAAATGCATGTGCGTTGCAACGGAAGGATTTTTTATACGTCTCATGCCTCAATTAATTCTGTCCATCCTCATGTCCTCGTCTCTGTGTGCGCTCCATATAATTTCATTTTATTTAAAGAGCTTCCCTTTCTTATTTCTCTAACTGATTTTCACCCTTATTCCTTACACATCTTTCTTATTTTGTCTCAATTCCTTTCCTTCCTTTCTTATCATCTCTCAATTCCTCTCCTTCTTTTTTTCCTTGCTTGCCAGGAATTAGCAAGAGCCAGACCGTCCCTCATAGCCATCGCTTCTGTGGTGATCACGACTGCTGCAAATGGAATTAATTTACATCGAGCCGCCAGAAAATTACCTCTATCATCCCCGAGTATAGCCGTCGTAGCTTCAACTCCTTCATATGGGAAAAATACCGCGTTTGGTGAAACTCTTGTTTGGGTTGCACCACCTGGGTTTGACAAGACCGAAAGTGACCATCTCCATGTTGGCGGAACCACTTCGTTGTGCGTATTTTTTCCTATAGATCCATCACAAGTGCCAACCTCCGGCTGCTATCACTTGTTGTAAAATCGAAGTTGGATATATAGCTAGGTGTTCCCCCGGAAGAGATAAGATGTGTTCGAATATAACAGAACCTAGTCTGTCCACTGGCAAAGTGTGATCAATGAGCTGTATCACCCCAAGACAGGTTTCTTGCAAAACTCCATCCAGAAATCTTAACCCTACGTGGAATTTGAAGTTTTCAAGAGTATTCCGGACAGACAAAGGGGTAGAGACACCATGCCGCTTTATCATGTTTGCATGCACCCGGAAAGTATGTTTCCAGTCCTCACTTCAGAATGAAAAAAAATTTCCAATTCTATTTGGGTGCCATGCCACCGGGTTAAATATGCTCATTCATTTTTCGTTCATTTTTTTGGTGTTTGTCCCTTCGTTCACAAAACTGAAAAAAAACGATTGGATCTGAAATTTACGAATTTGAAAGCGGTTCATGAATTTGAAAACGTTCATCAATCTAAAAACAGTTCATCAATTTTGAAACAAAATTTATGAAATTTGAAAAAAGTTCATCGAATTTGAAAAAAATGTTCATTGGATTTGAAAAAAAAGGTTCACCGAATTTGAAACAAAGTTCATTAGATTTGAAAAAAATCATCAAATTTTAAAAAAGTTCATCGAATTTGTTAAAGGGTTTTTATCATTTATGCCACTGGTTGTGTCTTACTACTCAGTTTTGCCATTAGGAATTTTAACTGCTCAAAAATGCCATCGCTTTGTTAGGCGCATGCTCGAAAATGCCACTGAACACCATTAATGTCAGCTCAAATCTCGTTTGCAATGTTATAATGACCAAAATACCTATAGACCAACATGTCAGATGTCCCTCTATCTCACTACAATGAAGTGTGGGTTCCATTTGATCCCAACAACGTTTTTATTTTCTCTAAAATTATTCACCTACTTACTCCTGACAAGTGGGGTCTACCCTTATTATTGTGAGATAGAGAGAGCTGATATGTGGGTATAGGGGTATTTTCTTCGTATAACATGGCCAACGAGTTTGATATGACAATAACGATGTCCAATGGCATTTTTAAACAAACATCTAATGGAATGCTGGCATTTTAATATGTAATGGCATTTTTGAGCGAGCATCTCACGAAACGATGGAATTTTTGAGCAGTTGTAATTTCTAATGGCAAAATTGAGTAGTGGGACGCAACTAGTGGCATAAATGATAAAATCCCTCTTTTTTAAAAAAGCTCATCGAGTTTGAAGAAGTTCTTCGAATTTGACAAAAAATCATTGATTTTGCAAAAAAAAAATCATGAAGAAAAAAAGTTTTCTAGAACTTGAAAAAAGAAAGAAAAAAAAACAGAAGAAAGAACAAAAGGACAAAAGCATGTAAGGAAACACAACAACTGAAGTGGTCGGGTGGTTGTCGCATCCTGCTCTGAGTTATGTTATATGGTATAGTTTGTTTTCGTCCGTGCTAGGATGCCGCTAGATAAGGTATTTGTTCCGAGAGCTGAGTGGGGTTGCCCGGTATGTAGTTGTGGTGTCCTTATACTTTTTCGCCTTGGTGTCAACCGATGGTCTGTTTGTTAATCCCTTTAGAGTTCCTATTTTCATGTAGAAATTGTTGCTATAGCCTTCATATGGGACAACCCACAAACCTGCTCAGCTCGCCCCCCTTCTCCACTCGCTTGCTTAGCATTTTTTTCACTCGCTCCACTCCTATCTTATAAAAGGTTGGCTATCCTTTTTTATCTGAATTAGTATGTTAAATCAAAATATGTTCATGGGTTTTCAATATCTTGGAAAAAACATGAATTTTAAAAATATTCTGGAATTTCAAATATTCATGGATTTAAAAAATTTGCAAATCTGAAATGAATTTCAATTTTTTTAAAATATTTGTAAACTTAAAAAATATTATTGAGGTAAAAATATTCATGAATTTTTAAAAATATTCAGAAATATATCTAGGTATTAATTATAAATGTTCATGAATTAAAATTTTAGAAATAGAAGAGTATAAAATCCAAAAAGAAAAAGACAAAAAAATCAATAACCTCAACCAACTACCCACACCGTTACAGGCGCCCAGCAACCCACAACCCTCGATGCACTTGAAGACTCCAAATCTAGAGAGTTTAGTATCAAAATTACTCGTCGCACTCCATATCAATCAATCAAATATACTACTCCCTCCCTTCCGAATTACTCGTCCTGCTGCCCATTGTACTGCATGATACAGAGCTAGAGTTTCAGCATGTAGAGCACTCCACAGACCATGCTTAGCCCCAGCCGCTGCAAAATGCAACTCCCATGTATTGTCTCTGCAGATGAAACCCCAACCTCCAGTTCCTGAGTTTATCGAGAACGCAACAGCTGAGTTGATTTTTACCATGTCACTTGGGGGCTTTTCCCAGTTCACTCGCTGCATTGTCATTGTCACCGTGGGCTTGGGGCTGAGAAACTCCTGCCACTCTGTAACGTGACGATTGACAGTATAGCAAAAACCATCCGCCTCCATTCTTTTCTCCCCATGGTTGCCCCTATTCCGTTCTGTCCACCAACACCATAAGAAAGCTACCACCTGAAGCTTTTTTTTAGAAGAAAAGGGCTCAACGCCCGGTTCCATTGCATGCAACGAAACCACCGAACATGTTTTGTTATGGAGCTACAAGGCACGCGGGAAAAAAGTAGAGACGCTGCCCCAGCAAAATGAAAACACCACACAGTCTACACTCCATGAAGGAGCAAAAGAGACAAAGAGCGAAAAGACCACACCCAGTACAGGCTACAACCAGCAAACATATTTCAGAGGTTAAGGATCACGCCCGTATCTTCAGAGAGAAAAGCCACCCCCGAAGCAAGGAGTCCTTCCACCGCACTGGTTCAGTCCTAGCCAGGGGTCTGGCCAAAGGAGAAGAGGCGGTGCTCGCGCCAAATGCTCCATCTTTTGTATCAGGAGACGACATCTCTTCTTGACTGAATCCGTGCACCTGATCTCCCACAAGGTTAAAAAAGAAGCTGTCTTTTGCCACATGACCTGCATACCAAGCCAAGGTATAGCATTAAAGTAAATATCGTTGCGATACATCCAGAGAGCCCATAATGCAGTTGCATGAAGCATACTATCTGCAGTTTTGTTGTCGTTTCTAGCCCACCACTCAAGGAGCCCATGCGAGTTAAGCTCGAAATTGCATCCTATGGGGCTAAAGATCTCTATCCAGAGTTCTCTCACAACCACACAATAAAAAAAAATATGATTAACCGATTCTGCTTCTTTACAGAATAGGCAGGTAGGATCAGCTACATGCTGCTGTTGGGGAACGTAGTAATTTCAAAAAAATTCCTACGCACACGCAAGATGATGGTGATGCATAGCAACGAGAGGGGAGAGTGTTGTCCACGTACCCTCGTATACCGAAAGCAGAAGCGTTAGCACAACGCGGTTGATGTAGTCATACGTCTTCACGGCCCGACCGATCAAGCACCGAAACTACGGCACTGAAGGAAATATGCCCTAGAGGCAATAATAAAGTTATTATTTATTTCCTTATATCATGATAAATGTTTATTATTCATGCTAGAATTATATTAACCGGAAACATAATACATGTGTGAATACATAGACAAACTTAATGTCACTAGTATGCCTCTACTTGACTAGCTCGATAATCAAAGATGGTTATGTTTCCTAACCATGAACAAAGTGTTGTTATTTGATTAATGAGGTCACATCATTAGTTGAATGATCTGATTGACATGACCCATTCCATTAGCTTAGCACCCGATCGTTTAGTATGTTGCTATTGCTTTCTTCATGACTTATACATGTTCCTATGACTATGAGATTATGCAACTCCCGTTTGCCGGAGGAACACTTTGTGTGCTACCAAACGTCACAACGTAACTGGGTGATTATAAAGGAGCTCTACAGGTGTCTCCAATGGTAGATGTTGGGTTGGCGTATTTCGAGAATAGGATTTGTCACTCCGGTTGTCGGAGAGGTATCTCTGGGCCCTCTCGGTAATGCACATCACATAAGCCTTGCAAGCATTGCAACTAATGAGTTAGTTGCGGGATGATGTATTACGGAACGAGTAAAGAGACTTGTCGGTAACGAGATTGAACTAGGTATTGGATACCGACGATCGAATCTCGGGCAAGTAACATACCGATGACAAAGGGAACAACGTATGTTGTTATGCGGTCTGACCGATAAAGATCTTCGTTGAATATGTAGGAGCCAATATGGGCATCCAGGTCCCGCTATTGGTTATTGACCGGAGATGTGTCTCAGTCATGTCTACATTATTCTCGAACCGTAGGGTCCGCACGCTTAACGTTACGATGACAATTATTATGAGTTTATGCATTTTGATGTACCGAAGTTAGTTCGGAGTCCCGGATGTGATCACGGACATGACGAGGAGTCTCGAAATGGTCGAGATATAAAGATTGATATACTGGAAGCCTATATTTGGACATCGGAAGTGTTCCGGGTGAAATCGGGATTTTACCGGAGTACCGGGAGGTTACCGGAACCCCCCGGGAGCCATATGGGCCTTAATGGGCTTTAGTGGAAAGGAGAAAGGGGCAGCCCAAGATGGCCGCGCGCCTCCCCCTCCCCTAGTCCTATTAGGACTAGGAGAGGTGGCCGGCCCCCCTCTCTCTCTTTCCCCCTCGGGGAATCCTAGTCCAACTAGGATTGGGGGGGGGGGAGTCCTACTCCCGGTAGGAGTAGGACTCCTCCTGCGCCCTCCTCCTGGCCGGCGGCCCCTCCCCCTTGGCTCCTTTATATACGAAGGCAGGGGGCACCTCTAGACACACAAGCTGATCCACATGATCGTTCCTTAGCCGTGTGCGGTGCCCCCTGCCACCATATTCCACCTCGGTCATATCGTTGTAGTGCTTAGGCGAAGCCCTGCGTCGGTAGAACATCAAGATCGTCACCACGCCGTCGTGCTGACAGAACTCCTCCCCGACGCTTTGCTGGATCGGAGCCCGGGGATCGTCATCGAGCTGTACGTGTGCTAAGAACTCAGAGGTGCCGGAGTAACGGTGCTTGGATCGGTCGGATCGTGAAGACGTACGACTACTTCCTCTACGTTGTGTCAACGCTTCCGCAGTCGGTCTGCGTGGGTACGTAGACAACACTCTCCCCTCTCGTTGCTGTGCATCACCATGATCTTGCGTGTGCGTAGGAATTTTTTTGAAATTACTACGAAACCCAACAGTGGTATCAGAGCCTAGGTTTTATATGTTGATGTTATATGCACGAGTAGAACACAAATGAGTTGTGGGCGATATAAGTCATACTGCCTACCAGCATGTCATACTTTGGTTCGGCGGCATTGTTGGACGAGACGACCCGGACCAACATTACGCGTACGCTTACGCGAGACCGGTTCCCCCGACGTGCTTTGCACATAGGTGGCTTGCGGGCGACTGTCTCTCCAACTTTAGTTGAACCAAGTATGGCTACGCCCGGTCCTTGCGAAGGTTAAAACGGAGTCTATTTGACAAACTATCGTTGTGGTTTTGATGCGTAGGTGAGATTGGTTCTTGCTTAAGCCCGTAGCAGCCACGTAAAACTTGCAACAACAAAGTAGAGAACGTCTAACTTGTTTTTGCAGGGCATGTTGTGATGTGATATGGTCAAGGCATGATGCTGAATTTTATTGTATCAGATGATCATGTTTTGTAACCGAGTTATCGGCAACCGGCAGGAGCCATATGGTTGTCGCTTTATTGTATGCAATACAATCGCGATGTAATGCTTTACTTTATCACTAAACGGTAGCGATAGTCGTGGAAGCACAAGCTTGGCGAGACGACAATGATGCTACGATCAAGGTGTCACGCCGATGACGATGGTGATCACGATGGTGCTTCGGAGATGGAGATCACAAGCACAAGATGATGATGGCCATATCATATCACTTATATTGATTGCATGTGATGTTTATCTTTTTATGCATCTTATCTTGCTTTGATTGACGGTAGCATTATAAGATGATATCTCACTAAATTATCAAGAAGTGTTCTCCCTGAGTATGCACCGTTGCCAAAGTTCGTCGTGCCCAGACACCACGTGATGATCGGGTGTGATAAGCTCTACATCCATCTACAACGGGTGCAAGCCAGTTTTGCACACGCAGAATACTCAGGTTAAACTTGACGAGCCTAGCATATGCAGATATGGCCTCGGAACACGGAGACCGAAAGGTCGAGCATGAATCATATAGTAGATATGATCAACATAAACGATGTTCACCATTGAAAACTACTCCATCTCACGTGATGATCGGTTATGGTTTAGTTGATTTGGATCACGTGATCACTTAGAGGATTAGAGGGATGTCTATCTAAGTGGGAGTTCTTAAGTAATTTGATTAATTGAACTTAAAATTATCATGAACTTAGTACCTGATAGTTTCTTGCTTGTTTATGTTGATTGTAGATAGATGGCTCGTGCTGTTGTTCCGTTGAATTTTAATGCGTTCCTTGAGAAAGCAAAGTTGAAAGATGATGGTAGCAATTACACGGACTGGGTCCGTAACTTGAGGATTATCCTCATTGCTGCTCAGAAGAATTACGTCCTGGAAGCACCGCTGGGTGCCAGGCCTGCTGCTGGAGCAACACCAGATGTTATGAACGTCTGGCAGAGCAAAGCTGATGACTACTCGATAGTTCAGTGTGCCATGCTTTACAGCTTAGAATCGGGACTTCAACGACGTTTTGAACGTCATGGAGCATATGAGATGTTCCAGGAGTTGAAGTTAATATTTCAAGCAAATGCCCGGATTGAGAGATATGAAGTCTCCAATAAGTTCTATAGCTGCAAGATGGAGGAGAACAGTTCTGTCAGTGAGCATATACTCAAAATGTCTGGGTATAATAATCACTTGATTCAGATGGGAGTTAATCTTCCAGATGATTGCGTCATTGACAGAATTCTCCAATCACTGCCACCAAGCTACAAGAGCTTCGTGATGAACTATAATATGCAAGGGATGAATAAGACTATTCCCGAGCTCTTTTCGCGATGCTGAAAGCTGTGGAGGTAGAAATCAAGAAGGAGCATCAAGTGTTGATGGTCAACAAGACCACTAGTTTCAAAAAAAAGGGCAAAGGGAAGAAGATAGGGAACTTCAAAAAGAACGGCAAGCAAGTTGCTACTCAAAAGAAGAAACCCAAACCTGGACCTAAGCCTGAAACTGAGTGCTTCTATTGCAAGCAGACTGGTCACTGGAAGCGGAACTGCCCCAAGTATTTGGCGGATAAGAAGGATGGCAAGGTGAACAAAGGTATATGTGATATACATGTTATTGATGTGTACCTTACTAGAACTCGCAGTAGCACCTGGGTATTTGATACTGGTTCTGTTGCTAATATTTGCAACTCGAAACAGGGACTACGGATTAAGCGAACACTGGCGAAGGACGAGGTGACGATGCGCGTGGGAAACGGTTCCAAAGTCGATGTGATCGCGGTCGGCACGCTACCTCTACATCTACCTTCGGGATTAATATTAGACCTAAATAATTGTTATTTGGTGCCAGCGTTGAGCATGAACATTAAATCTGGATCTTGTTTGATGCGAGATGGTTATTCATTTAAGTCAGAGAATAATGGTTGTTCTATTTATATGAGTAATATCTTTTATGGTCATGCACCCTTGAAGAGTGGTCTATTCTTGTTGAATCTCGATAGTAGTAACACACATATTCATAATGTTGAAGCCAAAAGATGCAGAGTTGATAATGAGAGTGCAACTTATTTGTTGCACTACCGTTTAGGTCATATCGGTGTAAAGCGCATGAAGAAACTCCATACTGATAGACTTTTGGAACCACTTGATTATGAATCACTTGGTACTTGCGAACCGTGCCTCATGGGCAAGATGACCAAAACACCGTTCTCCGGTACTATGGAGAGAGCAATAGATTTGTTGGAGATCATACATACAGATGTATGTGGTCCGATGAACATTGAGGCTCGTGGCGGATATCGTTATTTTCTCACCTTCACAGATGACTTAAGCAGATATGGGTATATCTACTTAATGAAACATAAGTCTGAAACATTTGAAAAGTTCAAAGAATTTCAGAGTGAAGTTGAAAATCATCGTAACAAGAAAATAAAGTTTCTACGATCTGATCGTGGAGGAGAATATTTGAGTTACGAGTTTGGTATACATTTGAAAAATTGTGGAATAGTTTCGCAACTCACGCCACCCGGAACACCTCAGCGTAATGGTGTGTCTGAACGTCGTAATCGTACTTTACTAGATATGGTGCGATCTATGATGTCTCTTACTGATTTACCGCTATCGTTTTGGGGATACGCTCTAGAGACGGCCGCATTCACGTTAAATAGGGCACCATCAAAATCCGTTGAGACGACGCCTTATGAACTGTGGTTTGGCAAGAAACCAAAGTTGTCGTTTCTGAAAGTTTGGGGCTGTGATGCTTATGTGAAAAAGCTTCAACCTGATAAGCTCGAACCCAAATCGGAGAAATGTGTCTTCATAGGATACCCAAAGGAGACTGTTGAGTACACCTTCTATCACAGATCCGAAGGCAAGACATTCGTTGCTAAGAATGGATCCTTTCTAGAGAAGGAGTTTCTCTCGAAAGAAGTGAGTGGGAGGAAAGTAGAACTTGATGAGGTAACTGTACCTGCTCCCTTATTGGAAAGTACTACATCACAGAAAACTGTTTCTGCGACACCTATACCAATTAGTGAGGAAGCTAATGATGATGATCATGAAACTTCAAAACAAGATACTACTGAACCTCGTAGATCAAGCAGAGCGAGATCCGCACCAGAGTGGTACGGTAATCCTGTTCTGGAAATCATGCTGCTAGATCATGATGAACCTACGAACTATGAAGAAGCGATGGTGAGCCCAGATTCCGCAAAGTGGCTTGAAGCCATGAAATCTGAGATGGGATCCATGTATGAGAACAAAGTATGGACTTTGGTTGACTTGCCCGATGATCGGCAAGCAATTGAGAATAAATGGATCTTCAAGAAGAAGACTGACGCTGACGGTAATATTACTGTCTACAAAGCTCGACTTGTCGCAAAAGGTTTTCGACAAGTTCAAGGGGTTGACTACGATGAGACCTTCTCACCTGTAGCGATGCTTAAGTCTGTCCGAATCATGTTAGCAATTGCCGCATTTTATGATTATGAAATTTGGCAGATGGATGTCAAAACTGCATTCCTGAATGGATTTCTGTAAGAAGAGTTGTATATGATGCAACCAGAAGGTTTTGTCGATCCAAAAGGAGCTAACAAAGTGTGCAAACTCCAGCAATCCATTTATGGACTGGTGCAAGCCTCTCGGAGTTGGAATAAACGCTTTGATAGTGTGATCAAAGCATTTGGTTTTATACAGACTTTCGGTGAAGCCTGTATTTACAAGAAAGTGAGTGGGAGCTCTGTAGCATTTCTGATATTATATGTGGATGACATATTACTGATTGGAAATGATATAGAATTTCTGGATAGCATAAAGGGATACTTGAATAGGAGTTTTTCAATGAAAGACCTCGGTGAAGCTGCTTACATATTAGGCATAAATATCTATAGAGATAGATCAAGACGCTTAATTGGAAATTCACAAAGCACATACCTTGACAAGATTTTGAAGAAGTTCAAAATGGATCAAGCAAAGAAAGGGTTCTTGCCTGTGTTACAAGGTGTGAAGTTGAGTCAGACTCAATGCCCGACCACTGCAGAAGATAGAGAGAAAATGAAAGATGTTCCCTATGCTTCAGCCATAGGCTCTATCATGTATGCAATGCTGTGTACCAGACCTGATGTGTGCCTTGCTATAAGTTTAGCAGGGAGGTACCAAAGTAATCCAGGAGTGGATCACTGGACAGCGGTCAAGAACATCCTGAAATACCTGAAAAGGACTAAGGATATGTTTCTCGTATATGGAGGTGACAAAGAGCTCACCGTAAAAGGTTACGTTGATGCAAGCTTTGACACTGATCCGGACGATTCTAAATCGCAAACCGGATACGTGTTTACATTAAACGGTGGAGCTGTCAGTTGGTGCAGTTCTAAACAAAGCGTCGTAGCGGGATCTACATGTGAAGCGGAGTACATAGCTGCTTCGGAAGCAGCGAACGAAGGAGTCTGGATGAAGGAGTTCATATCCGATCTGGGTGTCATACCTAGTGCATCGGGTCCAATGAAAATCTTTTGTGACAATACTGGTGCAATTGCCTTGGCAAAGGAATCCAGATTTCACAAGAGGACCAAGCACATCAAGAGACGCTTCAATTCCATCCGGGATCTAGTCCAGGTGGGAGACATAGAGATTTGCAAGATACATATGGATCTGAATGTTGCAGACCCGTTGACTAAGCCTCTTCCACGAGCAAAACATGATCAGCACCAAGGCTCCATGGGTGTTAGAATCATTACATTATAATCTAGATTATTGACTCTAGTGCAAGTAGGAGACTGAAGGAAATATGCCCTAGAGGCAATAATAAAGTTATTATTTATTTCCTTATATCATGGTAAATGTTTATTATTCATGCTAGAATTGTATTAACCGGAAACATAATACATGTGTGAATACATAGACAAACTTAGTGTCACTAGTATGCCTCTACTTGACTAGCTCGATAATCAAAGATGGTTATGTTTCCTAACCATGAACAAAGTGTCGTTATTTGATTAACGAGGTCACATCATTAGTTGAATGATCTGATTGACATGACCCATTCCATTAGCTTAGCACCCGATCGTTTAGTATGTTGCTATTGCTTTCTTCATGACTTATACATGTTCCTATGACTATGAGATTATGCAACTCCCGTTTGCCGGAGGAACACTTTGTGTGCTACCAAACGTCACAACATAACTGGGTGATTATAAAGGAGCTCTACAGGTGTCTCCAATGGTAGATGTTGGGTTGGCGTATTTTGAGAATAGGATTTGTCACTCCCATTGTCGGAGAGGTATCTCTGGGCCCTCTCGGTAATGCACATCACATAAGCCTTGCAAGCATTGCAACTAATGAGTTAGTTGCGGGATGATGTATTACGGAACGAGTAAAGAGACTTGTCGGTAACGAGATTGAACTAGGTATTGGATACCGACGATCGAATCTCGGGCAAGTAACATACCGATGACAAAGGGAACAACGTATGTTGTTATGCGGTCTGACCGATAAAGATCTTCGTTGAATATGTAGGAGCCAATATGGGCATCCAGGTCCCGCTATTGGTTATTGACCGGAGATGTGTCTCAGTCATGTCTACATTATTCTCGAACCGTAGGGTCCGCACGCTTAACGTTACGATGACAGTTATTATGAGTTTATGCATTTTGATGTACCGAAGTTAGTTCGGAGTCCCGGATGTGATCACGGACATGACGAGGAGTCTCGAAATGGTCGAGACATAAAGATTGATATATTGGAAGCCTATATTTGGACATCGGAAGTGTTCCGGGTGAAATCGGGATTTTACCGGAGTACCGGGAGGTTACCGGAACCCCCCGGGAGCCATATGGGCCTTAATGGGCTTTAGTGGAAAGGAGAAAGGGGCACCCCAAGATGGCCGCGCGCCTCCCCCCTCCCCTAGTCCTATTAGGACTAGGAGAGGTGGCCGGCCCCCCTCTCTCTCTTTCCCCCTCGGGGAATCCTAGTCCAACTAGGATTGGGGGGGAGTCCTACTCCCGGTAGGAGTAGGACTCCTGCGCCCTCTCCTGGCCGGCGGCCCCTCCCCCTTGGCTCCTTTATATATGGAGGCAGGGGGCACCTCTAGACACACAAGCTGATCCACGTGATCGTTCCTTAGCCGTGTCCGGTGCCCCCTGCCACCATATTCCACCTCGGTCATATCGTTGTAGTGCTTAGGCGAAGCCCTGCGTCGGTAGAACATCAAGATCGTCACCACGCCGTCGTGCTGACGGAACTCCTCCCCGACACTTTGCTGGATCGGAGCCCGGGGATCGTCATCGAGCTGTACGTGTGCTAAGAACTCAGAGGTGCCGGAGTAACGGTGCTTGGATCGGTCGGATCGTGAAGACGTACGACTACTTCCTCTACGTTGTGTCAACGCTTCCGCAGTCGGTCTGCGTGGGTACGTAGACAACACTCTCCCCTCTCGTTGCTGTGCATCACCATGATCTTGCGTGTGCGTAGGAAATTTTTTGAAATTACTACGAAACCCAACAGGCACCTCTGAGTTCTAGCACACGTTCAGCTCGATGACGATCCCCGGACTCCGATACAGCAGAATGTCGGGGAAGAGTTCCATCAGCACGACGGTGTGGTGACGATCTTGATGTTCTACTGTCGCAGGGTTTCGCCTAAGCACCACTACAATATTATCGAGGACTATGGTGGAGGGGGGCACCGCACACAGCTAAGAGATCAATGATCAACTGTTGTGTCTATGGGGTGCCCCCTGCCCTCGTATATAAAGGAGCAAGGGAGGGAGGCGGCCGGCCTAGGAGGAGGGCGCGCCAAGGGGGGAGTCCTACTCCCACCGGGAGTAGGACTCCTCCTTCCCTTGTTGGAGTAGGAGAGAAGGAAAGAAGGGGAGAGGAACAAGGAAAAGTGGGCTGCACCCCTTGTCCAATTCGGACCAGAGGGGGGGCGCGCGCCTCCTTCCTTTTGGCCTCTCTCCTCTATTCCCGTATGGCCCAATAAGGCCCATATACTCCTCGGCGAATTCCCGTAACTCTCCGGTACTCCAAAAATACCCGAATCATTCGGAACCTTTCCGATGTCCGAATATAGTCGTCCAATATATCGATCTTTACGTCTCGACCATTTCGAGACTCCTCGTCATGTCCCTGATCTCATCCGGGACTCCGAACTCCTTCGGTACATCAAAACTCATAAACTCATAATATAACTGTCATCGAAACCTTAAGCGTGCGGACCCTACGGGTTCGAGAACAAGGTAGACATGACCGAGACACGTCTCCGGTCAATAACCAATAATGGAACCTGGATGCTTATATTGGCTCCCACATATTCTACGAAGATCTTTATCGGTCAGACCGCATAACAACATACGCTGTTCCCTTTGTCATCGGTATGTTACTTGCCCGAGATTCGATCGTCGGTATCTCAATACCTAGTTCAATCTCGTTACCGGCAAGTCTCTTTACTCGTTCCGTAATACATCATCCTGCAACTAACTCATTAGTTGCATTGCTTGCAAGGCTTAAGTGATGTGCATTACTGAGAGGGCCCAGAGATACCTCTCCGACAATCGGAGTGACAAATCCTAATCTCGAAATACGCCAACCCAACAAGTACCTTCGGAGACAGCTGTAGAGAACCTTTATAATCACCCAGTTACGTTGTGACGTTTGGTAGCACACAAAGTGTTCCTCTGGTAAACGGGAGTTGCATAATCTTATAGTCATAGGAACATGTACGAGTCATGAAGAAAGCAATAGAAACAAACTAAACGATTAAGTGCTATGCTAACGGAATGGGTCAAGTCAATCACATCATTCTCCTAATGATGTGATCCCGTTAATCAAATGACAACTCATGTCTATGGTTAGGAAACATAACCATCTTTGATCAACGAGCTAGTCAAGTAGAGGCATACTAGTGACACTCTGTTTGTCTATGTATTCACACATGTATTATATTTCCGGTTAATACAATTCTAGCATGAATAATAAACATTTATCATGATATAATGAAATAAATAATAACTTTATTATTGCCTCTAGGGCATATTTCCTTCAGTCTCCCACTTGCACTAGAGTCAATAATCTAGTTCACATCGCCATGTGATATAATACCAATAGTTCACATCACCATGTGATTAACACCCATAGTTCACATCGACATGTGACCAACACCCAAAGGGTTTACTAGAGCCAATAATCTAGTTCACATCGCTATGTGATTAACACCCAAAGAGTACTAAGGTGTGATCATGTTTTGCTTGTGAGAGAAGTTCAGTCAACGGGTCTGCCACATTCAGATCCGTAAGTATTTTGCAAATTTCTATGTCAACAATGCTCTGCACGGAGCTACTCTAGCTAATTGCTCCCACTTTCAATATGTATCCAGATTGAGATTTAGAGTCATCTGGATCAGTGTCAAAATTTGCATCGACGTAACCCTTTACGACGAACCTTTTTGTCACCTCCATAATCGAGAAACATATTGTCGGTGTCAAAACCGGCGGATCTCGGGTAGGGGGTCCCGAACTGTGCGTCTAGGCCGGATGGTAACAGGAGGCAGGGAACACGATGTTTTACCCAGGTTTGGGCCCTCTTGATGGAGGTAAAACCCTACGTCCTGCTTGATTAATATTGAAGATATGGGTAGTACAAGAGTAGATCTACCACGAGATCAAGGAGGCTAAACCCTAGAAGCTAGCCTACGGTATGATTGTTGTCTATGGAGTTGATTCTGATTGCCTACGGACTACAACCCTCCGGTTTATATAGACACCGGATAGGGTTAGGGTTACATAGAGTCGGTTACAATGGTAGGAGATCTTGAATATCCGCATCGCCAAGCTTGCCTTCCACGCCAAGGAAAGTCCCATCCGGACACGGGACGTAGTCTTCAATCTTGTATCTTCGTAGTCCTGGAGTCCGGCTGAAGGTATAGTCCGGCTACCCGAACACCCCCTAATCCAGGACTCCTTCAGTAGCCCCTGAACCAGGCTTCAATGACGACGAGTCCGGCGCGCAAATTGTCTTCGACATTGCAAGGCGGGTTCCTCCTCCAAGTCCTTCATAGAAGATTGTAAACACCAAGAGTAGTGTCCGGCTCTGCAAAATAAGCTTCCACATATTGCCATAGAGAGAATAATATTAACACAAATCAAATCTGCTGACGTATTCCGCAGTGCACCATCACACTACGGCCAAGTCCTTTACGAATCATTTTACTTTTTTCACCTCAGCGTGTTTTGCGAGGCGGTTTCTTTGGCACGTCTTGTCAAAGCAGAGATTGTGTACCCCCCTTTTACGGGATTCTCATCAATACGGACGTGGGTAACCCAATCGTGCCCGTTAGCATATTTTCTCGATTAAAGGCGAGTCCCAAACGGTTACGGGGAGGGCTCCTGGTATTCAGCCTCTTATAAAGAGACCAGGGCCTTATCTTTTCTCCAACAAGTTTGCCCATCGCCTCGAGTTCCAACACCCCAGGCTCCAGATTCCGGGCGCCTCGGACCTTCGACGATGTCCGGTTCCGACCTTCAAGGCCGATGGATGCCCTCCTCCATCACGGAGGAGGACGTGCTAAAGTTGAGAGAGGCTAAGTTCCTGACCGGCGAAATTTGGCATAGGTTGCCTGCTCAAGGGCAGGTCATCCCCAGTCCCCAGCCCGGTGAGAGCGTGGTGTTCATGTCTCACTTCCTTCGGGGGTTGGGCTTCCCAATGGATCCCTTCGTGAGGGGACTGCTGTTTTATTACGGGCTGGAATTCCACGACTTAGCTCCGGAGTCCATCCTCCATATCTCCTCGTTTATCGTTGTGTGCGAAGCGTTCCTCCGTGTTAACCCTCACTTCGGACTATGGCTCAAGACCTTCAAAGTGGAGCCGAAGATGATCGAGGGACGGCACGCAGAGTGCGGAGGCGCTATTATAAGCAAAAATGCTGATGCTCCATGGCCCGAGGGCTCTTTTCAAGAGGAGCTAGGCTTGTGGCAACGAGAGTGGTTTTATATCACCGCTCCCCGGAGCACCAAATGGGTGGCGCCTCCTGCCTTTCGCTCGGGTCCCCCACCACGTCTGGCATCATGGGTCAACAGAGGGTTGGATTGGGGTTTGCCCAAAGACGTGCCCTTGTTACAGGGCCGCATTAAAGATCTCTTGGAAGGAGACCTCAGCCTGGTCAAGGTGGCGCAGGTCATGCTGATTCGCCGAATATTGCCCGGCAAATGTCGCCCCCTTCGCCTGTAGGAGTTTAATCCAGAGGGACCGCGAGCTCTCCAAAACTTCATGGGCGCAACGCCCGCGGAGATGTATAAACTGTTCTTCGGATCACAAGAGATGTGTCCGGATTCGACCGAGGACGCAGGCCTAAGCCGCAATCGCCTGGATACTCAAGTAAGCAACCTTGTGCCCGGACCTTCTATCCGTATAATTGTCATAAACTTGCCCCTAAAAGAGCTGTCCTTTTAAATAGGAGTGGATAGCGAAGGCAGAGCTGATCAGGTGTCCGGCTCCCCTTCCTGAAACCAGGCCGGATCCCGTGCTTGTCAGGATGCTGGAAATAATGCCTTTGGAGGGGGAGGACAAGGAAGCTATGGCCTCCTCGAAGGAGGCTGCTCCGAAGGGAGGAACCGACGATTCCTCTCCTAAGGGGAAGAAGAGAGCCGCCTCTGACGACCCGGAAACCATGGCCGCAAAGCGGGGGAGAAAATCCTCGTCAGAGGGTCTGACGCCGGGGAGTTCCTCGGCCGGACTACGCCCTCAAGGGGATCAGCCCTCCAGCGAGCCGTAAGTAGAGAAAGATTTTCCTTTTGAGGGATGAGGGAAATCCTTGATTTATGTTTGAGAAGATTAACCAAACTTTTACCTTGTAGCTCGGACCTCAGCCCTTCTCAGCAGAGCTCGTCTTCGGGGGATCTTCTTCCGGAGATGATGGAGAGCGGGACGCCTCCCCCTGCCGTGCCGCCTAGCGAGGCGGGCGATCCTGAGGTGTTGTCGCGGAGGGTTTCTCTGAATCCGGCAGGGGCGGAAGATAGCTATGTGGCCCCCCGAGGTTCTCCGCGTCCGGACTTCAAAAGAGGTCATGGGACGAGCCCGGCACCGTCTGGTGCTCGGTCGGAGGAGCTAAAGATTCTGCTGGGGCGATCTTGCATCTCAGAGGAGCACCGTGCATTGATGGGCATGGTGATTGAAAGGATTTCATCCACAGAGAGCGGATTGCATGAGGCCGTCAAAAGTTTACTGACGGGTTTCGAGGTACATTAGATAATGTACACTTTTGGCAGTTGCGCATGAATAAGATGCACCCTGTGTAGATAGTAGCCCCTGAGACTCTGCGCATCGTCAAGAAATGACGGCACGCGGAGGATCATAATCCCAGGTCTAAGATGTCGCCTTTGAATGTAGGCGGCAGGGTGTCCGGAATCGAGCCGAACTGACGATTTTTCCGAACTAAAGCGGCAACTAGACGTGGCAGAAGCCGACATCACGCTTGTCAACAAGCGGCTTGAGGAGGCTCAAGGTATGCAATTCCCCAGGCGGCATGAGGTAAGAACAGTTTAAGGCCTTTGTCTTACAATGTGTGTGCTTGACGCAGATGGTGCGGCCGCCGTGGAGAGTCTTAGGGCAGAACTTGCCCGAGCTAAAGAACAAGCCAGAGAATGTGATGCGGCCGCCGAGAAATCCCTTGAAGAGCTGAGAGCCGAACAGGCTGCCCATTGCCGAAGCAAGGAAGAGATGGCCGAGATGGCCAAAAAGTTAAAAAGCGCTACAGACCGTTGCAGACTTCTTGAAAAAGAAGACCAGGCAAAACAGACGGACTTAGAGAAGGCCGCTGCCAATGCCAAGGACGCGCGCTCTGCGATGAGAGCTGCGAAGGAGGAGCTGCGTCAGGCCGAACAGATTGCGGCTGGAAAGCCCTTTATGCTGCGAAGGAAATTTTGCGATCCGAAGTTTGCTCCGTTGGACTGAATGTGGAGTGTGGAGGATACCTATCTGGACTTGGCAGCGAGTGCTGCTGATGCGACCGAACACTTTCGAGATCAGAAGGATCGCGAAGTGGAAAAGCTTTTCTGGTCGCAGTTTCACAATCCAGAGCGTCCACTGGCAGTGGACGATCGTTTGGCTCAATGGGCCGAACTGAATAGGTTGTCCGGACTCACCATGAAGTACGTCATGGGTTATCTGTGGCTGGGGAGATCGGAGCCGAAGAGTTATTTCAGCTTGGTGCAGCAATTCCTTGACGCGGTGCCGCGTATAAATGCAATGAAGAGGTCAGCATGCATAGAGGGCGCAAGGATGGCTCTTGCCCGTGTTAAGACATACTGGGCGGAGATGGAGACCACCGTTGTTGTGTCCCGAGATTCGGACAAAAGCCGAGTATCCTTCGAGCACTATTTTCAGGAAGTCCTTGAAGGCGCTCGTGTAATAGAGATGCAGTGCTCGAAAGATGCTATGTTATGATAGCATATGTAATTATAAAGTAATATTTTGATAAACTGTAGTGGACTTTTTATACTTGTGCCTTCAAGTATTGGGAACACCTCCTGTGCGGCCGTTTTAATATATATATAAAATCTGAAAGATGGCAGTCGTTGGCTTCAGCCCCCACGCACATAGTGCGGGGGTGCTCGCAGAAGACGCATTTTCACACTTAACCCAACGTCTTGGTCCTACAAAGGAGGTGATAGCGCGGCGGGCCAGGCAACCGGACTATAATGCTTTAACACTTTCACTTAGCCATAGGAGCTTGACAGTGAGACTATTTAGGTAGCTCCTTGGTGGCGACTGCGCTCATCCGAGTTCGGGGCGCGTATGTGCCTGACCGGGAAGCGGCCCTTCGTTAAAGCGGAGGAATCCGATAGATTCCGATAGGTCATCGAGTGGCTGACCAGTCTCACGCTACATCATGACAGTCAGTTTTCGGCTTTCTCTACTGAGGTGCTCGCCCGGCCGAACCGGGGCACAATCGCAGTAGTTCTCCTAGTGCTACCTTAGCCGATAGAGCAGAACATAAGGTAGCCGAACTCAGGAGCCGGGCAACCCAACATTTGATCAAAGACATGATTCGGAGCTGATGCATATAATGCCAAAACTCACGACGCCGAACACTCCCTAAGGTGTTCGGTCTTTATGAGTGCGGGCGAAACAACACTCTTTATTAAAAAAGCCCCTAGTGTCCAGGTACGTGCAAAAATTCTGACGTGGCCACATGCCAAGACGCCAGCCTCCTCCTTGGTTATATCAGAAAAAACCAGGGGATGTGTAGCAACAAGAGACAGTAAAAAAGGTTTAGGCAGGGTCTTAATCTAAAAAGAATCCTTTAGGATGGGTCCCTACTGCACGTCTGCGCCCGTGTCTCCGTTGTGCCGTATCCTGGACGGGCGCCGCACGACGTTTATCTATAAAAGAGAGGAACTGAGTTGAAAACGGGTCGTGCCGAAAAAGTTAAAAATAAACAAAGTATAAAGTAAAATATATAAGATTGAGCTTTATTGTCTCTTATTGTATATGCATGGAGCCCCTAGTGCGGGGGTATATGGTCACTAAGCCTGCATCAATGATGATTTTGTACCGAACTCGTCTATCCACGTTCGTGGTCTTTAATGACCTATTTTGAAGTTTTTTGGCCGGTGAGGCCATTTTGCTGTGGGGCTGTCAAGGCGGCCGCACAGTCCTCCGCTTGGGGAGGCGCACTTTAGTGCTTCCCCTTCAAAGAGATGATGCCTCGTGGACCAGGCATCTTAAGCGTAAGAGATGCATAATGCGGTATTGCGTTAAAGCGAGCGAAAGCTTCGCGTCCCAGTAGTGCTTGATAGCGACTTGAGAACGGGACGATATGGAAGGTCAGCTTTTCGCGGCGGAAGTTATCGGCAGAGCCGAATATGACTTCGAGCCGGAGAAAACCCATACAACGGGTGTCCGGACCAGGTATTACCCCTTGAAAGGAGGTTTTGCTGCGGCGGATTCTTGCTGGGTTTATCCCCATGTGCTGGATTTTATCCTGATATATCAGGTTTAGTCCACTGCCGCCGTCCATAAGGACATTTGAAAACTGGAGTTCGCCAATTATTGGATCGAGTATCAAGGCAGTCCAGCCTGCATTCTTGATATTGTTGGGGAACGTAGTAATTTCAAAAAATTTCCTACGCACACGCAAGATCATGGTGATGCATAGCAACGAGAGGGGAGAGTGTGATCTACGTACCCTTGTAGATCGACAATGGAAGCGTTTGGTTGATGTAGTTGTACGTCTCCACGGCCCGACCGATCAAGTATCGAAACTACGGCACCTCCGAGTTCTAGCACACGTTCATCTCGATGAAGATCCCCGGGCTCCGATCCAGCAAAGCGTCGGGGAGGAGTTCCGTCAGCACGACGGCGTGGTGATGATCTTGATGTTCTACCGTCGCAGGGCTTCGCCTAAGCACCGCTACAATATGACCGAGGTGGAATATGGTGGAGGGGGGCACCGCACACGGCTAAGGAACGATCACGAAGATCAACTTGTGTCTATGGGGTGCCCCTTGCCTCAGTATATAAAGGATGGAGGAGGAGGAGGCCGGCCAAGGCAATTGGTGCGGCCAGGATGTGGAGTCCTACTAGGACTCCAAGTCCTAGTAGGAGTCCACCAAGAGGGGAGGAAGGGAGAAGGAAGTGGAGGAGAAGGAAAGGTGGCCGGCCCCCTTTTTCCCTAGTCCAATTCGGACCAGAGGGGAGGGGGGCACAGCAGCCCCTTGGCCCTTTCTCCTCTTCCCACTAAAGCCCATCAAGGCCCATTGCTTCTCCCGTAACTACCCGGTACTCCGAAAAATACCCGAATCACTCGGAACCTTTCCGATGTCCGAATATAGTCGTCCAATATATCGATTTTTACGTCTCGACCATTTCGAGACTCCTTGTCATGTCCCCGATCTCATCCGGGACTCCGAACTCCTTCGGTACATCAAAACTCATAAACTCATAATATAACTGTCATCGAAACCTTAAGCGTGCGGACCCTACGGGTTCGAGAACAATGTAGACATGACCGAGACACGTCTTCGGTCAATAACCAATAGCGGAACCTGGATGCTCATATTGGCTCCTACATATTCTACGAAGATCTTTATCGGTCAGACCGCATAACAACGTACGTTGTTCCCTTTGTCATCGGTATGTTACTTGCCCGAGATTCGATCGTCGGTATCTCAATACCTAGTTCAATCTCGTTACCGGCAAGTCTCTTTACTCGTTCCGTAATACATCATATCGCAACTAACTCATTAGTTGCAATGCTTGCAAGGCTTATGTGATGTGCATTACCGAGAGGGCCCAGAGATACCTCTCCGACAATCGGAGTGACAAATCCTAATCTCGAAATACGCCAACCCAACATTTACCTTTGGAGACACCTGTAGAGCACCTTTATAATCACCCATTTACGTTGTGACGTTTGGTAGCACACAAAGTGTTCCTCCGGCAAACGGGAGTTGCATAATCTCATAGTCATAGGAACATGTATAAGTCATGAAGAAAGCAATAGCAACATACTAAACGATCGGGTGCTAAGCTAATGGAATGGGCCATGTCAATCAGATCATTCACCTAATGATGTGATCCCGTTAATCAAATAACAACTCTTTGTTCATGGTTAGGAAACATAGCCATCTTTGATTAACGAGCTAGTCAAGTAGAGGCATACTAGTGACACTCTGTTTGTCTATATATTCACACATGTATTATGTTTCTGGTTAATACAATTCTAGCATGAATAATAAACATTTATCATGAAATAAGGAAATAAATAATAACTTTATTATTGCCTCTAGGGCATATTTCCTTTAGTCTCCCACTTGCACTAGAGTCAATAATCTAGTTCACATCGCTATGTGATTAACACCAATAGTTCACATCTTTATGTGATTGGTTCACATCTCCATGTGACTAACACCCAAAGGGTTTACTAGAGTCAATAATCTAGTTCACATCGTTTATGTGATTAACACCCAAAGAGTACTAAGGTGTGATCATGTTTTGCTTGTGAGATAATATTAGTCAACGGGTCTGTCACATACAGATCCATAAGTATTTTGCGAATTCTATGTCTACAATGCTCTGCATGGAGCTACTCTAGCTAATTGCTCCCACTTTCAATATGTATCTAGATCGAGACTTAGAGTCATCCAGATCTGTGTCAAAACTTGCATCGACGTAACTTTTTACGACGAACCTTTTTGTCACCTCCATAATTGAGAAATATTTCCTTATTCCACTAAGGATAATTTTGACCGCTGTCCAGTAATCTACTCTTAGATCACTATTGTACTCCCTTGCTTAACACAGTGTAGGGTATACAATAGATCTGGTACACAGCATGGCATACTTTATAGAACCTATGTCTGAGGCATAGGGAATGACTTTCATTCTCTTTCTATCTTCTGCCGTGGTCGGGCTTTGAGTCTTACTCAATTTCATACCTTGTAACACAGCCTAGAACTATTTCTTTGACTGTTCCATTTTTGAACTACTTCAAAATATTGTCAAGGTATGTACTCATTGAAAAAACTTATCAAGCGTCTTGATCTATCTCTATAGATTTTGATGCTTAATATGTAAGCAGCTTCACCGAGGTTTTCTTTGAAAAAAATCCTTTTAAACACTCCTTTATGCTTTGCAGAATAATTCTACATTATTTCCGATCAAGAATATGTCATACACATATACTTATCAGAAATGCTGTAGTGCTCCCACTCACTTTCTTGTAAATACATGCTTCATCGCAAGTCTGTATAAAACTATATGCTTTGATCAACTTATCAAAGCGTATATTCCAACTCCGAGATGCTTGCACCAGTCCATAGATGGATCGCTGGAGCTTGCATATTTTGTTAGCACCTTTAGGATTGACAAAAACCTTCTGGTTGCATCATATACAACTCTTCTTTAAATCTATTAAGGAATGTAGTTTTGTTTATCCATTTGCCAGATTTCATAAAAATGCGGCAATTGCTAACATGATTTGGACAGACTTAAGCATCGCTACGAGTGAGAAAATTTCATCGTAGTCAACACCTTGAACTTTGTCAAAACCTTTTTCGACAAGTCTAGCTTTGTAGATAGTAACACTACTATCAGCGTCCTCTTCCTCTTGAAGATCCATTTATTTTCTATGGCTTGCCGATCATCGGGCAAATCCATCAAAGTCCATACTTTGTTCTCATACGTGGATCATATCTCAGATTTCATGGCCTCAAACCATTTCGCGGAATCTGGGCTTCCTCATAGTTCGCAAGTTCGTCATGGTCTAGTAACATGACTTCCAGAACAGGATTACCGTACCACTCTGGTGCGGGTCTCACTCTGGTTTACCTACGAGATTCAGTAGTAACTTGATCTGAAGTTACATGATCATCATCATTAGCTTCCTCACTAATTGGTGTAGTAGCCACAAGAACAGATTTCTGTGATGAACTACTTTCCAATAAGGGAGAAGGTACAATTACCTTATCAAGTTTTCTACTTTCCTCCCACTCACTTCTTTCGAGAGAAACTCCTTCTCTAGAAAGGATCCATTCTTAGCAACGAATGTCTTGCCTTCGGATCTGTGATAGAAGGTGTACCCAACAGTCTCCTTTGGGTATCCTATGAAGACATATTTCTCCGATTTGGGTTTGAGCTTATCAGGATGAAACTTTTTTCACATAAGCATCACAACCCAAAACTTTAAGAAACGACAACTTTGGTTTCTTGCCAAACCATAATTCATAAGGCGTCGTCTCAACGGATTTAGATGGTGCCCTTTTAACATGAATGCAGCTGTCTCTAATGCATAACCCCAAAACGATAGTGGTAGATCGGTAAGAGACATCATAGATTGCACTATATCCAATAAAGTACGGTTATGACGTTCGGACACACCATTATGCTGTGGTGTTCCATGTGGCATGAGTTTGTGAAACTATTCCACATTGTTTTAACTGAAGACCAAACTCGTAACTCAAATATTTGTCTCCACGATCAGATCGTAGAAACTTTATTTTCTTGTCACGATGATTTTCCACTTCACTCTGAAATTCTTTGAACTTTTCAAATGTTTCAGACTAATGTTTCATCAAGTAGATATACCCATATCTGCTCAAATCATCTGTGAAGTTCAGAAAATAATGATACCTGTCGCGAGCCTCAATATTCATCGGACCACATACATCAGTATGTATGATTTCCAACAAATCTGTTGCTCGCTCCATTGTTCCGGAGAACGGTGTTTTAGTCATCTTACCCATGAGGCATGGTTCGCAAGCATCAACTGATTCATAATCAAGTGATTCCAAAAGCCCATCAGCATGGAGTTTCTTCATGCGCTTTACACCAATATGACCTAAACGGCAGTGCCACAAATAAGTTGCACTATCATTATTAACTTTGCATCTTTTGGTTTCAATATTATGAATATGTGTATCACTACGATCGAGATCCAATGAACCATTTTCATTGGGTGTGTAACCATATAAGGTTTTATTCATGTAAACAGAACAACAATTTATTCTTTTACTTAAATGAATAACCATATTACAATAAACATGATCAAATCATATTCATGCTCAACACAACACCAAATAACACTTATTTAGGTTCAACACTAATCCCGAAAGTATAGGGAGTGTGCGATGATGATCATATCAATTTTGGAACCACTTCCAACACACATCGTCACTTCACCCTTAACTAGTCTCTATTTATTCTGCAACTCCCGTTTCGAGTTACTAATCTTAGCAACTGAACTAGTATCAAATACTGAGGGGTTGCTATAAACACTAGTAAAGTACACATCAATAACATGTATATCAAATATACTTATGTTTACTTTGCCATCCTTCTTATCTGCCAATCACTTGGGGTAGTTCCGCTTCCAGTGATCAGTCCCTTTGCAGTAGAAACACTTAGTCTCAGGCTTAGGACTAGACTTGGGCTTCTTCACTTGAGCAGCAACTTGCTTGCTGTTCTTCTTGAAGTTCCCCTTCTTCCCTCTGCCCTTTTCTTGAAACTAGTGGTCTTTTCAACCATCAACACTTGATGTTTTTCTTGATTTCTACCTTCGTTGATTTCAGCATCACGAAGAGCTTGGGAGTTGTTTCCGTTATCCCTTGCATATTATAGTTCATCACGAAGTTCTACTAACTTGGTGATGGTGACTAGAGAATTCTGTCAATCACTATCTTATCTGGAAGATTAACTCCCACTTGATTCAAGCGATTGTAGTACCCAGACAATCTGAGAACATGCTCACTAGTTGAGCGATTCTCCTCCATCTTTTAGCTATAGGACTTGTTGGAGACTTCATATCTCTCAACTCGGGTATTTGCTTGAAATATTAACTTCAACTCCTGGAACATCTCATATGGTCCATGACGTTCAAAACGTCTTTGAAGTCCCGATTCTAAGCCATTAAGCATGGTGCACTAAACTATCAAGTAGTCATCATATTGAGCTAGCCAAACGTTCATAACGTCTGCATCTGCTCCTGCAATAGGTCTGTCACCTAGCGATGCATCAAGGACATAATTTTTCTATGTAGCAATGAGGATAAACCTGAGATCACGGATCCAATCCGCATCATTGCTACTAACATTTTTCAACACAATTTTCTCTAGGAACATATCAAAATAAACACAGGGAAGCAACAACGCGAGCTATTGATCTACAACATAATTTGCAAAATACTACCAGGACTAAGTTCATGATAAATTTAAGTTCAATTCAATCATATTACTTAAGAACTCCCACTTAGATAGACATCCCTCTAATCCTCTAAGTGATCACGTGATCCAAATCAACTAAACCATGTCCGATCATCACGTGAGATGGAGTAGTTTCATTGGTGAACATCACTATGTTGATCATATCTACTATATGATTCACGCTCGACCTTTCGGTCTCCGTGTTCCGAGGCCATATCTGTATATGCTTGGCTCGTCAAGTATAACCTGAGTATTCCGCGTGTGCAACTATTTTGCACCCGTTGTATTTGAACGTAGAGCCTATCACACCCGATCATCACGTGGTTTTGTCGTGAGCCTTTGAATCCGGCATTGACTGTCGTGCTCTTCAGACTTTTGTCCTTAGTCCGGCGATGGTCCTTGTTGCGTCGCGGTTTTCCGTTTCCATCCCTAGTTTCGGATGTACTTGGGTCGCTGGTGCTGCACCTTGCCAACCAGCTGTCCTCCCCTGCACAAAAGCGGGTCATGAGGTTTGTTAGTGCGGCCATTGTTCTTGGCTTTTCTTGGCCGAGGTGTCTGGCGAGCCATTCGTCTTGGATGTTATGCCTGAAAGCTGCTAAGGCTTCGGCGTCCGGACAGTCGACTATCTGATTCTTTTTAGTGAGGAATCTATTCCAGAACTGCCGAGCTGATTCTCCGGGTTGTTGAGTTATGTGACTAAGATCGTCTGCATCCGGAGGGCGGACATAGGTCCCTTGAAAGTTTGCTCAGAAAGCATCCTCGAACTCTTCCCAGCTTCCAATTGTGTTTTCGGGAAGGCTTTTAAGCCAATGCCAGGCTGGCCCTTTAAGCTTAAGGGGTAAATATTTTATGGCGTGGAGATCATCTCCTCTAGCCATGTGTATGTGGAGGATATAATCCTCTATCCAGACTCCAGGGTCTGTTGTTCCATCGTATGCCTCTATGTTTACGGGTTTGAATCCCTCTGGAAATTCATGGTCCAGGACCTCATCGGTGAAACATAGAGGGTGTGCGGCTCCCCTGTATTTGGGTGTGCCGGATTCTGATGATGACTTCATAGCATTGCTTACGAGAGCTTGCTTTCTTGGCCCATAAATGGACCTGACTGGGCCATGATGCGAATCCTTAAGTGGGTTGCATGCCGATTTGAGTGCGGCGCCGCTTGCCGCTTTATGGGGTCGTCTATCCGACCGTGTGGCTTTCTCATTTTTTGAATGCGAGGGCTCTAGGGCCTCTTCGTCGAATTCAGGCAGTAGCTTTCTTTTCGGATAGCTTTTAGTGCGGCGACTGTCGCCGTATTTATCTGCGGTATTGGTTACTTTGCTCCATCTAATCCGGAGTGCATCTTCCGCTGTTTTTAGCTTCCGCTTCTGCTTTTTTAGGCTGTGTGTAGTTGCGACGAGCCTCTCGTGGAGATTCTTCTGCTCCATAGGTTTATCCGGCGTGGGGTCGTCCGGAATGCCGTTTTCGCCAGAGGAGGGATGTTCGGTTTCTCCATCCACGTTGCCATGTTCGGACGGTTGCTCTAAGGCCTGCTCGTCTTGCTCTATGGATGGGTTTTTATCGAGGCGGGGCTTGGGTCGGCGTTTACGCCGACGCTTTGATTGCTTTTCGGGGGGTCTATCTCCCGTTCCTTCCCCTTTTTCCTCGTTGTTGCTTCCTTTAGGGGTATCCACCATGTACACATCGTGAGATGAGGTGGCTGTCCAATGCCCTATGGGCGTTGGTTCGTCGGTATCTCCTGCATCGTCATCCATGTTGTCGATGTCTCCGGAGTCGAAGTTGAGCACGTCGTTTAAATTGTCGACAGTGGCTACCAAGTGGGTGGTGGGTGGGCTTTGAATTTCTTCATCGTCCGTATCCCATCCTCGCTGACCGTAATTCGGCCAGGGCTCTCCTGATAAAGAGAGAGACTTAAGAGAATTCAGGATGACGCCAAAAGGCGAGTGCTGAAAGATGTCTGCGGCGGTGAACTCCATTATCGGCGCCCGATCGGATTCGATTGGCAGGGGCGCGGGGGGTTCGGAGTCCAGGGAGGAGTCCGAATCCTCGGAGTCACGGGTCGTGCAGAGTGTGGGGCTAGCGTTTGGCTCGATGGCCTTTGAGATCGCAGCCCCCGAGGTGACGTCCAACCGCTCGTCCTCGATTGGCGCAATAGGCTCCGAGTTAGGGGTCGGAACCGATGCGTGTGCGGCCTCCAGGACACTGTCCGGAGGCAGAGCTAGATCATGCCCCTCGAGATAGTGCGGCACGCTTGGCCGTGGCTCGAATCCGTCGAAGATCAAGTCTCTGCGGATGTCAGCCGTGTAGTTTAAGCTTCCAAACCTGACTTGATGGCCAGGGGCGTAGCTTTCGATCTGCTCCAAGTGGCCAAGAGAATTGGCCCGCAGAGCGAAGCCGCCGAAGACGAAGATCTGTCCGGGGAGAAAAGTCTCACCCTGGACCGCATCGTTGTTGATGATCAAAGGAGCCATCGGACCTAACGGCGACGATACAGAGGAACTCTCAATGAAAGCACCAATGTCGGTGTCAAAACCGGCGGATCTCGGGTAGGGGGTCCTGAACTGTGCGTCTAGGCCGGATGGTAACAGGAGGCAGGGAACACGATGTTTTACCCAGGTTCGAGCCCTCTTGATGGAGGTAAAACCCTACGTCCTGCTTGATTAATATTGAAGATATGGGTAGTACAAGAGTAGATCTACCACGAGATCAAGGAGGCTAAACCCTAGAAGCTAGCCTACGGTATGATTGTTGTCTATGGAGTTGATTCTGATTGCCTACGGACTACAACCCTCCGGTTTATATAGACACCGGTTAGGGTTAGGGTTACATAGAGTCGGTTACAATGGTAGGAGATCTTGAATATCCGCATCGCCAAGCTTGCCTTCCATGCCAAGGAAAGTCCCATCCGGACACGGGACGTAGTCTTCAATCTTGTATCTTCATAGTCCTGGAGTCCGACTGAAGGTATAGTCCGGCTACCCGAACACCCCCTAATCCAGGACTCCCTCACACATCCTTATTCCACTAAGGATAATTTTGACCGCTGTCTAGTGATCTACTCCTAAATCACTATTGTACTCCCTTGCCAAACTCAGGGCAGGGTATACAATAGGTCTGGTACATAGCATGACATACTTTATATAACCTATGGCTGAGGCATAGGGAATGACTTTCATTTTCTCTCTATCTTCTGCCGTGGTCGGATTTTGAGTCTTACTCAACTTCACACCTTGTAACACAGGCAAGAACCCCTTCTTTGACTGTTCCATTTTGAACTACTTCAAAATCTTGTCAAGGTATGTACTCATTGAAAAACTTATCAAGTGTCTTGATCTATGTCTATAGATCTTGATGCTCAATATGTAAGCAGCTTCACCGAGGTCTTTCTTTGAAAAACTCCTTTCAAACATTCCTTTATGCTTTGCAGAATAATTCTACATTATCTCCGATCAACAATATGTCATTCACATATACTTATGAGAAATGTTGTAGTGCTCCCACTCACTTTCTTGTAAATACAGGCTTCACCGCAAGTCTGTATAAAACTATATGCTTTGATCAACTTATCAAAGCATATATTCCAACTCCGAGATGCTTGCACCAGTCCATAGATGGATCACTGGAGCTTGCAAATTTTGTTAGTACCTTTAGGATTGACAAAACTTTCTGGTTGCATCATATACAACTCTTCTTTAATAAATCCATTAAGGAATGCAGTTTTGTTTATCCATTTGCCAGATTTCATAAAATGCGGCAATTGCTAACATGATTCGGACAGACTTAAGCATAGATACGAGTGAGAAACTCTCATCGTAGTCAACACCTTGAACTTGTCGAAAACCTTTTTGTGACAATTCTAGCTTTGTAGATAGTAACACTAATATCAGCGTCCATCTTCCTCTTGAAGATCCATTTAATCTCAATGGCTCGCCGATCATTGGGCAAGTCAAGCAAAGTCCATACTTTGTTCTTATACATGGATCTCATCTCAGATTTCATGGCCTCAAGCCATTTCACGGAATTTGGGCTCATCATCGCTTCCTCATAGTTCGTAGGCTCGTCATGGTCAAGTAACATGACCTCTAGAACAGGATTACCGTACCACTCTGGTGCGAATCTCACTCTGGTTTACCTACGAGGTTTCGGTAGTAACTTGATCTGAAGTTACATGATCATCATCATTAGCTTCCTCACTAATTGGTGTAGTAGTCACAGGAACAGATTTCTATGATGAACTACTTTCCAATAAGGGAGCAGGTACAGTTACCTCATCAAGTTCTACTTTCCTCCCACTCACTTCTTTCGAGAGAAACTCCTTCTCTAGAAAGGATCCATTCTTAGCAATGAATATCTTGCCTTCGGATCTGTGATAGAAGGTGTACCCAACATTTTCTTTTGAGTATCCTATGAAGACGCACTTCTCCGATTTGGGTTTGAGCTTATCAGGTTGAAACTTTTTCACATAAGCAATGCAACCTCAAACTTTAAGAAACGACAACTTAGGTTTCTTGCCAAACCATAGTTCATACGGTGTCGTCTCAACGGATTTAGATGGTGTCCTATTTAACGTGAATGTAGCTGTCTCTAATGCATAACCCCAAAACGATAGCGGTAAATCAGTAAGAGACGTCATAGATCGCACCATATCTAATAAAGTACGGTTACGACGTTCAGACACACCATTACACTGTGGTGTTGCAGGTGGCGTGAGTAGTGAAACTATTTCACAATGTTTTAACTGAAGGCCAAACTCGTAACTCAAATATTTTCCTTCTGCGATCATATCGTAGAAACTTCTATTTTTGTTACGATGATTCTCCACTTCACTCTGAAATTCTTTGAAATTTTCAAATGTTTCAGATTTGTGTTTCATCAAGTAGATATACTCATATCTGCTCAAATCATCTGTGAAGATCAGAAAATAATGATACCTGCCGCGAGCCTCAATATTCATCGGACCACATACATCAATATGTATGATTTCCAACAAATCTGTTGCTTGCTCCATTGTTCCGGAGAACGGAGTCTTAGTCATCTTGCCCATGAGGCATGGTTCGCAAGCATCAATTGATTTATAATCAAGTGATTCCAAAAGCCCATCAGCATGGATTTTCTTCATGCGTTTTACACCAATATGACCTAAACGGTAGTGCCACAAATAAGTTGCACTATCATTATGAACTTTGCATCTTTTGGTTTCAATATTATGAATATGTGTATCACTATGATCGAGATCCAACGAACCATTTTCATTGGGTGTGTAACCATATAAGGTTTTATTCATGTAAAGAGAACAACAATTTATTCTCTTACTTAAATGAATAACCGTATTGCAATAAACATGATCAAATCATATTCATGCTCAACGCAAACACCAAATGACACTTATTTAGGTTCAACACTAATCTCGAAAGTATAGGGAGTGTGCGATGATGATCATATCAATCTTGGAACCACTTCCAACACACATCGTCACTTCACCCTTAACTAGTCTCTGTTCATTCTGCAACTCCCGTTTTGAGTTACTGCTCTTAGCAACTAAACCAGTATCAAATACCGAGGGGTTGTTAGGAACACTAGTAAAATACACATCAATAATCTGTATATCAAATATACCTTTGTTCACTTTGCCATCCTTCTTATCCGCCAAATACTTGGGGTAGTTCCGCTTCCAATGACCAGTCCCTTTGCAGTAGAAGCACTCAGTTTCAGGCTTTGGTCCAGACTTGGGTTTTTCACTTGAGCAGCAACTTGCTTGTCGTTCTTCCCCTTTCTTCCCTTTGTCCCTTTACTTGAAACTAGCGGTTTTGTTTACCATCAACACTTGATGCTTTTCTTGATTTCTACCTTCGTCGATTTAAGCATCGCGAAGAGCTTGGGAATCGTTTCCGTTATCCCTTGCATATTATAGTTCATCACGAAGTTCTACTAACTTGGTGATGGTGACTAGAGAATTCTGTCAATCACTATTTTATCTGGAAGATTAACTCCCACTTGATTCAAGCGATTGTAGTACCCAGACAATCTGAGCACATGCTCACTGCTTGAGCTATTCTCCTCCATCTTTTTGCTATAGAACTTGTTGGAGACTTCATATCTCCCAGCTCGGGTATTTGCTTGAAATATTAACTTCAACTCCTGGAACATCTCATATGTTCCATGACGTTAAAAACGTCTTTGAAGTCCCGATTCTAAGCCGTTAAGCATGGTGCACTAAACTATCAAGTAGTCATCATATTGAGCTAGCCAAACATTCAGAACGTCTGCATCTACTCCTGCAATAGGTCTGTCACCTAGTGGTGCATCAAGGACATAATTCTTCTATGCAGCAATGAGGATAATCCTCAGATCACGGATCCAATCCGCATCATTGCTACTAACATTTTTCAACTTAGTTTTCTCTAGGAACATATACAAATTAAATGGGGAGCAACATCGCGAGCTATTGATCTACAACATAGATATGCTAATGCTACCAGGACTAAGTTCATGATAAATTAAAGTTCAATTAATCATATTACTTAAGAACTCCCACTTAGATAGACATCCTCTAATCATGTAAGTGATCACGTGATCCAAATCAACTAAACCATAACCGATCATCACGTGAAATGGAATAACTTTCAATGGTGAACATCATTATGTTCATCATATCTACTATATGATTCATGCTTGACCTTTCGGTCTCAGTGTTCCGAGGCCATATCTGCATATGCTAGGCTCGTCAAGTTTAACCTGAGTATTCTACGTGTGCAAAACTGGCTTGCACCCGTTGTAGATGGACGTAGAGCTTATCACACCCGATCATCACGTGGTGTCTGGGCACGACAAACTTTGGCAACGGTGCATACTCAGGGAGAACACTTTTATCTTGAAATTTAGTGAGAGATCATCTTATAATGCTACCGTCAAATAAAGCAAGATAAGATGCATAAAAGATAAACATCACATGCAATCAATATAAGTGATATGATATGGCCACCATCATCTTGTGCTTGTGATCTCCATCTCCGAAGCACCGTCATGATCACCATTGTCACCGGCGCGACACCTTGATCACCATCGTAGCATCGTTGTCGTCTCGCCAATCTTATGCTTCCACGACTATCGCTACCGCTTAGTGATAAAGTAAAGCATTACAGCGCAATTGCATTGCATACAATAAAGCGACAACCATATGGCTCCTGCCAGTTGCCGATAACTCGGTTACAAAACATGATCATCTCATACAATAAAATTTAGCATTATGTCTTGACCATATCACATCACAACATGCCCTGCAAAAACAAGTTAGACGTCCTCTACTTTGTTGTTGCAAGTTTTACGTGGCTGCTACGGGCTGAGCAAGAACCATTCTTACCTACGCATCAAAACCACAACGATAGTTCGTCAAGTTAGTGATGTTTTAACCTTCTCAAGGACTGGGCGTAGCCATACTCGGTTCAACTAAAGTTGGAGAAACTGACACCCGCCAGCCACCTGTGTGCAAAGCACGTCGGTAGAACCAGTCTCGCATAAGCGTACGCGTAATGTCGGTCCGGGCCGCTTCATCCAACAATACCGCCAAACCAAAGTATGGCATGCTGGAAGAAGTATGACTTATATCGCCCACAACTCACTTGTGTTCTACTCGTGCACAACATCAACGCATAAAACCTAGGCTCGGATGCCACTGTTGGGGAACGTAGTAATTTTAAAAAAATTCCTACGCACACGCAAGATCATGGTGATGCATAGCAACGAGAGGGGAGAGTGTTGTCCACGTACACTCGTAGACCGAAAGCGAAAGCGTTAGCACAACGCGGTTGATGTAGTCGTACGTCTTCATGGCCCGACCGATCAAGCACCAAAACTACGGCACCTCCGAGTTCTAGCACGCGTTCAGCTCGATGACGATCCCCGGACTCCGATCCAGCAGAATGTCGGGGAAGAGTTCCGTCAGCACGACGGCGTGGTGACGATCTTGATGTTCTACTGTCGCAGGGCTTCTCCTAAGCACCACTACAATATTATCGAGGACTATGGTGGAGGGGGGCACCGCACACGGCTAAGAGATCAATGATCAACAGTTGTGTCTATGGGGTGCCCCCCTGCCCCCATATATAAAGGAGCAAGGGAGGGAGGCGGCCGGCCTAGGAGGAGGGCGCGCCAAGGGGGGAGTCCTACTCCCACCGGGAGTAGGACTCCTCCTTCCCTTGTTGGAGTAGGAGAGAAGGAAAGAAGGGGAGAGGAACAAGGAAAAGTGGGCTGCACCCCTTGTCCAATTCGGACCAGAGGGGGGGCGCGTGCCTCCCTCCTTTTGGCCTCTCTCCTCTATTCCCGTATGGCCCAATAAGGCCCATATACTCCCTGGCGAATTCCCGTAACTCTCTGGTACTCCGAAAAATACCCGAATCACTCGGAACCTTTCCGATGTCCGAATATAGTTGTCCAATATATCGATCTTTACGTCTCGACCATTTCGAGACTCCTCGTCATGTCCCTGATCTCATCCGGGACTCCTAACTCCTTAGGTACATCAAAACTCATAAACTCATAATATAACTGTCATCAAAACCTTAACCGTGCGGACCCTACGGGTTCGAGAACAATGTAGACATGACCGAGACATGTCTCCGGTCAATAACCAATAGCGGAACCTGGATGCTCATATTGGCTCCCACATATTCTACGAAGATCTTTATCGGTCAGACCGCATAACAACATACGTTGTTCCCTTTGTCATCGGTATGTTACTTGCCCGAGATTTGATCGTCGATATCTCAATACCTAGTTCAATCTCGTTACCGGCAAGTCTCTTTACTCGTTCCGTAATACATCATCCTGCAACTAACTCATTAGTTGCAATGCTTGCAAGGCTTAAGTGATGTGCATTACCGAGAGGGCCCAGAGATACCTCTCCGACAATCGGAGTGACAAATCCTAATCTCGAAATACACCAACCCAACAAGTACCTTCGGAGACACCTGTAGAGCACCTTTATAATCACCCAGTTACGTTGTGAAGTTTGGTAGCACACAAAGTGTTCCTCCGGTAAACGGGAGTTGCATAATCTCTTAGTCATAGGAACATGTATAAGTCATGAAGAAAGCAATAGCAACAAAATAAACGATCAAGTGCTATGCTAACGGAATGGGTCAAGTCAATCACATCATTCTCCTAATGATGTGATCCCGTTAATCAAATGACAACTCATGTCTATGGTTAGGAAACATAACCATATTTGATCAACGAGCTAGTCAAGTAGAGGCATACTAGTGACACTCTGTTTGTCTATGTATTCACACATGTATTATGTTTCCGGTTAATACAATTCTAGCATGAATAATAAATATTTATCATGATATAAGGAAATAAATAATAACTTTATTATTGCCTCTAGGGCATATTTCCTTCAGCCGCCTCTTCATAAGATTGTCTCTGGTGAGTAGCTTGTTCCTCACAAGCAACCAGAGAAAGATCTGGATCCTCTGAGGAACATTGGCTTTCCAGATCAACATAATGTTGTGTGGAACCACTCCTCTAAAATTCACAAAATTATAATAAGATTTAACAGTGTATATACCCTTAGGCTCCAGATCCCAAATAATAGTGTCCTCACGATCATTTAAGCTCAGATCCTTGACCACACTAAAAAGCTCATTCCAAGCAGTAAGCATGTCTGGCGAAAAACATCTCCTAAAGTTATTTTTCAGAGTCACGCCATCCCACACCTCACTGATGGAGACATTGGTAGTATTGGCAATATTATACAACTCCCAACAACTAGTTGCAAGTGTAGAATTGCCAGTCCACCTATCTTCCCAAAACCTAACACTCTTGCCATTACCCACCTTCCAGGAAAAGCCAATTTTGCAGCTTTAATAGCCCAAAGAATGCCTTTCCAAAGGGGGAAGCTCCAATATCAGGGCAAGCAAAAATGTTAGGTTTGCAAGTTTTATATTTGGCGTCAATGATTTGTTTCCAAATTTTACCATCATCGTTGAAATATCTCTTAGCCCACGAAGCTAGCAGGCTGAGATTCATATCAGCAATGTCAGGAATGCCCAAACCACCATACTGTTTTTAAGGCAATATTACCCCAAGCAGCTAGGTGGTATTTATGATGGCCTTCATAGTCATCCCAAAAGCAGTGAGCAAGTTGAGAGTTTATCATATTAGTAACCCACTTAGGGAATTTAATAATTCCCATAAGATAGCAGGGGATTCTAGATAGACAAGACTGGACAAGGGTAAGTCGCTTAATTACCAGAGGAAAGTAATCTCCCTCTCCAACCAGCTCCCTTCTTAATAATTTTATCTACAGTGGGTTGTAAATCCTATTTCCTAAGTTTATTATAGTGAAGAGGGGCTCCTAAATATTTGATAGGAAAATCTCCAAGCTTACACCCCAAAACCTGAGCAAATAATTTTGCTTCCTCACGGTCAATGTTAATAGGAACTAGATCACACTTATGGAAATTGATCCTCCTCCCTAATAGCTGTGCAAAACAAGACAGTAACCACTTAAGGTTTTTAGCAAAAGAAAATGGCAAAGCAAAAATGGCTGACAGTGTTTCTTTGGTCGAGGTACAGTTGAGAAGCATTAGCCTAAAATCTTCCGGAAACATGGCTCTCCATCTGTAGTTCACTTGCTTGCATTTCAGAAAGAGGTGTCCCCCATCCTCAAAATATTTCTCACACACAACACAACGTGTGTCCAGATCCACACCTTTGCGGTTAATATTCATATACATTGGGTGACTATTGTGTGCAAACCACCACAAGAAATGATAAACCCTCTGAGGGCAGTTTACATCCTAGATCTCACGAAAGACTCCATTTGCCTGATCGCCTCCTCTTTCAGCAACTTCACATGGATCTTATACGCCAACTTAACGGAGAAAATCCCTTTACTATCAAAATGCCAGGCTATAAAGTCTTCCCCTTGGTCACAAATTGGGATATTTAGAAATTGTTTGGACATCATCTGGGTGGAAACAATCTGCAACCAAGCTGTCGTCCCATCTGCCTGTATGAGGATCGATTAATTCAGACACTCTGGACAGAAGGTTTGCTCCTTGGTGTGAAACTGGTCTGCGGGTTGCACTGCACCCCTTAGGATCCATGGATCATCCCAAATTCTCACACTAGTTCTGTCGCCAATTCTCCATATAATACCCTCCTACAACACTTCCAGCCCTCTCAGGATGCTGCTGTTAGAATAAATCCGAGGCCACCGTCGATCATCCGAGGACCAAGCAATCACACGAGCACGGCACCAAAATTTGTTAACGAGGTTCACCGATATGGCTACATCCCCGGGGCCTGACTATGGGCGCTCCTCCCCATGACTCCGTCACAATACCTCACACCGGCCATCCGGACGCCGGCACACGCTGTCGGCTTCCCCTTGCGCGCCTGTGCTATTATGTTGGCATAGGTTACATCGTGTGTCTACCCCCGCTATATATGAGAGGCCTAGGATACAAGTGTCCTACCGGGGCACGACTCCATACCCTATGTAAACACAGTACTACTCAGAGTCCAACTCTAACCTACCTTGTACACAATATTTGACACAACTCTAACAAACTCCACCTTGGCGAATATTCTCCACCACCTTGAATTCGTCCATGTGTCAAACTTCAATGTACATTGGATTTGAGTTTATCTCATGAGCACCGCTGCTACTCCAAAGACTCCATGTGACTCCACCTGCAACTTGTAGTCCTTTTTTTCTTGACCACAATCAACACTCGAGCAAAATTAAGTTCCTTGTTACTCTAGTTTGTGCTCCCAACTTCCAGAGTATCAGTCCAACGCCATCACACACTGATCACTGACCTGCGTGAAAGTGAACAATTCACATATTAGGTGTCACACATAAGAGTTACCTGAACTCAACATCACCGCTCCTTTCTTGACCGCCTGTCTGAAACTTGAAGGAATTTCGCCGTTGCTTGTAGTCATCCCGAGTCAAATTCGCAGTCATCTCACCACTTGTATGATCACCAGAGCCCTGGCCTGTCTCCATATCCCATGCGCACCGCACGCCTCACCGCTATTACCGCGTCGAGCCTCCGGTGTCCCGGTCGAGTCTCAAGGGTCGCGAACCCACACACTCAACCTCCACTGCAGAGTACCACCGATCATCACCGACCGATGACAAGTTTCATGCTTCCATCAGAACACTGGGCTCGAGTCCAAACTGCATGTTACTCGCTTTTCCCGCTGAATAGGCTTCGACTCTCTGTCGACTTATGCCGCAGCCCCTCAATCAGCTCCACCTTCAACATGACTCCATGGTAGATGATCAGTCCACCCTCTCGCCCCGTCGACTTCAAGCTCACATGTGCACCGTCTTGAATCAACCCCGCGCCATAGTCTTGTCGAAGCCACACAAGCCCTCGGGCCTGCACCACGTGTTTCCATGCCCCAGAAGTCGATCACCATCAGCATCACACTCCTACATCGTCTTCGCCGATCCCACCACCGTATTCTGTACCAACTGTCGGTGTCAAAACCGACAGATCTCGGGTAGGGGGTCCCGAACTATGCGTCTAAGGCGGATGGTAACAGGAGGCAGGGGACACGATGTTTTACCCAGGTTCGGGCCCTCTTGATGGAGGTAAAACCCTACGTCCTGCTGTTGATCGAGAGGGGTGTGGCGTACCGCAAAACGGAGGAAACGGACTTGTGTTGGAGCGCCTACGATCGAAACGGGGTCCTGTTCATCGAGAGAGGTGTGACATACCTCAAAACGGGACTCCACGGGCTAATGTTCATCCACCGTCTACTGCATCACTCGGCCCCGACCACCCACCTTAGCCGAGAACTCCCTGAAATTTTCCTCGCCCTCGCTTCTACCACGATTTTTTCCATCATGGGCGGCCCAAAGAATGTCATGCAGGTGCGTCTCCGGCCCGCTCAGGACGAAAAGCCCATTTTCTGTCATGATTTTTTGTCATAGAAGTAGGAGCCCGCCACATCCATGATGATACCGGGTTTTGTCACAATTATCGTCATAGATGTGTCATAAGCATGACAAAAGAAATTCGTTCGGCCCAAAATGTCACGGATGTGTCCTTTTTGTAGTGTTAGGTGTACCATCCAGCTGTAGTTCTTTGCCTGTGTGGTCTCTCAGTATTGCAGGAGTCACTCGAGGCGAGTTGATCTAGTTGTCCTTCATTTGGACACTGCCTTGACCTTCTTCACCCTCATCCTCTTGTGCTGTTTTAGGATCTAACAATAGGTGCCTGAAGTTTTCCTGGATTTTATCGAAGTTCTTCTGCATGGTGGCAAAATTCCTGTTCACTGTTGCCTGAAATTGCTGAAACTCCTTGCGGTCTTCTTCTCTGTCCTGCCGTAGCGTCTTGATGTCTAATTCAAGGGACTCTAGCTGCAATTCAGCCGTCGAACCAGAATCAGCCAGGACCGTCATCTTGAAGTCGTGGGCTATCACCACCATAGAGGGTTGGGAGGGTGGGATGAACTCGTCACCACCGCCTACGCCGCCGCCTGCGCCTGCCTCCGATGGTACACGATCAGATCACATGAGCTGGGGTTTTACCACCTGAGAAGTAATCCCAGGCAACCAGATTGTACTCTGACTGCACCCGAACGCTGCCACTCTGGCTGCCAACTGATGTCGCCGCCGCCGGATCAGGGCTCGGAGAGGGATTTTATAGCCGCAACCAACCTCTGCTTCGCCCCAATCAACTCCACTACCGAGAAAAGACTGGCTCTTGATACCAATTGTCAGGACCAGAGCTCTGAATTAAGCAATTTAACTACCGCAACATCGATTTGAGGGAAGAACAGGAGCTTGAAACTAGGGTTTCTTTGATGGAAAATGGGGAAAGTAGTTTAGCACGCCACTGACGGCTAGGGTTTGCACCCAATACAAAACAACATGCCCTCTCTCATGGATTGTGGCTGGCTTTATAGCCATTACAAGTTGGTAAAAAGTAGAAGTAAAGCAAAACAGAGCACATGGTTATGCCGGGTAAGCTACAGCTACTCATTTGCATCAGCAGCCGCAGGATGGCAGATCGATGGAGGAGAGATGCCCTCCGCTGATGAACCGTTATTTTTGAACCAGGACCACATGATGGAGGATCCACGGCTGTTATAGCTTCTGGCACGCTGGAACAGGGGAATACATGAACAGGGTCTGACAGATGGGTTGCGGGGCTTCGTCGTCATGCTATTCGTCTTCCTGCGCTGCATCCGAGGATTCGATTTCGTTGGTTTCCTTATGTCTTGATTATTTCGTTGGTATGGAAGGGGGTTTTGATTTTTTGTTGGGGGAGAGGGTGGTGGGGGTTGTCTCGGCTGAAACCCAAATAGCGGAGGCGATTGAATCAAAACTTGTTCTATGGCGTATGTTATCGATTTGTTCCCATATGGTGTGGCGGGAATGTAGGATCCTCTGTTTTAGGGATGCTTCCATGTGCCCGTGCACACTGTGTGCTCATCTTGATTGCTTCTCGGCCATGGATTCATGCCGATTGCTTCTTTGCCTGCTACTCCTCCATTGTCGCCCTTTGCCTGCCTCCTACAACGCTGTCGTCACCCCAGGGAACCGGTGTAGGTGTTTGTCACAGCCTCCGTCGCTCTGTGGCCAACCTCCATCTTGTGCTTAATCACAAGTGTGCTTTGCCCACTATAGAAATAAACACATCTGGTAGACAAATTTAGCAACAAGCTATTAGAGCAAATAAGATCCCATGGTTTAATGCAGAAAAAAAGGTTGATTGGAGCCTACCTGATAGTTTCAAGCTCTTTACTACAATAATAGGTGCAGCGTCAACAAGGTCCAAGAGCTCTTCAACAAGTGGTGGCAAGATCATTCCAAAGATAAATGGTAACAATCTTATTCGTGCAGTCAAATTAGTTGTAATTATCACACTTTAAGCTATCAATATAGTATACATCATATTTTTAGTCATCAACAAGTTAAGTTGCTGCTTACGAGTCATCTGCCAAGAACAATGTCACGCTTTGGGACTGACTCATTGTCAATCTTTCTTCTGATGGTGATAGTAGGTGATACACTTTGAACAGCACCAATGATATCCAGAGATAAAATATAGAACGGGGTAATTAGTCAGACTGCATGCAACGAGGTACTGGGATTTATTGGTCTAATCCGGATGCTTGGTTCATGTTCCCCATTACTTTGTTGTTCATGATTTTTTTGGGGAAAATTGATTTTATACCCTTAGTTGTGTCACACTCTGCAGGTTTGCCCCTAGTTTCGGAAAACACTCGTTCTTGTCCAACTCACTTTGGTTTTCTTATGCTTTTGCCCTTCCGGCACGGTTCCGTCTAGTCAGCGCCGTTTGACCGCTACCGACGGTAGTTTTTGGACATTTTTACCCCTCTTGCGGATAACCCTCAGTACCCCTTTGTCCTCAGCCAGCTCGTGTGAAAAACAGAGGGAGGGAAGGCACAACAAGTTTGGAGCGGGAAGCGGGAAGCGGGAGAGAAAGGAGCGGTGCACATGGCGAGCTCGGGGTCGTCCTCCTTCTCACCGGCGACCGGAGAGGTAAGTAGTCCTTTGAATCTATGAATTTGGTGCTCCTCCACCCCATCCCACTTGAATCTAGGGATTTCTAGGGTTTGTGACATTTGGGGGAAATTTTACCTATGTTTTAGGTCGATGGGGTCGGGATTGTGCAACGTTCATCGGAGTTTTATCTTCCCGACGAGTCCTATTCCGGCTTGGAGTTTTTGTCGAAGCATCGCTGCCCTGGCCATGGCCTTGTCCCTGCCCGCCGTGTATCATGGGGAGGAGCTAGCAGTGGCGCCGTTTTTTAGGTTGTCCATTAGATGTAAGTTTTTGTGAATTTGTGATAGATTTAGTTTTTGTTGATTTGTACTCTCTAATGTTGATTACTCTGACTTGCAATTAGTTACCAGAAGAGTGTGAATGGGTGGTGTGGATGGACCCAGCTCCTCCATTGCGTGTTGCCCTTGCTTTTGAAGACTTGCACACAGAGGTTGAAGGCAGTTGGATCAAATGTCACCATCTGAAGAAGGAAAACATGGAGCTGGCAAGGAAGAACAGGGCTTTGAAGAAGAAACTTAGATAAAGAGATGAGATGTTGCTGGTGTGGGCATTGCTGTTAGTCGGAATTGTTATGTTTGTTGTACTGGTATGGTAGATGTAGTTTATCGATGTATCTGAAGTGAAGATGTTGATGGAACCCTACTTTGTTTGATGTAACTTTGCAGTTGCAGTTGAATTGATGTCACTTTATCTGATGTCGTCGACGACGTCGACGAAAAATCTTATGTGATGAGTCCAAATGTGGATGGTAGATGAAGATTTGACGTCGACGACGTCGACGACAAATCTTATGTGATGAGTCCAAATGTGGATGGTAGATGAAGATTTGTCGTCGACGACAAATCTAAATGAGACCAAATGTGGATGGTGTAGAAACAAATCAACATGAAGTTGAACAACAAAATAGTGATGGGCAAAGGAGATAACAGCAAGCAGCAAACAGTGCATTAAGAAAGCAACAAACATTAAGCAAGTGCATAATAGTCAGTGCATAATAGCCAGTGCATTAAGCACTCAGAAGTTCACATAGTCAAGTGCACAGATCAACATCTAGTTCATAACAGCATCAAAACAAATAGAGCATAATACTTAAACATCTAGAACTTTAATTTTTTGCTCCTGGTGTTCTTGGCTGGGTTTGGAGCTTCCCTTGCCTTGCTTCTAGTGTTCTTAGCTGGGTTAGGGGCAGTGGGTGGAGCTTCAAATGCTACTGGTGCTTTCTTTGAAGGAGAAATAACCTTGCTGTCAACACTGCTTCCAGTAGCTGAGCAGAATGTATTTGCTGGTTGCACCCCTCCACCTCTCTTCTCTTTCACACAATTCGGAGAAGCTCCTCTATCCGCTGCTCTTTTGTAGTTTTTCCTAGGGCTAAAACAATTGCAAACATGTCACAATTTGTAAGGTATCCAATGAGATAAGATTTATGGATTTGGGAATTGGACATACCTTACTACACTTGCTTGTGTAGATGCTTCATGTGATGGTTCCTTTGGTGGTGGCATTTGCTGCTGGACAACATCAGGTACTGGCTCATCCTCATCCTCATCTTGCACTTCTGCTTCTGCTGGCTCATTAGTTGTAGGATGATCATCTGCATTTTCATCACCCCAATGTTCTTCTTCTCCAAATGCTGGATCTACAGATTGTGTGCAGCCCTTGGCTTGGTGTCCATATCCTCCACACCTCTTGCACTTCTTCTTCCTAGGCCCAAGGCCCTTTCCTTCACTACTAGCTCTAATCCTCTGCTTTCTGGGCCTGCCTGGTCCTTGCTTCTGAACAGGAGCACATAATTTGAAACCAGGATCTACAGTGTCCCACTGTTGCTTGCCTTCCAAAGCAAGTAGGTTTTCAGCATATGTAGCTTTGAATATCTCAACAGAGTAGTACTTATGGACATACTTGTCAATAGCACTAGCATCACCTCTTAGAGCAGTGATAAAGAAAAGAGCATGGATGCATGGCTTACCAGTGACCTGCCACTGTCTACAACTGCAAGTCTATTTTTCCAGGTCTACTGGGTACCTCCATTCTCTCTTCTCTCTATCTGTTGCAGTTACCTCAGCTTCTGTTGGGCTTCTCCTAACAATTGTCATCTCCAAACCTTTAGTTTTCTCCATTAATGTCTTCATTACAGATGGTAAGATGTAGTGGCCAATGAAATGGTCAATGCAAATTCTTTTTCTTAAGTCAAACTTCTCCATAATATATTGCCTAATCTTGTCCAGCAGGTCAACTAGGTGTAGGCCCTTGTATTTCTTGATTCTGGAGTTGAATGATTCAGCAAGGTTGTTGTTTACATAGTCAACTTTGCTAAACTCAGTGAAACTTGCTCTAGCCCAGATTTTTGTGTGGTGCTGCTCAAGATATTCCTTTACTTTTGGTCTACTCTTTAGCTGGTTCAGATGAAAGTTGTGCTTCTTAATGCTGTAAGTTAGTGAGCAAGGCCATAGATTGTCATCATAAAATTTTCCTTTGAATTTCTTGCTGAAATTTTGGGCAAGATGCCTCATACACTCTCTGTGCTCCACTCCTGGGTAAACATCATCAACAACACTCTCCAGTCCTTTGCAAGCATCAGTATGTATGACTAAACCTTCAGGGTGTCCTATTGCTTCCTTCAGGTTTTTGAAAAACCAAGTCCAGCTCTCAGTTGACTCCACCTCAAGAACACCATATGCAACAGGAAATAACCAGTTATGATCATCTAGAGCACATGCGCTACAAGTTGGCCACTAAACCTACCATGCAATGCAGTTGCATCTACAGCCAAGTATGGCCTGCACCCCTCCAAGAACCCTTTCTGACAAGCTTCGAAGCATACAAAAACCCTTCTAAAACACTCCTTGTAGAATTTCTTTCCTTTTAACTTGTACTCCACTGTGTGCTTGTCTATGTCAACAACACTTCCTGGTGATGCCCTCTCTACTGTTGGGGAACGTAGCAGAAATTCAAAATTTTCCTACGTGTCACCAAGATCTATCTATGGAGAAACCAGCAACGAGGGAAGGAGAGTGCATCTACATACCCTTGTAGATCGCTAAGCGGAAGCGTTCAAGAGAACGGGGTTGAAGGAGTCATACTCATCGTGATCCAAATCACCGGAGATCCTAGTGCCGAACGGACGGCACCTCCGCGTTCAACACACGTACAGCCCGACGACGTCTCCCATGCCTTGATCCAGCAAGGAGAGAGGGAGAGGTTGAGGAAGAATCCATCCAGCAGCAGCACAACAGCGTGGTGGTGGTGGAGGAGCGTGGTGATCCAGCAGGGCTTCGCCAAGAACTACGAGAGACGAGGAGAAAGAGAAGTAGGGCTGCACCAACAGGGAGAGGAACTCGTGTGTATTGGGCAGCCCATACCTCAACTATATATAGGGGAAGGGGAGGGGCTGCGCCCCCACCTAGGGTTCCCTCCCTAGGGGTGGCGGCAGCCCCCTAGATCCCATCTAGGGGCGGCCAAGGGGAGGGGAGAGGGGGAGGCGCACCAGGGTGGGCCTTAGGGCCCATCTTCCCTAGGGTTTGCCCCCTTCCCCTCTTCCTTGCGCCTTGGGCCTTGGTGGGGGGCGCACCAGCCCACCTGGGGCTGGTCCCCTCCCACACTTGGCCCATGCAGACCTCCGGGGCTTGTGGCCCCACTTGGTGGACCCCCGGGACCCTCCCGGTGGTCCCGGTACGTTACCGATAAAACCCGAAACTTTTCCGGTGACCAAAACAGGACTTCCCATATATAAATCTTTACCTCCGGACCATTCCGGAACTCCTCGTGACATCCGGGATCTCATCCGGGACTCCGAACAACATTCGGTAACCACATAAAAACTTCTTTTATAACCCTAGCGTCATCGAACCTTAAGTGTGTAGACCCTACGGGTTTGGGAGACATGCAGACATGACCGAGATGACTCTCCGGTCAATAACCAACAGCGGGATCTGGATACCCATGTTGGCTCCCACATGCTCCACGATGATCTCATCAGATGAACCACGATGTCAAGGACTTAATCAATCCCGTATACAATTCCCTTTGTCTATCGGTACGATACTTGCCCGAGATTCGATCGTCGGTATCCTGATACCTTGTTCAATCTCGTTACCGGCAAGTCTCTTTACTTGTTCCATAATACATCATCCCGTGATCAACTCCTTGATCACATTGTGCACATTATGATGATGTCCTACCGAGTGGGCCCAGAGATACCTCTCCGTTTACACGAGGTGACAAATCCTAGTCTCGATTCGTGCCAACCCAACAGACACTTTCGGAGATACCTGTAGTGTACCTTTATAGCCACCCAGTTACGTTGTGACGTTTGGCACACCCAAAGCACTCCTACGGTATCCGGGAGTTGCACAATCTCATGGTCTAAGAAAATGATACTTGACATTAGAAAAGCTTTAGCATACGAACTACATGATCTTGTGCTAGGCTTAGGATTGGGTCTTGTCCATCACATCATTCTCCTAATGATGTGATCCCGTTATCAACGACATCCAATGTCCATGGTCAGGAAACTGTGACCATCTATTGATCAACGAGCTAGTCAACTAGAGGCTTACTAGGGACATGGTGTTGTCTATGTATCCACACATGTATCTGAGTTTCCTATCAATACAATTCTAGCATGGATAATAAACGATTATCATGAACAAGGAAATATAATAATAATCAATTTATTATTGCCTCTAGGGCATATTTCCAACATCTACTTCAGCTTTGAATGCATAAAGTAACTGGAAACTATCACTGTACTTATCATAGATATTGTCAAGTGCCATCTCCTTACCATAGTAACATCTGCTGTATGGCACCTCAAGACCATACTTCTCTAACAACCTACCCTGAATTTCCTTTGTTCCAATCCCTGGATTTTTCCTGATCCAAGCCATAGAAGCATCTGCAATCCACCTTCTTTTTGCAGCTCTCAATCTCTGAGATCTATTCACACTAGGACATGTGTGAGGGTGGGGATTCACTTTGATCTGAAAATAAAACAAATAATCAGTCAGGATAATATTAGTAAAACAAAAAGGCACATTTTATTAAAAACACATTACTAAAACAGTACCTGAAACAGAGTGCTCCTCCTCATCAGAGATGCATGCAGCCTCCACTTACACCTCTCATAGGCACATTTCACAGTAAACCTAGTTGGGTCACTCTTAAGTGTAATGTACTCAGTTTCAGACTTATTGAGAATGTTCCAACTGCATTCTTGCAATCAACTGCATTAGGAAAGACCACACCTTCCTCAATGGATGGATTATCTCTATCATACATCATTACAGGTCTATCCTCATCTGCATCCTCAAAAGCTCCCATGTCATTATCCTCTTGCCTCTCATCATCATCAGTATCTGAAAATTCTGCAGGAATGTACTCTTCATGTGTTGTATGCTCATCATTGTTGTGCTGGACATAACCTGGGTAAAGTTTCTCATCCTCCTCATCAGATAAAATAGGTGCATCAGGCAGTGCCTCTTCCACAACTGGATCAGGCTGATCCTCTGGTCTATTAGTGCCACATTCAGCAGTAGCTGGAGTGGTACTTGCACTTGCTGCACTAGTTCTAGGAGCACTAGGAGTACTAGCAGCTGTCCTGGATCCACATGGCCTACCCGTTTTTCTACCCCCTATCCCTCCAGCAGTTTTTTCACACCTTTGTCCTCTCTTTCTCTGAATTACTGTTATTTCCAGATTGCATGACCTTGTCTCTGCATTACTTGCAAACATCACACCTAACTCATCATCACACTGTAGAGGGTTCCAACACTCCTTTAAACTATCCCAATATCTAATTTCAGCAGCATCAAACAATCCCCATGGATACTTGGCACAAATAGCAGCCCTAAAGTCATTAAATGACCTACTACTGCTATCCACAACTAATGGAAATGTGAATCCGATCTCCTTTCCTTCCGTACCAGCAGAAACGATAACTGTCGTCTCCATTCTAACAGACAGAAAGAATGCAACCTCTGGATCCATCCTACAGTAATGAGCATACCATCTCCCATGAGCAATTGAACCAAAGCTAGCCTAAAACTTATCTGAATCCACTAAGCATGAGTAGATCTAAGACTGAAGCTTACCCCGCCGGGATCTGACGTGCAGATGTGGTGCCCTCGCCGCCCTGACTGCCACCAAAGCCGCCTTCAACGACCTCCCGTGCCGATGCGCTGCTCTTGCCACCGTCGACGACGCCACCGCCGCCATTTCCGCCATCCAATGGTGATGGGGACACCGTCTGGCCGTGCGCGCAGCCACGGCCCTTGCGTTGCGATGTGCCGCCCTCCCGTGCCGATGCGGTGCCCTTCTTGCGGCGCCCGCGGCCGCCACCTAGGGTTTCTCCATCCTCCCCCATCGCCTGGCCTGGAAACAGATGTGGTGCGAGGATTGGTTTGTGGATCTGGTGGTGAGCCGCCAATGGCGACTAGGGTTTCTGACGGGGGAAAGAGAGTGAGAATGGGGAACGATAGAGTGAGAGTGGGAATGAGTTGGTTAGGTCGACTGAGGGGCAAGCCGTGTCCAAAAACTAGCGGCGGTAGTGGTCAAACGGCGCTGATTGGATGGAACCGTGACGGAAGGGCAAAAGCATAAGAAAACCAAACTGGTTCAGGCAAGAACGATGGTTTTCGAAAACTAGGGGCAAACCTGCCGAGGGGGACACAACTAAGGGCACCAAATTAATTATCTCATTTTTTTGGGGTCTGGATCTAAATGCATGACCTAGCACCAGGTTCTTGGAGTATTTTTCAACATAAACAAAATGTGCCCTGTCCTTTTTGCTTTGTTAAGATGCATTCATGCTCCTTGCTTTATTTATGCACATGCGCTGGCTGCTAGAGTTGGCTACAATTTTCTCTTATCCTGCGTCAGCTAACTTCAACCTAAATGGCAAATTGTGTCCTTTTGCCTGGACTATAATCATTATTCAGAATTTTGCAGCTGGCCAGTACAACATTCAGAACCAGTGAGTGACCCTGGGAAATATTTCTGTAAAAAGATACGCAGATTTTCTTGGTTGTTCCTGTGAAGCGGATGAAGATTGCTTGAAGTTAATGACACCGGGTGAACATATATTCCATTTTCAGTTGATCTATTGATGTTGTAGCTATGTCTTCATGAAGGAAGCTTGTTAATTTCATCTATTTTCTCTTTTAGTTCCACCAAAGCAAAAACATTCTCCTCTTGATTTTCTTGGTTGATTTTGTAGGCTGCGACAATGACTTTTGATCAGTAATTTGTTTGATAAGTAAATTTTGGTAGCTTGCACATATTCCTTTGCCGTGAGTGCAGAAGATGTGCATAATAAACTGGAAGCTCGATTGCCCATAAAAAGAAGCATTTGTCAGTGTATTTTAAAAGCTCAAGCATCACACAACTCAATTAAATTAATGAAATTTGCCGACATGATCTAAGTTTGTTCACACAATGAACGGAATTGAAACAAATGCAAGATTACTAAAAGCCAATGAAAAGAAAATCCAATCGAAGCCTCATGCTAGCAGAAGCTATTTATGGTATCTAGTCGCTGTAGAAGCTAGTGTTCTTCTTGCCGTCCTTGTTGGTCTTCTTGTTCCCCCGCCTGCGCCGCGCTCCAGTGTGTCCACCCGCTCTGCCAGGGAGCCGATCAGAGTGCACTGCTGCGCGCTCGGCTCGCACAGTGCCGCCACCATCTCCATCAGTTTCTTCGCGTCCAGCCCGTCGGTGGTCACCGTTTTCTTCTCCTCCTGTGCCTGTTCTTGCTGCTGCTGCGCTTTGGGTGGTGTAGGTTCCTTCTCGCCAGTGGAGACGTCGCCGTCTCCCGTCGCCACCATCTCCCACTCCCCCTCCGCCTCCGAGGCCTTCTCCCCTTCCGCCACCAGTTCGGTCTCGGCCTCGTCGACGACGACGACGACGGGGCTCGCCACGTCAACCTCCATTGCCGCCGTGTCACTTGTCTCGGCAACCAGAGGATCAGCCGCAGTGTTGTCCTCAACCGGCAGCTCCAACTCCGGTTCCATCCCATCCTCTGCTTCTTCCTCTGCATTCTGAACTCCCGGCGCATCGGCGGTCACCACCGCGGGCGCGGCCTCGAGAGCGTCAACTGCGTCCTGGAGCGTGAGCACGCGCCTGGTGACCCTCCTGCGGTACTCCCGGGCACCGTGCACGCCGTCGAGACGGAGCAGCAGCCGCATGAGCTCCTCCCCGAGGCCGATCCGCGCACGGGCGTCCTCGCGGAGCGCCTCCGCCTCGGCCGCCACCCTCGCGGCCACGGCCTCGGCCTGCCGCTCCACCGCACGCACCTCCCGCACCATGCGACGAGCGAGCAGCCCGCGCGCCGCCGCCTGCACCCTCGCCGCGGCCTCCTCCGCTGACGGCGCCGGCTTCCTCGGCACCGCGGGCGGCGAGTCAGGCTCGGGCCCTGTGACCTCCACCTCGTAGCAGTCGGGGCAGCTCTTCGGGGACCCGCTGCTGGGCCTCGGACGCGCCCTGGTCCGCGCCGCCGGCTCGGAGACTGTGAATCCAGGGAAGAAGCCGTCGTCGTGCTGCGTCGGGGCCCTCCGGCGGGCCGGGCGCAGCCGCTCCGTCACGAGCGGCTCGGCGAAGAACGCGTCGACGGCGGGACTGTGGTAGTATGGATCGTAATCGTAGCCGTAGGGCGACGCAGGGTAGTAGCAGTCATAGGGATCATACCCAAAAAAACCACGGCGTGCCATTGCTCTGTCGAGCTTGGGATATGCAGATCGAATCGCTCGGGTGAAAATTGGTTGTGACGAGAGAGGAGACCAGGGTCGGGTATATATGGGATGAAATAAAATTCCAGAAAGATTCGGTCTCTTCTCGTTTCCTTGGGGAAGGGGCGGGCCAGCTTTCCACAACATCCGGCGGTTGACGATCAGGGCGTGATGTCAACGTGAATCCATCTTGTGATTAACCAATTCCCACAAAGATTTATTCCAAAAAAATTAATTTCCCAAAAGATCCGTGTAACTATTTTTTTTTTGGGGAAGTGTCATATATACTATGTTAAAAAATTGTTCCTCGGATAAGTACGTTGTAAATTATGTTTTTTTTGTTTAAAACTGCGGCCTGTTCGCGGCATGGCTGCGGTAGTCGCATTTTCAACGTGTTCGCAGGGTCTCCGAGGTCTGTTTATTGTCATGGGTCGGAGCTACCGTGCAGGGCCCGGGTCGGTAACAATGACTGGCGATGGGTGGTTCGGCTCTCTGCTTCTTCCTCTGCACGTAATATATCATGCGAATTTTCATCAAAAACCTGTGTTTGCATGTGATAGATTAAAAGACTAAAAACACATGCAGAAATCAGCTTGTTTTTCACCCCTTTTTTTGTCTTTACTGCAGGGTATAATGTAACATAATTTCAAATGAAATTTGACAGTTACTTAGAGCACATGCATATGTTTTTGTGCGAAAAAATAATAAAATCTTTTAAGTGTCAGTTTTTAACCTTTCAAAAAACATGCTCAGCGGCTACCATGCTCCAAAAATCCGCTTTGGCTGTTAAGAAAAAAATTACAACTGCCATGAGTTTAAAGAAAGTGTTTTGTGCGTTTGGAAAATGTTCGACATGTTTTTTTTGGAAAATGTTACACATGTGTTAAATTTTTAACGTTATTTGAAAATGTTCGTCATGCATTCAATTATTTTTTTGCAATGTGTATTTAAAAAATGATTATACAATTGTGGTTTAACATACTGTAAATTCATTTGATCTACAGCAGAATTATTTTGAGCTAATATCACCATTGTGGTTTACCTGATTTGGCAAAGTACAAAAATGATTATAACTGAATATATTCACAGTCTAAAGATGTCAAAAAATATTTGAATAGGTAGCATGACAACTTAATCACCAATATTACAACGATGTCCATTGGAACAATGTGAATTGACTTGGAGCCTTTTGGATAACTAACATCAGACTATGTAGGCATGTTTGAAGACAAAACTAGTAAGATTGCACGTGCAACGCACGATAGCATAATAGAAAAAAAAGCCCATTCATCTATAGTTCTTATGAGCTAGCAAAAAACATCACATATAAATTTCCAGAAAATACTTTCGTCAGATTTACGAACCTTCCTAATTGCATATTGCAATGCATAGACAAACATCTAATTGTTGTAACAAATTATTGGTCATCCAAAAATCTAATAGCATGAATGAGTTGTAAACTTTTAATTATCTGGAGCATCAGATAAAATTATATTCATGTGAAGTAAATTGATTATACAAGTACAATGTTTCATTTTGCCGCAAAAAAGTACAATATTCCATTCATGAAATCCTTAAGTATGCACACCCCAATAGGATCATGTATATCCACATTACATCGCATAAACAAGTATTTTTGTATTACGTCTTGAAGTACACTCATATTCAGGCACAAACAAGCATATGGGAGGCCCAAAACCGCAGCTCCCATCATCCTGAACAACTCTAACAAAAGCACTTTCCCTCATCCTCACTAACTTTCTGATCATTCCCTAAAAAAAACTAACTCTGGTCTTGAATGTGGTATCATGCCAAAGTACAAGCTCCAAGGCTTACAAATATGTCCTAAAGCAACATCTTTTGAACGGCACAGATAAAAATCGAGAATTCCATTGTCTGCACTCATTAAGTCTAGTAATTTCTCTTTTTTGCGATGAAAACTTCAGGAACTTGAGGCGTCCAATTTATGCTTTTCAGTGTTAGCTTGCCACAATGTGTATACTACAACAGAAAATTAGCTGAAAATCTAATCATGTACAACTTCAAAAATACAAATGATTAGAATATTTGGCAGAGGCATGAATTGTGTAGTAGTGAGACTTCCTGCCATAATAATTAGAAGTACAAAAGAGGAGCAAACATCATTAATGAAAGAGCTCAAAGGAAACCTGTGGGTTTTATGGCATATATCAACACCGACACCCTTAAATTATTCATCACAACAAGAATAATTAAAAAGATTAGGAATGCAAATTACGGGTTTCGAATTTACATCCTAGAAAAGATACAATATATTGTTGTCAACTGGAACTGGTAGCATCCACAATAGCAGAAACTGTACACCCAAAAATGATATGCATACAGGCTCAGAATTACTATATAGTTCATAGAAGGATACATGTTTTTTTCTAATTTACGTAACATTGTTGTGCCTAGTTCCCATGGTAAATCTTTACCCCCAGACCAAAATCAAGCTACCAAAGCTAGCAACCCCTCTCCCGAGCTCTATAAGCATGATAAGGGTAAAATTAGAAGGACATGACTTTGGTAACTTATGTGAGAAGATGTGCTACTAATATTTACAGCCTTGTATCGTTGTACGTACCTCCATATTGGAGAGAAAGTACAGAAATGTGATTGCACTGATATGCAGTATAACTCACCAAGTTACCATCTGAGCACTACTTGGTGAATGATACTTCAATATGTGTTTTAGGTTACTGACACATTTGTCATCTCCAGAATTTTCTAAGTTCCAAAATTAATGTCAACATGATGTGTTTTTTAACGTTATTTGAAAATGTTCAACATGTTTTTTTTGGAAAATGTTACACATGTGTTAAATTTTTTAACGTTATTTGAAAATGTTCGTCATGCATTCAATTTTTTTTGCAATGTGTATTTAAAAAATGATTATACAATTGTGGTTTAACATACTGTAAATTCATTTGATCTACAGCAGAATTATTTTGAGCTAATATCACCATTGTGGTTTACCTGATTTGGCAAAGTACAAAAATGATTATAACTGAATGTATTCACAGTCTAAAGATGTCAAAAAATATTTGAATAGGTAGCATGACAACTTAATCACCAATATTACAACGATGTCCATTGGAACAATGTGAATTGACTTGGAGCCTTTTGGATAACTAACATCAGACTATGTAGGCATGTTTGAAGACAAAATAAAAAGGTTTACCACCATTTCTCATCAGAAAAGGAAGAACGGAATATGCACAAAAAGTAATCAGAACATACCATGTTGCATGTCCTTGCAAGCCATTTCCTCCATGTGTCTCCAAAAGAAAGTTAACACGACACCTACTTGTACAGTCATGCGTTCTGCAACCTATGCATAGTATAGCATATTAAACTCACTTGTATTTGAAATTTTGTACGGGTATATTGCTTCAATAAATTTTGATGTAATGAAACAGTTGTATAATTATAAAAATCACTATTACTAAAATAAAAGGTGCAGACAAAGGAAAATCTAGACATAAAGCAGAAAAACAAAGTCAAGAAAGATTGAATTTAGCTACGCTGAGAAACATGAACTATCTTGATGAATTTACAGTATAATCACCATTTCAATAGAGGCAGCTCTGAGTGACATATGGCCTTGAGATAATTTTTTCTAATATGTATGTAAATTAATGAACAACAAGTGCAATGAAGCCAACCTTATCAACATATCCATATCCCGTGCTTGTAGTTGGTGTGACGATGCGAGCGACGGCGGCGGCCTTGCCCGAGTAATGGTCCGCAAACAGTTGTAACTATTCACAGCCAAATATGAAATGGTTATGGATTCGGAACTTCAAGGCTACAAGCCTAGAACCCACAGAGAGCTATCTATTCAAGCAGCAAAGAAAAACATTAGAGAAGATCAAAGAATGGACCTGATTTTGTTTAATGCGTCATCCAGATATTACCAATGATGGGTAGCATCGTCTTCCCCTCCAAGACTCTAAAATTCTTCAGGTAGTCCTCAAGAACCTGCGAAGGAATAAACTATGTGCGTCATCCAGATATACCCAAATGATCTCAGTATGCCGTCAATGCGTAACATCAACTTAAAAGTCTTAGGCCACAAGATTAAATACACTCATGGTCAGAACAATACAAAATGGTTGCCATAAAAAACCAAATATTTCAAAACTTTCATGCTCACTTGTCCAGTCCTTCAAGAGCAGTAAGAGCAACTCAACATTAGGCACATATAAGTACCATTTCAGTGTCTCACTATTTCACAATTTAACTCACATGAAATGTTAATCACAAACCAAACACCAGCACATCATATCACGTCAGAACCATATTAGTAACCCAGTTAGCACCACTGGACTAAATCATCAACATGACATACAAGATGCAGAGGTGAGCATTTTATGTGCTAACATAGATAAACCTAAGCCTTCTGCAGGAGAATGGCGAATTGATCAAAGGATCTTGGTGTCGCTGCAGAGCACAAAAGTAGAAACTCTGCACTGTTGGAGATTACCCAATGATCTCTTTCTTGCCAGATCTAGCACCATCAAGCCCATCCTCCTTTAGCATTCGAAGCATTCCCAACACCCAAAACTGCCGTACAAGAGCGGCCTCCTTCTAACTACAGTATTATGTGTACAATAATTTTCTCATAAAGAACCAGCCCACAAAAACTATAATATCAGTCAATGGGTTGTGTTTGTTGGAATTAACCACGACGTGCGTGGAACTGTGTCCGGTTCGTACACAGAAGCAGTCATCAGGTAGGATTAGAAGTAGAGACGAGTAGGTTAGCTTCTAGTCTATCTTAAGCATATTATATGCGTGTACCCCTACCCCTTGTACAACCGTGAGTTGGTGAAGCAATAAAGTAAAATCACCACGTACGATACGTACGTGTGGCAATCAGCCGAAGTCTCAGCGTGCGTGCGTGCGTTTGATGAGTTGTGTACGTGCGTGTTTAGGCTTGGAGATCAGTGAGCTGAGGCCAGTTTTGCACTGCGGTGCATCTGCTTCGTACGGTGCGTCTCGACGTAAAGTATCTCGTTGGGTCTGGCCGGCTTGGGGCTGAAACTAAGATAGTCAGCGAGCTCTGTTCATCATCGTCGCTCTTCGTCGGTCGTATCGCCATCGTCGGAAGTGCTCGGCGTCGGAACTGGGCCAACAATTGGTATCTAGAGCAAGGTTGATTTTCTAGTAACGGGAGGTCATGTTGGACGACGAGAAGACCAAGAAGCTGGTGGAGTACTCCGGTGTGGCTAAAGTAATTGCTGCTCCTGTCAGATCGGAGTAGCCACGATTTGACCATGGGAACTTCATGGTGTGGGCGACCATGATGGAGTGGGCGCTCGAGGCCAATGAGCTCTGGGAAGCCGTCGACCCCGGCGGTAACGAGTACCTAAAGGGTGGTGCCTTGTATCGGAAAGACCGCCAGGCTATCACGGCCATCTGCTCGGTGACGCTGGTGGACGTGCAGCAGCATCTAATCTCGAAGACATCAGCGAAGGAGGCGTGAGACACACTCAAGACGTTGCATCTAGGGCACTCGCGTGTGCGCGAGGCGAACTTGCAAACTTTGTTGAAAAGTTACGAGAACCTGAGAATGAGAGAAGATGAGACGGTGGACGCCTTCGCAGCGAGGGTTGCCTCGATGGTGAACGGGATTCGCGGTCTCGGCGAGAAATTGGAGGACATCTCCGTGGTCAGGCATTTCCTACGTGCCGCTCCACCGCGCTACATGCCGATTGTGTCAGCGATCGAGCAATGTGTTGATCTCAAGACTCTCACTTTGAATGATCTGGTTGGTCGCTTCAAGGCGCATGATGAGCGGATGAAATTGAGTTACGGTGACGCAAAGCAGGATGAGTACCTGATGCTTACACGTGCTCAGTGGCAGGCGATGGTTTTCAAGGAGAACAATTTCGAGAAGGCGTTTGGTAGCGGCGCAAAGTACCGTCCCGCAAAGGACACCGACGAATAGTCGGAGAAGTCAAAGAAGAAAAAGTTCGACAAGAGGAAGATCCGCTGCCACAACTGTAATCTGCTCGGGCACTTCAAGTCGGAGTGCAAGAATTTCCCCAAGGAGAAGGTGCGCATGGTCCAGGAAGACGATGAAAGTGACATGATGTTGATGTATGAACTCATGGACGAGGAGGATCCAGTTCTTCAAGTGTCGGCTAAAGAAATTGTCGAGCTCCGTGAAGAAAAAGTTCGCTCCCAAGATTATGGTTCGGAAACTCATATCGATGTTACAGATGCGGGAGGTGATTCCGAAACTTATGTTGATGCTACAGATACATATATCACTTTGTCTGACAAAGATAAAACAGCGTACGTGACGCCTGAAGTCCACGAAGCACAATATGCTGGTGCTAGATTGGATGCATGTGCGTGCAAACAATAGCAAGGCGAGGGTGTCGCCGTTGTCATATCCGCGCCAGAAAGTAGCCAAAGCGTTCTGCAGACAGGAGTGCTCGGTCTCCCAGCGAGCGATGCTAGAGAGCTATGTCTGGTAGCGCACGCACGCACGCTCCATACTTGGCAGGAGGCTGGCCAGAAAGCAGCCCGAGAGAGGTGGATGAGACACCACTAGTGGACCATGAAAAGGGCGCCTCACGTCAACCCAGACCAGCAAACAGTACAGCAGCTGGAGGTTCATTAAGAAGCACAGAGTGGAAGGCTTAGAAGCAATAGTCTGAGCATCGGGCTTCAAAAGTGCAGCAGCAAGAGCATATAAACACGAGGGCTGGCTAGCTCACGTGAAATGCTAGCTTTGCCAATTGCTATGAGCAAAGAAAATAGCAAGGCATCGCTTCTGAAGGTATAAGGAGCCGCGCAAGCAAAGTTGTCTCCAACAGTAATGGAGGAAAGGACACAACCACCCACGTCCGTACATCCACAACCGGTGTTACAACAATATTCGAAGCAAGCTCTTCGAACAATTGACCCGGCAAAGATGAGAAGGAGTGGATGCTGGTGTCTAAGTGCCGAGGAATCGGCAGATTTTAATGACGCAAATACGATGGAGTGTTGGCGTCAGGCTACGGAAGAAGAGTTGAGGTCGATCCACGACAATGATGCATGGGAGCTTGTTGATCTTCCCAACAATGAAAAAGCCATGGATCTCAAGTGGGAATTTGTGATCAAAAAAGATGTCGAAGGGTCCGTGAAGCACAAAGCAAGGCTAGTGGCCAAAGAGTACGTGCAAGAGGAAAGTGTGGACTTCGAAGAAGTGTTCGTTCCCGTTGCAAAGATGAAATCGGTGGAATTACGCATCGCTCTCGCGGTTCAGGAATCATGAAAGATACATCAAATGGATGTAAAATCCGTGTTTTTGAACGGAGAGTTACAAGGAGACGTTTATGTGAACCAACCACCGATATTCATCAAAGAGGGAGAAGAACACATGGTACTGAAGCTACACAAAATCTTGTACGGGCTACGGCAAGGCTCTCGGGCATGGAGCATCAAACTTGATCATACATTGGTTTCTCTTGGATTTGAGAAAGCCCCACTAGAGCATGCGATGTACAAGAGAGGTGGGAAGGGATCATCTACTAGTTGGCATCTACGTCGACGACATGTTGATAACTGGAGCAGATGAAGAGGTGATTGCAAAGTTCAACCTATAAATGAAGGAGCTTTTCAAGATGGATGATCAAGGGCTATTGAGTTACTACCTCGGGATCAAGGTACATCAAAAGCCGGAGGGGGTCACACTATACCAGGAGGCATATGCAAGGAAGGTACTCGAAAGCCATGGCTGGAAAGATTGCAATCACATTGTCACTTCAATGGAACCTCGTCTTGAGCTGAGCAAGAAGGAGATGGTGAAACTACTCGGCTATAGTGGTAGTGACAAGGAAAGGATTGTTGACGATCGTAAGAGTACCTCAGACGTGACATATTTTCTTGGAGGAAGCATAGTAAGCTCGCTATCACGAAAGCATAAAGTGGTGCCCGAGCCCCGGGCGTCATGCAAAAGAGGGCCATTTTATGAAATATTTTCAGATTAAGGCTATTTTGTGTTTAACTTTCAGAAAAAGGCCAGTTTTGTTCATTTTCACGCGTGCGTTTGAGTATCGAGCCCAAAGGCTGTTGTGTACGTGCGTGTTTAGGCTTGGAGATCAGTGAGCTTAGGCCAGTTTTGCACTACGGTGCATCTGCTTCGTACGGTGCGTCTCGACGTAAAGTATCTCGTTGGGTCTGGCCAGCTTGGGGCTGAAACTAAGATAGTCGGCGAGCTCTGTTCATCATCGTCGTTCCTCGTCGGTCGTATCACCGTCGCCGGAAGTACTCGGCGTCAGGACTGGGCCAAAAATTGGTATCTACAGCAAGGTTGATTTTCTAGTAACGGGAGGTCATGTCGGACGACTAGAAGACCAAGCAGCTGGCGGAGTACTCCGGTGTGGCTAAAGTAATTGCTGCTCCGGTCAGATCGGAGTATCCATGATTTGACCGTGGGAACTTCGTGGTGTGGGCGACCATGATGGAGTGGGCGCTCGAGGCCAATGAGCTCTGGGAAGCCGTCGACCCTGGCGGTGACGAGTACCTGAAGGGTGGTGCCTTGTATCGGAAAGATCGCCAGGCTATCACGACCATCTGCTTGGTGATGCTGGTGGACGTGCAGCATCATCTAATCTCGAAGACATCAGCGAAGGAGGCGTGGGACACACTCAAGACGTTGCATCTAGGGCACTCGCGTGTGCGCGAGGCGAACTTGCAAACTTTGCTGAAAAGTTACGAGAACCTAAGAACGGGAGAAGATGAGACGGTGGACGCCTTCGCAGTGAGGGTTGCCTTGATGGTGAATGGGATTCGTGGTCTCGGAGAGAAATTGGAGGACATCTCCATGCTCAGGCATTTCTACATGCCGCTCCACCGCGTTGCAGGCCGATTGTGTCAGCGATCGAGCAATGTGTTGATCTCAAGACTCTCACTTTGGATGATCTGGTTGGTCGCTTCAAGGCGCATAACGAGCGGATGAAATTGAGTTACGGTGACGCAAAGCAGGATGAGTACCTGATGCTTACACGTGCTCAGTGCCAGGCGGTGGTTTTCAAAGAGAACAATTTCGAGAAGGCGTTTGGTAGCGGCGCAAAGTACAGTCCCGCAAAGGACACCGATGAATAGTCAGAGAAGCCAAAGAAGAAAAAGTTCGACAAGAGGAAGATCCGCTGCCACAACTGTAATATGCTCGGACACTTAAGTCGGAGTGCAAGAATTCCCCGAAGGAGAAGGTGCTCATGGTCCATGAAGACGATGAAAGTGACATGATGTTGATGTGTGAACTCATGGACGAGGAGGATCCAGTTCTTCAAGTATCGGCTAAAGAAATTGTCGAGCTCCGTGAAGAAAAAGTTCGATCCCAAGATTATGGTTTGAAAACTCGTGTCGATGTTACAGATGCGGGAAGTGATTTCGAAACTTGTGTTGATGCTACAGATACAGATATCACTTTGTCTGACAAAGATAAAACAGCGTACGTGACGCCTGAAGTCCACGAAGCACAATATGCTGGTGCTAGATTTTGGACGCATGTGCGTGAAAACAATAGCAAGGCGATGGTGTCGCTGTTGTCATATCCGCGTCAGAAAGTAGCCAAAGCGTTCTGCAGACAGGAGTGCTCGGTCTCCCAGCGAGCGATGCTAGGAGAGTGTTTGCACATGAACACGTCACCATGTACCCTCAACGCCGGGGTGATGCATCGCACTTACGTTGAAGGAGACCCGTCCGGAAGCGCGGTACGCAAGCAATCCGACGGGCGCTTCTGAAGACCCGAAACCCCACACACCCGGGAGGGACCCCATCAGGGCGAGCGGCGGCTATGGGCTGCTCTAGGTCGACCTGATCGCCCCTAGGGCCTCGAGGTGTGCCGCCCTGCAACAAGAAGAACAGACAAAGAACGAGGAAGAAGAAGAACAAGGGAGAGAGATAAAGGTAAAGGTAAAAAGTGATATATTGATAGATCGATTGTGTGTTGTTCAATCGGCCATCACCCCTTAGGTATATAAGAGACGGCTGGACTTCCCGTGCAAAGAAAAGGTTTGGATTCACGTCCAAAACCCTAGTCAAATTCGGATTGGTTTTATCCAAACTTTCCAAAACTGTTCGGTTTAAACTGTCTGCACCTTGCGGGTCTTATTTGTGGTGGTAAACGACATCTGATGGAAACGGGTTCAAAAGTAATCTTGACCGTTTCGACGAGACGAACAACTTTCATGTTGAACATTTTTTGATCAGAGGTCATCTTGTGGGTCAAATCGCTTATGCAAAACATTTTATTATTCGCGCTACCTCGCGCAAAACAGGCTATACTCGCGCGGCCCATCAGACATGGCGTCTTGTGGGGCGCGCCATTTTATGCCTCTTGACAGAGCTGCATTCTGATGGCTCTAACTTTTGCAAACGAACTCGGATTGGAACGATTTTTATATAAAAATCGATTGTTTCGACAAGACGAAGACAATCCGTGTAGATCATTTTTCCATTCGAGGCAGTCTTGGGGGCTTAATGAGCCGAATAGTGTTCTGATTACAAAATCTCAGTATTTCGAACATAACTTCGGCCTTCGAGATGAGATCGGATGGCAGTGGCCCAAACTTCAAAAATGTTCATATCGACAATACGAAACTTCTTTATGTAGATCACTTCTCCCTTTGAGGTCATATTAATTAAGTTCTTGACCGTGCCAAAATCTGGTGTCAACATATGCCCTCCTGTTTTTCGACAAAACTTGCGTGCCGAAAAATAATTTGCAATGTATTTGTTCTAAGGACGATATCAACACTCCATCGGCCATTTATATTTCTCAGGGCGATAATTATGTATCGGCCATGTTTATGCTAAGGGCGATAGTTATTTATCAGCCATGTCTTTGCTTAGGATGATAGTCATATATCGGTCGTTGCTTATTTGAACCTCTTGATGCAACTTGGGTGAAAACTTCTCAACCTATATAACAATCCGATGATAAGGTTCCATATGTATCTCAAAGCCATCCTCTGAACCATATTATTCACCCTTTCGCTAGGATTTTGTAGATAATCAAGAATGAACTTCCTCCAATCCTTGCTTTGCCTGCATAAAAGTTTCATTAGTGGCCGAGGTGGTGAGCTCCAATTCGGCCTTACCTATGTTGGCAAGAATAAGCATCGGCTATTGATAGAAATGCAATACACCATGGTTAACATAGTAGCCGGATGCTTGCTGTGCCAACTCTTTCGAATTGTCATGTCTAGATATATGAACAATTTTAAAGCAACCCAAGGTAAATCTTACACCTAGACATACCAAAAGATAAACTATAAGCGATTCGTCAAAACATTGATAACCCTTGGATATTTGTTGCACTACTAATAACGAATCACCGGAAGCCTCAATATGTATAGTGTTGGAAATATGCCCTAGAGGCAATAATAAATTAGTTATTATTATATTTCCTTGTTCATGATAATCATTTATTATCCATGCTAGAATTGTATTGATAGGAAACTCAGATACATGTGTGGATACATAGACAACACCATGTCCCTAGTAAGCCTCTAGTTGACTAGCTCGTTGATCAATAGATGGTTATGGTTTCCTGACCATGGACATTGCATGTCATTGATAACGGGATCACATCATTAGGAGAATGATGTGATGGACAAAGACCCAATCCTAAGCCTAGCACAAGATCATGTAGTTCGTATGCTAAAGCTTTTCTAATGTCAAGTATCATTTCCTTAGACCATGAGATTGTGCAACTCCCGGATACCATAGGAGTGCTTTGGGTGTGCCAAACGTCACAACGTAACTGGGTGGCTATAAAGGTACACTACAGGTATCTCCGAAAGTGTCTATTGGGTTGGCACGAATCGAGACTGGGATTTGTCACTCCGTGTAAACGGAGAGGTATCTCTGGGCCCACTCGGTAGGACATCATCATAATGTGCACAATGTGATCAAGGAGTTGATCACGGGATGATGTGTTACGAAACGAGTAAAGAGACTTGCCGGTAACGAGATTGAACAAGGTATCGGGATACCGACGATCGAATCTCGGGCAAGTATCATACCGCTAGACAAAGGGAATTGTATACGGGATTGATTAAGTCCTTGACATCGTGGTTCATCCGATGAGATCATCATGGAACATGTGGGAGCCAACATGGGTATCCAGATCTCGCTGTTGGTTATTGACCGAAGAGTCATCTCGGTCATGTCTGCATGTCTCCCGAACCCGTAGGGTCTACACACTTAAGGTTCGGTGACGCTAGGGTTATAGAGATATTAGTATGCAGTAACCCAAAAGTTGTTCGGAGTCCCGGATGAGATCCCGGACGTCACGAGGAGTTCCGGAATGGTCCGGAGGTAAAGATTTATATATGGGAAGTCTTGTTTTGGTCGCCGGAAAAGTTTCGCGCATTATCGGTATTGTACCGGGAGTGCCGAAAGGGGTCCGGGGGTCCACCAAGGGGTCCACCTCCCCAGGGGGCCACATGGGCTGTAGGGGTGTGCGCCTTGGCCTATATGGGCCAAGGGCACCAGCCCCAAGAGGCCCATGCGCCAAGAGATAAGGGAAAGAAAGGGTCCTAAAGGGGGAAGGCACCTCCTAGGTGCCTTGGGGAGGATGGACTCCTCCCTGGCCGCACCCTTCCTTGGAGGAAGGGCCAAGGCTGCGCCCCCCCCCTCTCCCTTGGCCCTATATATAGTGGGGGGAAGGGAGGGCAGCAGCACCTAAGCCCTAGCGCCTCCCTCTCCCTCCCATGAAACATCTCCCTCCTCCCGCAGCGCTTGGCGAAGCCCTGTTGGAATCCCGCTACTTCCACCACCACGCCGTCGTGCTGCTGGATCTCCATCAACCTCTCCTTCCCCCTTGCTGGATCAAGAAGGAGGAGACATCGCTGCTCCGTACGTGTGTTGAACGCGGAGGTGCCATCCGTTCGGCGCTAGGATCATCGGTGATTTGGATCACGACGAGTACGACTCCATCAACCCCGTTCTCTTGAACGCTTCCGCGCGCGATCTACAAGGGTATGTAGATCCACTCCTCCCTCATTGCTAGATGACTCCATAGATTGATCTTGGTGATGCGTAGAAAATTTTGAATTTCTGCTACGTTCCCCATCAGTGGCATCATGAGCTAGGTCTATGCGTAGTTTCTATGCACGAGTAGAACACAAAGTAGTTGTGGGCGTTGATTTTGTTCAATATGCTTACCGTTACTAGTCCAATCTTGATTCGGTGGCATTGTGGGATGAAGCGGCCCGGACCGACCTTACACGTACTCTTACGTGAGACTGGTTCCACCGACTGACATGCACTAGTTGCATAAGGTGGCTAGCGGGTGTCTGTCTCTCCCACTTTAGTCGGATCGGATTCGATGAAAAGGGTCCTTATGAAGGGTAAATATCAATTGGCATATCACGTTGTGGTTTTTGCGTAGGTAAGAAACGTTCTTGCTAGAAACCCATAGCAGCCACGTAAAACATGCAAACAACAATTAGAGGACGTCTAACTTGTTTTTGCAGGGTATGCTATGTGATGTGATATGGCCAAAGGATGTGATGAATGATATATGTGATGTATGAGATGATCATGTTCTTGTAATAGGAATCACGACTTGCATGTCGATGAGTATGACAACCGGCAGGAGCCATAGGAGTTGTCTTAATTTATTTATGACCTGTGTGTCAACATAAACGTCATGTAATTACTTTACTTTATTGCTAACCGTTAGCTGTAGTAGTAGAAGTAATAGTTGGCGAGGAAACTTCATGGAGACACGATGATGGAGATCATGATGATGGAGATCATGGTGTCATGCCGGTGACGATGATGATCATGGAGCCCCGAAGATGAAGATCAAAAGGAGCAATATGATATTGGCCATATCATGTCACTATTTGATTGCATGTGATGTTTATCATGTTTATAAATCTTATTTGCTTAGAACGACGGTAGTAAATAAGATGATCCCTCACTAAAATTTCAAGAAGGTGTTCCCCCTAACTGTGCACCGTTGCGAAAGTTCGTCGTTTCGAAGCACCACGTGATGATCGGGTGTGATAGATTCTTACGTTCGAATACAACGGGTGTTGACGAGCCTAGCATGTACAGACATGGCCTCGGAACACATGCGAAACACTTAGGTTAACTTGACGAGCCTAGCATGTACAGACATGGCCTCGGAACACAAGAGACCGAAAGGTCGAGCATGAGTCGTATAGAAGATACGATCAACATGAAGATGTTCACCGATGTTGACTAGTCCGTCTCACGTGATGATCGGACACGACCTAGTTGACTCGGATCATGTAATCACTTAGATGACTAGAGGGATGTCTATCTGAGTGGGAGTTCATAAGATGAACTTAATTATCCTGAACATAGTCAAAAGGTCTTCGCAAATTATGTCGTAGCTCGCGCTTCAGTTCTACTGTTTAGATATGTTCCTAGAGAAAATTTAGTTGAAAGTTGATAGTAGTAATTATGCGGACTAGGTCCGTAAACTGAGGTTTGTCCTCATTGCTTCATAGAAGGCTTATGTCCTTAATGCACCGCTCAGTGTGCTGAACCTCGAACGTTGTCTATGGATGTTGCGAACATCTGACATACACATTTTGATAACTACGTGAGAGTTCAGTTAAACGGCTTAGAGTTGAGGCACCGAAGACATTTTGAAACGTCGCGAAACATATGAGATGTTTCGAGGGCTGAAATTGGGATTTCAGGCTCGTGCCCACGTCAAGAGGTATAAGACCTCCGACGATTTTCTTAGCCTGCAAACTAAGGGAGAAAAGCTCAATTGTTGAACTTGTGCTCAGATTGTCTGAGTACAACAATCGCTTGAATCGAGTGGGAGTTGATCTTCCAGATGAAATAGTGATGGTTCTTCGAAGTCATTACCACCAAGCTGCTTGAGCTTCGTGATGAACTATAATATATCAGGGACATATATGATGATCCTTGAGATATTCGCGATGTTTGACACCACAAAAGTAGAGATCAAGAAGGAGCATCAATTGTTGATGGTTGGTGAAACCACTAGTTTCAAGAAGGGCAAGGGCAAAAAGGGATGCTTCATGAAACGGCAAATCAGCTGCTGCTCTAGTGAAGAAACCCAAGGTTGAACCCAAACCCGAGACTAAGTGCTTCTGTAATAAAGGGAACAGCCACTGGAGCAGAATTACCCTAGATACTTGGTAGATAAGAAGGCTGGCAAGGTCGATAGAAGTATATTGGATGTATTATGTTAATGTGTACTTTACTAGTACTCCTAGTAGCACCAGGGTATTAGATACCGGTTCGGTTGCTAAGTGTTAGTAACTCGAAATAAAAGCTACGGAATAAACGGAGACTAGCTAAAGGTGAGCTGACGATATGTGTTGGAAGTGTTTCCAATGTTGATATGATCATGCATCGCACGCTCCCTCTACCATCGAGATTGGTGTTAAACCTAAATAATGGTTATTTGGTGTTTGAGTTGAGCATAGACATGATTGGATTATGTCTATCGCGATACGGTTATTCATTTAAGGAGAATAATGGTTACTCTGTTTATTTGAATAATACCTTCAATGGTCTTGCACCTAAAATGAATGGTTCATTGAATCTCGATCGTAGTGATACACATGTTCATGCCAAAAGATAGTAATGATAGTACCACCTACTTGTGGCACTGCCACGTAAGTCATATCGGTATAAAACGCATGAAGAAGCTCCATGTTGATGGATCTTTGGGCTCACTCGTTTTTGAAAGGTTTGAGACATGCGAACCATGTCTATTGGTGTATATGCATGAAGAAACTCCATGCAAATGGACCGTTTGGACTCACTTGATTTTGAATCACTTGAGACATGCAAATCATACCACATGGGCAAGATGACTGAAAGCCTCGTTTTCAGTAAAATGGAACTAGAAAGCAACTTGTTGGAAGTAATACATTTTGATGTGTGCAGTCCAATGAGTGCTGAGGCATGTAGTGGATATCGTTATGTTCTTACTTCACAGATGATTCGAGTAGATGTTGAGTATATTTACTTGATGAATCACGAGTCTGAATTATTGAAAGGTTCAAGTAATTTCAGGGTGAAGTTGAAAGATCGTCGTGACAAGAGAATAAAATATCTATGATATGATCATAGAGATGAATATTTGAATTACGAGTTTGGCACAGAATTAAGACATTGTGAAAATTGTTTCACAACTAATACAGCCTGGAACACCATAGTGTGATGGTGTGTCCGAACATCATAACTGCACCCTATTGGATATGATGCATACCATGATGTCTCTTGTCGAATTACCACGATAGTTTATGGGTTAGGCATTAAAGACAACCACATTCACTTTAAATAGGGCACCACGTAATTCCGATGAGATGACACCATATGAACTATGGTTTAGAGAAACCTAAGCTGTCATTTCTTAGAAGTTTGGGGCTACGACGCTTATGTGAAAAAGTTTCAGGCTGATAAGCTCGAACCCAAAGCGGAAAAATGCATCTTCATAGGACACCCAAAACAGTTGGGTATACCTCCTGTCTCAGATCCGAAAGCAATAAGGGATTATTTCTAGAATCGGGTCCTTTCTCGAGGAAAAGTTTCTCTTGAAAGAATTGAGTGGGAGGATGGTGGAGACTTGATGAGGTTATTGAACCGTCTCTTCAACTAGTGTGTGGCAGGGCACAGGAGTTGTTCCTGTGGCACCTACACCAATTGAAGTGGAAGCTTATGATAGTGATCATGAAACTTCAGATCAAGTCACTACCAAACCTCGTGGGATGACAAGGATGCGTACTACTTCAGAGTGGTACGTAATCCTGTCTTGGAAGTCATGTTGCTAGACAACAATGAACCTACGAGCTATGGAGAAGCGATGGTGGGCCGGGATTCCAAAATGGCTCGAGGCCATATAATCCAAGAGAGGATCCATATATGAAAACAAAGTGTAGACTTTGGGAGAACTACTTGATGGTCGTAAGGCTGTTAGGTAAATATGGATTTTAAAAGGAAGACGGACAATGATGGTAGGTATCACCATTAAGAAAGCTCGACTTGTCGTTAAGATGTTTTCCGACAAGTTCAAGGAGTTGACTGCGATGAGACTTTCTCACTCATAGCGATGCTAAGAGTCTGTTGGAATTATATTAGCAATTACTGCATTATTTGTGAAATCTTGCAGATAGGATGCCAAAAAACCATTGTTTCCTCGACGATTTTTGAGGAAAGGTTGTATGTGATACAACCGGAAGGTTTTGTCAATCCTGAAAGATGCTAATAAGTATGCAAAGCTCCAGCAATCCTTCTGAGGACTGGAGTAAGCATCTCGGAGTTGGAATGTATGCTTTGATGAGATGATCAAAGATTTTGGGTGTATACAAAGTTTATGAGAAACTTGTATTTCCAAAGAAGTGAGTGGGAGCACTATAGAATTTCTGATGAATATATGTTGTTGACATATTGTTGATCAGAAATGACGTAGAATTTCTGGAAAGCATATAGGGTTATTTGGAAAGTGTTTTTCAATGGAAAGCCTGGATTAAGCTACTTGAACATTGAGCATCAAGATCTATAAGGATAGATCAAAACGCTTAATGGTACTTTCAAATGAGCACATACCTTGAGATGATCTTGAAGGTGTTCAAGATGGACCAGTCAAAGAAGGAGTTCTTGCCTGAGTTGTAAGGTATGAAGTTAAGACTTAAAGCTCGACCACGGCAGAAGAAAGAGGAAGGACGAAGGTATGCCATGCTGAGTACCGCACCTGATGTGTGCCTTGCCACATATCTGGCAAGAGGGTACAAAGGTAATCTAGGAGTAGATCACCAGAAAGCGGTCTAAATTATCCTTAGAGGAATAAGGATATGTTTCTCGGTTATGGAGGTGATAAAGAGTTCGACGTAAAGAGTTACGTCGATGCAAGCTTAACACCTATCCGGATAGCTCTGAGTAGAGATACCAGATACGTATACTGGAGCAACAATTTAGAATAGCTCCAAGTAGAACAGTTATTTGAAATGGCTCCAAATATAGCGTAGTAGCTGCATCTAGAAGATGACATAGAGATTTGCGAAGTACATACGGATCTGAAAGATTCAAACCCGTTGACTACAACATCTCTCACAAGCATAACATGTTCAAACCCAGAACTCATCGCGTGTTAATCACATGGTAATGTGAACTAGATTATTGACTCTAGTAAACTCTTTGGGTGTTAGTCACATGGGGATGTGACCTTGAGTGTTAATCACATATCGATGTGAACTGGATTATTGACTCTAGTGCAAGTGGGAGACTGTTGGAAATATGCCCTAGAGGCAATAATAAATTAGTTATTATTATATTTCCTTGTTCATGATAATCGTTTATTATCCATGCTAGAATTGTATTTATAGGAAACTCAGATACATGTGTGGATACATAGACAACACCATGTCCCTAGTAAGCCTCTAGTTGACTAGCTTGTTGATCAATAGATGGTTATGGTTTCCTGACCATGGACATTGGATGTCATTGATAACGGGATCACATCATTAGGAGAATGATGTGATGGACAAAGACCCAATCCTATGCCTAGCACAAGATCATGTAGTTCGTATGCTAAAGCTTTTCTAATGTCAAGTATCATTTCCTTAGACCATGAGATTGTGCAACTCCTGGATACCGTAGGAGTGCTTTGGGTGTGCCAAACGTCACAACGTAACTGGGTGGCTATAAAGGTACACTACAGGTATCTCAGAAAGTGTCTGTTGGGTTGGCACGAATCGAGACTGGGATTTGTCACTCCGTGTAAACGGGGAGGTATCTCTGGGCCCACTCGGTAGGACATCATCATAATGTGCACAATGTGATCAAGGAGTTGATCACGGGATGATGTGTTACGAAACGAGTAAAGAGACTTGCCGGTAACGAGATTGAACAAGGTATCGGGATACCGACGATCGAATCTCGGGCAAGTATCATACCGCTAGACAAAGGGAATTGTATACGGTATTGATTAAGTCCTTGACATCGTGGTTCATCCGATGAGATCATCGTGGAACATGTGGGAGCCAACATGGGTATCCAGATCCCGCTGTTGGTTATTGACCGAAGAGTCATCTCGGTCATGTCTGCATGTCTCCCGAACCCGTAGGGTCTACACACTTAAGGTTCGGTGACGCTAGGGTTATAGAGATATTAGTATGCGGTAACCCAAAAGTTGTTCGGAGTCCCGTATGAGATCCCGGACGTCACGAGGAGTTCCGGAATGGTCCAGAGGTAAAGATTTATATATGGGAAGTCTTGTTTTGGTCGCCGGAAAAGTTTCGCGCATTATCGGTATTGTACCGGGAGTGCCGAAAGGGGTCCGGGGGTCCACCAAGGGGTCCACCTCCCCAGGGGGCCACATGGGCTGTAGGGGTGTGCGCCTTGGCCTATATGGGCCAAGGGCACCAGCCCCAAGAGGCCCATGCGCTAAGAGATAAGGGAAAGAAAGAGTCCTAAAGGGGGAAGGCACCTCCTAGGTGCCTTGGGGAGGATGGACTCCTCCCTGGCCGCACCCTTCCTTGGAGGAAGGGCCAAGGCTGCGCCCCCCCTCTCCCTTGGCCCTATATATAGTGGGGGGAAGGGAGGTCAGCCGCACCTAAGCCCTAGCTCCTCCCTCTCCCTCCCATGACACATCTCCCTCCTCCCGCAGCGCTTGGGGAAGCCCTGTTGGAATCCCGCTACTTCCACTACCACGCCGTCGTGCTGCTGGATCTCCATCAACCTCTCCTTCCCCCTTTCTGGATCAAGAAGGAGGAGACATCGCTGCTCCGTACGTGTGTTGAACGCGGAGGTGCCATCCGTTCGGCGCTAGGATCATCGGTGATTTGGATCATGACGAGTACGACTCCATCAACCCCGTTCTCTTGAACGCTTCCGCGCGCGATCTACAAGGGTATGTAGATCCACTCCTCCCTCATTGCTAGATGACTCCATAGATTGATCTTGGTGATGCGTAGAAAATTTTGAATTTCTGCTACGTTCCCCATCATATAGCACCTATAGCAAGGCAAAGCTCCAATCCGAATGACAATGCATATTCGGTTTTGATCATTGTGTAAAAATATTTTAAGCGGCATGAGGCTTCACAAAATAGCTCCATATGGAGATAAATAAACAACACCAACACCTTGGTCATTGCCACAAATTTAACCGTCGAAAATAATCTCCATAGTACTAGAAAGACAAGGGCAATATCAATGAACATGTACCTCGTTTTGGCCTCTAATTGAACTAAGGACGATGTTAGGATACTACATCAGCCATGCTTTGACATGTTCTTAGGGCGATAGATAAATATCGGCCATTAACATAAGGTCCATGTAGAATTCATTCACCAAATCATGTATAGCCGAAATAAACAAATGAAATAGCAATCAAATATTTCGGCCCTTTGGATTATCAAGAAAAAATGTAGCTAATAAAATGTATAGAGATTTGGTAATGCCCTCTCATGATGCAGAAAATTATGTCACTTCCATGGATCAAAATAAATCCAGGGAGGGTAATTTATCATACCTGATGATGAATTCCATGGCAAAGGCATCAATGGTATGGTTGAAGAATATGGATGATGTGCTAACCGAAGATTTTGATGGGGTGATGCAAACCTTCGGCTTAATTGTTTTTGGCTTCCATCCTTCTCTTTCTTCACTTTTGTAACACTTGTTGCAATAGAAGGTTGCACATCATTTTTATTTTGACTGCTCCTCTTGGGAACCCATGCCATGTTCTTCTTTCTCAGCTCTTGTGCACTAAGTTTTTGTAATTCCTTCTTTCGCCAATATGATAAGCCGAGTGGGCACCTCGGCTGTGATTTTGTTTGAAGCAATGGCAATTCTTGTTTTACCTTGTGCACTCTCAACTTCTTTTCTTCAGATTTGGCACTTTGACTCTCGATAATTGGTTGCTTCGTCTCATTTCCTTTAGTAGCCAATGTCAACACTTTAATTGGCTCGTTTTCATTTGAGATCAAATCTTAAGTTGCACTCTTATGACCATCTCTTTTAACACGGTAAACTTGCTTGACCACCTCTTTCTTCTTCCTTGAGCTCTGTACCGATTCGTTATGATTGAAACGGTCTTTAACATGTGATTGTTCAAATGTTGATCTTCTCGGAGCTGCATGATATTGGTGAGATGATCTAAAATAAGATGGTGATCTTGGTTTCTTTGCATGATTTGGCCGATAAGCAATCTTCTCTTCACTCTTCTTTTGATATTTTTCCAATAGTTCAGTGAAGGTGATTTTTGATCTCTTACACTTGCGCTTATTTCGGCCTTTTGTTTTCTTTTGGTTTGCTTTCATCAATCATTGGATTTGCTTGCTGCCCCCCAGTCCTTGGCGTCTCCATTGTAGCTTCGGTGGAATTCTTGCCCTCAATATTATGTTCATTATGCTATTCAACTACTTCTTTACTTGAAAGCTTGATCCCATCACCTGCAGTTTTTACCTTCTCTTTAGATGGATCGGCTTGAAGTAGCCGATGCAAAAACTTTTTGCCATCATGACCAATCGGAATAGAGTGGTCATCTCTTGGTGTTTCAACAAATTTCAATCGTCCTTTTCCAATGGCTGATTTAACTATTTGACGAAACATGTGGCAGTCCTCAAAATTATGCTTGGAAGAATCATGCAACTTACAATACATTCGTCCTTGGATAGATGGCTTGACATGGTGATCAAGAATTCTAATGTAATTATTTTTCAACAACAAATCAAAGATTTGATCACACATGTTTGAATCGAAAGTATACCTTTTGCTTTCTAGCCGATCTTGTTGTGAGAATGGCTTTGGAGTTAAGCAAACAAATGGTTTAGATTTGGCATCTTCCCATTCGGCTATGAATTCTCTTTCGCATTCTTTTTCCAATGCCCTTAAATAAGAAACTATACTAGCATCGGTTTTCCCAAAAGATTTTAACCTTGGCTTTCAATTTCTGAAACGAAAATAGTTAGAACATACATGTCTTAGTTGAGACCAAGTGTAAGCCAAGTAAGAAATAAGCAAAGCTACCCAACTAGATATGAACTTTAGAGAAAGCAACGGGGAAAGCTTTGGCTGTAACAATAAGTCATTATCGGTCTTTATAAATGGCGCAATGGGTTGACCGATATGTTCCATAACAATTTTATTGCTAACAAGTAAATTACCCTTCTTCATTGGTCTTTCAAAATTAATTATGAGAATATTTCTTATAGATGCATCAATAATGAAGTTGCGACCAAATCTGAAAATAGGTAAATTACTCGCTATGCATACCTCTTCAAATACGGTGGGAGAGCATGATGGTGGTGTGACTTGAACAATATCTAGCTTTGTCTTTGGATGACTCTCCAACGCCTTTTCATCATCTTTTTCTTTATTCCGTGCATCATTACCTTGAAGATCCTTATCAGCCAAACTTTGTTTGGCTACTTGCTCTTGTCCTTGAGGCTTGTCAATTTCTACGGCACGGAACTCATAGGGCAGGAAGTAGGTTCCATTAACTTCATAAAAATCAAGCATGGTTGTTTTGCTATGCTTGCCATGCCATTTCTCAATAATGCTTGCCTCTTTGGATTTGATGGATTCGAAATATATACTACTTGATTCGGCTTTTTCAACCGAAGCACTTTCAAGTTCGGAATCATCCTTCTTTTCATTGATACAACCAATTGGCAATGCTTTTTTTTATCTGAGCCAATTCTTTCTCTATTTGTTTCTGGCGGCGAGCGGCAAAGTTGGCTTTAAGCTTTTTCTCAATTTCAGACCACTCCGGATATGATTGCCCCCCAGTGCTTTTAGATTCTTTCGGCAATGACACACGGGTGTTGCCGAAATTTTGCAATAGTGTAGGGGGTGTATAATATGATGTAGTACTAGGTGAAGACATATGCATTGTTGTAAAACCATTTTTTTTGCTCACCAATTTTATCAATTGGCAAAGATTCATCTTTTTGCAAAACTCTAACTTTTATTGCGGCATAATCAGGAAATATCCCTTTTTCATGTTGTTCAAGGCAAATAGCACTAATATCTTATTTTGGGCTAAACTCTTCAATGCAGCCACCACTACCTCATCTTCTACAATATTTGGCACAATGGCTCCTGTAAAACTTACATTTATTCGGCTATGACCAGAGAGGTGTGAAGCCGAATTATGAGCATGTACAGTTGTGTATGGTGCCGAAAAATTACTAACATGAGGTGTAGCATATGATGGTTGAGAGTAACTGGCCGAATAGCTAGTAGTAGCATGGCCAATTCTCTCATTCATTGGCATGGTTGGATTCACATATTGCAAATTAGTTGCCAATGAATAAAAAGGTGAAACACTTTCTTGTATGCTATTGGAAATTTTAACATGAGGTGTTTCAAATTGATTAACCAAACCCATCATGTTGTTCATTGGCATATGGATTTGTGGGGTTGCCGATGCATGAGAGTTTGGATACATATGTTGTATCACTAGTAGAAAACGGGCCATTAGTACCGGTTTGTAAGGGCCTTTAGTGCCGGTTATGGAACCGGCACTAACGTTTCGGCACTAAAGCCCCCCCCCTTTAGTACCGGTTCAGCACGAACCAGTGCTAAAGGGGAACCACGTGGCACGAGCCAGCTCCGGGGGCCGGGAGCCCTTTAGTACCGGTTGGTAACACCAACCGGTACTAAATGGTTGTGTGTTTTTGTTTTATTTTGTATTTTTCAATTAAATTTGTGTTATCAATTTAATTTAGGATTGTTTTACGTTATAATGAGTTGTAGTCGTCTTCATCATCATCATCGCATATTAATAAATAAATAAACTCTAGCTAGCTAAAAATCATCGTAGTCGTCTAATTACCACTATTTAATCATCATAGTCATTACCGCGCTAGCTATCTAATCATCATCAACGCTGGCTAGCTTAAAGAGGAAACATTCACTTTGTAACAGAAGCAAAGATGTCATCAAGTTCAACATAATCGTCACCAAGATCGAAGTTCAGGACACGAACATGAGACAAGTACTAATTAAGAGCATGAACTAGTAGCTACTGATCCTGCTGCTCCCTCTCAGGTAGAATAGCATAGAACATGTATAGCTCTCCTGATTCATCATACTGGAGCATGCAGATGAATCTGTCTCCTAATCTTGGGTTGCGCTTCACCTTACTGCCCCCTAGTACTTCTCTGCGATCGTTAACAATTTTGCTCCAATCTTTCACTATTAAGCATTCTTCGCTTTCAGAAATCCTGAATGCACTCATGTGCAATGTAGGAAATCTTGGTCGTAAGCTAACCATTGACATGCGACCTTTTGTCTCGATCCACTGAGGCACAACTGTCATCGGAAGTCCCTGTTGAACAACATTGTATTTAATATACTAAGCAATGAAAGTTTAGCTTCAAAAATAATGTATGCAAAAGATGCACTAATTAAGGACAAATATTTAAAATCTTACCATCTTTTGATTATAGATGTGACCGTAGTTCAATACGATCACCATTGGTCGCACGTTTTGAGTACTAACATTTCTAAGTTTAGGAAAAAAATTTGTCTTGACAGTATTAAGATCCTCAAGCCATGAAACATAATGACTTATCCCCTCGCAGTTTAGTTGAGCCCCGGGGCAGTAGTAGGTCCTGTCTACCAAGCCCCGGACATGTTTGCTTGAACCAAAATAAGCTGACAATACAAATTAGTTGTCAACTATTTTTGAATAAACTGTATGAAAGACATAAACATATGCATGCATGGTTGAGAAAAACTCACCAAATGGTAGAACTGGAGGCGTTTGCACATCGACCCAGATGTCTATATTACCTTCAATATCATCTTCCGGACGAATATCAAAGGTGATAACCATATCAGGCTCAAATGCATAAGCCTTGCATAGTACTTGCCAAGTTTTGCATTCAAAATGGGTGTATGTGTCTCCATTATATAATTTGACGTTGAAAGTATACCCATGCTCCGTCTTCAAGTAAACTCTCTTTACCTCCATATCATCTATAGCACTAAAACCTATCTTATCCAAGACAAAAATTCTTGCATGGCAGGGGATGCGCTAGTAGAATAGTGAAAAATTAAAATTATAAGTTGAAGCAAATGAAGCATAAGTTTTGCATTCAAATAATAATTGACAAAGTGACTTACTGTATCAACTTCGAATGTCTCATCCAGCTTGATGCTGAAGCGCCTACCATCAACAAGGAAATTTTGGTCGCACAGGCCGCGCTGGTCTTCACAGTGTTCGCACAAAATAAAATCTTTTTCGTCGTCAGATGACATTTCCTATGTTCATATAGGTGAAACATTAAACACCTATATCTAGCCAAATATATATTCATCTAACATTTGACATTAATATATCTAACTATATATTCAATTGACATTACTATATATTTAACTTTTCTATCTAATTCATCTAACATTCGACATTAATCTAACATTTATATAAACTCAAAATATATAAAAAATTAAATAAACAGAAAAACTCATTAACAAATAATATTTTAATTAGATCATCAAATCTCATATACCTAAATTTTCTTACTAAAATAAACTAGTTATATTAATTATTCAACTAGTTCTAATCTCATATACCTAAATTTTCTTACTAAAAATAAACTAGTTATATTAATTATTCCACTAGTTCTAATCTCATATACCTAAATTTTCTTACTAAAAATAAACTAGTTATATTAATTATTCAACTAGTTCTAATCTCTAGTTCGACAATTTTTCTATCTAGCTAGCTAATTCATCTAACATTCGACATTAATCTAACATTCGATCATCTAATTAACTTTTCTAAAAAAACAGAAAATAAGTAAAAAAATGTGTGTGTGTGTATGTGTGTATATGCATGTGTGTGTGTATATACGTATATGTGTGTACGTATGTGTGTATGTGTGTGTATGCGTGTGTGTGTGTGTGGTATGTGTGTGTGTGTGCGGCCCCGTACGCCGCCGCCCCGTACGTACGAGCGGGGGCGCCGGCGTACGGGGCGGGGGCGCCGGTGTGTGTGTGTGTGTATGTGTGTGCGGGAGCGAGAGAGAGACGTACGGCCGCGGCGATGGCGACGGACGGCGGCGGCGTTCGGGGCGGCAGCGCGAGACGACGATGACGACGGGCGGTGGCGGGGACAGCGACGATGACGACGGACGACGGGCGGCGACGACGGGATCGAGCGGCGCACGCGGCGGAGGTTGGAGACGAAGTGGGGATGAAACTGAAATTTTCGTAAGAGCTATATATATAGGATGGGCCTTTAGTACCGGTTGGTGGCTCCAACCGGTACTAAAGGCCTATTTTCGCCAGGCCAAGCGGCGGGAAACGAAGGCTTTTAGTACCGGTTGGAGCCACCAACCGGTACTAAAGGCCTTGCGCTGCCACCCCAAAGTTTAGTCCCACCTCGCCCGGCGAAGGGCAGCCGCACTAGTTTATAAACCCAACCGCGGCTACCTCTTCGAACTCCTCTATATAGCAGGCTTCTGGGCCTAATTAATTATGGCACGCTGCCCTGTGAGTCTGCTGGCCCTCCTGGGCCTGCATTTGCACACCCTAGGTCTAGTAGACCCACAGGGCAGTGTGCCAACAAATTTGTTATATAGTTTTTTTCTTTTCTACATTACTTATTTTCTTTTATTTATTTTTGAGTAGTTTTTATATAGTTTTTTCTTTTCTGCATTATTTATTTTCTTCTATTTATTTTTGAGTAATTTTTTTATAGTTTTTTTATTTTCTGCATTATTTATTTTTGTATAGTCCGAAACCCTGATACTCGAAAAGAGTTTGTCCAATTTGTACACGAAGTGCGTCCAGTTTTTGCCGTGACCCTCTCTACTCTTTCGCGCATGCTATGCGGGTGATATGATGATACCATGGCAAGTTTCAACATTTTCAGGATTCATTTTGTAGTGATTTTCAATTTCACGGTCATTTAGCTCTCTAAACAATTAGGTAAATTACCGAAAAACAACAAATGCAGAACATGTTGGAAATTGATGACGCCGCTTTAAATGCTGCATACTGAACACAAAAGAAGTCCGGAGTTTAAATAAGTTATTAAAAATAAAAAAGAGGTGCAATGCTGGTTAATTTGCTTTAAGCCATTCGGAATAGTGTAGACTGCACTGCACATAGCTCAGTGCAATCTATGCTATTCCGCAAGGCTTGAAGCTAATCAACATGTAGGTGAGCATTGCAACTCTTCGTCATTGTCTATGCACTCACGGCTTATAAACCGCTCATACTGCCTCTCTCTTGGCGAAGATCACAAGATAGTTTGGTTAAATTGCATTACTTGTAAGTCCAGTTAACATGGATGCTTATGATGCAAGAGCAACAGCAAAAGTGAAAATTTGGCACAAATAGGTAGTTGTGTAATTAAAATAGGTAGGAGGAGAGATAGCTCTTATGTCACAAAAAAGAAGTTGTATCAAACCTTTTATGTCGGATCTAGAACAAACCAATCGGTATCGCCATCATACAGCCCAACCGTGGCTCGTGATGCATATATATGCATATCAAATGCACGGTTGGCCGTATGATGGCGAATCCGAATGATTTGTATTCAGTCGATGAACTGGTAGATGTATGCAGTCGATGAACTGGTAGATGTATGTAGTCGATGAACTGAAAGACTTATGCAGGGAAGGCGAGAGGTGGGCTAGCTATATATAGGGTCGTCTGGCTCACAAAGTGATTGTGGTAGTTTCGATCCAACGACTCACATGAGCTAGGAAGAAACACACCCTTGATCCAACGACTCGCAAGAGCTAGAAAGAAACACACGATCCGTGTGATTCTTCCTGATTGGTGGGATGCACATTAGTACCCACTCCGGACTCCGAAACCCTGATACTCGGAAAGAGTTTGTCGAGTTTGTACACGAAGTGCGTCCAGTTTTTGCCGTGACCCTCTCTACTCTTTCGCGCATGCTATGCGGGTGATATGATGATACCATGCCAAGTTTCAACATTTTCAGGATTCATTTTGTAGTGATTTTCAATTTCATGGTCATTTAGCTCTCTAAACAATTAGGTAAATGACCGAAAAACAACAAATGATGTCAGAACATGTTGGAAATTGATGACGTCACTTTAAATGCTGCATACTGAACACAAAAGAAGTCCAGAGTTTAAATAAGTTATTAAAAATAAAAAAGAGGTGCAATGCTGGTTAATTTGCTTCAAGCCATTCGGAATAGTGTAGACTGCACTGCACATAGCTCAGTGCAATCTTTGCTATTCCGCAAGGCTTGAAGCTAATCAACATGTAGGTGAGCATTGCAACTCTTCGTCATTGTCTGTGCACTCACGGCTTATAAACCGCTCATACTGCCTCTCTCTTGGCGAGGTGGGACTAAAAACAGCTTGCCATAACCTCATTAGTACCGGTTCGTGGTAAGAACCGGCACTAAATGGTGATGGTGGGGCCATAGCCTGACCGCAGGCTGATGCAGCCTCTTTAGTACCGGTTCGTGGCATGAACCGGTACTAAAGGTTCGCCACGAACCGGTACTATTGATCGCCGCCACGAACCGACACTAATGTACACATTAGTGCCGGCTCTAATTCAAACCGGCACTAATGTGCTTCACGTTTGACCCTTTTTCTACTAGTGTATGTTGCTAAAATCATAAGAATTTGAAACATGAAGATTGTTTTGCATCGGCCCTTGCGCATAATTAGATGCATGATTGATAAAACTAGGGCTAGCCGATACATTATGCTCAATAGGTGATCCAGCAACAACATATGGATTATTTGCATCTATAAAGGGAAATTGGGTATTCATATTACCTTTGTAGATTGCAGCAACTTGATGATGATCTCTTCGTAGTAAGAACAGGCTGGAGACCGTTCAAAGCTTCGTCCCCAGCGGAGTCGCCAAAAAATGTGTTCGCACACGAACACGTCACCGTGTACCCTCAACGCCGGGGGTGATGCACCGCAGCTCACGTCGAAGGAGACCCGTCCGGAAGCGCAGTACGCAAGCAATCCGGCGGACGCTTTTGAAGACCGGAAACCCCACACACCCGGGAGGGACCTCGTCAGGGCGAGCGGCGGTTATGGGCTACTCTAGGTCGACCTGATCGCCCCTAGGGCCTCGAGGTTCGCCGCCCTGCAACAAGAAGAATAGACGAAGAACGAGGAAGAAGAAGAACAAGGGAAAGAGATAAAGGTAAAGGTAAAAAGTGATATATTGATAGATCAATCGTGTGTTGTTTAATCGGCCGTCACCCCTTAGGTATGTAAGAGGCGGCTGGACTTCCCGCGCAAGGAAAAGGCTTGGATTCACGTCCAAAACCCTAGTCAAATTCGGATTGGTTTTATCCGAACTTTCCAAAACTATTCGGTTTAAACTGGATACATCTTGCGGGTCTTTTTTGGTGGTAAACGACCATGGATGGAAACGACTTCAAAAGCAATCTTGACCGTTTCGACGAGACGAACAACTTTCATGTTGAACGTTTTTTCATCAGAGGTCATCTTGTGGCTCAAATTGCTCGGTCAAAACAGTCTATTATTCGCGATACCCATCAGACATGGCGTCTTGTGGGGCACGCCATTTTCTGCCAGAGCTGCATTCTGATGGCTCTAACTTTTGCATATGAACTCCGATTGGAACAATTTTTTTATCAAAATCGATCGTTTCGACGAGACGAAGACAATCCGTGTAAATCATTTTTCCATACGAGGCAGTCTTGGAGGTTTAATGAGCCGAATAGTGTTCTGAATACAAAATCTCAGTATTTCGAACATAACTTTGGCCTTCGAGATGAGATCGGATGGCGATGACCCAAACTTCAAAGATGTTCATATCGACAATACGAAACTTTTTTATGTAGATCACTTCTCCATTTGAGGTTATATTAATTAAGTTTTTGACCGTGCCAAAATCTGGTGTCAACAGAGAGCTATGTCTGGTAGCGCACGCACGCACGTTCCATACTTGGCAAGAGGCTGGCCAGAAAGCAGCCCGAGAGAGGTGGATGAGACACCACTAGTGGACCATGAAAAGGGCGCCTCACGTCAGCCCAAACCAGCAAACAGTACAACAGCTGGAGGTTCATTAAGAAGCACAGAGTGGAAGGCTTAGAAGCAATAGTCTGAGCATCGGGCTTCAAAAGTGCAGCAGCAAGAGCATATCAAAAGGAGGGCTGGCTAGCTCCACGTGAAATGCTAGCTTTGCCAATTAATATGAGCAAAGAAAATAGCAAGGCATCGCTTCTGAAGGTACAAGGAGCCGCGCAAGCAAAGTTGTCTCCGATAGTAATGGAGGAAAGGACACAACCACCCACGTCCGTACATCCACAACCGGTGTTACAACAATATTCGAAGCAAGCTGTTCGAACGATTGACCCCGCAAAGATGAGAAGGAGTGAATGCTGGTGTCTAAGTGCCGAGGAATCGGCAGATTTTAATGACACAAATACGATGGAGTGTTGGCGTCAGGCTACGGAAGAAGAGTTGAGGTCGATGCACGACAATGATGCATAGGAGCTTGTTGATCTTCCCAACAATGAAAAAGCCATGGATCTCAAGTGGGAATTTGTGATCAAAAAAGATGTCGAAGGGTCCGTGAAGCACAAAGCAAGGCTAGTGGCCAAAGAGTACGTGCAAGAGGAAAGTGTGGACTTCGAAGAAGTGTTCGTTCCCGTTGCAAAGATGGAATCGGTGGAATTACTCATCGCTCTCGCGGTTCAGGAATCATGGAAGATACATCAAATGGATGTAAAATCCGCGTTTTTGAATGGAGAGTTACAAGGAGACGTTTATGTGAACCAACCACCGATATTCATCAAAGAGGGAGAAGAACACATGGTATTGAAGCTACACAAAATCTTGTACGGGCTACGGCAAGGCTCTCGGGCATGGAGCATCAAACTTGATCATACATTGATTTCTCTTGGATTTGAGAAAGCCCCACTGGAGCATGCGATGTACAATAGAGGTGGGAAGGGATCGTCTACTAGTTGGCATCTACGTCGACGACATGTTGATAACTAGAGCAGATGAAGAGGTGATTGCATAATTCAACCTACAAATGAAGGAGCTTTTCAATATGGATGATCAAGGGCTATTGAGTTACTACCTCGGGATCGAGGTACATCAAAAGCCGGAGGGGATCACACTATGCCAGGAGGCATATGCAAGGAAGGTACTCGAAAGCCATGGCTGGAAAGATTGCAATCACATTGTCGCTTCAATGGAAGCTCGTCTTGAGCTGAGCAAGAAGGAGATGGTGAAATTACTCGGCTATAGTGGTAGTGAGAAGGAAAGGATTGTTGACGACCGTAAGAGTACCTCAGACGTGACATATTTTCTTGGAGGAAGCATAGTAAGCTCGCTATCACGAAAGCATAAAGTGGTGCCCGAGCCCCGGGCGTCATGCAAAAGAGGGCCATTTTGTGAAATATTTTTAAATTAAGGCTATTTTGTGTTGAACTTTCAGAAAAGGGCCAGTTTTGTTCATTTTCACGCGTGCGTTTGAGTATCGAGCCCAAAGGCTGTTGTGTACGTGCGTGTTTAGGCTTGGAGTTCAGTGAGCTTAGGCCAGTTTTGCACTGTGGTGCATCTGCTTCGTACGGTGCGTCTCGACGTAAAGTATCTCGTTGGGTCTGGCCAGCTTGGGGCTGAAACTAAGATAGTCGGCGAGCTCTGTTCATCATCGTCGTTCGTCGTCGGTCGTATCACCGTCGCCGGAAGTACTCGGCGTCGGGACTGGGCCAAAAATTGGTATCTACAGCAAGGTTGATTTTCCAGTTACGGGAGGTCATGTCGGACGACTAGAAGACCAAGCAGCTGGCGGAGTACTCTGGTGTGGCTAAAGTAATTGCTGCTCCGGTCAGATCAGAGTATCCATGATTTGACCGTGGGAACTTCATGGTGTGGGCGACCATGATGGAGTGGGCTCTCGAGGCCAATGAGCTCTGGGAAGCTGTCGACCCTGGCGGTGACGAGTACCTGAAGGGTGGTGCCTTGTATCGGAAAGATCGCCAGGCTATCACGACCATCTGCTTGGTGATGCTGGTGGACGTGCAACATCATCTAATCTCGAAGACATCAGCGAAGGAGGCGTGGAACACACTGAAGACATTGCATCTAGGGCACTCACGTGTGCGCGAGGCGAACTTGCAAACTTTGCTGAAAAGTTACGAGAACCTGAGAATGGGAGAAGATGAGACGGTGGACGCCTTCGCAGTGAGGGTTGCCTCGATGGTGAATGGGATTCGCGGTCTCGGAGAGAAATTGGAGGACATGACCGTGGTCAGGCATTTCTACATGCCGCTCCACCGCGTTGCAGGCCGATTGTGTCAGCGATCGAGCAATGTGTTGATCTCAAGACTCTCACTTTGGATGATCTGGTTGGTCGCTTCAAGGCGCATAACGAGCGGATGAAATTGAGTTACGGTGACGCAAAACAGGATGAGTACCTGATGCTTACACATGCTCAGTGGCAGGCGGTGGTTTTCAAAGAGAACAATTTCGAGAAGGCGTTTGGTAGCGGCGCAAAGTACAGTCCCGCAAAGGACACCGATGAATAGTTGGAGAAGCCAAAGAAGAAAAGTTCGACAGGAGGAAGATCCGCTGCCACAACTGTAATCTGCTCGGACACTTAAGTCGGAGTGCAAGAATTCCCCGAAGGAGAAGGTGCTCACGGTCCATGAAGACGATGAAAGTGACATGATGTTGATGTGTGAACTCATGGACGAGGAGGATCCAGTTCTTCAAGTATCGGCTAAAGAAATTGTCGAGCTCCGTGAAGAAAAAGTTCGCTCCCATGATTATGGTTCGGAAATTCGTGTCGATGTTACCGATGCGGGAGGTGATTTCGAAACTTGTGTCGATGCTACAGATACAGATATTGAAGGAAATATGCCCTAGAGGCAATAATAAAGTTATTATTTATTTCCTTATATCATGATAAATGTTTATTATTCATGCTAGAATTATATTAACCGGAAACATAATACATGTGTGAATACCTAGACAAACTTAGTGTCACTAGTATGCCTCTACTTGACTAGCTCGTTAATCAAAGATGGTTATGTTTCCTAACCATGAACAAAGTGTTGTTATTTGATTAACGAGGTCACATCATTAGTTGAATGAACTGATTGACATGACCCATTCCATTAGCTTAGCACCCGATCGTTTAGTATGATGCTAGTGCTTTCTTCATAACTTATACATGTTCCTATGACTATGAGATTATGCAACTCCCGTTTGCCGGAGGAACACTTTGTGTTCTACCAAACGTCACAATGTAACTGGGTGATTATAAAGGAGCTCTACAGGTGTCTCCAATGGTAGATGTTGGGTTGGCGTATTTCGAGAATAGGATTTGTCACTCCGATTGTCGGAGAGGTATCTCTGGGCCCTCTCGGTAATGCACATCACATAAGCCTTGCAAGCATTGCAACTAATGAGTTAGTTGCGGGATGATGTATTACGGAACGAGTAAAGAGACTTGCCGGTAACGAGATTGAACTAGGTATTGGATACCGACGATCGAATCTCGGGCAAGTAACATACCGATGACAAAAGGAACGACGTATGTTGTTATGCGGTCTGACCGATAAAGATCTTCGTAGAATATGTAGGAGCCAATATGGGCATCCAGGTCCCGCTATTGGTTATTGACCGGAGATGTGTCTCGGTCATGTCTACATTGTTCTCGAACCGTAGGGTCCGCAAGCTTAATGTTACGATGACAGTTATTATGAGTTTATGCATTTTGATGTACCGAAGTTAGTTCGGAGTCCCGGATGTGATCACGGACATGACGAGGAATCTTGAAATGGTCGAGACATAAAGATTGATATATTGGACGGCTATATTCGGACACCGGAAGCGTTCCGGGTGATTTCGGATAAAACCGGAGTGCCGGAGGGGTTACCGGAACCCCCCGGGGAAGTAATGGGCCTTATTGGGCCTGAGGGGAGAGAGAGGGCAGCAGCCCAAGAGGTGGCGCCCCCCCCCCTCAAGGGAGTCCGAATTGGACTAGGAGGGGAGGGCGCGGCCCCCCCTTTCCCTCTCCCTCTCCCTCTCTTTCCTTCCCGCCAAGTCTCCTAGTTGGACTAGGAAAGGGGAGTCCTACTCCCACTAGGAGGAGGACTCCCCCTCCCTTGGCGCGCCCCATAGGCCGGCTGGCCTCCCCCTTGCTCCTTTATATACGGGGGCAAGGGGGCACCCTAGGACACACAAGTTGATCCTCGTGATCGTTCCTTAGCCGTGTGCGGTGCCCCCTGCCACCATATTCCACCTCGGTCATATCGTTGTAGTGCTTAGGCGAAGCCCTGCGTCGGTAGAACATCATCATCGTCACCACGCCGTTGTGCTGACGGAACTCATCCCCGAAGCTTTGCTGGATCGGAGCCCGGGGAGCGTCATCAAGCTGTACGTGTGCTAAGAACTCGGAGGTGCCGGAGTAACGGTGCTTGGATCGGTCGGATCGGGAAGAAGACGTACGACTACTTCCTCTACGTTGTGTCAACGCTTCCGTTGCGATCTACAAGGGTACGTAGATCATACTCTCCCCTCTCGTTGCTATGCATCACCATGATCTTGCGTGCGCGTAGGAAATTTTTTGAAATTACTACGTTCCCCAACAGTGGCATCCGAGCCTAGGTTTTATATGTTGATGTTATATGCACGAGTAGAACACAAGTGAGTTGTGGGCGATATAAGTCATACTGCCTACCAGCATGTCATACTTTGGTTCAGCGGTATTGTTGGACAAGACGACCCGGACCAACATTACGCGTACGCTTACGCGAGACCGGTTCCCCCGACGTGCTTTGCACATAGGTGGCTTGCGGGCGACTGTCTCTCCAACTTTAGTTGAACCAAGTGTGGCTACGCCCGGTCCTTGCGAAGGTTAAAACAGAGTCAAATTGACAAACTATCGTTGTGGTTTTGATGCGTAGGTGAGATTGGTTCTTGCTTAAGCCCGTAGCAGCCACGTAAAACTTGCAACAACAAAGTAGAGGACGTCTAACTTGTTTTTGCAGGGCATGTTGTGATGTGATATGGTCAAGACATGATGCTAAATTTTATTGTATGAGATGATCATGTTTTGTAACCAAGTTATCGGCAACTGGCAGGAGCCATATGGTTGTCGCTTTATTGTATGCAATGAAATCGCGATGTAATGCTTTACTTTATTACTAAGCGGTAGTGATAGTCGTGGAAGCATAAGATTGGCGAGACGACTACGATGCTGTGATGGAGATCAAGGTGTCGCGCCGGTGACGATGGTGATCATGACGGTGCTTCGAAGATGGAGATCACAAGCACAAGATGATGATGGCCATATCATATCACTTATATTGATTGCATGTGATGTTTATCCTTTTATGCATCTTATCTTTCTTTGATTGACGGTAGCATTATAAGATGATCTCTCACTAAATTATCAAGAAGTGTTCTCGCTGAGTATGCATCGTTGCCAAAGTTCGTCGTGCCCAGACACCACGCAAGCCATAGTCAAGTATGCAATGAAGTGAAAGCACGAAGACTAATAACAGCTAGGTAGTAAGGATCAGGATGGAAGATGGTATGAAGCCTATATTTGGACATCGGAAGTGTTCCGGGTGAAATCGGGATTTTACCGGAGTACCGGGAGGTTACTGGAACCCCCCGGGAGCCATATGGGCCTTAATGGGCTTTAGTGGAAAGGAGAAAGGTGCAGCCCAAAGTGGCCGCGTGCCTCCCCCCTTCCCCTAGTCCTATTAGGACTAGGAGAGGTGGCCGGACCCCCTCTCCCTCTTTCCCCCTCGGGGAATCCTAGTCCAACTAGGATTGGGGGGGGGAGTCCTACTCCCGGGAGGAGTAGGACTCCTCCTGCGCCCTCCTCCTGGCCGGCGGCCCCCTCCCCCTTGGCTCCTTTATATACTGAGGCAGAGGCACCCCAGAAACACACAAGTTGATCCACGTGATCTATTCCTTAGCCGTGTGCGGTGCCCCCTGCCACCATATTCCTCGATAATACTATAGCGGAGTTTAGGCGAAGCCCTGCTGCTGTAGTACATCAAGATCATCACCACGCCGTTGTGTTGACGGAACTCTTCCCCGACACTTTGCTGGATCGGAGTCCGGGGATCGTCATCGAGCTGAACGTGTGCTCGAACTCGGAGGTGTCGTAGTTTCGGTGCTTGATCGGTTGGATCGTGAAGACGTACGACTACTTCCTCTACATCATGTCAACGCTTCCGCAGTCGGTCTGCGTGGGTACGTAGACAACACTCTCCCCTCTCGTTGCTATGCATCACATGATCTTGCGTGTGCGTAGGAAATTTTTTGAAATTACCACGAAACCCTTCAGGGGCATCCGAGCCTAGGTTATTTATGTTGATGTTATATGCACGAGTAGAACACAAGTGAGTTGTGGGCGATATAAGTCATACTACCTACCAGCATGTCATACTTTGGTTTGGCGGCATTGTTGGACGAGACGACCCGGACCAACATTACGCGTACGCTTACGCGAGACCGGTTCCCCCGACGTGCTTTGCACATAGGTGGCTTGCGGGCGACTGTCTCTCCAACTTTAGTTGAACCAAGTATGGCTACGCCGGTCCTTGCGAAGTTTAAAATGGAGTCTATTTGACAAACTATCGTTGTGGTTTTGATGCGTAGGTGGGATTGGTTCTTACTTAAGCCCGTAGCAGCCACGTAAAACTTGCAACAACAAAGTAGAGGATGTCTAACTTGTTTTTGCAGGGCATGTTGTGATGTGATATGGTCAAGACATGATGCTGAATTTTATTGTATGAGATGATCATGTTTTGTAACCGAGTTATCGGCAACTGGCAGGAGCCATATGGTTGTCGCTTTATTGTATGCAATGAAATCGCGATGTAATGCTTTACTTTATTACTAAGCGGTAGTGATAGTCGTGGAAGCATAAGATTGGCGAGACGACTACGATGCTGCGATGGAGATCAAGGTGTCGCGCCGGTGACGATGGTGATCATGACGGTGCTTCGAAGATGGAGATCACAAGCACAAGATGATGATGGCCATATCATATCACTTATATTGATTGCATGTGATGTTTATCCTTTTATGCATCTTATCTTTCTTTGATTGACGGTAGCATTATAAGATGATCTCTCACTAAATTATCAAGAAGTGTTCTCCCTGAGTATGCACCGTTGCCAAAGTTCGTCGTGCCCAGACACCACGCAAGCCATAGTCAAGTATGCAATCAAGTGAAAGCACGAGGACTAATAACAGCTAGGTAGTAAGGATCAGGATGGAAGATGGTATGAAGCCAAACAACGATAGTAGTCAAACAGTGAAGACAAATAGGTAAAGCAAACATGCAATGACTTCAAGAAGACAAACTGTAACTAAAGAGAGGGAGAGGATATAACCAGTCACTTGGAGAGGACATAGGATTTGTTTGACCAGTTCCAGTTGCTGTGACAACTGTACGTCTCGTTAGGGAGGCTGAGATTCAACTCAGAAGACCACGTCTTCACCTTATTCCCCTTGAGCTAAGGACACCCAGTCCTCGCCCAATCACTCTGGTAAGTCTTCAAGGTAGACTTCCAAACCTTTACAGACTTCGTTCACCGGCGATCCACAATGACTCTTGGATGCTCAGAACGCGACGCCTAACCGGCTGGAGGATTCACAGTCCTCAAGTGTAACAAGTCTTCAGGTCACGCGGACAGATTGACTTCAGTGATGCCTAACACTCTTTGGCTCTGGGTGTTTGGGCTTTGTCCTCGCAAGGATTTCTCTCTCTCAAAAGCTTCGGAGGTGGGTTGCTCTCAAACGACAAAAGCCGTGCACTTACTCTGAGCAGCCAACCAATTTATGGTGTAGGGGGTGGGCTATTTATAGCCACTAGGCAACTCGACTTGATTTGTCCGAAATGACCCTGGGTCACTAAGGAACTGACACATGTTCCAACGGTCAGATTTCAAACACACACGGCAACTTTACTTGGGCTGCAAGTAAAGCTGACTCATCCAGCTCTGGATAAGATTTGCTCTCATTGTCTTCGCTCGAAGACATAGGATTTTGGTTGAGCATGAAGGAAATATGCCCTAGAGGCAATAATAAAGTTATTATTTATTTCCTTATAATCATGATAAATGTTTATTATTCATGCTAGAATTGTATTAACCGGAAACATAATACATGTGTGAATACATAGACAAACAAAGTGTCACTAGTATGCCTCTACTTGACTAGCTCGTTAATCAAAGATGGTTATGTTTCCTAACCATGAAAAATGAGTTGTTATTTGATTAACGAGGTCACATCATTAGTTGAATGATCTGATTGACATGACCCATTCCATTAGCTTAGCACCCGATCGTTTAGTATGTTGCTATTGCTTTCTTCATGACTTATACATGTTCCTATAACTATGAGATTATGCAACTCCCGTTTGCCGGAGGAACACTTTGGGTGCTACCAAACGTCACAACGTAACTGGGTGATTATAAAGGAGCATTAAAGGTGTCTCCAAAGGTAGATGTTGGGTTGGCGTATTTCGAGATTAGGTTTTGTCACTCCGATTGTCGGAGAGGTATCTCTGGGCCCTCTCGGTAATGCACATCACATAATCCTTGCAAGCATTGCAACTAATGAGTTGGTTGCGGGATGATGTATTATGGAACGAGTAAAGAGACTTGCCGGCAACGAGATTGAACTAGGTATGGGATACCGACGATCGAATCTCGGGCAAGTAACATACCGATGACAAAGGGAACAACGTATGTTGTTATGCGGTCTGACCGATAAAGATCTTCGTAGAATATGTAGGAGCCAATATGGGCATCCAGGTCCCGCTATTGGTTATTGACCGGAGACGTGTCTCGGCCATGTCTACATTGTTCTCGAACCCATAGGGTCCGCACGCTTAAGGTTACGATGACAGTTATATTATGACTTTATGCATTTTGATGTACCGAAGGTTGTTCGGAGTCCCGGATGTGATCATGGACATGACGAGGAGTCTCGAAATGGTCGAGACATAAAGATTGATATATTGGAAGCCTATATTTGGACATCGGAAGTGTTCCGGGTGAAATCGGGATTTTACCGGAGTACCGGGAGGTTACCGGAACCCCCCGGGAGCCATATGGGCCTTAATGGGCTTTAGTGGAAAGGAGAAAGGTGCAGCCCAAGGTGGCCGCGTGCCTCCCCCCTTCCCCTAGTCCTATTAGGACTAGGAGAGGTGGCCGGCCCCCCTCTCCCTCTTTCCCCCTCGGGGAATCCTAGTCCAACTAGGATTGCGGGGGGAGTCCTACTCCCGGGAGGAGTAGGACTCCTCCTGCGCCCTCCTCCTGGCCGGCGGCCCCCTCCCCCTTGGCTCCTTTATATACTGAGGCAGAGGCACCCCAGAAACACACAAGTTGATCCACGTGATCTATTCCTTAGCCGTGTGCGGTGCCCCCTGCCACCATATTCCTCGATAATACTATAGCGGAGTTTAGGCGAAGCCCTGCTGCTGTAGTACATCAAGATCATCACCACGCCGTTGTGTTGACGGAACTCTTCCCCGACACTTTGCTGGATCGGAGTCCGGGGATCGTCATCGAGCTGAACGTGTGCTCGAACTCGGAGGTGTCGTAGTTTCGGTGCTTGATCGGTTGGATCGTGAAGACGTACGACTACTTCCTCTACATCGTGTCAACGCTTCTGCAGTCGGTCTGCGTGGGTACGTAGACAACACTCTCCCCTCTCGTTGCTATGCATCACATGATCTTGCGTGTGCGTAGGAAATTTTTTGAAATTACCATGAAACCCTTCAGGGGCATCCGAGCCTAGGTTATTTATGTTGATGTTATATGCACGAGTAGAACACAAGTGAGTTGTGGGCGATATAAGTCATACTGCCTACCAGCATGTCATACTTTGGTTTGGCGGCATTGTTGGACGAGACGACCCGGACCAACATTACGCGTACGCTTACGCGAGACCGGTTCTCCCGACGTGCTTTGCACATAGGTGGCTTGCGGGCGACTGTCTCTCCAACTTTAGTTGAACCAAGTGTGGCTACGCCCGGTCCTTGCGAAGGTTAAAACAGAGTCAAATTGACAAACTATCGTTGTGGTTTTGATGCGTAGGTGAGATTGGTTCTTGCTTAAGCCCGTAGCAGCCACGTAAAACTTGCAACAACAAAGTAGAGGATGTCTAACTTGTTTTTGCAGGGCATGTTGTGATGTGATATGGTCAAGACATGATGCTAAATTTTATTGTATGAGATGATCATGTTTTGTAACCGAGTTATCGGCAACTGGCAGGAGCCATATGGTTGTCGCTTTATTGTATGCAATGAAATCGCGATGTAATGCTTTACTTTATTACTAAGCGGTAGTGATAGTCGTGGAAGCATAAGATTGGCGAGACGACTACGATGCTGCGATGGAGATCAAGGTGTCGCGCCGGTGACGATGGTGATCATGACGGTGCTTCGAAGATGGAGATCACAAGCACAAGATGATGATGGCCATATCATATCACTTATATTGATTGCATGTGATGTTTATCCTTTTATGCATCTTATCTTTCTTTGATTGACGGTAGCATTATAAGATGATCTCTCACTAAATTATCAAGAAGTGTTCTCCCTGAGTATGCACCGTTGCCAAAGTTCGTCGTGCCCAGACACCACGTGATGATCGGGTGTGATAAGCTCTACGTCCATCTACAACGGGTGCAAGCAGAATACTCAGGTTAAACTTGATGAGCCTAGCATATGCAGATATGGCCTCGGAACACGGAGACCGAAAGGTCGAACGTGAATCATATAGTAGATATGATCAACATAACGATGTTCATCATTGAAAACTACTCCATCTCACGTGATGATCGGTTATGGTTTAGTTGATTTGGATCACGTGATCACTTAGAGGATTAGAGGGATGTCTATCTAAGTGGGAGTTCTTAAGTAATTTGATTAATTGAACTTAAACTTATCATGAACTTAGTACCTGATAGTATCTTGCTTGTTTATGTTGATTGTAGATAGATGGCTCGTGCTGTTGTTCCGTTGAATTTTAATGCGTTCCTTGAGAAAGCAAAGTTGAAAGATGATGGTAGCAATTACACGGACTGGGTCCGTAATTTGAGGATTATCCTCATTGCTGCTCAGAAGAATTACGTCCTGGAAGCACCGCTGGGTGCCAGGCCTGCTGCTGGAGCAACACCAGATGTTATGAACGTCTGGCAGAGCAAAGCTGATGACTACTCGATAGTTCAGTGTGCCATGCTTTACGGCTTAGAATCGGGACTTCAACGACGTTTTGAACGTCATGGAGCATATGAGATGTTCCAGGAGTTGAAGTTAATATTTCAAGAAAATGCCCGGATTGAGAGATATGAAGTATCCAATAAATTCTATAGCTGCAAGATGGAGGAGAACAGTTCTGTCAGTGAGCATATACTCAAAATGTCTGGGTATAATAATCACTTGATTCAGATGGGAGTTAATCTTCCAGATGATTGCGTCATTGATAGAATTCTCCAATCACTGCCGCCGAGCTACAAGAGCTTCGTGATGAACTATAATATGCAAGGGATGAACAAGACTATTCCCGAGCTCTTCGCAATGCTGAAAGCCGCGGAGGTAGAAATCAAGAAGGAGCATCAAGTGTTGATGGTTAACAAGACCACTAGTTTCAAGAAAAAGGGCAAAGGGAAGAAGAAGGGGAACTTCAAGAAGAACGGCAAGCAAGTTGCTGCTCGGGAGAAGAAACCCAAGTCTGGACCTAAGCCTGAAACTGAGTGCTTCTACTGCAAGCAGACTGGTCACTGGAAGCGGAACTGCCCCAAGTATTTGGCGGATAAGAAGGATGGCAAGGTGAACAAAGGTATATGTGATATACATGTTATTGATGTGTACCTTACTAAAGCTCGCAGTAGCACCTGGGTATTTGATACTGGTTCTGTTGCTAATATTTGCAACTCGAAACAGGGACTACGGATTAAGCGAACACTAACAAAGGACGAGGTGACGATGCGCGTGGGAAACGGTTCCAAAGTCGATGTGATCGCGGTCGACACGCTACCTCTACATCTACCTTCGGGATTAATATTAGACCTAAATAATTGTTATTTGGTGCCGGCGTTGAGCATGAACATTATATCTGGATCTTGTTTGATGCGAGACGGTTATTCATTTAAATCAGAGAATAATGGTTGTTCTATTTATATGAGTAATATCTTTTATGGTCATGCACCTTTGAAGAGTGGTCTATTTTTGATGAATCTCGATAGTAGTAACACACATATTCATAATGTTGAAGCCAAAAGATGCAGAGTTGATAATGATAGTGCAACTTATTTGTGGCACTGCCGTTTAGGTCATATCGGTATAAAGCGCATGAAGAAACTCCATACTGATGGACTTTTGGAACCACTTGATTATGAATCACATGGTACTTGCGAACCGTGCCTCATGGGCAAGATGACTAAAACGCCATTCTCCGGTACTATGGAGAGAGCAACAGATTTATTAGAAATCATACATACCGATGTATGTGGTCCGATGAATATTGAGGCTCGTGGTGGATATCGTTATTTTCTCACCTTCACAGATGACTTAAGCAGGTATGGGTATATCTACTTAATGAAACACAAGTCTGAAACATTTGAAAAGTTCAAAGAATTTCAGAGTGAAGTTGAAAATCATCGTAACAAGAAAATAAAGTTTCTACGATCTAATCATGGAGGAGAATATTTGAGTTACGAGTTTGGTGTACATTTGAAACAATGCGGAATAGTTTCGCAACTCACGCCACCCGGAACACCACAGCGTAATGGTGTGTCCGAACGTCGTAATCGTACTTTACTAGATATGGTGCGATCTATGATGTCTCTTACTGATTTACCGCTATCATTTTGGGGTTATGCTTTAGAGACGGCTGCATTCACGTTAAATAGGGCACCATCAAAATCCGTTGAGATGACGCCTTATGAACTATGGTTTGGCAAGAAACCAAAGTTGTCGTTTCTTAAAGTTTGGGGCTGCCATGCTTATGTGAAAAAGCTTCAACCTGATAAGCTCGAGCCCAAATCAGAGAAATGTGTCTTCATAGGATACCCAAAGGAGACTGTTGGGTACACCTTCTATCATAGATCCGAAGGCAAGACATTCGTTGCTAAGAATGGATCCTTTCTAGAGAAGGAGTTTCTCTCGAAAGAAGTGAGTGGGAGGAGAGTAGAACTTGACGAGGTAACTGTACCTACTCCCTTATTGGAAAGTAGTGCATCACAGAAAAATGTTTCAGTGACACCTACACCAATTAGAGAGGAAGCTAATGATGATGATCATGAAACTTTAGATCAAGATACTACTGAACCTCGTAGATCAACCAGAGTGAGATCCGCACCAGAGTGGTACAGTAATCCTGTTCTGGAAGTCATGATACTAGATCATGATGAACCTACGAACTATGAAGAAGCAATGGTGAGCCCAGATTCCGCAAAGTGGCTTGAAGCCATGAAATCTGAGATGGGATCCATGTATGAAAACAAAGTATGGACTTTGGTTGACTTGCCCAATGATCGGCAAGCAATTGAGAATAAATGGATCTTCAAGAAGAAGACTGACGCTGACGGTAATATTACTGTCTACAAAGCTCGACTTGTCACAAAAGGTTTTCGGCAAGTTCAAGGGATTGACTACGATGAGACCTTCTCACCCGTAGCGATGCTTAAGTCTGTCCGAATCATGTTGGCAATTGCCGCATTTTATGATTATGAAATTTGGCAGATGGATGTCAAAACTGCATTCCTGAATGGATTTCTGGAAGAAGAGTTGTATATGATGCAACCAGAAGGTTTTGTCGATCCAAAGGGAGCTAACAAAGTGTGCAAGCTCCAGCGATCCATTTATGGACTGGTGCAAGCCTCTCGGAGTTGGAATAAACGTTTTGATAGTGTGATCAAAACATTTGGGTTTATACAGACTTTTGGAGAAGCATGTATTTACAAGAAAGTGAGTGGGAGCTCTGTAGCATTTCTGATATTATATGTGGATGACATATTACTAATTGGAAATGATGTAGAATTTCTGGATAGCATAAAGGGATACTTGAATAAAAGTTTTTCAATGAAAGACCTCGGTGAAGCTGCTTACATATTAGGCATTAAGATCTATAGAGATAGATCAAGACGCTTAATTGGACTTTCACAAAGCACATACCTTGACAAAGTTTTGAAAAAGTTCAAAATGGATCAAGCAAAGAAAGGGTTCTTGCCTGTGTTACAAGGTGTGAAATTGAGTAAAACTCAAAGCCCGACCACTGTAGAAGATAGAGAGAAAATGAAAGATGTTCCCTATGCTTCAGCCATAGGCTCTATCATGTATGCAATGCTGTGTACCAGACCTGATGTGTGCCTTGCTATAAGCTTAGCAGGGAGGTACCAAAGTAATCCAGGAGTGGATCACTGGACAACGGTCAAGAACATCCTAAAATACCTGAAAAGGACTAAGGATATGTTTCTCGTATATGGAGGTGACAAAGAGCTCACCGTAAGAGGTTACGTTGATGCAAGCTTTGACACTGATCCGGATGATTCTAAATCGCAAACCGGATACGTGTTTACATTAAACGGTGGAGCTGTCGGTTGGTGCAGTTCTAAACAAAGCGTCGTAGCGGGATCTACATGTGAAGCGGAGTACATAGCTGCTTCAGAAGCAGCGAACGAAGGAGTCTGGATGAAGGAGTTCATATCCGATCTAGGTGTCATACCTAGTACATTGGGTCCAATGAAAATCTTTTGTGACAATACTAGTGCAATTGCCTTGGCAAAGGAATCCAGATTTCACAAAAGGACCAAGCACATCAAGAGACGCTTCAATTCCATCCGGGATCTAGTCCAGGTGGGAGACATAGAGATTTGCAAGATACATACGGATCTGAATGTTGCAGACCCGTTGACTAAGCCTCTTCCACGAGCAAAACATGATCAGCACCAAGGCTCCATGGGTGTTAGAATCATTACTGTGTAATCTAGATTATTGACTCTAGTGCAAGTGGGAGACTGAAGGAAATATGCCCTAGAGGCAATAATAAAGTTATTATTTATTTCCTTATATCATGATAAATGTTTATTATTCATGCTAGAATTGTATTAACCGGAAACATAATACATGTGTGAATACATAGACAAACTTAGTGTCACTAGTATGCCTCTACTTGACTAGCTCGTTAATCAAAGATGGTTATGTTTCCTAACCATGAACAAAGTGTTGTTATTTGATTAACGAGGTCACATCATTAGTTCAATGATCTGATTGACATGACCCATTCCATTAGCTTAGCACCCGATCATTTAGTATGATGCTATTGCTTTCTTCATAACTTATACATGTTCCTATGACTATGAGATTATGCAACTCCCGTTTGCCAGAGGAACACTTTGTGTGCTACCAAACGTCACAACGTAACTGGGTGATTATAAAGGAGCTCTACAGGTGTCTCCAATGGTAGATGTTGGGTTGGCGTATTTCGAGAATAGGATTTGTCACTCCGATTGTCGGAGAGGTATCTCTGGGCCCTCTTGGTAATGCACATCACATAAGCCTTGCAAGCACTGCAACTAATGAGTTAGTTGCGGGATGATGTATTACGGAACAAGTAAAGAGACTTGCCGGTAACGAGATTGAACTAGGTATTGGATACCGACGATCGAATCTCGGGCAAGTAACATACGATGACAAAAGGAACGACGTATGTTGTTATGCGGTCTGACCGATAAAGATCTTCGTAGAATATGTAGGAGCCAATATGGGCATCCAGGTCCCGCTATTGGTTATTGACCGGAGACGTGTCTCGGTCATGTCTACATTGTTCTCGAACCGTAGGGTCCGCATGCTTAACGTTACGATGACAGTTATTATGAGTTTATGCATTTTGATGTACCGAAGTTAGTTCGGAGTCCCGGATGTGATCACGGACATGACGAGGAATCTCGAAATGGTCGAGACATAAAGGTTGATATATTGGACGGCTATATTCGGACACCGGAAGCGTTTCGGGTGATTTCGGATAAAACCGGAGTGCCGGAGGGGTTACCGAAACCCCCCAGGGAAGTAATGGGCCTTATTGGGCCTGAGGGGAGAGAGAGGGCAGCAGCCCAAGAGGTGGCGCGCCCCCCCTCAAGGGAGTCCGAATTGGACTAGGAGGGGAGGGCGCGGCCCCCCCTTTCCCTCTCCCTCTCCCTCTCTTTCCTTCCCCCCCCCCAAGTCTCCTAGTTGGACTAGGAAAGGGGAGTCCTACTCCCACTAGGAGGAGGACTCTCCCTCCCTTGGCGCGCCCCATAGGCCGGCCGGCCTCCCCCTTGCTCCTTTATATACGGGGGCAAGGGGGCACCCTAGGACACACAAGTTGATCCTCGTGATCGTTCCTTAGCCGTGTGCGGTGCCCCCTGCCACCATATTCCACCTCGGTCATATCGTTGTAGTGCTTAGGCGAAGCCCTGCGTCGGTAGAACATCATCATCGTCACCACGCCGTTGTGCTGACGGAACTCATCCCCGAAGCTTTGCTGGATCGGAGCCCGGGGAGCGTCATCAAGCTGTACGTGTGCTAAGAACTCGGAGGTGCCGGAGTAACGGTGCTTGGATCGGTCGGATCGGGAAGAAGACGTACGACTACTTCCTCTACGTTGTGTCAACGCTTCCGTTGCGATCTACAAGGGTACGTAGATCATACTCTCCCCTCTCGTTGCTATGCATCACCATGATCTTGCGTGCGCGTAGGAAATTTTTTGAAATTACTACGTTCCCCAATAGATATCACTTTGTCTGACAAAGATAAAACAGCATAGGTGACGCCTGAAGTCCACGACGCACAATATGCTTGTGCTAGATTGGATGCATGTGCGTGCAAACAATAGCAAGGCGATGGTGTCGCTGTTGTCATATCCGCGTCAGAAAGTAGCCAAAGCGTTCTGCAGACAGGAGTGCTCGGTCTCCCAGCGAGCGATGCTAGGAGAGTGTTCGCACACGAACATGTCACCGTGTACCCTCAACGCCGGGGTGATGCATCGCAACTCACGTCGAAGGAGACCCGTCCGGAAGCGCGGTAGGCAAGCAATCCGACGGGCGCTTCTGAAGACCAGAAACCCCACACACCCGGGAGGGACCCCGTCAGGGCGAGCGGCGGCTATGGGCTGCTCTAGGTCGACCCGATCGCCCCTAGGGCCTCGAGGTGTGCCGCCCTGCAACAAGAAGAACAGACAAAGAACGAGGAAGAAGAAGAACAAGGGAGAGAGATAAAGGTAAAGGTAAAAAGTGATATATTGATAGATCGATTGTGTGTTGTTCAATCGGCCGTCACCCCTTAGGTATATAAGAGACGACTGGACTTCCCGTGCAAAGAAAAGGCTTGGATTCACGTCCAAAACCCTAGTCAAATTCGGATTGGTTTTATCCGAACTTTCCAAAACTGTTCGGTTTAAACTGTCTGCACCTTGCGGGTCTTATTTGTGGTGGTAAACGACATCTGATGGAAACGAGTTCAAAAGTAATCTTGACCGTTTCGACGAGACGGACAACTTTCATGTTGAACGTTTTTTGACCAGAGGTCATCTTGTGGGTCAAATCGCTTGTGCAAAACAGTTTATTATTCGCGCTACCTCGCGCAAAACAGGCTATACTCGCGCGGCCCATCAGACATGGCGTCTTGTGGGGCGCGCCATTTTCTGCCTCTTGACAGAGCTGCATTCTGATGGCTCTAACTTTTGCAAAAAAACTCGGATTGGAACGATTTTTATATAAAAATCGATTGTTTCGACAAGACGAAGACAATCCGTGTAGATCATTTTTCCATACGAGGCAGTCTTGGGGGCTTAATGAGCCGAATAGTGTTCTGAATACAAAATCTCAGTATTTCGAACATAACTTCGGCCTTCGAGATGAGATCGGATGTCAATGGCCCAAACTTCAAAAATGTTCATATCGACAATACGAAACTTTTTTATGTAGATCACTTCTCCCTTTGAGGTCATATTAATTAAGTTCTTGACCGTGCCAAAATCTGGTGTCAACACATGCCCCCCTGTTTTTCGACAAAACTTGCGTGCCGAAAAATAATTTGTAATGTATTTGTTCTAAGGACGATGTCAACACTCCATCGGCCATTTATATTTCTCAGGGCGATAATTATGTATCGTCCATGTTTATGCTAAGGGCGATAGTTATTTATCGGCCATGTCTTTGCTTAGGACGATAGTGATATATCGGTCGTTGCTTATTTGAACCTCTTGATGCAACTTGGGTGAAAACTTCTCAACCTATATAACAATCCGATGATAAGGTTCCATATGTATCTCAAAGCCATCCTCTGAACCATATTATTCACCCTTTCGCTAGGATTTTGTAGATAATCAAGAATGAACTTCCTCCAATCCTTGCTTTGCCTGCAAAAAAGTTTCATTAGTGGCCGAGGTGGTGAGCTCCAATTCGGCCTTACCTATGTTGGCAAGAATAAGCATCGGCTATTGATAGAAATGCAATACACCATGGTTAACATAGTAGCCGGATGCTTGCTGTGCCAACTCTTTCGAATTGTCATGCCTAGATATATGAACAATTTTAAAGCAACCCAAGGTAAATCTTACATCTAGACATACCAAAAGATAAACTATAAGTGATTCGTCAAAACATTGATAACCCTTGGATATTTGTTGCACTACTAATAACGAATCACCGGAAGCCTCAATATGTATAGCGCCTATAGCAAGGCAAAGCTCCAATCCGAATGACAATGCATATTCAGTTTTGATCATTGTGTAAAAATATTTTAAGCGGCATGAGGCTTCACAAAATAGCTCCATATGGAGATAAATAAACAACACCAACACCTTGGTCATTGCCACAAATTTAACCGTCGAAAATAATCTCCATAGTACTAGAAAGACAAGGGCAATATCAATGAACATGTACCTCGTTTTGGCCTCTAATTGAACTAAGGACGATGTTAGGATACTACATCAGCCATGCTTTGACATGTTCTTAGGGCGATAGATAAATATCGGCCATTAACATAAGGTCCATGTAGAATTCATTCACCAAATCATGTATAGCCGAAATAAACAAATGAAATAGCAATCAAATATTTCGGCCCTTTGGATTATCAAGAAAAAATGTAGCTAATAAAATGTATAGAGATTTGGTAATGCCCTCTCATGATGCAGAAAATTATGTCACTTCCATGGATCAAAATAAATCCAGGGAGGGTAATTTATCATACCTGATGATGAATTCCATGGCAAAGGCATCAATGGTATGGTTGAAGAATATGGATGATGTGCTAACCGAAGATTTTGATGGGGTGATGCAAACCTTCGGCTTAATTGTTTTTGGCTTCCATCCTTTTCTTTCTTCACTTTTGTAACACTTGTTGCAATAGAAGGTTGCACATCATTTTTATTTTGACTGCTCCTCTTGGGAACCCATGCCATGTTCTTCTTTCTCAGCTCTTGTGCACTAAGTTTTTGTAATTCCTTCTTTCGCCAATACGATAAGCCGAGTGGGCACCTCGGCTGTGATTTTGTTTGAAGCAATGGCAATTCTTGTTTTACCTTGTGCACTCTCAACTTCTTTTCTTCAGATTTGGCACTTTGACTCTCGATAATTGGTTGCTTCGTCTCATTGCCTTTAGTAGCCAATGTCAACACTTTAATTGGCTCTTTTTCATTTGAGATCAAATCTGAAGTTGCACTCTTACGACCATCTCTTTTAACACGGTAAACTTGCTTGACCACCTCTTTCTTCTTCCTTGAGCTCTGTACCGATTCGTTATGATTGAAACAGTCTTTAACATGTGATTGTTCAAATGTTGATCTTCTCGGAGCTGCATGATAGTGGTGAGATGATCTAAAATATGATGGAAAATTTGCACTTGTATCATACCTATCCCATGATGGATATGGATCTATATGAGCATAGGGAGGCATCCAAGGCATTGGCATTGGTGGCCCAAAATAAGGACATGAATATGTTGCATTAAAATTCTCACTTTGCCAATACCGATCCTCATATTTGCGCCTTGGGGGTGATCTTGGTTTCTTTGCATGATTTGGCAGATAAGCAATCTTCTCTTCACTCTTCTTTCGATATTTTTCCAATAGTTCAGCGAAGGTGATTTTTGATCTCTTACACTTGCGCTTATTTCGGCCTTTTTTTCTTTTGGTTTGCTTTCATCGATCATTGGATTTGCTTGCTGCCCCCGAGTCCTTGGCGTCTCCATTGTAGCTTCGGTGGAATTCTCACCCTCAGGATTATGTTCATTATGCTATTCAACTACTTCTTTACTTGAAAGCTTGATCCCATCACCTGTAGTTTTTACCTTCTCTTTAGATGGATCGGCTTGAAGTAGCCGATGCAAAAACTTTTTGCCATCATGACCAATCGGAATAGAGTGGTCATCTCTTGGTGTTTCAACAAATTTCAATCGTCCTTTTCCAATGGCCGATTTAACTATTTGATGAAACATTTGGCAGTCCTCAAAATTATGCTTGGAAGAATCATGCAACTTACAATACATTCGTCCTTGGATAGATGGCTTAACATGGTGATCAAGAATTCTAATGTAATTATTTTTCAACAACAAATCAAAGATTTGATCACACATGTTTGAATCGAAGGTATACCTTTTGCTTTCTAGCCGATCTTGTTGTGAGAACGGCTTTGGAGTTAAGCAAACAAATGGTTTAGATTTGGCATCTTCTCATTCGGCTATGAATTCTCTTTCGCATTATTTTTCCAATGCCCTTAAATAAGAAACTATACTAGCATCGGTTTTCCCAAAAGATTTTAACCTTGGCTTTCAATTTCTGAAACGAAAATAGTTAGAACATACATGTCTCAGTTGAGACCAAGTGTAAGCCAAGTAAGAAATAAGCAAAGCTACCCAACTAGATATGAACTTTAGAGAAAGCAACGGGGAAAGCTTTGGCTGTAACAATAAGTCATTATCGGTCTTTATAAATGGCGCAATGGGTTGACCGATATGTTCCACAACAATGTTATTGCTAACAAGTAAATTACCCTTCTTCATTGTTCTTTCAAAATTACTTATGAGAATATTTCTTATAGATGCATCAATAATGAAGTTGCGACCAAATCTGAAAATAGGTAAATTACTCGCTATGCATACCTCTTCAAATACGGTGGGAGAGCATGATGGTGGTGTGACTTGAACAATATCTAGCTTTGTCTTTGGATGACTCTCCAACGCCTTTCCATCATATTTTTCTTTATTCCGTGCATCATTACCTTGAAGATCCTTATCAGCCAAACTTTGTTTGGCTACTTGCTCTTGTCCTTGAGGCTTGTCAATTTCTACGGCACGGAACTCATAGGGCAGGAAGTAGGTTCCATTAACTTCATAAAAATCAAGCATGGTTGTTTTGCTATGCTTGCCATGCCATTTCTCAATAATGCTTGCCTCTTTGGATTTGATGGATTCGAAATATATACTACTTGATTCGGCTTTTTCAACCGAAGCACTTTCAAGTTCGGAATCATCCTTCTTTTCATTGATACTACCAATTGGCAATGTTTTTTTTATCTGAGCCAATTCTTTCTCTATTTGTTTCTGGCGGCGAGCGCCAAAGTTGGCTTTAAGCTTTTTCTCAATTTCAGCCCACTCTGGATATGATTGCCCCCCAATGCTTTTAGATTCTTTCGGCAATGACACACGGATGTTGCCGAAATTTTGCAATAGTGTAGGGGGTGTATAATATGATGTAGTACTAGGTGAAGACATATGCATTGTTGTAAAACCATTTTTTGCTCACCAATTTTATCAATTGGCAAAGATTCATCTTCTTGCAAAACTCTAGCTTTTATTGCGGCATAATCAGGAAATAGCCCTTTTTCATGTTGTTCAAGGCAAATAGCACTAATCCTCTTATTCTGGGCTAAACTCTTCAATGCAGCCACCACTACCTCATCTTCTACAATATTTGGCACAATGGCTCCTGTAAAATTTACATTTATTTGGCTATGACCAGAAAGGTGTGAAGCCGAATTATGAGCATCTACAGTTGTGTATGGTGCCGAAAAATTACTAACATTAGGTGTAGCATATGATGGTTGAGAGTAACTGGCCGAATAGCTAGTAGTAGCATGGCCAATTCTCTCATTCATTGGCATGGTTGGATTCACATATTGCAAATTAGTTGCCAATGAATAAAAAGGTGAAACACTTTCTTGTATGCTATTGGAAATTTTAACATGAGGTGTTTCAAATTGATTAACCAAACCCATCATGTTGTTCATCGGCATATGGATTTGTGGGGTTGCCGATGCATGAGAGTTTGGATACATATGTTGTATGTTGCTAAAATCATAAGAATTTGAAACATGAAGATTGTTTTGCATCGGCCCTTGCACATAATTAGATGCATGATTGATAAAACAAGGGCTAGCCGATACATTATGCTCAATAGGTGATCCAGCAACAACATATGGATTATTTGCATCTACGAAGGGGAATTGGGTATTCATATTACCTTTGTAGATTGCAGCAACTTGATGACGATCTATTCGTAGCAAGAACAGGCTGGAGACCGTTCAAAGCTTCGTCCCCAGCGGAGTCGCCAAAAAGTGTGTTCGCACACGAACACGTCACCGTGTACCCTCAACGCCGGGGGTGATGCACCGCAGCTCACGTCGAAGGAGACCCGTCCGGCGGACGCTTTTGAAGACCGGAAACCCCACACACCCGGGAGGGACCTCGTCAGGGCGAGCGGCGGTTATGGGCTACTCTAGGTCGACCTGATCGCCCCTAGGGCCTCGAGGTTCGCCGCCCTGCAACAAGAAGAATAGACGAAGAACGAGGAAGAAGAAGAACAAGGGAAAGAGATAAAGGTAAAGGTAAAAAGTGATATATTGATAGATCAATCGTGTGTTGTTTAATCGGCCGTCACCCCTTAGGTATGTAAGAGGCGGCTGGACTTCCCGCGCAAGGAAAAGGCTTGGATTCACGTCCAAAACCCTAGTCAAATTCGGATTGGTTTTATCCGAACTTTCCAAAACTATTCGGTTTAAACTGGATACATCTTGCGGGTCTTTTTTGGTGGTAAACGACCATGGATGGAAACGACTTCAAAAGCAATCTTGACCGTTTCGACGAGACGAACAACTTTCATGTTGAACGTTTTTTCATCAGAGGTCATCTTGTGGCTCAAATTGCTCGGTCAAAACAGTCTATTATTCGCGATACCCATCAGACATGGCGTCTTGTGGGGCACGCCATTTTCTGCCAGAGCTGCATTCTGATGGCTCTAACTTTTGCATATGAACTCCGATTGGAACAATTTTTTTATCAAAATCGATCGTTTCGACGAGACGAAGACAATCCGTGTAAATCATTTTTCCATACGAGGCAGTCTTGGAGGTTTAATGAGCCGAATAGTGTTCTGAATACAAAATCTCAGTATTTCGAACATAACTTTGGCCTTCGAGATGAGATCGGATGGCGATGACCCAAACTTCAAAGATGTTCATATCGACAATACGAAACTTTTTTATGTAGATCACTTCTCCATTTGAGGTTATATTAATTAAGTTTTTGACCGTGCCAAAATCTGGTGTCAACAGAGAGCTATGTCTGGTAGCGCACGCACGCACGTTCCATACTTGGCAAGAGGCTGGCCAGAAAGCAGCCCGAGAGAGGTGGATGAGACACCACTAGTGGACCATGAAAAGGGCGCCTCACGTCAGCCCAAACCAGCAAACAGTACAACAGCTGGAGGTTCATTAAGAAGCACAGAGTGGAAGGCTTAGAAGCAATAGTCTGAGCATCGGGCTTCAAAAGTGCAGCAGCAAGAGCATATCAAAAGGAGGGCTGGCTAGCTCCACGTGAAATGCTAGCTTTGCCAATTAATATGAGCAAAGAAAATAGCAAGGCATCGCTTCTGAAGGTACAAGGAGCCGCGCAAGCAAAGTTGTCTCCGATAGTAATGGAGGAAAGGACACAACCACCCACGTCCGTACATCCACAACCGGTGTTACAACAATATTCGAAGCAAGCTGTTCGAACGATTGACCCAGCAAAGATGAGAAGGAGTGAATGCTGGTGTCTAAGTGCCGAGGAATCGGCAGATTTTAATGACACAAATACGATGGAGTGTTGGCGTCAGGCTACGGAAGAAGAGTTGAGGTCGATCCACAACAATGATGCATAGGAGCTTGTTGATCTTCCCAACAATGAAAAAGCCATGGATCTCAAGTGGGAATTTGTGATCAAAAAAGATGTCGAAGGGTCCGTGAAGCACAAAGCAAGGCTAGTGGCCAAAGAGTACGTGCAAGAGGAAAGTGTGGACTTTGAAGAAGTGTTCGTTCCCGTTGCAAAGATGGAATCGATGGAATTATTCATCGCTCTCGCGGTTCAGGAATCATGGAAGATACATCAAATGGATGTAAAATCCGCGTTTTTGAACGGAGAGTTACAAGGAAACGTTTATGTGAACCAACCACCGCTATTCATCAAAGAGGGAGAAGAACACATGGTACTGAAGCTACACAAAATCTTGTACGGGCTACGGCAAGGCTCTCGGGCATGGAGCATCAAACTTGATCATACATTGATTTCTCTTGGATTTGAGAAAGCCCCACTAGAGCATGTGATGTACAAGAGAGGTGGGAAGGGATCGTCTACTAGTTGGCATCTACGTCGACGACATGTTGATAACTGGAGCAGATGAAGAGGTGATTGCACAGTTCAACCTACAAATGAAGGAGCTTTTCAAGATGGATGATCAAGGGCTATTGAGTTACTACCTCAGGATCAACATCAAAAGTTGGAGGGGATCACACTATGCCAAGAGGCATATGCAAGGAAGGTACTTGAAAGGCATGGCTTGAAAGATTGCAATCACATTGTCGCTTCAATGGAACCTCGTCTTGAGCTGAACAAGAAGGAGATGGTGAAACTACTCGGCTATAGTGCTAGTGACAAGGAAAGGATTGTTGATGACCGTAAAAGTACCTCAAACGTGACATATTTTCTTGGATGAAGCATTGTAAGCTGGCTATCACGAAAGCATAAAGTGATGCCTGATCCCCGGACGTCATGCAAAAGAGGGCCATTTTGTAAAATATTTTCAGATTGAGGCCATTTTGTGTTGAATTTTCAGAAAAGGGCCAGTTTTGTTCATTTTCACGCGTGCGTTTGAGTATTGAGCCCAAAGGCTGTTGTGTACATGCGTGTTTAGGCTTGGAGATCAGTGAGCTCAGGCCAGTTTTGCACTGCGGTGCATCTGCTTCGTATGGTGCGTCTCGACGTAAAGTATCTCGTTGGGTCTGGCCGGCTTGGGGCTGAAACCAAGATAGTCAGCGAGCTCTGTTCATCATCGTCGTTCGTCGTCGGTCGTATCGTCGTCGCCGGAAGTACTCGGCGTCGGGACTGGGCCAATAGTGTTTGGAGAACCATAATGATTAGATCTAGAAAAACATTTTCACACCGGTATTTGGAGACAATGTGTGCAACAGCCGCAGCTGGATGTTGAGAACGAAGAGCTAGTACCAAACAACATACATTACAGGTCGGCCGCCGCGGCAGGCTCCCACTCGAGGTGGTCGATGGCTACGGCCAGGAGCCCGCTGCCACCGAGGCTGAGCTCATCGGCATCGGCGGAGATGACATGGTCAAGTAGCATTGAGCATGTCGCCTTCCCCGTGTCTGCCTCCTTTCCCAACGACCTCGGCCGGCCATCGAAGCAAACCGCGCCGCCGCCATCGAGCCATGCTGTGACGCCATCCACGAGACTGATATACTCATGCTAGAAGTGATGTGATCATCTATTCAGGTAATGCAAGAGGTTTCACCATTTCATAAATGCATAATTTCAGGAGAAGTTCATCAATCATTTTGCCGCAGTACAAGGGAGCAATGGTTGCTCAGTTGACCTAATTCAGATTCTGTCCAGCTGCTCTAATCAGATCAAATTGTTGGGAAACATTGCATGGAAAATAAAAAAATTCTAAGCACACGCAAGATCTATCCATGGAGATGCGTAGCTACGAGAGGGGAAGATCATCTTCATACCCTTGAAGATCCCTAAGCGGAAGCGTTTATCAACGCGGTTGATGTAGTCGTACACCTTCATGGTCCGTCCCGATCAAGTACCGAACGTGCGTCACCTCCGCATTCAGCACATGTTCAGCTCGATGACGTCCTCGCCTTCTCGATCCAGCAAGAGAGGCGAAGTAGTAGATGAGTTCCGGCAGCATGACGACGTGGTGACGGTGGTGGTGAACAACAATCTCCGCTGGGCTTCGCCAAGCACTACAGAAACTATGATGGAGGATAAACTAGAGGGTCGGGGTTGCCGACACACGGCTTGGTGAATCTTGATGTGTTCCAGGTGCTAGCCCTGCCCCTCTATTTATATGTTGAGCCCTGGCGTCGTAACTTGGAGAAAGAACCTCCTCAAAGTCGGTTTTTCCCGCAAGGAAGAGTCCTTCTCGGACTTCCAGGACCAGAGGCCATAGTCCTTGGCGTCTGGCCCAGGGCCAGACGCCAAGGTCTCCGGCGTTTGGCCCCCTAGCCTCCGCAAAACTCCTTTTGCACCGACCTAAAGCCCCGTGGGCTTTACCCCTTGGCCTAACCATATCATCCTATATATCAATCTTTACCTCCAGACCATTCCGGAGCTCCTCATCATGTCCGTGATCTCATCCGGGACTCCGAACAACATTCGGTCACCAACATACATAACTCATATAATACTATATCGTCAATGAACGTTAAGCGTGCGGACCCTACGGGTTCGAGAACTATGTAGACATGACCGAGACGCTTCTCCGATCAACAACCAATAGTGGGACCTAGATTCCCATATTGGTTCCTACATATTCTACGAAGATGTTTATCGGTCAAACCTTTATGACAACATACGTAATTCCCTTTGTCCATCGGTATGTTACTTGCCCGAGATTCGATCGTCGGTATCTTCATACTGATACGTCCATTTTGCATCATGCTTTTATATCAATATTTATTGCATTATGGGCTGTTATTACACATTATGTCACAATAATTATGCCTATTCTCTCTTATTTTACAAGGTTTATGCCTATTCTCTCTTATTTTACAAGGTTTACATAAAGAGGGAGAATGCCGGCAGTTGGGATTCTGGCTGGAAAAGGAGCAAATATTAGAGACATATTCTGCACAGCTCCAAAAGTCCTGAAACTTCACGGATGATGTTTTCCAAATATATAAAAAACATTGAGCGCAAGAACTTCAACAGGGGGGCCACACCCTGCCCACGAGGGTGGGGGGCGCGCCCTACCCCCCTGGGCACGCCCCCTACCTCGTGGGCCCCCTGGTGGCCCTCCGGTGACCATCTTCTGCTATATGGACTCTCTCGATGGAAAAATAATAAGAAGCCATCTTCTCGGACGAAACTCCGCCGCCACGAGGCGGAACCTTGGCGGAGCCAATCTAGGGTTCTGGCGGGGCTGTTCTGCCGGGGAAACTTCCCTCCTGGAGGGGGAAATCATCGTCATCGTCATCACCAACGCTCCTCTCATCGGGAGAGGGCAATCTCCATCAACATCTTCATGAGCACCATCTCATCTCAAAACCCTAGTTCATCTCTTGTATCCAATTCTTGTCTCCAAGTCCGGGATTGGTGCTAGTAGGTTGCTAGTAGTGTTAATTACTCCTTGTAGTTGATGCTAGTTCGTTTAATTGGTGGAAGATCATATGTTCAGATCCTATATGCACATTAATACCCCTCTGATTATGAACATGAACATGTTTATGCTTTGTGAGTAGTTACTTTTGTTCCTGAGGACATGGGAGAAGTCTTGCTATTAGTAGTCATGTGAATTTGGTATTCGTTCGATATTTTGATGAGATGTATGTTGTCTCTCCTCTACTGGTGTTATGTGAACGTCGACTACATGACACTTCACCATTATTTGGGCCTAGAGGAAGGCATTGGGAAGTAATAAGTAGATGATGGGTTGCTAGAGTGACAGAAGCTTAAACCCTAGTTTATGCGTTGCTTCGTAAGGGGCTGATTTGGATCCATATTCATGCTATGGTTAGGTTTACCTTAATACTTTTGTTGTATTTGCGGATGCTTGCAATAGAGGTTAATCATAAGTGGGATGCTTGTCCAAGTAAGGGCAGCACCCAAGCACCGGTCCACCCACATACCAAATTATCAAAGTACCGAACGCGAATCATATGAACGTGATGAAAACTAGCTTGACGATATTCCCATGTGTCCTCGGGAGCGCTTTACATCATATAAGAGTTTGTCCAGGCTTGTCCTTTGCTACAAAAAGGATTGGGCCACCTTGCTGCACCATATTTACTTTTGTTATTTTTTGCTCGTTACAAATTATCCTATCACAAAACTATCTGTTACCACTTATTTCAGTACTTGCAGAGAATACCTTGCTGGAAACCGCTTATCATTTCCTTCTGCTCCATGTTGGGTTTGACACTCTTACTTATCGAAAGGACTACGATAGATCCCCTATACTTGTGGGTCATCAAGACTCTTTTTTGGCGCCGTTGCCGGGAAGTGAAGCGCCTTTGGTAGGTGGAATTTGGTAAGGAAAAATTTATATAGTGTGCTGAAATTTACTGTCACTTGTTACTATGGAAAGTAATCCTCTGAGGGGCTTGTTTGGGGTAGCTTCACCCCGACCAGTAGAGCAAAGAGTTGCTCCTCAATCTACTGAACCTACTGAAAATGAAAATGCTTGCTTTGAAATTCCTTTGGGTATGGTAGAAAAACTACTAGCTAATCCTTTTTTAGGAGATGGAACAAAACATCCTGATGAGCATCTAATATATGTGGATGAAGTTTGTGGATTATTTAAGCTTGCAGGTGTACCCGGAGATGTTGTTAAGAAGAAGGTCTTCCCTTTGTCTTTGAGGGGAGACGCATCGACATGGTATAGGCTATGTGATGATATGGAGTCTTGGAACTACAAACGATTGAAATTGGAATTTCATCAAAAGTTTTATCCTATGCATCTTGTTCATCGTGATCGCAATTATATATATAATTTTTGGCCTCGCGAAGGATAAAGCATCGCTCAAGCTTGGGGGAGGCTTAAATCAATGTTATATTCATGCCCCAATCATGAGCTCTCAAGAGAAATGCTTATTCAAAAATTTTATGCTCGGCTTTCTAGTAACAATTGCACCATGCTTGATACTTCTTGTGCTGGCTCTTTTATGATGAAGACTATTGAATTCAAATGGGATTTATTGGAAAGAATTAAACGCAACTCCGAAGATTGGGACCTCAACAATGGTAAGGAGTCAGGTATGACACCTAGTTTTGATTGTGTTAAATCTTTATGGATACCGATATTTTTCGTAAATTTAGCACTAAATATGGACTTGACTCTGAGATAGTAGCTTCTTTCTGTGAATCATTTGCTGCTTATGTTGATCTCCCCAAGGAGAAGTGGTTTAAATATCATCCTCCCATAGAAGTAAAAGTAGTTGCACCTATTAAAGTTGAATAAAAGACTATCACTTATAATGATCCTATTGTTCCTACTTCTTATGTTGAGAAACCGCCTTTCCCTGTTAGGATAAAGGATCATGCTAAAGCTTCAACTGTGGTTTGTAAAAGCAATATTAAAACATATACACCTCCTGAGCAAGTTAAAGTTGAACCTAATATTGCTATTGTTAAAGATCTCTTGTCTGATAATATAGATGGGCATGTTATTTATTTCTGTAATGAAACTGATAGAATTGCTAAACCCCGTGATATAGATAAACCTAGACCTGTGGTAGGCATGCCTGTTATTTCTGTTGAAATAGGAGATCATTGTTATCATGGCTTATGTGATATGGGTGCTAGTGCTAGTGCAATACCTTATTCCTTATACCAAGAAGTTATGCATGATATTGCACCTGCTGAGATGGAAGATATTGATGTCACAATTAAACTTGCCAATAGAGATACTATTTCACCAATGGGAATTGTTAGAGATGTTGAAGTCTTGTGCGGGAAAACTAATTATCCTGCTGATTTTCTTATTCTTGGTTCCCCACAAGATAGTTTTTGTCCCATTATATTTGGTAGACCCTTGTTAAATACTGTTAATGCTACCATAGATTTCAAAAGGGATGTTGTTACTGTCGGTTTAGATGATATGACTCATGAATTTAATTTTTCTAAATTCAGTAGACAACACCGTGAAGAAGAATTACCTAGTAAGGATGAAATTATTGGTCTTGCTTCTATTGTCGTACCTCCTAGTGATCCTTTAAAACAATATTTGCTAGACCGTGAAAATGATATGTTTATGAATGAAAGAAGGGAATTAGATGAAGTATTCTTTAAACAGGAACCTATTATGAAAAACAATTTACCTGATGAAATCCTAGGGGATCCTCCTCCACCCAAGGGTGATCCCGTGTTTGAGCTTAAACCATTACCTGATACTCTTAAATATGCTTATCTTGATGAGAAAAAGATATATCATGTTATTATTAGTGCTAACCTTTCAGAACATGAAGAAGAGAGATTATTAAAAACTCTGAAGAAGCACCGTGATGCTATTGGGTATACTCTTGATGATCTTAAGGGCATTAGTCCCACTCTATGTCAACATAAAATTAATTTGGAAGAAGATGCTAAACCAGTTCGTGATCATCAACGCCGTCTGAATCCTAAAATGAAAGAGGTGGTAAGAAAGGAGATACTAAAGCTCCTTGAGGCAGGTATAATTTATCCCGTTGCTGATAGTAAGTGGGTAAGTCATGTCCATTACGTCCCTAAAAAGGGAGGTATTACTGTTGTTCCTAATGATAAAGATGAATTGATCCCTCAAAGAATTATTACTGGTTATAGGATGGTAAATGATTTCCGCAAATTAAATAAGGTTACTAAAAAAGATCAGTACCCCTTACCTTTTATCGATCAAATGCTAGAAAGATTATCCAAACATACACATTTTTGCTTTCTAGATGGTTATTCTGGTTTCTCTCAAATACCTGTGTCAGCCAAAGATCAATCAAAGACTACTTTTACATGCCCTTTTGGTACTTTTGCTTATAGACGTATTGATATAGGATGAAATCCTAGAGGGGGATCTTTTCACACTTGGAGGGGGGAAAGGGCAAACTCTCAAGAACACAAAGAGGAAATCACTCAAACAATTCCCCAATCACACATCCACTAGGATAGCAACATAAGATCCACAAGTCACAAACACAATCAAAGGAAAGATACAATGGCAAAGTTCTTCCCACTCCTAGGAGATGAGGTCTTGAAGATAGTCTTCTCCTATAGGAAGTCTTGAAATCCACTAGGATTCTTCCCAAAAGGGGTCTTGATTCCACAAATGGGAAGGTAGAAGGAGCAAAGCTCACAAATATTTCATCTCATACTTTGCTAACCCTAAACATAGCCCTAGGTATGGTTTATATAGTCTTGGGGCTGAAAGAGATGAAGATGGGCTCGGTTTGGGGATCTCAGCCGTCCATCCTGGGAGGCCCGTGCGCACGGGGTAAGTTGGGCCCGTGCGCACGGGGGTCCTGTGGGCACGGTATAGGCCCGTGTGCACGGGGTGCTCCAGCGCCAACTTCCTAGATAGCCCGTGGGCACGGGGTCTCGGGGGCCCGTGCGCACGGGTTCACCTGGGGCTTCCAGTTTTGCTGGTGTTGCACTCCGTCTTGGTCCGCGTGGCCTTGGGGTGGTTCCTCTTCTCCTTGGGGGTGTTCCTGAGCCTCTTGGTGGTGTTCCTCTTCGTACCTAATGAGACATAGAATATCTTGGTGAGGTAGCAACAATGTTCCACTCGTATCCATATGCAAGCTAAGTAGGAAGGAGTTCACCTCGGTTTCCAAAGCACGTGTTCTCGCTCTTGTCATAGGTCCACGTGGGGCTTGATGTGTCGGTGTAGAGTCCATGGGGATGATGGAAGGATGCTCCGTATCATCCCCAAAATGATATAGGATGAAATCCTAGAGGGGGATCTTTTCACACTTGGAGGGGGAAAAGGGCAAACTCTCAAGAACACAAAGAGGAAATCACTCAAACAATTCCCCAATCACACATTCACTAGGATAGCAACATAAGATCCACAAGTCACAAACACAATCAAAGGAAAGATACAATGGCAAAGTTCTTCCCACTCCTAGGAGATGAGGTCTTGAAGATAGTCTTCTCCTAGAGGAGGTCTTGAAATCCACTAGGATTCTTCCCAAAAGGGGTCTTGATTCCACAAATGGGAAGGTAGAAGGAGCAAAGCTCACAAATATCTCATCTCATACTTTGCTAACCCTAAACATAGCCCTAGGTACGGTTTATATAGTCTTGGGGTCGAAAGAGATGAAGAGGGGCTTGGTTTGGGGATCTCAGCCGTCCATCCTGGGAGGCTCGTGCGCACGGGGTAAGTTGGGCCCGTGGGCACGGTACAGGCCCGTGCGCACGGGGTGCTCCAGCGCCAATTTCCTGGATAGCCCGTGGGCACAGGGTCTCGGGGGCCCGTGCGCACGGGGTCACCTGGGACTTCCAGTTTTGCTGGTGTTGCACTCCGTCTTGGTCCGTGTGGCCTTGGGGTGGTTCCTCTTCTCCTTGGGGGTGTTCCTGAGCCTCTTGGTGGTGTTCCTCTTCGTACCTAATGAGACATAGCATATATTGGTGAGGTAGCAACAATGTTCCACTCGTATCCATATGCAAGCTAAGTAGGAAGGAGTTCACCTTGGTTTCCAAAGCACGTGTTCTCGCTCTTGTCATAGGTCCATGTGGGGCTTGATGTGTCGGTGTAGAGTCCATGGGGATGATGGAAGGATGCTCCGCATCACGTATGCCTTTTGGTTTATGTAATGCACCTGCTACCTTTCAAAGATGCATGATGGCTATATTCTCTGACTTCTGTGAAAAGATTTGTGAGGTTTTCATGGACGACTTTTCCGTCTATGGATCTTCTTTTGATGATTGCCTGAGCAACCTTGATCGAGTTTTGCAGAGATGTGAAGAAACTAATCTTGTCTTGAATTGGGAAAAGTGCCACTTTATGGTTAATGAAGGTATTGTCACTAGTAGAAAACGGACCATTAGCACCGGTTCGTAAGGGCCTTTAGTGCCGGTTATGGAACCGGCACTAAAGTTTCGGCACTAAAGCCCCCCCCCCCCCTTTAGTACCGGTTCAGCACGAACTGGTGCTAAAGGGGATCCACGTGGCACGAGCCAGCTAAATGGTTGTGGGGTTTTTGGTTTTATGATTTCTTTTTCATTTAATTTTGTGTTTTCCATTTTAATTCTTTTTCGTTTGCTGGTATTTTACGGTACTACACATTGTACACGTTATGCATATATATATATATAGAATTTCTAGTAGAACCAATCATATATATATATCATCAATGTCTCACAAACCACCATATTAATTTACACATACACACATGTATAGCTATATACAATTTCTCCTACATATGCATGCTGCCTTCGGAGCCAGTGGCATTAGCCTAATTGGTGCCTTCGGAGCATGATGACAATTGGAAGTGGTTCATGGGGGCGGTAGCGGGTAATAGTATTCTCCCTTCGGATTTATGACTTGGTCGAGCAAAAATCCCGCTATTTCCTCTTGAAGTGCTTCTACGTGCTCCGTTGGTAGGAGCTTGTCCCGCACCTCTTTGAACTGTTAAGAAGGAGATCAATATGCATGTGTATTAGTTGTGTGACTAGATATCGATAATGGTGTAAAAATTGTGAATAGTGTTCTGACAAGCGTACCCATTCCTGTCTTTGAGATCTGCTCCGTTCGGACGCCATCATGCGAATGTTCTCGCAAACGCAGAATGCACACAGATCAGTCCCCTGCGCCTGCTTCAGGGCCTTTATTACGAGAATGGAATTTAATTTGATCAGATAATAATTAATCAAGCATGATAATTAAAGAGATGGCAGCTAGCTAGCTAGCTAGTACTACTTAATTACTTACCTTGGATCGAAACCATTTCAGCTTTGGTTTCCATTCGCCTTCCGTGATGCTGATGAATCTTGCCCAAGCCCTGCCCGCCGACAAAGAAAATGAATAAAGGGGTTATTAAATAGTTCATATCATGAAATTAATGACGAACTAAATAGGCCGAGATATATAATTAATAATGATTGAAATTACCTGTTGACTATCCCAAACAAGATGTTATAGTCACTATTTGCTTTGAGTAGCGAGTCCAGTATTTCAACTGTTCCGGCGTCAACTTTAATGATACACAAGATCCAGTGAAATCTGCATGCACACACGTTTGCATGTCTTAATTAAGCGGGCATATGTAAGAAAAAACATGTAGCTAGCTAGTAGGCAAAAACAGAGAATTTGTAGTACAAGAAAGTGTGACTCACTGGAAGTTGTAAGGAAGTAGTATATCTTCATTGTATTTGAGGCGCTTCAAGGACTCTAGCATGCTGTCCTCTACCTCTTTTTCTTGATGCTTGTTCATTTTCCATGTGTATTCATTAACGGTGTTTGGGTCAATGAACCCAATGCCATAGCGTCCACCTTTTCTCATTTCATACATCTTCATCCTGCATAATACCACAGAAAAGAATATAGTGAGGATAATTACAGGTAATGATTGATCAAAAGGATCACTACAGCTAGCTTGAGACTTAAATTACAGAAAGAAATCACTTACAGACAATAGCAACTGACGATAGATTTGTCGAGTGCGTCTTGATTGTATAACTGAAACAGTTCAGGATACTCAACGGCCACAGCTTTCTCATGGTAGTAATCATCCTTCTTGACATTCACCATGAGGGACTCTCGATTGGATCTCTTGGTAATGTCCATGTACCATTGATGCAATTCATACATTCTCGTTGGGAGCTTGTTGACATCTTCTGGCTCGACCAAAGGTTGGCCCCGGACATATTTCCGTTTTATTTCCTCCTCTGTAATCCCAGGCATGTCCTCGATCTCGAGGAGTTGTCCAACAGTGATCTTGAGTTCTTCAGCCTGCATTATATGCTCCTGGGTTATTACCACATCGCCCACCTCGGGAATGTAAACTGTTTGGCCACAATAATATTGGGCGCGCGTACTGTCACGTGTTGTTGGCGGCACAACAAGCGGGGGGATCGATTGCGCCGCCTGTTTTCCCAGCTGGGCAATGGTTTTCCCGCATTTTTTGACAGCTGCTTGTTGTTTGCTCGAGCTCGAGCTCACCTCCTTCTGTAGACGTCGTCGATGTAACTTCCTGATGTGGCGCTCATAGTCTGAGTCAACAGGCTTAGGAGCTGGTGGTTGAGCCATACGAATGAAGTGGTCAACTACTTCCACAGGCACTTTCTCCCTTGGCGGCGGTGGCGGTTTCGGTCCAAAATGGGCGTCGACTTCTGCCTGCACTATGGCATTGGTTTGCTCCTCGGTCCTGTCGTAAGCCCTCACAGGAAGAGGAGTAGTGAGGTTTGGACCATATTTATATCGCTTGCCTCCGCCTGTACTTCCTGTACTATGACCTCGACTCGTACCGCTACGCACCATAGCTGCAAGGTGTCTCTTCTGCGACTGCTGAGGCAGCGGAGACGGCTGACGGGGCTGAGTTGGACGAGGAGGAGTGGCCTGAAGCTGTGCCGGACTTGCAGTGGCCTGAGGTTGTGCCGGACTTGGAGGAGGAGTGGACGTCTGACGCTGTGTCGGACTTGGAGGAGGAGTGGCCTGACACTTTGCCGGACTTGGAGGAGGAGGAGTGGCCTCACGCGTTGGTGGACTTGGAGGAGCGGGAGTCTGCTGACTCGGTGGCGGACTTCGACGAGGAGTCGGGTGACGCGGTGTCGGTGGCCTTCGAAAGATGATGCAATCCTTTCTCCATAGGATGACACGATGTATGGCCTCTCCCAATGTGTGCTCGTCGTCACCTCCAGGAATGTCAAGCTGTAGCTCCGAATATGGGTCCACCACCTCATCAACCAAGATAGGAGCATAGCCTGCTGGAATCGGGTTGCAATGGAAGGTTGCCTCGGGGGAATTTGAAAAAGCAACGGCATCCGCCACCTTCATGGATATGTTCTTCATTTTGAAGTGTAGCTCGCAGTTAGCGTTCTCCGTGATGTCATCCACGGGGTATCTATCCAGCACTACTGCGTCGCCCGGGGTGGAACCCACGCTGCTTCTCGGCATGGATGGGGCAGTGGTATCCAATGCTGGATCATCCGCTAGCTGCTGCAGATGCTGAGACCCCCTTTGCTGGCTAAGTGAGTCGATCTGCTCCTGCTGCCGCTGGAATTTAGCTGCCAATTCCGCTTGACTTGCTTCTAGGCCTTGAGGGCGTTCATAGTCCCTCTTCCTCTGCTCCTCCTCCATCTTCCTCTTCTTCTCCTCCGCAATCTTCTTTCTCGCACGGGTCCTGTAGTCGGTGTTCCAGTCTGAAAACCCCTCATACCACGGAAGAGCGCCCTTGCCTCGTGTTCTTCCCGGGTGTTCAGGATTTCCCAAGGCACGCGTAAGCTCGTCGTTCTCTCTGTTGGGCTGGAACATCCCCGATCGAGCCTCTTCTATTGCAACAAGTAGCGCATCGCCGGCTCCGTTCAGACATGCCTTCGTCGAAACATTGCCTGTCTTCGGGTCCAACTCCCCCCCATGCGCATAGAACCAAGTCCTGCACCTGGGGGGCCAGCTCTTAGTAACCGGAGTGACACCTGCATCCTCCATCTCTTTCTCAGACTTATCCCACTTAGGCATTGCCACCGCGTAGCCACCTGGCCCCAGCTTATGGAACTTATCCTTTTTTCGGCATTCTTCTTGTTTATTCTCGACCGTTCCTTAGCTAATTCTGAATCCTTGAATTTCACGAAATCGTCCCAATGAGCACTTTGATTCTCTAGTATCCCCTCGAATACTGGAGTCTTCCTTCCTCCCTTGACGTACTTCTCCCACGTCATTCTCTTGTGGTTCTTGAATGCAACCGCCATCTTCCTAAAAGCAGCGTCCTTGACTTTCCGCACGTCTGCTTCTGTGAAATTATCTGGTAGGGTGAAATGTTCCATGAGAGTATCCCAAAGCAGATTTTTTTGATTCTCGTCGACAAAAGTAACATCTGGACGTGGATTTGCTGGCTTTCTCCATTCTTGAAGGGAGATCGGGAGTTGGTCCTTCACAAGAACTCCGCACTGACGAACGAACTTGTCCGCAATCTTCTTAGGCGCTAATGGTTCGCCATTAGGTTTGAATGCCTCGATATTGTACTTTACGCCCTCCTTCAACTTTTTGTTCGGGCCTCGTTTCGTCCTTTTGCCTGAAGATTTGCTCGATCCGAATGGCTGAAAGAAGAAAGATCGATTCGTTAATATATCTTCAACTCATTTAAAACATGCGATGATCACCAGATTCCTGCTTATATAAATATATATACCTCGCCGGTGTTTGTTGTTTCAGGATCAACATGTTCTTCGTCGTAGTTCATGACTTCATCTTCTCGGTCGTCACGATCGAATATCATATCACCCTCTCCGGTGTTGTTTTAGAAATTCGGAGCCGTCAAAATCTTCTTCATTCTGATCATCATCTGGCCCATGTATGATATCGAACATGGTCTGTTCTCTCTCTCTGTCGGTATTGTCCGCCATAGCTTTTATTTAACTATGCCAAAAGAAATATAAAACAATTTAGTATAATCTCGAATAATAGATATAATCTCGAATACATCGTCTCGAATAATAGATATAATATTGAATACATCACTAGCTAGCTAGCTAGCAAGCTAATAAAGATCGAATACTACAGAGTAATCTAGGCCACTCGCGGTTCCTGAGGTGCGGGCGGTGGACACCCAAAGAGAAGGAACCATCACTGGATCATAGCTCGGGTGATCTCCCCAAAGAACCTGCCAGGTATTGGAGAACCTGGCGTCCATAGCAGCCATGTAGCGATGGACGTGCTCGTCCTCCTCCCTGACACGGCGACGTACCACCTCCGGCGGGGCCGGCTCCCTCCGCACCGAAAGTGGCCCACGCGAATGCCACCAAAGGAGATGAGGGTCGACGACGGGACCCGGGGCCGGGTTCCTCATCAAGCGTCGCACCCCTGAAGGTAGCACCTCCCAGTGCCAGCCCGGCGGAGCCCAGTCCCGGACATGGGTCCTCTGAAGCAGGACGTCATCGCGGACGTGTCGACGGCGAGGATGCGGGCCGGGCATCGTCGGCAACAAAATACTATATGCCGCAAAAGTAAAGTAACATTTTTTAAATGATGGATTGTGATGATTTCATATATGCAAATTCTAAATTTTATAACTAAAAATATAAGAAACCAAAAAAACATCGATCATCGTCTAACAATTTGAAATTAATCTAATTCATCTAGCTAGCTAAAACTAACATTTCCAAAATTTCTAACATTTCTATAACATTTGACATTATATATATTATAACTAACATTTCTACATACTATTTGACATTAATCTAATCTAATTAATTAATTCATCTAAAACTTTGTATGAAAAACAGAAAAAACTAAAAGCTAAAAACAGAAAAATTGTGTGTGTGTGCGCGTCTAGTGTGTGTGTAGTGTGTGTGTGTGTGTGTGCATGTAGTGTGTGTGTGCGCGCGCGCGTGTGTGTGCGCTACGGTCGACGCCGGCGCCGGCGCCAGTGTGCGCTACGATCGATTGGAGGGAGGAGAGGGGCCGGGGGAGGGGCTCACAGCGCGCGCGGGCAAGGTCGAGGCGACGGCGACGGCGAGGCGAGGTCGATCCAAAGGCGACGGCGACGGCGAAGCGAGGGGATCGGCGACCGGGACGGCGACGGGGGTGTCGCGGAGTCGACGGGGACGACGCGACGAGGACGGGGGCGTCGCGGAGTCGATGGGGACGGCGCGACGGGGGCGGCGACGGCGCGGGACGGGGCGGCGGCAGAGAGAAGTGGGAGATAAGAAACTGAAAATTTTCGAAGTGTTTCTTATATAGGGGACACCTTTAGTACCAGTTGGAGCCACCAACCGGTACTAAAGGCCTGTTTTGGCCAGGCCAAGCGGGGGGAAGCACCCCCCTTTAGTACCGGTTCCTGGCTCCAACCAGTACTAAAGGCCCCCCCTTTAGTACCGGTTGGTTCCACGACCCGGTACTAAAGGGGGTGCGCTGCCAGGCGAGGGGCGCAGAAGTTTAGTCCCACCTCGCTAGCCGAAGGGCGCTCACACCTGCTTATAAGCCCCGCCGCCGCTGCTGTCTCGAGCTCCTCTCTAAAGCAGGCCTTCTGGGCCTACCTCTGCTACTCTGCCCCGTGGGGCCTATTGGGCTTGCGGGCCTACTTCCTGGCCCAACAACAGGTTGGGTTTCTAGTCGTATGCAGGCCGCTGTTGCCCGGTAGGTGGGCTTTTTTCATTTAGTTTTTCTTTTCTGCTTTATTTATTTTGTTTTATTTATTTTTAGTTGTTTTTTGCTGTATTTAGAGTTTCTTTGTGAATATTTTTGATAGTTTTTAGAAACTTTCATTTAGTGTCGGTAGTTTTTAAATTTGAATAGTTTAAATTTTGAATTATTTGAAATTTGTGTGAATCACTAGTTTGTGAATAACTTAACTTTAAAAATACATTTTCCAGTGATTCTTTTTTCTTATGTTTAATATTAGTGTGTTTTATCATTATATTCAATTTGGTAATGCTTAAGTTATTTAAAAATGAAATGCCTTTGTAACGGATGAGTTTTCGTCCGAAACCCTGATACTTCGAAACAGATTGTCCATTTTGTACACGAAGTGCATCCAGTTTTTGTGGTAACCCTCTCTACTTTTTTGCACATGCTATGTGGGTGAAATTATGATACCATGCCAACTTTCATCCTTTTCTGAGTTCATTTGAAATGCTTTTCAATTTCAGGGTCATTTAGCTGAAAAATCAATAAATGCATGAAAGAATTTGCTTGCACATAAAATTTCTTCGCGTTTCAAATGCCAAAACACATAACTAGCTACCCTAACTATTACAGAGATTCCCTCCTGGGTGTGAAACACAGAAGAAAGTGATGATAGTTAAGCCGATCACATCCCAGATCTTTGGGTGTGAAACTTTTTCTTCGCGTGTGTCCCTTTGCGTCGTAGCCATGGAAAATCTTCATCATTTAACGGGATGCTCGGGTCAATATTCACTGTGAATGGAGCAATTTCATCAAACTTTTCATAATCTTCTGACTTGTCTGTCTTGTCATCCACTCCCACGATGTTTCTCTTCCCAGAAAGAACTATGTGCCGCTTTGACTCATCGTACGATGCATTCGCTTCCTTATCTTTTCTTTTTCTTGGCTTGGTAGACATGTCCTTCACATAGAAAACCTGTGCCACATCATTGGCTAGGACCAATGGTTCGTCTGCATACGCAAGATTGTTGAGATCCACTGTTGTCATTCCGTACTGCGGGTCTTCCGTTACCCCGCCTCGTGTCATATTGACCCATTTGCACCAAAACAAAGGGACCTTCAAACCACGTCGATAGTCAAGTTCCCATATGTCCTGTATATAACCATAATATGTTTCCTTTCCCGTCTTGGTTTCTGCATCAAAGCGGACACCACTATTTTGGTTGGTGCTCTTCTTATCTTGGGCGATCGTGTAAAATGTATTACCATTTATCTCGTACCCTTTGAAACTCATTATATTCGAAGATGGTAACTGGGACAGCAAGTACAGGTCATCTTCAATAGAGGTGTCATGCATGGTACGTGCTTGCAACCAGCTGGCGAAACTCCTGGTTTGTTCACGTGTAATCCAGTCATTAGACCGCTCCGGGTGTTTGGAGCGTAGCAAATTCTTGTGTTCATCCATATACGGAGCCACCAAGGCGGAATTCTGTAGAACTGTGTAGTGTGCTTCAGTGAGAGAATGTTCGTCCATACATATTATTTGTTCCCCTCCTAGCGTGCCTTTTCCATCCAGTCTGCCCTTATGCCGCGATTCAGGAACACCAATCGGCTTAAGGTCAGGAATAAAGTCAATACAAAACTCAATGACCTCCTCATTTTGATGGCCCTTGGAGATGCTTCTTTCTGGCCTAGCACGGTTATGAACATATTTCTTTAAGACTCCCATGAACCTCTCAAAGGGGAACATATTGTGTAGAAATACAGGACCCAAAACGTTAATCTCTTCGCATAGGTGAACTAGGACGTGCGTCATGATGTTGAAGAAGGATGGTGGGAACACCAACTCGAAACTGACAAGACATTGCACCAAATCATTCTGTAACCTTGGTATGATTTCTGGATCGATTACCTTCTGAGAGATTGCATTGAGAAATGCACATAACTTCACAATGGCTAATCGAACGTTTTCCGGTAGAAGCCCCCTCAATGCAACCGGAAGCAGTTGCGGCATAATCACGTGGCAGTCATGAGACTTTAGGTTCTGGAACTTTTTCTCTGCCATGTTTATTATTCCCTTTATATTCGACGAGAAGCCAAACGGTACCTTAATACTGAGCAGGCATTCAAAGAAGATTTCCTTCTCTTCTTTGGTAAGAGCGTAGCTTGCATGACCCTGATGTATGCCGTCTTTTCCGTGCATACGTTGCTGGTCCTCCCGTGCCTCGGGTGTATCTTTTGTCTTCCCATACACGCCCAAGAAGCCAAGCAGGGTCACACAAAGATTCTTCGTCACGTGCATCACGTCGATTGCGGAGCGGACCTCGAGGTCTTTCCAATAGGGCAGGTCCCAAAATATAGATTTCTTCTTCCACATGGGTGCGCGTCCGTCAGCGTCATTCGGAACAGGTTGTCCACCAGGACCCTTTCCAAAGACCACCTTCAAATCCTTGACCATATCATGTACATCAGCACCAGTACAGTGGCGAGGCTTCGTCCGGTGATCCGCCTCACCTTTGAAATGCTTGCCTTTCTTTCTTACGGGATGCCTGCTCGGAAGAAATCGACGATGTCCCAGGTACACATTATTATTAGCCAAATATATACTGTCAGTACCGTCCAAACAGTGCGTGCATGCGCGGTATCCCTTGTTTGTCTGTCCTGAAAGGTTACTGAGAGCAGGCCAATCATTGATGGTCACGAACAGCAACGCCTTTAGGTCAAATTCTTCCCCCATGTGCTCATCCCACGCACGTACACCTGTTCCATTCCACAGTTGTAAGAGTTCTTCAACTAATGGCCTTAGGTACACATCAATGTCGTTGCCGGGTTGCTTAGGGCCTTGGATGAGCACTGGCATCATAATGAACTTCCGCTTCATGCACAACCAAGGAGGAAGGTTATACAAACATAGAGTCACAGGCCAGGTGCTATGCTTGATGTTCTGCTCCCCAAAAGGATTAATGCCATCTGCGCTTAGACCAAACCATACGCTCCTTGCGTCATCTGCAAACTCCTTCCCGTACTTTCTTTCGATTTTTCTCCACTGCGACCCGTCAGCGGGTACTCTCAACTTTCCGTCTTTCTTACGGTCTTCTCTGTGCCATCGCATTGCCTTGGCATGCTCTTTGTTTTGGAACAAACGTTTCAACCGTGGTATTATAGGAGCATACCACATCACCTTGGCAGGAATCTTCTTCTTGGGGCGCCGGCCCTCCACATCATCAGGGTCATCGCGGCAGATCTTATAGCGCAATGCACCACATACCGGGCAAGCGTTCAAATCCTCGTACTCACCGCGGTAGAGGATGCAATCATTAGGGCATGCATGTATCTTCTGCACCTCTAACCCTAGAGGGCAGACAACCTTCTTTGCTTCGTACGTACTCTCGGGCAATTCATTGTCCTTTGGAAGCATATCCTTTATCATTACCAGCAACTTTCCAAATCCCTTGTCAGATACACCATTCTCTGCCTTCCATTGCAGCAATTCCAATGTGGTGCCCAGCTTTTTCTTGTCACCTACGCAATTCGGGTACAACAATTTTTTGTGATCCTCTAACATGCGCTGCAACTTCTTCTTCTCCAAATCACTTGCGCAGTTTCTCTTTGCATCGGCAATGGCCCGACCTAGATCATCAACGGGCTCATCTGATGCCTCTTCTTCAGCTTCTTCCCGCATTGCCGGCTCAGCTTCTTCCCGCATTACCGGCTCAGCTTCTTCCCCCATTGTTGTATCATCGTATTCAGGGAACCCATGGCCAGGATAGCTGTCGTCGTCCTCTTCTTCTTCATTGTCTTCCATCATAACCCCTCTTTCTCCGTGCTTGGTCCAAACATTATAATGGGGCATGAAACCGGTCTTAAACAGGTGGACGTGAATGGTTCTTGATGTAGAGTAATTGTGACCATTCTTACAGCGAGCACATGGACAAGGCATAAAACCATCCGCCCGCTTGTTTGCCTCAGCCGCAAGCAGAAAAGTACGCACGCCCTCAACGAACTGGGGAGAGCATCGGTCATCGTACATCCATTGCCGGCTCATCTTCATTACACAACACCGAATAGACCAAATTAATACAAGTTCATACATAAAGTTCATACAACACTTAAATGCAACAAACAAATAACTCTCTAGCTAAAGCATTTAAATGCAACAACAAATACGATCAAGATCGCAACTAAGGTAACAATGGATCCAACAGCATAATGATACCAAGCCTCACTATCGATGGCATATTTTCTAATCTTTCTAATCTTCAAGCGCATTTTCTCCATCTTGATCTTGTGACCATCGACGACATCGGCAACATGCAACTCCAATTCCATCTTCTCCCCCTCAATTCTTTTCAATTTTCTTTCAAGTACTCGTTTTCTCTTTCAACTAAATTTAACCTCTCGGCAATAGGGTCGGTTGGAATTTCCGGTTCAGATACCTCCTAGAAAAAAATTCTATGTCAACTTGATGGGCATAATTTGTCATAAACACGAAATGCAACTAGTTTTAAAAGAGAATATACATACCACATCTGAATCATAACAAGGACTAGGGCCGACGGGGACGGATATCAAAACCATGGCACTATATGTATAACAAACAACGTACGGGTAAGATAATTATACGAGTAACTATATATCCAAATCACACAAACATCAATTTTTATATAAAATTTCATGAACAAGAGGCTCACCACAAGGTGGTGCCGGCGACGGGACGGTGCGGGCGATCGACGGTGGCTACGATGGAGATTTAGAAGGCACTAAGTAAACCACACCTACATATGCAAACTAAGTGTTATTTTTGACCTCAAATTGCATATAAATCAAATACTAGCACATATATATATATATATCCTCCCAAATTACTAAACTCACAAATTAATCACTATATAAACCAATGCAAGAGCTAATCTAGTAATGAGAGATGAAAGGACAAAGTTGCTAACCTTTGTGATCATTTGAATGGATGAGGGCCTTCAAATCTTGACAAATTTTGGGCAAATTTTGTGATGAACTCGAGAGGAAGAAGGGAAGAACAGAGGAGAGGGCCGGAGAGGGGAAAGGGGGAAGAACAGAGTGCTGGTGGACGAAGGGTTTATATAGGACGACCTTTAGTACCGGTTCGTGGCACGAACCGATACTAAAGGTGCTGGAGGGGCCCCATTCTGGCAACATCCTGCCACCACTCTCATTAGTACCGGTTCGTGGCACGAACCGGTGCTAAAGGTTCGCCACAAACCGGTACTAATGAAAGCGGCCCGGCTATCCGTTGGAACCGGCACTAATGTGTACATTAGTGCCGGCTCAAATACAAACCGGCACTAATGTGCTTCACGTTTGACCATTTTTCTACTAGTGTGTCTTGGGGCATAAAGTTTCTGAAAGAGGTATTGAAGTTGATAAAGCCAAGGTTGATGCTATTGAAAAGATGCCATGTCCCAAGGACATCAAAGGTATAAGAAGTTTCCTTGGTCATGCCGGTTTTTATAGGAGGTTCATTAAGGACTTCTCAAAAATCTCTCGGCCTCTAACTAATTTATTACAAAAAGATATACCATTTGTCTTTGATGATGATTGTGTAGAAGCATTTGAAATACTTAAGAAAGCATTGATCTCTGCACCTATTGTTCAGCCACCTGATTGGAATTTACCCTTTGAAATTATGTGTGATGCTAGTGATTATGCTGTAGGTGTTGTTCTAGGACAAAGAGTTGATAAGAAACTAAATGTTATTCAATATGCTATTAAAACTCTAGACAATGCTCAAAGAAATTATGCTACTACTGAAAAAGAATTCTTAGCAGTTGTTTTTGCTTGTGATAAGTTTAGGCCTTATATTGTTGATTCTAAAGTAACTATTCACACTGATCATGCTGCTATTAAATATCTTATGGAAAAGAAAGATGCTAAACCTAGACTTATTAGATGGGTTCTCTTGCTACAAGAATTTGATTTGCATATTGTTGATAGAAAAGGAGTTGAGAACCCCGTTGCAGACAACTTGTCTAGGTTAGAAAATGTGCTTGATGACCCACTACCTATTGATCATAGCTTCCCTGATGAGCAGTTAAATGTCATAAATACTTCTCATGCTGCTCCATGGTATGCTGGTCATGCTAATTACATTGTTGCTAAGTTTATACCACCTAGTTTCACATACCAGCAAAAGAAAAAGTTCTTTTATGATTTGAGGCATTACTTTTGGGATGACCCACATATTTATAAAGAAGGAGTAGATGGTGTTATTAGACGTTGTGTACCTGAGCATGAACAGGAACAGATCCCACGCAAGTGTCACTCCGAAGCTTATGAAGGACACCATGCTGGAGATAGGATTGCACATAAGGTACTGCAATCTGGTTTTTATTGGCCTACTCTCTTCAAGGATGCCCGTAAGTTTGTCTTATCTTGTGATGAATGTCAAAGAATTGGTAATATTAGTAGATGTCAAGAAATGCCTATGAATTATTCACTTGTTATTGAACCATTTGATGTTTGGGGCTTTGACTATATGGGACCTTTTCCTTCCTCTAATGGTTATACACATATTTTAGTTGCTATTGATTACGTTACTAAGTAGGCAGAAGCTATTCCAACTAGTAGTGTTGATCATAACACTTCTATTAAAATGCTTAAAGAAGTTATTTTCCCAAGGTTTGGAGTCCCTAGATATTTAATGACTGATGGTGGTTCACATTTTATTCATGGTGCTTTCCGTAAAATGCTTGCTAAATATGATGTTAATCATAGAATTGCATCCCCTTATCACCCTCAGTCTAGTGGTCAAGTAGAATTGAGCAATAGAGAACTCAAATTAATTTTGCAAAAGACTGTTAATAGGTCCAGAAAGAATTGGTCCAAGAAACTTGATGATGCATTATGGGCCTATAGAACTGCATATAAAAATCCTATGGGTATGTCTCCGTATAAAATGGTCTATGGAAAAGCATGTCACTTACCTCTCGAACTAGAACACAAGGCTTATTGGGCTATTAAAGAACTTAATTATGATTTTAAACTTGCTGGTGAGAAGAGGTTATTTGATATTAGCTCACTTGATGAATGGAGAACCCAAGCCTACGAAAATGCCAAGTTGTTTAAAGAAAAAGTTAAAAGATGGCATGACAAAAGGATACAAAAGCGTGAGTTTAACGTAGGTGATTATGTATTGCTATACAACTCTCGTTTAAGATTTTTTGCATGAAAACTTCTCTCTAAATGGGAAGGCCCGTACGTTATCGAGGAGGTCTATCGTTCCGGTGCCATAAAAATCAACAACTTCGAAGGCACAAATCCAAAGGTGGTGAACGGTCAAAGAATCAAACACTATATCTCAGGTAATCCCATAAATGTTGAAACCAATGTTATTGAAACCGTAACCCCGGAGGAGTACATAAAGGACACTTTCCAGAACGTTTCAGACTTCGAAAAGAAATAGGTATGTGGTACGGTAAGTAAACCAACTCCAAAATAGTTTTTAAGGCAATATTTCTCCGTTTTGGAATATTAAAAAAAATAGAAAAATAAGTAGCAGTCCGAAAAGGACACGAGGGCCCCACGAGGGTGGAGGGCGCGCCCTACCCCCTGGGCGCGCCCCCTACCTCGTGGGCACCTCGTGTGCTCTCCGGACTCCGTTTTCTTACAAGACACATATTTTGGTCGGTAAAAATTCATTATATAACCTCCTGGGGGTTTTGACTCCCGTATCACGCAAAAATCTCCTGTCTTTGTTTCGAGCTGTTTTTCTGACATATCTAGATTATCATGACGTCTCCAAGTGCTCCCAAGGACAAGTTCTTCGAGAAGGTCATCAACCCTTACCTCGCGGAGGTGCAGCGACACCCTCAAACCATTGAGATGCGTGATGGGTTGCTGCACATCCGTGACGCTAAGGGACCGAAGGGGAACGGAAGCGTGGAGACGAGGCTCGAAGCAATGGAGCAACAAGTTTTCAAGTGTCAGGGGATGGTGGAGCGTGGACTCAACTCCAACTACATGATGATAGCAGAGTTCACCAACAAACACAAGCTGGATGCCGAGAACATCGGGGAGACCATCTTCAAGCTTCACGAGAAAATCAAGCACCTTCAAGCTCAGATCTATGACCTGCAAAACCAAAACTGTGAGTATGAATATAGATTCAAAGGGATGAGTTTGGCTGCAGATTTGAGGATCCCGGAGACTAGGTCATCCTTCTATGATGGTGAGCCTATGCATTGGAAGAAGGACGACAAGCCTACGCCATCAATAAAATCACCACCGTCTCCACCAACAAAGAAGAATTGAGTATCTGGTATGGGCACTCCACTTGGCAACTGCCAAGCTTGGGGGAGTGCCCCGGTATCGTATCACCATCACTTTTATCTTTACCGTTTTTCTTAGTTCAATCCTTTTGGTAATATCTTGATCTAGTAGAATAAAAGCACTTAGTATGATCTAGTTGTGAGTTTTGCTTTATTATCCTTCTATGTAATCGAGTCCGTGAGCTATATAATAAAGATTAGTGTTGAGTCAAGGGCTTGATTATTTTGCCATGATCCTAAGTGAATAAAAGAAATGAGAAAGAAATAAAAAGAAACAAAGATATCATGTGACTCTTATGGAGAGTAATGAGCTCACATAGAAAGAGTATGATGAATAAAAGTTATTGAGGGTTGACAAACATAGTTTTGGTCATCGTTGCAATTAATAGGAAGTAATAAAGAAAGAGAGGTCTTCACATATAAATATACTATCTTGGACATCTTTTATGATTGTGAGCACTCATTAAAATATGACATGCTAAAGAGTTGACATTGGACAAGGAAGACAACGTAATGGGTTATGTTTTCTTACATCTGAGATAAATTATATTGTCTTGGATCCTCCAACATGTTGAGATTGCCTTTTCTCCCTCATGCTAGCCAAATTCATTGCACCAAGTAGAAATACTACTTGTGCTTCCAAATACCCTCAAACCAGTTTTGCCATGAGAGTCCACCATACCTACCTATGGATTGAGTAAGATCCGTTGTCATCGGTGCAAGCAATAAAAAAATTGCTCTCTAAGTATGTATGATTGATTGGTGTGGAAGGAATAAGCTTTATACGATCGTGTGATATGGAAGTAATAAAAGCGACAGACTGCATAATAAAGGTCCATATCACAAGTGGCAATATAAAGTGATGTTCTTTCGCATTAGGATTTTGTGCATCCAACCATAAAAGCGCATGACAACCTCTACTTCCATCTGCGAAGGGCCTATCTTTTACTTTTATCTCCTATACTGCAAAAGAGTCATGGTGATCTTCACCCTTCCTTTTTACATTTTATCCTTAGGCAAGCACAATATGTTGGAAAGATCCTGGTATATATGGCTAATTGCATGTGGGTTTTCATGAACTATTACTGTTGACATTACCCTTGAGGTAAAACGTTGGGAGGCAAAACTATAAGCCCCTATCTTTCTCTGTGTCCGATTAAAACTCCATACCCATAAGTATTGCGTGAGTGTCAGCAATTGTGAAGGATTATATGATAGTTGAGTATGTGGACTTGCTGAAAAGCTCTTATACATTGACTCTTTCCTATGTTATGATAAATTGCAATTGCTTCAATGACTGAGATTGTAGTTTGTTAGTTTTCAATGAAGTTTACGATTCATACTTGATATTGTGATTGAATTATTACTCTAGCATAATAAATCATATGACAAGAATTATATAAGTTGTTCTAAAAATGATCATGATGCCCTCATGTCCGTATTTTATTTTATCGACACCTTCATCTCTAAACATGTGGACATATTTTTCGATTTCGGCTTTTCGCTTGAGGACAAGCAAGGTCTAAGCTTGGGGGAGTTGATACGTTCATTTTGCATCATGCTTTTATATCAATATTTATTGCATTATGGGCTGTTATTACACATTATGTCACAATACTTATGCCTATTCTCTCTTATTTTACAAGGTTTACATAAAGAGGGAGAATGCCGGCAGCTGGGATTCTGGCTGGAAAAGGAGCAAATATTAGAGACCTATTCTGCACAGCTCCAAAAGTCCTGAAACTTCACGGATGATGTTTTCCAAATATATAAAAAAATATTGAGCGCAAGAACTTCACTAGGGGGGCACACCCTGCCCACGAGGGTGGGGGCGTGCCCTACCCCCTGGGCGTGCCCCCTACCTCGTGGCCCCCTGGTGGACCTCCAGTAACCATCTTCTGCTATATGGACTCTCTCGATGGAAAAATAATAAGAAGCCATCTTCTCGGACGAAACTCCGCCGCCACGAGGCGGAGCCAATCTAGGGTTCTGGCGGGGCTGTTCTGCCGGGGAAACTTCCCTCTCGGAGGGGGAAATCATCGCCATCGTCATCACCAACTCTCCTCTCATCGGGAGAGGGCAATCTCCATCAACATCTTCGTCAGCACCATCTCATCTCAAAACCCTAGTTCATCTCTTGTATACAATTCTTGTCTCCAAGTCCGAGATTGGTGTTAGTAGGTTGCTAGTAGTGTTAATTACTCCTTGTAGTTGATGCTAGTTCGTTTAATTGGTGGAAGATCATATGTTCAGATCCTATATGCACATTAATACCCCTCTAATTATGAACATGAACATGTTTATGCTTTGTGAGTAGTTACTTTTGTTCTTGAGGACATGGGAGAAGTCTTGCTATTAGTAGTCATGTGAATTTGGTATTCGTTCGATATTTTGATGAGATGTATGTTGTCTCTCCTCTAGTGGTGTTATGTGAACGTCGACTACATGACACTTCACCATTATTTGGGCCTAGAGGAAGGCATTGGGAAGTAATAAGTAGATGATGGGTTGCTAAAGTGACAGAAGCTTAAACCCTAGTTTATGCGTTGCTTCGTAAGGGGCTGATTTGGATCCATATGTTTCATGCTATGGTTAGGTTTACCTTAATACTTTTGTTGTATTTGCGGATGCTTGCAATAGAGGTTAATCATAAGTGGGATGCTTGTCCAAGTAAGGGCAGCACCCAAGCACCGGTCCACCCACATACCAAATTATCAAAGTACCGAACGCGAATCATATGAACGTGATGAAAACTAGCTTGACGATATTCCCATGTGTCCTCGGGAGCGCTTTACATCATATAAGAGTTTGTCCAGGCTTGTCCTTTGCTACAAAAAGGATTGGGCCACCTTGCTGCACCATATTTACTTTCGTTATTTGTTGCTCGTTACAAATTATTCTATCACAAAACTATCTGTTACCACTTATTTCAGTACTTGCAGAGAATACCTTGCTGGAAACCGCTTATCATTTCCTTCTGCTCCTTGTTGGGTTCGACACTCTTACTTATCGAAAGGACTACGATAGATCCCCTATACTTGTGGGTCATCACATACCTAGTTTAATCTCGTTACCGGCAAGTCTCTTTACTCGTTCCATAATACATCATCTCGTAACTAACTCCTTAGTCATTCTCTTGCAAGGCTTCTTATGATGTGTATTGCCGAGAGGGCCCAGAGATACCTCTCCAATACTCGGAGTGACAAATCCTAATCTCGATCTATGCCAACTCAACAAACACCTTCGGAGATACCTGTAGAGCATCTTGATGATCACCCAGTTACGTTGTGATATTTGATAGCACACAAGGTATTCCTCCGGTATTCGGGAGTTGCATAATTTCATAGTCGAAGGGATATGTATTTGACATGAAAAAAACAATAGCAATAAATTGAACGATCATTATGCTAAGCTAACGGATGGGTATTGTCCATCACATCATTCTTCTAATGATGTGATCCCATTATCAAATGACAACACATGTCTATGGTTAAGAAACCTTAACTATCTTTTGTAACATCCCAAATTTTCAATTTGGAATGTTATACATAGGTCATCATATGCATATCATATTTTATTTGTATTTCGTTTGCAATCCTAGAAATCCTGAGCAACTCAAGGACTCACGGAGAGAGTTGGGGATTTTATTATTTTCATATTTGAATTTTCTCAAATATTGAAAAGAGGATCATTTTGGTTTTAATTATTTTTCTCTCTGAAATATTTCAATAAAAAAATGAGAGGAGATTAAATGACTTCTCCAAAATAAAAGAAATATTGAAGGAAAAATGTTAAAATCAAATAAATAATTTTTATTTGGATTTTATTGCTATTTTATTCAAATTAGAAAAATATGCATTCTTATAAAAATTGCATTTTTAGGCTAAGAAAATGTTCACTATGTTCTAAATATTTTATTTAGACAGTGAAAATTGTTTTTGGCATTTTTAGAATTTTTTTATATTTATTTAAGATTTTTCCTTTTCGGCGGAATTTATTTTTGGCACGGTATGATTACAATATTAACCAATTTAGTTGTGAACCTTGTTAATTACATAGCAGCAGCAGGCCATCAGCAGCAACAACAACAAAGCCTTTAGTCCCAAACAAGTTGGGGTAGGCTAGAGCTTAGACCCACAAGATCTCGCAACCAACTCGTGGTACTGGCATCTGGATAGTTAGCTTCCACGCACCCCTATCCATGGCTAGTCTCAGCTTTCAGAGCCATCATGACTTCTCCAGTCAACTCAGATCCCTTTCCTATCAAACCGAACTCAACTCAGTGTAATCTTTTGGCATAAGGCTTTCAAACTAGCAACTATATACTACGCGATTCTTTTTTTGTATTAGCGATGACAATGGTAGCTAGTCCGGGCCATGGTCAGGTATAGGCTTGGGAGTTGGGACATGGACCTGATTTAGCATTTTTAGCAACGTCATCTATTAGGATGCCAAATATTTTAATCCCTAACTAGGAAGTGGTTAACATAATCCCCCAGGCCCCAGCATTAGGATAATGAGCTTCTTTTGCATAGTTTTCTTCGTGAAGGCAATATGATGTGAAATCAAAACAACCTCCTTGGAAGGAAACATTTTATTTTGTTCGCACCAAACAAGGCCTACTAATTAAGTACTCCCTTTGTACTAAGCTTGAGACATTTATTTTGGAACGGAGGGAGTAGAAATTACTAGTCTGTCTGTCTTGTTTTTCTTAATGGCCTATTGGCTGATTCTTTCAGCCCTAGGGACAAATGATCTCAAGACTGAATAATACAGTTGTACGTTTTCAGATGTTCTGTTGCGTTTGTTTGTAATCGATTACAAATTCAGTTCGTTGGATTGTTTCTTGTTCTGAACATATGTTTTACCTTTATGCTCTTATTTAGTTCTAGAAGAATGCCAGTGAAAGCATTGGCAATCTGATGACACCTTCTTATTTTTGTGTGGCGCGGAAGGGGAGGTCAAAGGCCCAAGGCCGCTGCTAGATGTATCTTGATCGACCGTCCTATCTTCTGAGCGAAAAAAACTTGTAATTAATTGGTTATGTGTGTGCTACTGTAGGATCTGTGTGCCTGGAGCTTGTCCCAGAGGATCCGTGTGTTAATGTAAGGTTTATGTATTGGGTTTAACCCCACGGTTGTGTATTAGGTGCACTTGTTTATTATGGCACCTTTTTCGTTAACGGTTGAAAAGGGGGTCAATCTGATGCCTTTGTGTTCCCTGGAGCCTGAGTGCCACTGCAAGGGCGGGTCCAACCGGAGAATGAAACATATTTGGGTCGCCGGCATGTTCTGCTCCTCACAATTTTCGCCCGCTTACGATTCGGTCGCCTGGGTAAGGCTGAAATGAAGATTGCAGTGTTGTGGTTGGTTCGAGCTGTGGATGGTTTGTGATTCAGCTTTTGAGAATGTGTGCTGTTTCTAGTCATTCTGGGCCTTCTCATTAAACTGCATTTGAGTATATGTCATTTTGTGCAGCCAAATGGAATGGACTTTCATCAGGGAAAATTAAGAAGCAGACACATTCAGCTTGGCAATAATAATAATCAATATTAATGTTACTAAAAGTTTTTTTCTGGGTAATGTTGCTAAAAGTTTGGCTGCTGGTCGAGTATTAATTTGTTTTGACCTATCAATCAACTCAGTGGATAACATAATAAGCAAATTCCCACTGGCGGGTGCAACCAAAAAATGTTGAGAAAAAGATGTTCACAAAATCTACAAATTGTTCACGAATTTAAAATGTTCTTGATTTAAAAAAACATTCAAAATTTTTGTTTTTGAATTTCAGAAAATGTTCACGAATTTGAAAATGCTACTAAATTACAAAAGTTGTTTCAAAATTTGCGTCTTGAATTTCAGAAAATGTTCCCAAGTTTCATTTAAATATTATTAATGTATTTCGAAAATTGTGCCAGGATTTTTTAAAAAAAGTTCACGCATTTGATCCTCTCTAATCCCCGCAAAGGTCCGTGTCGGCGGCGGACCGGCCCAAATCGTTTGGGCCTTGACAGCCCAGCAGACCGACCCAGAACCGCTCTGGCTAACTTTACTTGACCCCGGAGCCCTCTGGCCCTTCCTCCTCCCCCCCTCCCCATCGCCGACCGCCATGGCCGCCGACCCTAGCTCCGACCTGGCCAACGGGGCCCCGGCCCCCGCCCCCGCCACCGCCGCCGCGGGCGCCGACAAGAAGAAGTCGCGCGAGAGCGAGCGCCGCCGCCGCCGCCGGAAGCAGAAGAAGAGCAAGGCGCCCGCTTCCGACGCCGCCGCCACGGACGCCGACGCGGCCGCAGATGCCGAGGAGGACAAGCCCGACTCCAAGCCCCCGGTACGTGGACGGGCGCCCCTAGGGCTTCTTCGGGTGGGGCTCGCGACGGCCTCTCTGACGCTGTGTTAGTTTGGTTGTGCGCGCAGGTGGAGATCGAGGTGGAGTACGTGCCGGAGGAACCGGACCTCGCCGACGGCCTGCTCGCCGACTTCAAGAGCATCTTCGACAAGTTCACCTTCAAGGAGCCCGTCGCCGCCGAGGTACCGGAGCCCGCCGATTGCCAAAGCAAAACCCTACCCTATGAATCTCTGCAGTTTTAGCTCCTCTGCTGTGCAATATGACTATTCTGACTAGTAGGGTTGGTGGTGTTGTGCTGGCAGGATGGGGAGAAGAAGGACGAGGCGGCCGACGCCGCGAAGAAGGGGTCGGGGTCCGACTCGGACGACGACGAGCAGGAGACCCAGCAGAAGAAGAAGGAAGGGGGCATCTCCAACAAGAAGAAAAAAGTTTGTTTCACTCTCTCTGTCTGCCTGATTGTTGAATTACCTGTTCTTTATGAGCGATTGTTGTGGTTTCGTAGAAGGCGCTAAGCATGAAGTTTGCTGTTTTGGTTTGTGTTTTGTAGCTGGAGCAAAGGATGAAGATCGCGGAGCTGAAGCAGATATGCAACAGGCCCGATGTCGTCGAAGTAAGCCACCCTCCTCCTTCTTTTTTGTGAGCCAAGTGTGCTGGCAATGTGATGTGCCTGTGTTACTATGAATGGATGTGTTGATGCAGCATCCTATCCTACCACATTTGTCTGTCGTCCAACGTGTTTTGTCCAATGTTTTTGCATTGCCAAAGGTTGCCAATGCTAATGTAATCTGACCACCACCAAGATATAACTCAAATTGCACTACGGAATTTGCTTAAAGTCATGTACCATTGTCGTCTGGTCATGCAGTTGCCATTGGCTGCAGGCTTTGTAACAACACACTTTGTTTTGTCCTTGGTTCCTAACAGTGAGGATGTTTTGGGAGTATATAATAAGTTTCAAGGCAACTGCAAAAGGTTATGTTAGGCTGGATTGCTAGAAAACGGTGCTAGCAACTTTTACCATCACTTCTTGTGTTGATATAACTAAAATTGCATTGGAGAATTTGTTTCTAAGTCATATACTATTCTGGTCTGGTCATGCTGTTTCCATTGGCTGTGCAGTTTGTAACAACACACTTCGTCAGTGACGATGTGTTTGAAATTATGTCAACTTTCTGTTTTATCTGAGTAAATAACCCGTAGTAAGGTTCACAGCAACTTTGAAAGTTTATCTTAGGCTGGGTTGCTAGAAAAATGTGCTAGCAACTTTCACCTTTCACAGCTCTAAGGTTAAGATGTATTTCTCTTATTAAAGGCCATGGCAGCATGCACACGCGTGTATCCATGCAGCTTGTATCGGTGGTGTGAACATAAGATTCGATAATGTCACTAAACTATTTGTTGTGTGCAATCTTCTTTAACTCATTCCCATTAGCAGTGTATAAAATTGTTTATTGATTAGCTTCAACTGATGCAATTATGCTCCTCATGCCAGGTTTGGGATGCGACTGCATCAGACCCGAAGTTACTTGTCTATCTGAAGTCTTACAGGAACACAGTACCTGTCCCAAGGCACTGGTCTCAAAAGAGGAAATTCTTGCAGGTTTGTCATGCATGTACCATGAATAATCTTGTTATGCATAATTTCGTAACGAGTACTTGGATGCATGTCTGAGAAATAAACCACACACTCAGAAAATAGTGTTGTTTGTACTGGAAATCCACTTGTAAAAGTGTTGCAGCATCTCCCTCAATTAATATCTGTCGTCTAACATATACTGCATACTTTCATGTAATGTATTATTACATAAGTTTTTTTCCATGGACCTGCATCTAAATGCATGTTTTATTATAAGAAGACTCAGAAGCATCAAAATCTACATACCATTAGGACCGCCATGACAAAAATAATAATAATCTAAACTTCAACACAAGAAAGAAAACCAAACACAGCAAAACACCTTTTTTTTTCTCGAACATGCATCTAAATGTGTATTGTTTTGTGTTAGAAGTAACTCAGTGTAAAATACAGTGTCATGGCTACAAAACCAGTACGAGTCGACCAAAAACAGACGTAAAACTAGAATAAAATAAGACCAAAAAAGCAATGCAGAGCAAGAAAGAGAAACAAACACAAGGGCCAAGGGACAGACTAACATGCCAGGCACGAATTCACTCAATACTGTGCACACTTGGGTTATATAATTTATCCTTGCTTCATCGAAAAGTGTAAGCCCATAACTGCAACTGTTCGGGCCAGCATGGATATGCTAGTGTAACTCATTGAAAGTGCCATGGCAGTACCATGGGGTGGGTGTTATTAGAAGAGGGGAGGGAACATATAGTTGATAAGGTTTTTCCCCTCCCTCTTATGCAGATATATAATTCTTGCAGGGATGCTGCAACTTCTTGGGAGCAAGGTCTTGGTGGTACTGTACTTGAGTGATTACTGTAGCATAAATGCTAAAGTATTTGATCTAGTTGATTCATGCTAGGAATTTCCTTGAAAGACGATTTGTTCCATCTAGGATCTTGACCTTTGGTCCTCCTTTGTTTGCGCATAAAAGCATATCAGTTGCCCAGGATTTTGTAACTTTTTTATATCTCCAAAACATGAAATTATGCTTTGCTTCTTATTATCTATATCTTGTTGAATAGATTTTACATCATCATGTTGTTTCTTTCAGGGTAAGAGAGGTATCGAAAAACAACCTTTCCAACTTCCTGACTTCATTGCTGCAACTGGAATAGAAAAAATTAGACAGGTATGTTAATATCTTGGTCCTTTGTAGCAATGCTATGTACATTGTATCTCCCTTGTCAACTTGGTAACTTCGGGAGTTTTGTTTTATTGTCACTTCTAATTTTTATTCCACAAATGGGCAAGATGGACAAATTTTAAGTACCTTTCCAAATGCATTTTCAGGCATATATCGAGAAAGAGGATAGCAAAAAATTGAAGCAGAAGCAGCGGGAGCGTATGCAGCCAAAAATGGGCAAGATGGATATAGATTATCAGGTCAGTTAATTCCTCTTGAGGCCAATCTGAGTTGCACATAGAAGCACATGCCATATATATTTGTTGTTCTCCATAATGTGCAAGATGGATACAAGCACTATTTATTTGCCCCCTGATTATAGTTGCACATACAAGCACATGCCTGTGTTTTCTCCTTGTGCTATACTTCTCTACATGCATATCTGTTTGCCAGGTGTTTAATTACCTGCCACTTAGGCACTAATACTGATAATGTACACGTGAAAATATCATAGCTGATAAGTACGATGTGTTTCTTCCATATGTTCAAATTTTAGACATGAGTTAACTTCTGAATGTGCAGGGAAGGAAGTCTCACCGTAATTTTATTGTGTGCAGGTTTTACACGACGCCTTCTTCAAATATCAAACAAAACCAAAATTGACTAGTCATGGTGACCTTTACTACGAAGGAAAAGAGTTTGAGGTACTTTTTTTTTGCTTCGCTCTCTTCTTAATGTCAGAAACAGAGATAACTGATAATTGTTTGGGAGTGCATATGTCTGTGTTATCAAACCTGGCTCACTGAGCATAATACATGTATGAACTCAACAGGTCAAACTTAGGGAAATGAAGCCAGGTATGCTGTCCCGAGAACTTAAAGAAGCTCTTGGTATGCCAGAAGGTGCACCGCCTCCATGGCTTATAAACATGCAGGTATTGTTCTTTTTGATAAGAAAAAAACTTCAGGCAGCTGGTCTTCTGGTTGACCGATCACTTGTTATTCTCCTTGTTATTGGCCAGCTATCAACTGACATCAAATAATTTTGGCAGAGATATGGTCCTCCGCCCTCTTATCCTTCACTGAAGATTCCTGGTCTGAATGCCCCAATTCCTCCTGGTGCTACTTTTGGTTACCGGCCCGGGGAATGGGGAAAGCCTCCTGTGGATGAGGTAATTTACAACAAATGTGCTTTTCATGGGCTTGGCTGTAGTTAAATGCGGCTTCTGCAATGAAAATAAATTTCTTTTCTGATCTATTTATTTGTTTTGGCTAACAGCATGGACGCCCCCTCTACGGAGATGTTTTTGGTATCCTACAGCTGGATGAACCTAATTATGATGTATGTTTAATCGGCTAATTTCCCTTGAAATTGAACTGCAGCTCTACTAGTTAACTGACTTGTGTTGCATTGTATTCCAGGAGGAGCCTGTTGACCGCAGCAAGCATTGGGGAGACTTGGAGGAGGAAGAGGAGGAGGAGGAAGAAGATGAGGAGGAAGAGGAGGAGGAACTAATGGAAGATGAAGACATGGAAGCTGGCATGCAGTCTGTCGACACCATGTCAAGGTTATTTCTATAATAATTATTTGATGACTAGCTTAGGTTCTTCCCTAAAGGAACTATGTTATGACGCCACTTCTTGTTCTGTTAATAGCACTCCCACTGGCGTGGAAACACCTGACGTCATTGATCTTCGGAAGCAACAGAGGAAAGAGTCTGAAAGGCCAACAGATAAGCAGTTATACCAGGTACGAGCTTAGCTTCAGTTTTGTGGCATTTCAGGCCAAATCTTATTTTGGAGCTTTAGTTTGGCTTACTTATTGCAGTTCATAACCAACAATTTGTTCTTTTTCATCTGAAGGTTCTTGAGCAGAAGGAGGAGAAAATCGCACCTGGAACCCTCTATGGATCAAGCCATACGTATGCAACTCTAATACAACATAGTTATAACTACAATATTTTTTGCATGGATTTCTGTTTCAGCCATACGAGAACTCATTTTATATCAATAATTTCTGATGGTTTCCTGTTTCAATCATACGGAGAACTCATTTTCTATGTTGCTGTTTTTGCAGGTATGTGGTTGGGGCACAGGATAAAGCTGGGGTTAAAAGGGTGAGCTTTTACATTCCTTGCCCCAAGTATACAAGCATTCCCATGCCGTGCATGTTCCGATGATTCATTGACACATCTTTGTGGTCCTTGTTTGCAGGTTGACCTTCTCAAGAATCAAAAGTCTGACAAAGTGGATGTCACCATACATCCCGAGGAGCTCGAGGTTATGGACGATGTTCTGGCTGCCAAGTAAGATCACCTCTACCCGGTGTCTGCCAAGCTTTACCTGTCAGCAGCCATGAATTGAAACATTAACGCCTTCCCTTTAAAATGATGAAACAGGTACGAAGAAGCACGGGAGGAGGAGAAGTTACGGAACCAGAAGGAAGACTTCAGCGACATGGTGGCGGAGGTACGTTTTTACGAGCAGTCTTCTGTAGCTGTTGAGCCAGAAGCAAATACCAACTTTTGTCTAGCTGAATCTTTTTTCCCTCTCTGATTTGCAGAACGCGAGCAAGAGGAAGAGGAAGCACGAGAAGGACGGGAAATCTTCCAAAAAGAAGGACTTCAAGTTCTAGACAGCGCGGTTTTGTTACCGTTCCTCTTCCGCTTCCCAGGAGGAGGATGTTCCCATTTGTTCCTGTAGCCTGTACTCTACTCTAAATCAAGCTGTGTATGTATGCTTAGCCTCTGGCAAATGTTGAAGTGCTGGATGAGAAGGCCTGATGAAAAAGGAAGTGAAGCTGTAATCCATGCATGAGAACAAATTGTGATGTTAAATGTGACTGCTAGCATTAGTTTATTGCGGTTATGAAGAGTGATGCTAAGTTTGCTATGATCGACATAAGTGGTGAATTGCACATTCTGAAACCTGCAGGTGAAGCTGTATCATTAAATTACTGTTTTGTACTAGTACTCATCTGAGAGGAGAGCTATGAGTGCTCGGGAACAAGATGCTTTTAGGGCATAATTTTCCTGGGCAAATGAGGGTCTTGTACTCTTGTTGTGATGGAGTTGTTGTATTTTTAAGCGGTGACAAAGAAAAAAAAAATGCTATAATTGATATGTGTCGGTATCATATTGCATCTAAGGCCTGGGCTGTAATAATCGTGAGCCGTTTGAGGTTGATTCCGTTTTAGCTCAAATAAAGATCGACATGGAAGAAAAGAAAAAAGAGTTAGTTGGGTTGAAAAAGACTGGGTTTGGGAGAAATGCCTTGGAGACCTGCTCCAGCCAAAACTACTTTTTGGTAAACTATTTTCATCTCCTTTGTTCCTCCACCAATCTTATGCTTAAATCAAATGGTTTTTAGTGGCGACTTGTTGCCTCAGAAACGGTAAAAATCAATATTATGTTTTTTTTCCATGATGATATATGTTGTTGTGACAACTACCTTCCCTTCTCAAATTTAAATACGAGTCTCATTTGTTTAACTGTGGTTAATTAATATGAATATGACTAGATTTAGGGGCCGGTGACTTGAAAGAGCACATAATAAAAGGTCAACCAAGAGCATATGATAAAAGATAAACAAAGAGCACATAATGTCTATCCCAAGCCGTTGTATTCCACTTCTCCAGTGGCTAGAGCTTGCATATCCGCTTCCATGGCTGGCACTGCAAGGGGTCAATTTCGGGTTCACTCGCAACTTTGACAACCTCTCGAGGCGTGACATACTGCACTCTAGGATCACAGACTCCACATGTCCCCTTCAATCAGATGCTAGCGAGACAGATTATCAACCTCCAATTCTCTAGCCTCGTTCCCATGACGCACGGGACCCTAGCTTCGCCGCCGACACCCTCGCCCCCTTCCGTCCTCCTTCTCCTCCCAGTCGCCGAAGGGCGTCCATCAGGCAAAGCCCGTGCAACGCAGGCAGAGGCACGGTGTCTAGCAGGGCTCCCGTCGGTGGGGACGTCCGAATCCATTGGCTGTGTGCTAGGGGGGGTGTGTTCGTAGGTTTTCCTCGATCTGGATCTTGCTCTGCGTTTCGGCTGCACAAGCTATGCGTTGGTGGTAATTGGGGGGGGGGGGTGCTTCTTGTGGGGGTTGGATGTGGCTAGGAGGGTGCTACCTCTTGAGCACTGCGTTGGTTTTCCCTTGAAGAGGAAAGGGTGATGCAGTAAAGTAGCGTAAGTATTTTCCTCAGTTTTTGAGAACCAAGGTATCAATCCAGTAGGAGGCCACGCACGAGTCCCTCGCACCTACACAAACAAATAAATCCTCGCAACCAACGCAATAAAGGGGTTGTCAATCCCTTCACGGTCACTTACCAGAGTGAGATCTGGTAGATATGATAAGATAATATTTTTGGTATTTTTATGATAAAGATGCAAAGTAAAGAAAGCAAAATAAAAACGGCGACAGAAATAGCTTGTTGTCAGGAGATTAAATATGATGGAAAATAGACCCGGGGGCCATAGGTTTCACTAGTGGCTTCTCTCGAGAGTATAAGTATTACGGTGGGTGAACAAATTACTGTTGAGCAATTGACAGAATTAAGCATAGTTATGAGAATATCTAGGTATGATCATGTATATAGGCATCATGCCCGAGACAAGTAGACCGACTACTGCCTCCATCTACTACTATTACTCCACACATCGACCGCTATCCAGCATGCATCCAGAGTATTAAGTTTAAAAGAACATAGCAACGCTTTAAGTAAGATGACATGATGTAGAGGGATAAACTCATGCAATATGATATAAACCCCATCTTGTTATCCTCGATGGCAACAATACAATACGTGCCTTGCTGCCCATACTGTCACTGGGAAAGGACACCGCAAGATTGAACCCAAAGCTAAGCACTTCTCCCATTGCAAGAAAGGTCAATCTAGTAGGCCAAACCAAACTGATAATTCGAAGAGACTTGCAAAGATAACCAATCATACATAAAAGAATTCAGAGAAGATTCAAATATTGTTCATAGATAATCTTGATCATAAACCCACAATTCATCGGTCTCAACAAACACACCGCAAAAGAAGATTACATCAAATAGATCTCCACGAGAGAGGGGGAGAACATTGTATTGAGATCCAAAAAGAGAGAAGAAGCCATCTAGCTAATAACTATGGACCCGAAGGTCTGAGGTAAACTACTCACACATCATCGGAGAGGCTACGATGTTGATGTAGAAGCCATCCGTGATCCATGCCCCCTCCGGCGAAGCTCCGGAAAAGGCCCCAAGATGGGATCTCACGGGTACAGAAGGTTGCGGTGGTGGAATTAGGTTTTTGGCTCCGTCTCTGATAGTTTGGGGGTACGTAGGTATATATAGGAGGAAGAAGTACGTCGATGGAGCAACGTGGGGCCCACGAGGGTGGAGGGCGCGCCAAGGGGGTAGGCCTCCCCTACCTCGTGCCTTCCTGGTTGATGTCTTGACGTAGGGTCCAAGTCCTATGGATCACATTCGTTCCAAAAATCATGTTCCCGAAGGTTTGATTCCGTTTGGACTCCATTTGATATTCTTTTTCTGCGAAACTCTGAAATAGGCAAAAAAACAACAATTCTGGGCTGGGCCTCCAGTTAATAGGTTAGTCCCAAAAATAGTATAAAAGTGTATAATAAAGCCCATTAATGTCCAAAACAGAATATAATATAGCATGGAACAATAAAAAATTATAGATATGTTGGAGACGTATCAAGCATCCCCAAGCTTAATTCCTGCCCGTCCTCGAGTAGGTAAATGATAAAAACAAAATTTTTGATGTGGAATGCTACTTGGCATAATTTTAATGTAATTCTCTTAATTTTGGTATGAATATTCAGATCTGAAAGATTCAAGACAAAAGTTTAATATTGACATAAAATAATAATACTTCAAGCATACTAACTAAGCAATTATGTCTTCTCAAAATAACATGCCAAAGAAAGTTATCCCTACAAAATCATATAGTCTGGTTATGCTCTATCTTCACCACACAAAGTATTTAAATCATGCACAACCCCGATGACAAGCCAAGCAATTGTTTCATACTTTTGATGTTCTCAAACCTTTTCAATCTTCACGCAATACATGAGCGTGAGCCATGGACATAGCACTATATGTGGAATAGAATGGTGGTTGTGGAGAAGACAAAAAGGAGAAGATAGTCTCACATCAACTAGGCGTATGGGCTATGGAGATGCCCATTAATAGATATCAATGTGAGTGAGTAGGGATTGCCATGCAATGGATGCACTAGAGCTATAAGTATATGAAAGCTCAACAAAAGAAACTAAGTGGGTGTGCGTCCAACTCGCTTGCTCACGAAGACCTAGGACATTTTGAGGAAGCCCATCATTGGAATATACAAGCCAAGTTCTATAATGAAAATTTCCCACTAGTATATGAAAGTGATATCATAGGAGACTCTCTATCATGAAGATCATAGTGCTACTTTGAAGCACAAGTGTGGTAAAAGGATAGTAACATTGTCCCTTCTCTCTTTTTCTCTCATTTTTTTATTTGGGCCTTTTTTATGGCCTATTTTTTTAGTCTGGAGTCTCATCCCGACTTGTGGGGGAATCATAGTCTCCATCATCCTTTCCTCACTTGGGACAATGCTCTAAAAATGATGATCATCACACTTTTATTTACTTACAACTCAAAAATTACAACTCAATACTTAGAACAAAATATGACTCTATGTGAATGCCTCCGGAGGTATACCGGGATATGCAATGAATCAAGAGTGACATGTATGAAAGAATTATGAACGGTGGCTTTGCCACAAATACGATGTCAACTACATGATCATGCGAAGCAATATGACAATGATGGAGCGTGTCATAATAAACGGAACAGTGGAAAGTTGCATGGCAATATATCTCAGAGTGGCTATGGAAATGCCATGATAGGTAGGTATGGTGGCTGTTTTGAGGAAGGTATATGGTGGGTGTATGATACCGGTGAAAAGTGCGCGGTATTAGAGAGGCTAGCAATGGTGGAAGGAATAAAAGTGCGTATAATCCATGGACTAAACATTAGTCATAAAGAACTCATATACTTATTGCAAAAATCTACAAGTTATCAAAGCAAAGTATTACGTGCATGCTCCTAGGGGGATAGATTGGTAGGAAAAGACCATCGCTCGTCCCCGACCGCCACTCATAAGGAAGACAATCAATAAATAAATCATGATCCAACTTCATCACATAACGGTTCACCATACGTGCATGCTACGGGAATCACAAACTTTAACACAAGTATTTCTCAAATTCACAACTACTCAACTAGCATGACTCTAATATCATCATCTCCATATCTCAAAACAATTATCAAGCATCTAACTTCTCATAGTATTCAACACACTCATAAGAATTTTTTTACTAATCTTGAATGCCTATCATAATTAAAGCAAATTACCATGCTGTTTTGTAGGACTCTCAAAATAATCTAAGTGAAGCATGAGAGAACAATAATTTCTATAAAACAAATCCACCACCGTGCTCTAAAAGATATAAGTGAAGCATTAGAGCAAAAACTATATAACTCAAAAGATATAAGTGAAGCACATAGAGTATTCTAACAATTTCCGAATCATGTGTGTCTCTCTCAAAAGGTGTGTACAGCAAGGATGATTGTGGTAAACTAACAAGAAAAGACTCAAATAATACAAGGCGCTCCAAGAAAAACACATATCATGTGGTGAATAAAAATATAGCTCCAAGTAAAGTTACCGATGGAAGTAGACGAAAGAGGGGATGCCTTCCGGGGCATCCCCAAGCTTTGGCTTTTTGGTGTCCTTAGATTATCTTGGGGTGCCATGGGCATCCCCAAGCTTAGGCGCTTGCCACTCCTTGTTCCATAATCCATCAAAGTTTTCACCCAAAACTTGAAAACTTCACAACACAAAACTCAACAGAAAATCTCGTGAGCTCCGTTAGCGAAAGAAAACAAAACACCACTTCAAGGTCCTGTAATGAACTCATTATTTATTTATATTGGTGTTAAACCTACTGTATTCCAACTTATCTATGGTTTATAAACTATTTTACTAGCCATAGATTCATCAAAATAAGCAAACAACACACGAAAAACAGAATCTGTCAAAAACAGAACAGTTTGTAGTAATCTGTAACTAACTCAAACTTCTGGAACTCCAAAAATTCAGCCAAAATAGGACGACCTAGAAAATTTGTTTATTGATCAGCATCAATTGGAATCAATATTTTATCAAGTTCTGGTGAATTTTAACAATTATTTTCGTGAACAAAAAGTTTCTGGAATTTTCAGCAAGATCAAATAACTATCATCCAAGAAGATCCTATAGGTTTAACTTGGCACAATCACTAATTAAAACATAAAAACACATCTAACTAGAGGTTATATCAAATATTTATTCCTAAACAGAAGCAAAAAGCAAAAAAAAACTAAAAATAAAATTGGGTTGCCTCCCAACAAGCGCTATCGTTTAACGCCCCTAACTAGGCATAATAGCAAGAATAGCTCTAGGTATTGTCATCTTTGGTAGGCAATCCATAAGTGCCTCTCATAATAGATTCATAAGGTAATTTTATCTTTTTATAGGGAAGTGTTCCATGCCTTTCCTTAACGGAAATTGGAATCTAATATTCCCTTCCTTCATATCAATAATTGCACCAATCGTTCTAAGGAAAGTCTACCAAGAATAATAGGACATGAAGGATTGCAAACTATATCAAGAACAATAAAATCTACGGGCACATAATTCCTATTTGCAAAAATAAGAACATCATTAATTCTTCCCATAGGTTTCTTAATGGTGGAATCCGCAAGGTGCAAGTTTAGAGAGCAATCATCAAAATCACGGAAACCTAGCAAATCACACAAAGTTTTTGGAATCGTGGAAACACTAGCACCCAAATCACACAAAGCATAGCATTCATGATCTTTAATTTTAATTTTAATAGTAGGTTCCCATTCATCATAAAGTTTTCTAGGGATAGAAACTTCCAACTCAAGTTTTTCTTCATAAGATTGCATTAAAGCATCAACGATATGTTTAGTAAAAGCTTTATGTTGACTATAAGCATGTGGAGAATTTAGCACGGATTGCAACAAGGAAATACAATTTATCAAAGAGCAATTATCATAATTAAATTCCTTGAAATCCAGAATAGTGGGTTCATTAATATCTAGAGTTTTAATCTCTTCAATCTCACTTTTACCAATTTTTGCATCAAGATCTAAAAACTCTGAATTTTTGGAACGCCTTCTAGGTAAAGGTGGATCATACCCAGTCCCATCATTATCAAGATTCATATTGCAAAACAAAGATTTAATAGGGGATACATCAATAACTTTTAGATCTTCATCTTTATTTTCATAGAAAATTTCCGGCTTAGCGGCCATCTTATTAACTAAGGTGGCCTGCTTATCCGAAACTTCAGCTATTAACTTCTCTAGATGAGCAATCTGAGATTTCAAACCGTAAAATTCTTTAGACATATCATCGAGCTCTTTATTCATGTAACCCATAAAGCTTTTTTGTTCCTTAAGCTCGTTCCTAAAGAAATTATTATGCTCAAATTGTAAAACCATAAAACTCCAGACGTTTCTTTCAATCTCTTCTAACCTTTTAAGGTGAGGATCACCAGATCTAGGTAGAGCCATAGTGACAAGCAAGCAATCCAACACACGGGCAAACAAGAAGCAAGCAAAAAAAGGCAAACGGAAAAGAGAGGGTGAATAAAACTGCAAGGGTGAATTTGGGGAGAGGAAAACAAGTGGCAAATGGCAAATAATGTAATGCGGGAGATAAGGGTTTGTGATGGGTACTTGGTATGTTGACTTTTGCGTAGACTCCCCGGCAACGGCGCCAGAAATCCTTCTTGCTACCTCTTGAGCACTGCGTTGGTTTTCCCTTGAAGAGGAAAGGGTGATGCAGTAAAGTAGCGTAAGTATTTCCCTCAGTTTTTGAGAACCAAGGTATCAATCCAGTAGGAGGCCATTGCTACCTCTTGAGCACTGCGTTGGATTTCCTTGAAGAGGAAAGGGTAATGTAGCAGAGTAGAGTAAGTATTTCCCTCGGTTTTTGAGAACAAAGGTATCAATCCAGTAGGAGGCTACGCGCGAGTCCCTCGTACCTACACAAAACAAATAGCTCAACGCAACCAACGCGATTAGGGGTTGTCAAGCCCTTCACGGTCACTTATGGGAGTGAGATCTGATAGAGATGATAGATAATATTTTTGGTATTTTTGATATAAAGATGCAAAGTAAAAGAAAAGGCAAAGTAAAAAAAGCAAAGCAATAATAAAGTGATTGGAGATTGATATGATGAGAATAGACCCGGGGGCCATAGGTTTCACTAGTGGCTTCTCTCAAGAGCATAAGTATTTCTACGGTGGGTGAACAAATTACTGTTGAGCAATTAACAGAATTGAGCATAGTTATGAGAATATCTAGGTATGATCATGTATATAGGCATCACGTCCGAGACAAGTAGACCGACTCCTGCCTGCATCTACTACTATTACTCCACTCATCGACCGCTATCCAGCATGCATCTAGAGTATTAAGTTAATGAAAATAGAGTAACGCCTTAAGCAAGATGACATGATATAGAGGGATAAATTCATGCAATATGATAAAAAACCCATCTTGTTATCCTCGATGGCAACAATACAATACGTGCCTTGTTGCCCCTTCTGTCACTGGGAAAGGACAACGCAAGATTGAACCCAAAGCTAAGCACTTCTCCCATTGCAAGAAAAACCAATCTAGTAGGCCAAACCAAACTGATAATTCGAAGAGACTTGCAAAGATAACCAATCATACATAAAAGAATTCAGAGAAGATTCAAATATTGCTCATAGATAATATTGATCATAAACCCACAATTCATCGGTCTCAACAAACACACCGCAAAAAGAAGATTACATCGAATAGATCTCCACGAGAGAGGGGGAGAACATTGTATTGAGATCCAAAAAGAGAGAAGAAGCCATCTAGCTACTAACTATGGACCCGAAGGTCTGAGGTAAACTACTCACACTTCATCGGGGGGGCTATGGTTGAAAGTGCTAGTTATCGACTAGAGGGGGGGGGGGTGAATTGGCGATTTTTATGGAAGTCTTCAAAACATGAAAGTTTCGAAGACAAACAATAGAAATGACCCTATTGATATGCAGCGGAAGGTAAACTACACTAAGCAAGCCATAGTCAAGTATGCAATGAAGTGAAAGCACGAAGACTAATAACAACTAGGTAGTAAGGATTAGGATGGAAGATGGTATGAAGCCAAACAACGATAGTAGTCAAACAGTGAAGACAAATAGGTAAAGCAAACATGCAATGACTTCACGAAGACAAACTGTAACTAAAGAGAGGGCGAGGATATAACCAGTCACTTGGAGAGGACATAGGATTTGTTTGACCAGTTCCAGTTGCTGTGACAACTGTACGTCTCGTTAGGGAGGCTGAGATTCAACTCAGAAGACCACGTCTTCACCTTATTCCCCTTGAGCTAAGGATACCCAGTCCTCGCCCAATCACTCTGGTAAGTCTTCAAGGTAGACTTCCAAACCTTTACAGACTTCGTTCACCGGCGATCCACAATGACTCTTGGATGCTCAGAACGCGACGCCTAACCGGCTGGAGGATTCACAATCCTCAAGTGTAACAAGTCTTCAGGTCACGCGGACAGATTGACTTCAGTGATGCCTAACACTCTTTGGCTCTGGGTGTTTGGGCTTTGTCCTCGCAAGGATTTCTCTCTCTCAAAAGCTTCGGAGGTGGGTTGCTCTCAAACGACAAAAGCCGTGCACTTACTCTGAGCAGCCAACCAATTTATGGTGTAGGGGGTGGGCTATTTATAGCCACTAGGCAACTCGACTTGATTTGTCCGAAATGACCCTGGGTCACTAAGGAATTGACACGTGTTCCAATGGTCAGATTTCAAACACACACGACAACTTTACTTGGGCTGCTAGTAAAGCTGACTCATCCAGCTCTGGATAAGATTTGCTCTCATTGTCTTCGCTCGAAGACATAGGATTTTGGTTGAGCATGAAGGAAATATGCCCTAGAGGCAATAATAAAGTTATTATTTATTTCCTTATAATCATGATAAATGTTTATTATTCATGCTAGAATTGTATTAACCGGAAACATAATACATGTGTGAATACATAGACAAACAAAGTGTCACTAGTATGCCTCTACTTGACTAGCTCGTTAATCAAAGATGGTTATGTTTCCTAACCATGAACAATGAGTTGTTATTTGATTAACGAGGTCACATCATTAGTTGAATGATCTGATTGACATGACCCATTCCATTAGCTTAGCACCCGATCGTTTAGTATGTTGCTATTGCTTTCTTCATGACTTATACATGTTCCTATAACTATGAGATTATGCAACTCCCGTTTGCCGGAGGAACACTTTGGGTGCTACCAAACGTCACAACGTAACTGGGTGATTATAAAGGAGCATTAAAGGTGTCTCCAAAGGTAGATGTTGGGTTGGCGTATTTCGAGATTAGGTTTTTTCACTCCGATTGTCGGAGAGGTATCTCTGGGCCCTCTCGGTAATGCACATCACATAAGCCTTGCAAGCATTGCAACTAATGAGTTGGTTGCGGGATGATGTATTACGGAACGAGTAAAGAGACTTGCCGGCAACGAGATTGAACTAGGTACGGGATACCGACGATCGAATCTCGGGCAAGTAACATACCGACGACAAAGGGAACAACGTATGTTGTTATGCGGTCTGACCGATAAAGATCTTCGTAGAATATGTAGGAGCCAATATGGGCAACCAGGTCCCGCTATTGGTTATTGACCGGAGACGTGTCTCGGCCATGTCTACATTGTTCTCGAACTCGTAGGGTCCGCACGCTTAAGGTTACGATGACAGTTATATTATGAGTTTATGCATTTTGATGTACCGAAGGTTGTTCGGAGTCCCGGATGTGATCACGGACATGACGAGGAGTCTCGAAATGGTCGAGACATAAAGATTGATATATTGGAAGCCTATATTTGGACATCGGAAGTGTTCCGGGTGAAATCGGGATTTTACCGGAGTACCGGGAGGTTACCGGAACCCCCCGGGAGCCATATGGGCCTTAATGGGCTTTAGTGGAAAGGAGAAAGGGGCAGCCCAAGGTGGCCGCGCTCCTCCCCCCTTCCCCTAGTCCTAATAGGACTAGGAGAGGTGGCCGGCCCCCCTCTCCCTCTTTCCCCCTCGGGGAATCCTAGTCCAACTAGGATTGGGGGGGGAGTCCTACTCCCGGGAGGAGTAGGACTCCTCCTGCGCCCTCCTCCTGGCCGGCGGCCCCCTTCCCCTTGGCTCCTTTATATACTGAGGCAGAGGCACCCCAGAAACACACAAGTTGATCCACGTGATCTATTCCTTAGCCGTGTGCGGTGCCCCCTGCCACCATATTCCTCGATAATACTGTAGCGGAGTTTAGGCGAAGCCCTGCTGCTGTAGTACATCAAGATTGTCACCACGCTGTTGTGTTGACAAAACTCTTCCCCGACACTTTGCTGGATCGGAGTCCGGGGATCGTCATCGAGCTGAACGTGTGCTCGAACTCGGAGGTGCCGTAGTTTCGGTGCTTGATCGGTTGGATCGTGAAGACGTACGACTACTTCCTCTACGTCGTGTCAACGCTTCCGCAGTCGGTCTGTGTGGGTACGTAGACAACACTCTCCCCTCTCGTTGCTATGCATCACATGATCTTGCGTGTGCGTAGGAATTTTTTTGAAATTACCACGAAACCCTTCAGTGGCATCCGAGCCTAGGTTATTTATGTTGATGTTATATGCACGAGTAGAACACAAGTGAGTTGTGGGCGATATAAGTCATACTGCCTACCAGCATGTCATACTTTGGTTTGGCGGCATTGTTGGACGAGACGACCCGGACCAACATTACGCGTACGCTTACGCGAGACCGGTTCCCCCGACGTGCTTTGCACATAGGTGGCTTGCGGGCGACTGTCTCTCCAACTTTAGTTGAACCAAGTATGGCTACGCCCGGTCCTTGCGAAGGTTAAAACGGAGTCTATTTGACAAACTATCGTTGTGGTTTTGATGCGTAGGTGAGATTGGTTCTTACTTAAGCCCGTAGCAGCCACGTAAAACTTGCAACAACAAAGTAGAGGACGTCTAACTTGTTTTTGCAGGGCATGTTGTGATGTGATATGGTCAAGACATGATGCTGAATTTTATTGTATGAGATGATCATGTTTTGTAACCGAGTTATCGGCAACTGGCAGGAGCCATATGGTTGTCGCTTTATTGTATGCAATGAAATCGCGATGTAATGCTTTACTTTATTACTAAGCGGTAGTGATAGTCGTGGAAGCATAAGATTGGCGAGACGACTACGATGCTGCGATGGAGATCAAGGTGTCGCCCCGGTGACGATGGTGATCATGACGGTGCTTCGAAGATGGAGATCACAAGCACAAGATGATGATGGCCATATCATATCACTTATATTGATTGCATGTGATGTTTATCCTTTTATGCATCTTATCTTTCTTTGATTGACGGTAGCATTATAAGATGATCTCTCACTAAATTATCAAGAAGTGTTCTCCCTGAGTATGCACCGTTGCCAAAGTTCGTCGTGCCCAGACACCACGTGATGATCGGGTGTGATAAGCTCTACGTCCATCTACAACGGGTGCAAGCCAGTTTTGCACACGCAGAATACTCAGGTTAAACTTGATGAGCCTAGCATATGCAGATATGGCCTCGGAACACGGAGACCGAAAGGTCGAACGTGAATCATATAGTAGATATGATCAACATAACGATGTTCACCATTGAAAACTACTCCATCTCACGTGATGATCGGTTATGGTTTAGTTGATTTGGATCACGTGATCACTTAGAGGATTAGAGGGATGTCTATCTAAGTGGGAGTTCTTAAGTAATTTGATTAATTGAACTTAAACTTATCATGAACTTAGTACCTGATAGTATCTTGCTTGTTTATGTTGATTGTAGATAGATGGCTCGTGTTGTTGTTCCGTTGAATTTTAATGCGTTCCTTGAGAAAGCAAAGTTGAAAGATGATGGTAGCAATTACACGGACTGGGTCCGTAATTTGAGGATTATCCTCATTGCTGCTCAGAAGAATAACATCCTGGAAGCACCGCTGGGTGCTAGGCCTGCTGCTGGAGCAACACCAGATGTTATGAACGTCTGGCAGAGCAAAGCTGATGACTACTCGATAGTTCAGTGTGCCATGCTTTACGGCTTAGAATCGGGACTTCAACGACGTTTTGAACGTCATGGAGCATATGAGATGTTCCAGGAGTTGAAGTTAATATTTCAAGCAAATGCCTGGATTGAGAGATATGAAGTCTCCAATAAGTTCTATAGCTGCAAGATGGAGGAGAACAGTTCTGTCAGTGAGCATATACTCAAAATGTCTGGGTATAATAATCACTTGATTCAGATGGGAGTTAATCTTCCAGATGATTGCGTCATTGACAGAATTCTCCAATCACTGCCACCAAGCTACAAGAGCTTCGTGATGAACTATAATATGCAAGGGATGAACAAGACTATTCCCGAGCTCTTCGCGATGCTGAAAGCTGCGGAGGTAGAAATCAAGAAGGAGCATCAAGTGTTGATGGTTAACAAGACCACTAGTTTCAAGAAAAAGGGCAAAGGAAAGAAGAAGGGGAACTTCAAGAAGAACGGCAAGCAAGTTGCTGCTCAGGAGAAGAAACCCAAGTCTGGACCTAAGCCTGAAACTGAGTGCTTCTACTGCAAGCAGACTGGTCACTGGAAGCGGAATTGCCCCAAGTATTTGGCGGATAAGAAGGATGGCAAGGTGAACAAAGGTATATGTGATATACATGTTATTGATGTGTACCTTACTAGAGCTCGCAGTAGCACCTCGGTATTTGATACTGGTTCTGTTGCTAATATTTGCAACTCGAAACAGGGACTACGGAATAAGCGGACACTAGCAAAGGACGAGGTGACGATGCGCGTGGGAAACGGTTCCAAAGTCGATGTGATCGTGGTCGGCACGCTACCTCTACATCTACCTTCGGGATTAATATTAGACCTAAATAATTGTTATTTGGTGCCAGCGTTGAGCATGAACATTATATCTGGATCTTGTTTGATGCGAGACGATTATTCATTTAAATCAGAGAATAATGGTTGTTCTATTTATATGAGTAATATCTTTTATGGTCATGCACCTTTGAAGAGTGGTCTATTTTTGATGAATCTCGACAGTAGTGATACACATATTCATAATGTTGAAGCCAAAAGATGCAGAGTTGATAATGAAAGTGCAACTTATTTGTGGCACTGTCGTTTAGGTCATATCGGTGTAAAGCGCATGAAGAAACTCCATACTGATGGACTTTTGGAACCACTTGATTATGAATCACTTGGTACTTGCGAACCATGCCTCATGGGCAAGATGACTAAAACACCGTTCTCCGGTACTATGGAGAGAGCAACAGATTTGTTGGAAATCATACATACCGATGTATGTGGTCCGATGAATATTGAGGCTCGTGGCGGATATCGTTATTTTCTCACCTTCACAGATGACTTAAGCAGATATGGATATATCTACTTAATGAAACATAAGTCTGAGACATTTGAAAAGTTCAAAGAATTTCAGAGTGAAGTGGAAAATCATCGTAACAAGAAAATAAAGTTTCTACGATCTGATCGTGGAGGAGAATATTTGAGTTACGAGTTTGGTATACATTTGAAAAATTGTGGAATAGTTTCGCAACTCACGCCACCCGGAACACCACAGCGTAATGGTGTGTCCGAACGTCGTAATCGTACTTTACTAGATATGGTGCGATCTATGATGTCTCTTACTGATTACCACTATCGTTTTGGGGTTATGCTTTAGAGACGGACGCATTCACGTTAAATAGGGCACCATCAAAATCCGTTGAGACGACGCCTTATGAACTATGGTTTGGCAAGAAACCAAAGTTGTCGTTTCTTAAAGTTTGGGGCTGCGATGCTTATGTGAAGAATCTTCAACCTGATAAGCTCGAACCCAAATCGGAGAAATGTGTCTTCATAGGATACCCAAAGGAGACTATTGGGTACACCTTCTATCACAGATCCGAAGGCAAGACATTCGTTGCTAAGAATGGATCCTTTCTAGAGAAGGAGTTTCTCTCGAAAGAAGTGAGTGGGAGGAAAGTAGAACTTGACGAGGTAACTGTACCTGCTCCCTTATTGGAAAATAGTACATCATATAAAACTGTTTCTGCGACATCTATACCAATTAGTGAGGAAGCTAATGATGTTGATCATGAAACTTCAGGTCAAGATACTACTGAACCTTGTAGATCGACCAGAGCAAGGTCCGCACCAGAGTGGTACAGTAATCCTGTTCTGGAAGTCATGCTACTAGATCATGATGAACCTACGAACTATGAAGAAGCGATGGTGAGCCCAGATTCCGCAAAGTGGCTTGAAGCCATGAAATCTGAGATGGGATCCATGTATGAGAACAAAGTATGGACTTTGGTTGACTTGCCCGATGATCGGCAAGCAATTGAGAATAAATGGATCTTCAAGAAGAAGACTGACGCTGATGGTAATGTTACTGTCTACAAAGCTCGACTTGTCGCAAAAGGGTTTCGATAAGTTCAAGGGGTTGACTACGATGAGACCTTCTCACCCGTAGCGATGCTTAAGTCTGTCCGAATCATGTTAGCAATAGCCGCATTTTATGATTATGAAATTTGGCAGATGGATGTCAAAACTGCATTCCTGAATGGATTTCTGGAAGAAGAGTTGTATATGATGCAACCAGAAGGTTTTGTCGATCCAAAGGGAGCTAACAAAGTGTGCAAGCTCCAGCGATCCATTTATGGACTGGTGCAAGCCTCTCGGAGTTGGAATAAACGTTTTGATAGTGTGATCAAAGCATTTGGTTTTATACAGACTTTTGGAGAAGCCTGTATTTACAAGAAAGTGAGTGGGAGCTCTGTAGCATTTCTGATATTATATGTGGATGACATATTGTTGATTGGAAATGATATAGAATTTCTGGATAGCATAAAAGGATACTTGAATGAGAGTTTTTCAATGAAAGACCTCGGTGAAGCTGCTTACATACTAGGCATTAAGATCTATAGAGATAGATCAAGACGCTTAATTGGACTTTCACAAACAACATACCTTGATTTTTTTTTGAAGAAGTTCAAAATGGATCAAGCAAAGAAAGGATTCTTGCCTGTGTTACAAGGTGTGAAATTGAGTAAGACTCAATGCCCGACCACTGCAGGAAGGTGTGAAATTGAGGTGACAAAGAGCTCATCGTAAAAGGTTACGTTGATGGAAGCTTTGACACTGATCCGAACGATTCTAAATCGCAGACCAGATATGTGTTTACATTAAACGGTGGAGCTGTCAGTTGGTGCAGTTCTAAACAAAGCGTCGTAGCGGGATCTACATGTGAAGCGGAGTACATAGCTGCTTCGGAAGCAGCGAACGAAGGAGTCTGGATGAAGGAGTTCATATCCGATCTAGGTGTCATACCTAGTGCATCGGGTCCAATGAAAATCTTCTGTGACAATACTGGTGCAATTGCCTTGGCAAAGGAATCCAGATTTCACAAGAGAACCAAGCACATCAAGAGACGCTTCAATTCCATCCGGGATCTAGTCCAGGTGGGAGACATAGAGATTTGCAAGATACATACAGATCTGAGTGTTGCAGACCCATTGACTAAGCCTCTTCCACGAGCAAAACATGATCAGCACCAAGGCTCCATGGGTGTTAGAATCATTACGGTGTAATCTAGATTATTGACTCTAGTGCAAGTGGGAGACTGAAGGAAATATGCCCTAGAGGCAATAATAAAGTTATTATTTATTTCCTTATAATCATGATAAATGTTTATTATTCATGCTAGAATTGTATTAACCGGAAACATAATACATGTGTGAATACATAGACAAACAAAGTGTCACTAGTATGCCTCTACTTGACTAGCTCGTTAATCAAAGATGGTTATGTTTCCTAACCATGAACAATGAGTTGTTATTTGATTAACGAGGTCACATCATTAGTTGAATGATCTGATTGACATGACCCATTCCATTAGCTTAGCACCCGATCGTTTAGTATGTTGCTATTGCTTTCTTCATGACTTATACATGTTCCTATAACTATGAGATTATGCAACTCCCGTTTGCCGGAGGAACACTTTGGGTGCTACCAAACGTCACAACGTAATCGGGTGATTATAAAGGAGCATTACAGGTGTCTCCAAAGGTAGATGTTGGGTTGGCGTATTTCGAGATTAGGTTTTGTCACTCCGATTGTCGGAGAGGTATCTCTGGGCCCTCTCGGTAATGCACATCACATAAGCCTTGCAAGCATTGCAACTAATGAGTTGGTTGCGAGATGATGTATTACGGAACGAGTAAAGAGACTTGCCGGCAACGAGATTGAACTAGGTATGGGATACCGACGATCGAATCTCGGGCAAGTAACATACCGACGACAAAGGGAACAACGTATGTTGTTATGCGGTCTGACCGATAAAGATCTTCGTAGAATATGTAGGAGCCAATATGGGCAACCAGGTCCCGCTATTGGTTATTGACCGGAGACGTGTCTCGGCCATGTCTACATTGTTCTCGAACCCGTAGGGTCCGCACGCTTAAGGTTACGATGACAGTTATATTATGAGTTTATGCATTTTGATGTACCAAAGGTTGTTCGGAGTCCCGGATGTGATCACGGACATGACGAGGAGTCTCGAAATGGTCGAGACATAAAGATTGATATATTGGAAGCCTATATTTGGACATCGGAAGTGTTCCGGGTGAAATCGGGATTTTACCGGAGTACCGGGAGGTTACCGGAACCCCCCGGGAGCCATATGGGCCTTAATGGGCTTTAGTGGAAAGGAGAAAGGGGCAGCCCAAGGTGGCCGCGCTCCTCCCCCCTTCCCCTAGTCCTAATAGGACTAGGAGAGGTGGCCGGCCCCCCTCTCCCTCTTTCCCCCTCGGGGAATCCTAGTCCAACTAGGATTGGGGGGGGAGTCCTACTCCCGGGAGGAGTAGGACTCCTCCTGCGCCCTCCTCCTGGCCGGCGGCCCCCTTCCCCTTGGCTCCTTTATATACTGAGGCAGAGGCACCCCAGAAACACACAAGTTGATCCACGTGATCTATTCCTTAGCCGTGTGCGGTGCCCCCTGCCACCATATTCCTCGATAATACTGTAGCGGAGTTTAGGCGAAGCCCTGCTGCTGTAGTACATCAAGATTGTCACCACGCTGTTGTGTTGACGAAACTCTTCCCCGACACTTTGCTGGATCGGAGTCCGGGGATCGTCATCGAGCTGAACGTGTGCTCGAACTCGGAGGTGCCGTAGTTTCGGTGCTTGATCGGTTGGATCGTGAAGACGTACGACTACTTCCTCTACGTCGTGTCAACGCTTCCGCAGTCGGTCTGTGTGGGTACGTAGACAACACTCTCCCCTCTCGTTGCTATGCATCACATGATCTTGCGTGTGCGTAGGAATTTTTTTGAAATTACCACGAAACCCTTCAGTGGCATCCGAGCCTAGGTTATTTATGTTGATGTTATATGCACGAGTAGAACACAAGTGAGTTGTGGGCGATATAAGTCATACTGCCTACCAGCATGTCATACTTTGGTTTGGCGGCATTGTTGGACGAGACGACCCGGACCAACATTACGCGTACGCTTACGCGAGACCGGTTCCCCCGACGTGCTTTGCACATAGGTGGCTTGCGGGCGACTGTCTCTCCAACTTTAGTTGAACCAAGTATGGCTACGCCCGGTCCTTGCGAAGGTTAAAACGGAGTCTATTTGACAAACTATCGTTGTGGTTTTGATGCGTAGGTGAGATTGGTTCTTACTTAAGCCCGTAGCAGCCACGTAAAACTTGCAACAACAAAGTAGAGGACGTCTAACTTGTTTTTGCAGGGCATGTTGTGATGTGATATGGTCAAGACATGATGCTGAATTTTATTGTATGAGATGATCATGTTTTGTAACCGAGTTATCGGCAACTGGCAGGAGCCATATGGTTGTCGCTTTATTGTATGCAATGAAATCGCGATGTAATGCTTTACTTTATTACTAAGCGGTAGTGATAGTCGTGGAAGCATAAGATTGGCGAGACGACTACGATGCTGCGATGGAGATCAAGGTGTCGCCCCGGTGACGATGGTGATCATGACGGTGCTTCGAAGATGGAGATCACAAGCACAAGATGATGATGGCCATATCATATCACTTATATTGATTGCATGTGATGTTTATCCTTTTATGCATCTTATCTTTCTTTGATTGACGGTAGCATTATAAGATGATCTCTCACTAAATTATCAAGAAGTGTTCTCCCTGAGTATGCACCGTTGCCAAAGTTCGTCGTGCCCAGACACCACGTGATGATCGGGTGTGATAAGCTCTACGTCCATCTACAACGGGTGCAAGCCAGTTTTGCACACGCAGAATACTCAGGTTAAACTTGATGAGCCTAGCATATGCAGATATGGCCTCGGAACACGGAGACCGAAAGGTCGAACGTGAATCATATAGTAGATATGATCAACATAACGATGTTCACCATTGAAAACTACTCCATCTCACGTGATGATCGGTTATGGTTTAGTTGATTTGGATCACGTGATCACTTAGAGGATTAGAGGGATGTCTATCTAAGTGGGAGTTCTTAAGTAATTTGATTAATTGAACTTAAACTTATCATGAACATAGGATTTTGGTTGAGCATCACTTCAGTCACTCTGACTTTGTTCACTTGGACCCCACTTAACAGTACGGTGGTTCCTATGACTCAACAAAGAAGAAAAGGAAACAGCGAAACAACTAAGTCTTCGCACTCCATAGTCTTCACTCAATGTCTTCTCATGTCATAGTCTTCAATGTGAATATCTTCATATACCACCATTGTCTTCAATGTCTTCATACATTTTTTGGGGTCGTCTCTGGTAGGTAAACCGAATCAATGAGGGACTACTACCTGTGTTATCCTGCAATTCTCACAAACACATTAGTCCCTCAACCAGGTTTGTCGTCAATACTCCAAAACCAACTACGGGTGGCACTAGATGCACTTACAATCTCCCCCTTTTTGGTGATTGTGACAAACTGGTTGAAGTTTTCAATGGGGATAAAGTATGTGAAATTGTAAAGGATAAAGGTATTGTCTTCATAAGTAGCAAAGGCTCCCCCTGAAGATGTGCATATGAGTAATTTGCTTTTGGAATGCAAATGCACATGGCAGGTTGTACTTGTGGAGATCCTCTTCAACTTATGACGATAATTCATCATGCATGATTTGATATAACGAAGATAATGACATGCATAATGAAAAATGGACGTCTGCAAAATGACCTAAGTGCGGAAGTTATCATCGCACATGGGGAATTTATCATCGCATCACAGAATAGCAAATAAATAGCAGTCGACCATCGAGTTTAAGTGTTACAACTCAAATAACCAAATGTATCAAAAGCGAGAGTTGTAAACACTAGGCAAAATATAAAGCAACCGCCCATATGGACCCGCTTGAAGACTATCAACTCATATGCTTCTCCCCCTTTTGTCAGGAAGGACCAAAAAGGTTTGAAGACATAGAGCTTCTACGCGTTCCCAGAAGGAGTAGGAGTAGATGCAGGGTCGGCGTCGGGGTTTGGCGGTGCAGACGAACTTGGTGCAGTGTCGATTCGCGCGGAAGTCGTGGGTGTTGAAGTAGCATCATCTTCATCATCGATCACTCTGGCATTCACGGTTGCAGCGGAGGAAGAATAGTCAGAGTCTTCAAGAGATGGAGTTCGGCGTAGGACAGCATTCCTTAGGGGAGTGGTGTCAAACTTGAATCTTTCAGTGAAGCCATCGTCTTGAAGATCTGCTTCAGCACTGAGCAATGTCAAACTCTTCCATGATCGCCGATAGGTCTCATGGGTAACAAAAGCATTCTTGGTGGCAAGATTGCGAATGCGATTGACGTCCACCAAGAGGCTTTGCATCTGTCGCTTCAGCCAGAAGTGATGCTTATCTTGTTTCTGATGCAGTGCCACAAGAAGTTCTGGGTCATTCAGAACACAAGAGCGCTTCCGAGGCCTTTGGGCAATGGTGCTCTCAGTGGCTTCAGTCTGAGCTCGATGAGGTAAGCGAGTATTGCCAGCCAATGGATAGACACGAGTGACTGCTTGAACCCATTCAATGGGTTGCGAGAAGCTTTGGTGATCAGCATTCTGAAGACTAAGAGGCTCCTTGGCAGGCTCTGGGTATATGGCTTCAACTGACATATCAACCTCTGGCAGAAAAATCAGATGATTGCAAGCAGAGGGCTGATAGTTGACAGCTGAGTGTAGCTTGATGAGGCGCATGACCCATGGAGCATAGAATTTCAGGCCAAAAAGGTCTAATCCTGATGCAGCCAACTGTCTGATAAAGAAGTCTTGAGCATTGAAGCTGATGCCATTGAAGATGTAAAAGACCAAAGTCTTCATTGCTCCTTCAAGTTTCGCTGCTGATGAATGTCCTTTGACAAGCCATAGAGTTCGCCTGATGATGTGATAGATGGTGCGAGGCAGATACTCTAGGTCTTTGACAAAGAATTCCTTTGGGTAATCAGCATCAGGTGGCAGAGGCTTCATCATGCTCAGCATTTAGCTCATGTTGGGCTCAGGCTTGTGGAAGATGCTCTCCAAAGCATTGCGGTGAAGCTATCAACCAGTCTCATATAGTTCTCCTGGAGTGGGCAGGCTGGTAAGCTCAATGATGTCAAAGGCTGTGGATTCATGATGGACATTGCCTGTCATCCACTCAAGGACCCAAGTTTTCGGATCCCTGTTGTAGCCGCGAATGTGGAGGGTAGCATAAAATTGAAGCAGAAGTTCTTCATTCCAATGCTCCTTGTCAGTCACAAAGTGGAGCAAACCCGCATCACGAAAGCAGTCAAGGGCTTCTTCAAGGCATGGCAGTTCAGCAATAGCTTTAGTGTCAAGACGCATATGAGGGAAGATGCGCCCTTGATCATAAAGAACACATGAATAATAGTTGCGCTGTTGATAGCTCCAGAACCGATCAGATGAGATCCTTGACCTTGAGTAGGGGTTCTTGGCGCTATTGAAGAAGGTGTTGTGCGCTTTGAAGCCATTAGCATTGAAGGACCCCGGTGAAGTGGCAGTCCCTGGAAACCTGGGCAGTCTTGGCTTTGGCTTCTGAACCTGAGGCATGTGCTCGACGTGGTAATCAAATTGAGGACCAGCAGCAGGTGGAGGAACCAGAAGAGGCCATTTGACAGTGATTAGCTGCCCATAGTTGTATGCTTGCTCGATAGTATGTGGCCTTGGAGGTGGAACAGGAGCAGTGGCATTGACTTCAGGCTGCTGATTTGCGTTAGGTGCAGCATTAGCTTCAGGTGCTGTCACTTCAGGCACCATATTGACTTCAGGCGCCACATTAGCTTCAGCCATGACAACGTCATTGGCTTCAGTGTTGGTGTTGGTGGCCGCCTCAGTATGTGTAACCTCCACTTCAGGAGCTGGAGGGTCGGACACGTTCTCCTCGAGAACAACTTGGTTAGCAGGGGGTGTGGCAACACGTGCTTCTCTTGGTTCTTCTTCTTTGTCATCGGCTGATGCAGCCGGAATATCTTCAGCCGCTTTGGTTTCAGACTCAGGGATGTTCACAGTAGGAGAGGCTTCAGGAAACACTTGGCGTGAAACACATTGGCGCTCATCTCCTTCTGGAACACTTGACAGATTGACTTGTGGCCTTGGTCCTTTACGAAGCCTGCGAAATGCTGGCGATGCTTTTGGAGATGGAGTTGGTTGGGCCTCAAAGTATTCATCGTCAACCACCGGGTGGTGACCTGAGTTGGGGGAGTAACTGGTGTGTCTTCATCACGTGGGGAATCTTGAGGGTGATCAGCCTATGAGTCATCCTGAGCAACTGGCGTCAATGGACGACCAATGCTGATGAGTTCGCTGTTCGTGAGAACAGGCGATGATACCACATTATGATCGATCTGAGGAAGGACTTCATCATCTTCAACATTATCGTGGTGACCAATGTCTTCAGCTGCGGTGGGGTCAACAGCTGGAATATCTTCAGCTTCAGGAGCCTCTGTGGAAGCAGGCTCATGAACTATCATACGTCGTTCTTGGTGTGCAGAATCAGGACGAGCAACAGAGATTGGCTCGACTACAAGGGGCTCTGTGGGAGCAGCCCGATCTTTCTTGGTCTTGCGCTTCTTGGTGGGTGGAGCAGCATCAATGGTGTTCTTGGTCTTGCGCTTCCTGGCCTTGGCTTCAGCTGCCTTGTCTTCTGAAGCTCTGAAGCCACTGTGGGGACCTTAGGCTTCACGCCTGTCATGCTGGCAGGGAAGACAATGTGAGGCTCTTCCCGCCTTGATGGTTCAGTTTGGTCCACAGATGGCTTCTTCTTTTTGGCAGCCATCCTGGGGTCAATGCCTGGACGCCCAAGAGCCTTGCGCTTTTTAGCTTCATTGTAAGCTTGCACGCACTTGGCAGCAAGAATCTTCATGCGCTCACGAGACCCTTTAGCTTCTTCACGTTTCTTGTGAAATGCTTCCTTGAGCTCATGCAGCATGACCTTGAAGTTCTGGACATCCTTCACACTGAGCCTGACCATATGCTTCTTGAACTGAGCCTTTTCAAAATCAATCTTGTGCTTCAGCTCAACAATTTTCTGAGCAAGAGATAGCTCAGGAGCAATGGCGCCGTGAAAGGAGACGCTGAGGCCAATTGGAAGTTGCGGATCATCAAAGCTGACATTGGGGGTGTCAAACCACTCATCAATGAAGTTGTTGATAACTGCCATGTCAAAGGAAGGCAAGTCATTGAAGATTTCTACTTCTTGCTTGCTCTTTATCAATTGCTCAAGAGCGTCATCAGCAAGATCGTCGTCACTCGACAGATCAATGGCTTCATTCTCGTTTCTCAAAACGGCAGCAGGAGTCAGAGCAGGACTGGAGGAGTGCATGGGCTTCTTCTTTTTCTTCTCGGTCTTGGAGACGCGAGAGAGATCTTTAGACTGCACACTTGGTGCAGGTGGAGCAGTGGCCAAGGGCTTCACTCGCAAAACTTTTGGTGGAGTGGAAGGCTTCAAAGCCTTGGGTTTCTTCTGTTTCTTCGGCTTCGGTGGTGCAGGCGCTTCATTCGAGTCAGCGTCGTCTGCAGGTCGATCCACATCTGCCCCTTGAACCCTTATATGAGTGATGAGACCTTCTAAGTCATAGAAGGGCCCAACAAGATTTGGTTCAGCTTCGCGTGTGCCATCGGCACGAGGCGCAGAGGGGCCTGGGTTGAAGTCTAATCCATAGGACTTCTTGTTTTCCTTGGCTGAGTTCTTGGCAAACTGAAAGTTGCGCTTGAACAGATTGTCATCTCGACACCATAGCAATGACGATGGGTCGGCATTAGCGGGTTGTGGCCCACGGACCATGCAAGGATAGAAGCCTTGCTCAATGGCTTCAGCTCTGGACCTGGGTGGAAGATTTTTGTACAAAATGTCTCCCCATGGTCGCTTGATGGCATTCTTCTCAGCATACTCCTGGGTCACGAACCTGTACTTGTACCATTGTTCTGCCCAATATCTTCGAATCCATTGGATTTGGGTTTTTTCTCTGATTGTAGTCTTGTACAGCTCATAGAGGTCAGGAGGCAAATCTCTTGAGGTGTTCCCACGGCGCTGTCTGCCACCCTTCCTAGCTGATTTCTCTATTGCCATGAAGTTTAAACTGAAAGGCTTCAATGCTGTCAAAGGCTTCTGTCTGCTGGTCAGACAAGAACTGGCTTCGGGAGAGTTGATGTGATGCTTTAAGAATTCTACAAATGAATGCAGACTATGAGAACCAAGGGATTCTCCCACGGACATGTACCTGTGATGGCATTAGAGATGCGAGGGAAGGGGAAGAGGTCATATGCATTCTCAGAAGATTTTGAAGATAAATCAGTTTAGAAGACATTGACCTCATAGCGCGAAGACATTCACTTATATGTTGAGAGTTGGTTCCAGATTTGTATGAATCCAAGAATAAGTACAAGTGAGGAATCTAACTATGTGTGAAGCATAAGTGAATATACTAGGCATTGTATGAGATGCAGACAGGATAGATCCAATTTTTATGGAGGCAGAAACCACTTTTGGCAAAAAGGATGAATCTATAGGATCAAAAATATGGTAAAAAGAGGGTTTTTATTTACCACACGAAGAACTGCTAGACAAAGAAGAAGTGGAGGCCGAGCAGTTCGATCTTCCGTGCCCTAACTTGGCGACGGAGGACACCTACGACGGTGGTGAAGAGGTCGATGTTCGTGGTCGGCGTGAAGACGGCGTCGGAGAAGTCGCGGCAGCTAAGCGCTTCGCCGCGGCGTCGTCGAGAGCTAGCGGTGGCACTAGGGTTTGGCGAGGTGGAGAGGTGGAAGAAAGATTTTAACAATGACTGGACTTGCATTTATAGGGAAAGGGACGGCACAGCGCAATTACGCAAGTGCCCCTGGCGGTTCACATTTGAGGGACACGTGGCGAACATGCAACACATTTGGGGTTGTCCCACGTTCCCACGCCCGCCTGGTTTGTCGGATGGTCGTTCCGGCTTCTCCTGATTTTAGGCAATAAGAATAGAGCATTTAAAACAGATTTAATGTTTGTCTCTATATCTTCTGCTGACATGGACGCAGAGAAGACATTCGACAGTTTCAATAGAATGCATATGATTTGGATAGATAGAGTTTGAGGTAGAAAGCATATAGAGGTTAGGGTCCGATCACATTCACTTAGTTCAAAAGAATCAATAGAGAAGATATAGCTATAAGTGAATGCTGTATAGGACAGAATACTTATATATATATATTATATCAGAATGAAACCAAGTCAACATAGTGAAGATAATCAAGAAGACATGTTGAAATCGAAGACAAACCAAATGCGAAGACATAGCAAATGTAACTCCATGAGAAAAACACTTCAAACAGAAGAATTTGGTGGTGGCGTTACCCACCGTATAGGAAGTATTAGACCCAGACACGGTGCCCAATTATCGTGGCGCTCCAAAGTCAAATTCCACGTTAATGTATTCACACTCAGAATGTAAGTCTTCATTGATTGAAGATATACTTTACTTCATGTGTTGCACATCTAAGTCATCAACATGCTTAAGTGTTAGGATGTGTGCCTGATCACAGGACATTTGAGGATTCCAAGATATTTAGCTCACACCGCAACTTGCAAAACCTTTTCTCATCCAAGGGCTTTGTGAAGATATCTGCCAGTTGCTCTTCAGTGTTGACGTGTATGATATCAATATCTTCCTTCATGACATGATCTCTGAGAAAGTGATGACGTATTTCAATGTGCTTTGTCTTCTAGTGCTGAACTGGGTTGTTGGCAATCTTGATGGCACTTTCGTTGTCGCAGTAGAGTGGTACTTGTTTTAGATGGATGCCATAGTCCTTGAGAGTTTGCTTCATCCACAAAAGCTGAGCGCAGCAAGATCCAGCAGCAATGTATTCAGATTCAGCAGTGGAGAGTGATACACAATTCTGCTTCTTTGAAGACCAACAGACAAGTGATCGTCCCAGAAAGTGACATGTGCTTGATGTAGACTTGCGATCCACCTTGTCACCAGCATAATCAACATCCGAGAATCCAACCGGATCAAACTCTGAGCCCTTTGGATACCATAATCCTAATGTTGGGGTGTAAGCCAAATATCGAAGAATTCGCTTCATAGCTAAGTGATGCGATTCCTTTGGTGCCGCTTGGAATCGAGCACACATGCAAACACTAAGCATAATATCTGGCCTAGATGCACATAGATAAAGTAAAGAACCAATCATGGAGCGGTATACCTTTTGATCAAACTCTTTACCATTGGGGTCAGGACCCAGATGACTTTTTGTTGGCATTGGCGTCGTGTAACCTTTGCAGTCTTGCATTCCAAACTTCTTCAGGCAATCTTTGAGGTATTTCTATTGAGATATGAAGATGCCATTTCTTTGCTGACGAATTTGAAGACCAAGGAAGAACTTCAGCTCACCCATCATGGACATCTGATATTGCTCTTGCATCATGTGTCCAAACTCATCACTGTATTTCTGGTTGGTGCAGCCGAAGATAATGTCATCCACATATATTTGGCACACAAACAGTTCACCATCATATGTCTTCGTGAAGAGTGTGGGATCTAGGGAACCAGGTTTGAAGCCTTTGCTCTTCAGGAAGTCTTTGAGCGTGTCATACCAAGCGTGAGGAGCTTGTTTGAGGCCATACAGCGCTTTGTTTAGCTTGTACACCATATCAGGATGTTTTGGATCTTCAAAACCAGGAGGTTGTGCAACATATACTTCTTCTTCAATCTTGCCATTGAGGAATGCACTCTTTACAACCATTTGATATAGCAAGATGTTGTGATGGTTAGCATAGGCTAGCAGTATGCGAATAGCTTCAAGCCTAGCCACAGGAGCAAATGTTTCATCGAAGTCAATCCCTTCAACTTGAGTATATCCTTGAGCAACAAGTCAAGCCTTGTTTCTAACAACTTGACCATGCTCATCTTGGTTGTTGCGATATATCCATTTTGTGCCTATTATGTTGTGCTTGCGAGGGTCAGGTCGCTTGACCAGTTCCCAGACATTGTTCAGCTTGAACTGTTGAAGCTTTGCTTGCATAGCTTGAATCCATTCAGGTTCCATAAAGGCTTCAGCAACTTTCTTGGGTTCAGATATTGATACAAAAGCAAAGTGCCCACAGAAATTTGCTAGCTGTGTTCTCTAGAACGAGTAAGTGGGCCAGGTGCATTTATGCTATCAATTATCTTCTCAATCTGTACTTCATTTGCAACACGCGGATGGACTGGACGAAGATTTTGTTCTTGCTGATCATTGTCATCGTTGGGAGGATTGTCTTCAGGCTGAGCATTGTCTTCAGGTTGATTAGGTGCAGAAATAATGAGTTCCTCTTCAGGCTGTGCTTCAGACGGCATGATTTCACCAGTTCCCATTAGCTTGATAGATTCACTGGGTGGAGCTTCGTCTAGCATATTTGGCAGTTTCTCTCTTTGTGAGCCGTTAGTCTCATCGAACCGCACATCCACAGTTTCAACCACTTTATAGAGAAAGAGGTTGAAGACTCTGTATGAGTGCGAGTCCTTTCCTAACCGAGCATAAAACCTTCATGTGCTTTCGGTGCAAATTTTGATTTGTGATGTGGATCCTTGATCCAACACCTAGCTCCAGATACCCTGAAGTAACTAACATTTGGCTTCTTGCCAGTGAGGAGTTCATAGTAAGTTTTCTTTAGAAGCTTATGAAGATAAACACGGTTGATGACATGGCATGCAGTATCAATAGCTTCAGGCCAGAACTTTCTTGGTGTCTTGTATTCATCGAGCATCGTTCGAGCCATCTCAATGAGGGTTTTGTTCTTGCGCTCCACGATGCCATTCTACTGAGGTGTGTACGGAGCTGAGAACTCATGAGTGATTCCCATTGTGTCCAGATAAAGATCAAGGCCGGTGTTTTTGAACTCAGTGCCGTTGTCACTTCTGATATGCTTGATCTTGACGCCATAGTTGTTCATGGCACGGTTGGCGAAGCGTCTGAAGACATCCTGCACTTCAGTCTTGTAGAGAACTATGTGCACCCACGTATATCTTGAGTAATCATCAACAATGACGAAGCCATAGAGACAAGCAGTTGTTGTGAGGGTAGAGTAGTGAGTAGGGCCAAATAAGTCCATGTGTAGCAGCTCGAAGGGTTGAGATGTCGTCATGATTGTCTTCGAGGGATGCTTGGCCCTAGTCATCTTTCCAGCTTCGCAGGCACCGCACAAATGATCCTTCTTGAACTTGACACCCTCGATGCCTTCTTTGCGATAGTGTGTAAGTTTCTCATGCCAGCATGCCCTAGCCTCCGATTCCAGAGCCAGCACTCTGAAGCTTTTGCAAGAAGACATACGGCAAGCTGTGGACCTGCTGAGAAATCTACCATGTATAGATCATCTTTCTGGTACCCTTCAAAGACTAGAGACTTGTCAGATTCCATTAGTACAAGGCAACGATATTTTCCAAATATCACAATCATGTTCAGGTCACAAAGCATTGAGACAGACATTAAGTTGAAACCAAGGGATTCAACAAGCATCACTTTATCCATGTGTTGATCCCTTGAGATTGCAACTCTACCTAGACCCAATACCTTGCTTTTACCAGTGTCAGCAAATGTGATGTGACTCTTGTCAGGTGAACGTAAAGTTGAGTCCACGAGAAGACTTCGATCACCAGTCATATGATTAGTGCATCCGCTATCCATAATCCATTCTGAAGCATGAGGTGTCATACCCTACAGTACAGTCAGGGGGATAGGCCTCACCAAGAGATGTGTGAAGCATAAACATTTGACGGGCAAGAGGATTATTGAAGCTCAGATCAAGATTAGGACTGATAGGATGAATGGCAAACGATTCAGGAACAAAATACATAGTGAGACCATTTGGGCATTTGATCTTGCGCCCTACAAGATGTTTTAGGTCCCCAGCAATAGCATCAGATGCCTTTGATTTCTGGCTGGAGATCTTTCCCTGCAAAAGAAAGTTAATTCTTCTTAACCACCCACATCTTCAGGGGTGGCTTAGAAGCAATGAGTCTAAGTGCAGCATCTGAGAACTTCAGCTTTGGAGCCCTAGCAAATAGCCTTGCAGGAGAAGAACGATACTCATATGAATAAGCAGAAAAGTTCTTAGTTCTATGAACATAGCGGTTTGAAGACACACGCTCATATTCATAAGTCTGAGTATGGTTTCCCTGCAAAACATTGGCGTTAGGGTGACTCGGGTGAGTCCTTTGTCTGTATGAAGCCTTTGGGCCATATGAAGCCTTAGGCCTGGGGTTTGTCTTCTTCCCAGGTGGTGTCATGATGACATTCACTCGAAGATTCTCAAGACAACTTTTGGGAACCCAGATCTTCTTCATAGGTGGCCCATTCCTGCAGTTAGTACCAATATACCTGGCAAACACTTCACCATTCTGATTTTTAAACAGTTTATAGTTTGCATCAAAGGATTCATCAATGATAATAGGGTTAGCACAGGTAAAGCCCGATAAGGTAGATGGGTCCACTGAAGGTTCCTTTGCAGCAACCCATGTGGTTTTGGGGTACTGCTCAGGCTTCCAGTAGGAACCATCAACATTCATTTTCCTCTCGAACCCAACACCCTCTTTCCTAGGGTTTCGGTTCAGAATCTGCTTTTTGAGGACATCGCACAGTGTCTGATGCCCTTTCAGACTTTTGTACATCCCTGTTTCAAGCAGTGTCTTCAACCTAGCATTTTCATCAGCAATGGTAGTGGTATCCTCGGCAGAGGGGTTAGTTACCACATCAGTAGTTGAAGACAATGCAACAGTAGCAGCAGTAGAACATTCAGCAACAGAGGTAGTGTTGTCACGTTCAAGGCATTTTAGACATGGTGGTTCAAATCCATCCTGAGCGGGACTGATCTGTTGAGCGTGAAGTGACTCATTCTCTTTTTGAAGATCTTCATGAGCCGCTCTCAATTTCTCAAGCTCTTGCTTCCTTTGAAGATAATCATAGGAGAGCTTTTCATGAGTGGTTGAGAGCGTTTCATGACGACTTTCAAGTTCTTGGTACTTAGCATGAAGATTTTTTATGTCTTCAACTAAGGACTGTGAACGGGTCATTTCAGCGTCCAACAGGTCATCGCTTTTGTCTAATAGTTTTTGAGTATGTTCCATAGCCTTTTGTTGTTCAGTTGCAATTTTAGCAAGTGTTTTGTAGCTGGGTTTGGATTCACAATCAGAGTCATCTTCACTTGATGTTTGAAAGTAAGCATCGCGTGATTTTACCTTGGCACCACGTGCCATGAAGCAGTAGGTGGGAGCAGAGTCGTCCTTGTCATTAGCTTCAGCGTTGGTGAGGGAGTCATTGTCTTTAGTGTTGAAGATGGACTTGGCAACGTAGGCTGTGGCTAGAGCCATACTTGCAACGCCGGGGTCGGACTCCTCCTCAGACTCCACCTCCGCCTCCTCAGAAGCAGACTCCTCCTCTGAATCCATCTCCTTGCCAACAAAAGCACGAGCCTTGCCAGATGAGCTCTTCTTATGAGATGAAGACTTGGATGAGGACTTGGAAGAAGACTTTGAAGATTTCTTCTTATTCTTCTCATCAGAATCATATTCCTTGCTCTTCTTCTTCTTCTTCTTCTCATTGTCCCACTATGGACACTCAGAGATATAATGTCCAGGTTTCTTGCACTTGTGACATGTTCTCTTCTTATAGTCATGAGTGGAAGCTTCATCATTTCTTAAGCTGGATCGTGAAGACTTTCTGAAGCCCTTCTTCTTAGTGAACTTCTGGAACTTCTTCACAAGCATAGAAAGTTCCTTTCCAATGTCTTCAGGATCATCAGAACTGCAGTCAGATTCTTCTTCAAATGAGGAAACAGCTTTTGCCTTCAAAGCGCGAGTTCAGCCATAGTTGGGACCATAGATATCTCTTTTCTCAGATAGCTGGAACTCATGTGTGTTGAGCCTCTCAAGTATATCAGACGGATCGAGTGTCTTGAAGTCAGGGCGTTCTTGTATCATGAGGGCAAGGGTGTCAAAGGAGCTGTCAAGTGATCTCAGTAGTGTCTTGACGATTTCATGCTTGGTAATCTCAGTGGCGCCGAGAGCACGAAGCTCATTTGTGATGTCAGTGAGGCGATCAAACGTGAGCTGGAAATTTTCATTGTTGTTTCTCTTGAAGCAGTTGAAGAGGTTGCGAAGAACACTGATCCTTTGATCTCTCTGGGTTGAGATGCCTTTGTTGACCTTGGAGAGCCAGTCCCAGACTAGCTCCGACGTTTCCAGAGCACTCACACGGCCATACTGTCCTTTGGTCAGATGACCACAGATGATGTTCTTGGCAGTAGAATCCAGTTGAATGAACTTCTTGACATCAGCAGGGGTGACACCTTCACCAGTCTTGGGAACGCCATTCTTGACGACATACCAGAGGTCCACATCAATGGCTTCAAGATGCATGCGCATCTTATTCTTCCAATAGGGATATTCAGTTCCATCGAAGACGGGGAAAGCAGCGGAGACTTTGATTATTCTTGCAGCCGACATAGCTAAAACTCCAGGTGGTTAAACCGAATCACACAGAACAAGGGAGTACCTTGCTCTGATACCAATTGAAAGTGCTAGTTATCGACTAGAGGGGAGGTGAATAGGCGATTTTTATGAAAGTCTTCAAAACATGAAAGTTTCGAAGACAAACAATAGAAATGACCCTATTGATATGCAGCGGAAGGTAAACTACACTAAGCAAGCCATAGTCAAGTATGCAATGAAGTGAAAGCACGAAAACTAATAACAGCTAGGTAGTAAGGATCATGATGGAAGATGGTATGAAGCCAAACAACGATAGTAGTCAAACAGTGAAGACAAATAGGTAAAGCAAACAGGCAATGACTTCACAAAGACAAACTGTAAGTAAAGAGAGGGAGAGGATAGAACCAGTCACTTGGAGAGGACACAGGATTTGTTTGACCAGTTCCAGTTGCTATGACAACTGTATGTCTGGTTAGGGAGGCTGAGATTCAACTCAGAAGACCTCGTCTTCACCTTATTCCCCTTGAGCTAAGGACACCCAGTCCTCGCCCAATCACTCTGGTAAGTCTTCAAGGTAGACTTCCAAACCTTCACAGACTTCGTTCACCGGCGATCCACAATGACTCTTGGATGCTCAGAACGCGACGCCTAACCGGCTGGAGGATTCACAGTCCTCAAGTGTAACAAGTCTTCAGGTCACGCGGACAGAAAGACTTCAGTGATGCCTAACACTCTTTGGCTCTGGGTGTTTGGGCTTTGTCCTCGCAAGGATTTCTCTCTCTCAAAAGCTTCGGAGGTGGGTTGCTCTCAAACGACAAAAGCCGTGCACTTACTCTGAGCAGCCAACCAATTTATGGTGTAGGGGGTGGGCTATTTATAGCCACTAGGCGACCCAACCTGATTTGTTCGAAATGACCCTGGGTCACTAAGGAACTAACACGTGTTCCAACTGTCAGATTTCAAACACACACAGCAACTTTACTTGGGCTGCAAGTAAAGCTGACTCATCTAGCTCTGGATAAGATTTGCTCTCATTGTCTTCGCTCGAAGACATAGGATTTTGGTTGAGCATCACTTCAGTCACTCTGACTTTGTTCACGTGGACCCCACTTAACAGTACGGTGGTTCCTATGACTCAACAAAGAAGAAAAGGATACAACAAAACAACTATGTCTTTGCACTCCATAGTCTTCACTCAATGTCTTCTCATGTCATAGTCTTCAATGTGAATATCTTCATATACCACCACTGTCTTCAATGTCTTCATACATTTTTAGGGGTCGTCTCCGGTAGGTAAACACATTAGTCCATCAACCAGGTTTGTCGTCAATACTCCAAAACCAACTAGGGGTGGCACTAGACGCACTTACAATGGTGATGATGTAGAAGCCCTCCGTGGTGGATTCCCCTTCCGGCGGAGCTCCGGAACAGGCCCCAAGATGGGATCTCGTGGGTACATAAGGTTCCGGTGGTGGAATTAGGTTTTTGGCCCTGTATCTGATCGTTTGGGGGTACGTAGGTATATATAGGAAGAAGGAATACGTTGGTGGAGCTTCGAGGGGCCCACGAGGCAGGGGGGCGCCCTAGGGGGGGCGCCCTCCACCCTCGTGACCGCCTCGTGGCTTTATTGACGGAGGGTCCAATTCTCCTGGATCATATCTGATGAGAAAATCACGTTCCCGAAGGTTTCATTCCGTTTGGACTCCGTTTGATATTCCGTTTCTTCGAAACACTGAAATAGGCAAAAAACAGCAATTCTGGGCCTGGCCTCCGGTTAATAGGTTAGTCCCAAAAGTAATATAAAAGTGGAAAATAAAGCCCAATATAGTCCAAAACAGTAGATAATATAGCATGGAGCAATCAAAAATTATAGATACGTTGGAGACGTATCAGGCATCCCCAAGCTTAATTCCTGCTCGTCCTCGAGTAGGTAAATGATAAAAAGAGAATTTTTGATGCGGAGTGCTACTTGGCATAATTTCAATGTAAATCTTCTTAATTGTGGTATGAATATTCAGATCCGAAAGGTTCAAGACAAAAGTTCATATTGACATAAAATAAATAATACTTCAAGCATACTAACTAAGCAATTATGTCCTCTCAAAATAACATGGCCAAAGAAAGCTCATCCCTACAAAATCATATAGTTTAGTCATGCTCCATTTTTGTCACACAAGAGTGCTCTCATCATGCACAACCCCGATGACAAGCCAAGCAATTGTTTCATACTTTAGTAATCTCAAACTTATAAACCTTCACGCAATACATGAGCGTGAGCCATGGATATAACACTATGGGTGGAATAGAATATGATGATGGGGGTTATGTGGAGAAGACAAAAAGGAGAAGATCTCACATCAACGAGGCTAATCAATGAGCTATGGAGATGCCCGTCGATTGATATTAATGCAAGGAGTAGGGATTGCCATGCAACGGATGCACTAGAGCTATAAATGTATGAAAGCTCAACAAAAGAAACTAAGTGGGTGTGCATCCAACTTGCTTGCTCACGAAGACCTAGGGCATTTGAGGAAGCCCATTGTTGGAATATACAAGCCAAGTTCTATAATGAAAGATTCCCACTAGTAAATGAAAATGACAAAGCAAGAGACTCTCTATCATGAAGATTATGGTCCTACTTTGAAGCACAAGTGTGGCAAAGGATAGTAACATTGTCCCTTCTCTCTTTTTCTCTTTTCTTTTTTTTCTTTTTTTTGGGCCTTCTCTTTTTTATGGCCTTTTCCTTTTTTTATTTTTTTATTTTACCTCACTTGGGACAATGCTCTAGAAAATGATGATCATCACACTTCTATTTATTTACAACTCAATGATTACAACTCGATACTAGAACAAAGTATGACTCTATATGAATGCCTCCGGCGGTGTACCGGGATATGCAATGAATCAAGAGTGACATGTATGAAAGAATTATGAACGGTGGCTTTGCCACAAATACTATGTCAACTACATGATCATGCTAAGCAATATGACAATGATGAATGTGTCATGAAGAACGGTATGGTGGAAAGTTGCATGGCAATATATCACGGAATGGCTATGGAAATGCCATAATAGGTAGGTATGGTGGCTGTTTTGAGGAAGATATAAGGAGGTTTATGTGTGAAAGAGCGTATCATATCACGGGGTTTGGATGCACCGGCGAAGTTTGCACCAACTCTCAATGTGAGAAAGGGCAATGCATGGTACCGAAGAGGCTAGCAATGATGGAAGGGTGAGAGTGCGTATAATCCATGGACTCAACATTAGTCATAAAGAACTCATATACTTATTGCAAAAATCTACAAGCCATCAAAAAACAAAGTACTACGCGCATGCTCCTAGGGGGATAGATTGGTAGGAAAAGACCATCGCTCGTCCCCGACCGCCACTCATAATGAGGACAATCAAATAACACCTCATGTTTCAAATTTGTTACATAACGTTTACCATACGTGCATGCTATGGGACTTGCAAACTTCAACACAAGCATTTCTAAAATTCACAACTACTCAACTAGCACGACTTTGATATTATCACCTCCATATCTCAAAACAATTATCAAGCATCAAACTTTTCTTAGTATTCAGCGCACTCAAAAGAAAGTTTTACAAATCTTGAATACCAAGCTTATTATTATTATTAAGCAAATTACCATGCTATTTAAGACTCTAAAAATAATCTAAGTGAAGCATGAGAGATCAATAGTTTCTATAAAACAAATCCATCACCGTGCTCTAAAAGATCTAAGTGAAGCACTAGAGCAAAACTATAAAGCTCAAAAGATATAAGTGAAGCATATAGAGTATTCTAACAAATTCCAATTCATGTATGGCTCTCTCAAAAGGTATGTATAGAAAGGATTATTGTGGTAAACTAAAAATCAAAGACTCAAATCATACAAGATGCTCCAAGCAAAACACATATCATGTGGTGAATAAAAATATAGCTCCAAGTAAAATTACCGATGGAAGTAGACGAAAGAGGGGATGCCTTCCGGGGGCATCCTCAAGCTTTGACTTTTTGGTGTCCTTGGATTATATTGGGGGTGCCATGGGCATCCCCAAGCTTAGGCTCTTGCCACTCCTTGTTCCATAATCCATCAAAAGATTTCACCCAAAACTTGAAAACTTCACAACACACAACTCAATAGAAATCTCGTGAGCTCCGTTAGCGAAAGAAAAAAAATACCACTTCAAGGTACTGTAATTAACTCATTCTTTATTTATATTGGTGTTAAACCTACTGTATTCCAACTTCTCTATGGATTATAAACTATTTTACTAGCCATAGATTCATCAAAATAAGCAAACAACACACGAAAAACAGAATCTGTCAAAAACAGAACAGTCTGTAGTAATCTGTAACTAACGCAAATTTCTGGAACTCCAAAAATCAGCCAAAATAGGAAGTCCTAGAAAATTTGTTTATTGATCAGCAGCAATTGGAATCAGTATTTTATCACGTTCTGGTGATTTTTAACAATTGTTTTCGTGAACAGAAAGTTTTTGGAAATTACAGCAAGATCAAATAATAATCATCCAAGAAGATCCTATAGATTTAACTTGGCACAAACACTAATTAAATGGTAAAACCACATCTAAACAGAAGGTAGATGGATTATTTATTCCTAAATAGAAACAAAAACAAAAAAACTAAAATAAAATTGGGATGCCTCCCAACAAGCGCTATCGTTTAACGCCCCTAGCTAGGCATAAAAGCAAGGATAGATCTAGGTAGTGCCGTAGTAATAAGATAGATCGGTGAAACTCATTTCATACTCCCTACGTTCAGCAGCAAGTTTTCTTTGAGGCAAGCAAAAGTAATCAAAAGGGCTAAATTTAATAGGGCAAAAATCCCCAGGATCAATTTTAGGAGGTATAGGTTCCTCTTTCGGCCCTTCGTATTGCACAACCAATTCATCATTATAAGCATTCTTTTGACAGAACCTTGTGAGCCTATACTCAAGAGAGTATCCTAGCTCATTATTTCGAATAGCCAAATCATCATTAAGTTTAGAGATTCTATCAATTAAAATATTGGTAGGCACCTTTTTTCTAAGATTTTCATTGAAAGCAACATAGTCAATAGATTGAAAATGCATTATTTCTTCTTGATCAAAGAGGATAGATTCTATGGGAGGACGGCCAGCATCCACCCTATAATGCGCAAATATTTCTTTGGCCTCTTTTATTATAAATCTGAATTCATGAGCCAAAAAGATTGTAGCGGCACGCTTAACAGAGGAATGCTCGATATTAGAAAATTCTAGGAAAATCCTTTGTATGGAAGGATGCATATGCATAAATTGCCTTTCAAGTTCAACGATAAGCATGGCAATAGCGTCCGCAAGACTACTAGTTCTATGGAGAATAGAACTGCCCATAGAAGGCAAAGCACCGGCACAAGTAAAGAAATCTTGAATAACTCCTTTTCCAATAATATTACCACTACCAATTCGAAATCTTTTTGTATGCAAGGTAGGGGGTTCTTTAGTCGGAGCATCAGAATTTTCCATGTTATTATTATTGTCCATATCGGCAAAAAATTCCCCAATTTCAGACATAACGACAAGCAAGCGAGAAAAAGGCAAACGGAAAAGAGAGGGCGAATAAAACGGCAAGGGTGAAGTGGGGGAGAGAAAAACGAGAGGCAAATGGCGAATAATGTAATTAGAGAGATGAGGAATTGTGATGGGTACTTGGTATGTTGACTTTTGCGTAGACTCCCCAGCAAAGGCGCCAGAAATCTTCCTGCTACCTCTTGAGCACTGCGTTGGATTTCCTTGAAGAGGAAAGGGTGATGCAGCAGAGTAGAGTAAGTATTTCCCTCAGTTTTTGAGAACCAAGGTATCAATCCAGTAGGAGGCTACGCGTGAGTCCCTCATACCTACACAAAAAAAATAGCTCAACACAACCAACACGATTAGGGGTTGTCAAGCCCTTCACGGTCACTTACGGGAGTGAGATCTGATAGAGATGATAGATTATATTTTTGATATTTTTGATATAAAGATGCAAAGTAAAAGAAAAGGCAAAGTAAAAAGCAAAGCAATAATAAAGTGATTGGAGATTTATATGATGAGAATAAACCTGGGGGCCATAGGTTTCACTAGTGGCTTCTCTCAAGAGCATACGTATTTCTACGGTGGGTGAACAAATTACTGTTGAGCAATTGACAGAATTGAGCATAGTTATGAGAATATCTAGGTATGATCATGTATATAGGCATCACGTCCGAGATAAGTAGACCGACTCCTGCCTGCATCTACTACTATTACTCCACTCATCGACCGCTAGCCAGCATGCATCTAGAGTATTAAGTTAATGAAAACAGAGTAACGCCTTAAGCAAGATGACATGATGTAGAGGGATAAATTCATGCAATATGATAAAAAAACATCTTGTTATCCTTGATGGCAACAATACAATATGTGCCTTGCTGCCCCTTCTGTCACTGGGAAAGGACACCACAAGATTGAACCCAAAGCTAAGCACTTCTCCCATTGCAAGAAAAACCAATCTAGTAGGCCAAACCAAACTGATAATTCGAAGAGACTTGCAAAGATAACCAATCATACATAAAAAAATTCAGAGAAGATTCAAATATTGCTCATAGATAATCTTGATCATAAACCCACAATTCATCGGTCTCAACAAACACACCGCAAAAAGAAGATTACATCGAATAGATCTCCACGAGAGAGGGGGAGAACATTGTATTGAGATCAAAAAAGAGAGAAGAAGCCATCTAGCTACTAATTATGGACTCGAAGGTCTGAGGTAAACTACTCACACTTCATCGGAGGGGCTATGGTGATGATGTAAAAGCCCTCCGTGGTGGATTCCCCTTCCGGCGGAGCTCCGGAACATGCCCCAAGATGGGATCTCGTGGGTACAGAAGGTTGTGGCGGTGGAATTAGGTTTTTGGCTTCGTATCTGATCGTTTGGGGGTACGTAGGTATATATAGGAGGAAGGAGTACGTCAGTGGAGCTTCGAGGGGCCCACGAGGCAGGTGGGCGCGCCCTAGGGGGGGCGCCCTCCACCCTCGTGACCGCCTCGTGGCTTTCTTGATGGAGGGTCCAAGTCTCCTAGATCATATCTGATGAGAAAATCACGTTCCTGAAGGTTTCATTCCGTTTGGACTCCGTTTGATATTCCGTTTCTTTGAAACACTGAAATAGGCAAAAAAAACAGCAATTCTAGGCTGGGCCTCCGGTTAATAGGTTAGTCCCAAAAGTAATATAAAAGTGGAAAATAAAGCCCAATATAGTCCAAAACAGTAGATAATATAGCATGGAGCAATAAAAAATTATAGATACGTTGGAGACGTATCAGCCACGCATGAGTCCCTCGCACCTACACAAACAAATAAATCCTCGCAACCAACGCAATAAAGGGGTTGTCAATCCCTTCACGGTCACTTACGAGAGTGAGATCTGTTAGATATGATAATATAATATTTTTGTTATTTTTATGATAAATATGCAAAGTAAAGAAAGCAAAATAAAAACGGCGACAGAAATAGCTTGTTGTCGGGAGATTAATTATGATGGAAAATAGACCCTGGGGCCATAGGTTTCACTAGTGGCTTCTCTCGAGAGCATAAGTATTACGGTGGGTGAACAAATTACTGTTGAGCAATTGACAGAATTAAGCATAGTTATGAGAATATCTAGGTATGATTATGTATATAGGAATCACGTCCGAGACAAGTAGAGCGACTCCTGCCTGCATCTACTACTATTACTCCACACATCGACCGCTATCCAGCATGCATCTAGAGTATTAAGTTCAAAAGAACAGAGCAACGCTTTAAATAAGATGACATGATGTAGAGGGATAAACTCATGCAATATGATATAAACCCCATCTTGTTATCCTCGATGGCAACAATACAATACGTGCCTTGCTGCCCCTACTGTCACTAGGAAAGGACACCGCAAGATTGAACCCAAAGCTAAGCACTTCTCCCATTGCAAGAAAGATCAATCTAGTAGGCCAAACCAAACTGATAATTCAAAGAGACTTGCAAAGATAACCAATCATACATAAAAGAATTCAAAGAAGATTCAAATATTGTTCATAGATAATCTTGATCATAAACCCACAATTCATCGGTCTCAACAAACACACCGCAAAAGAAGATTACATCAAATAGATCTCCACGAGAGAGGGGAAGAACATTGTATTGAGATCCAAAAAGAGAGAAGAAGCCATCTAGCTAATAACTATGGACCCGAAGGTCTGAGGTAAACTACTCACACATCATCGGAGAGGCTACGATGTTGATGTAGAAGCCCTCCGAGATCGATTCCCCCTCCGACGGAGCTCTGGAAAAGGCCCCAAGATGGGATCTCATGGGTACAGAAGGTTGCGGTGGTGGAATTAGGTTTTTGGCTCCGTCTCTGATAGTTTGGGGGTACGTAGGTATATATAGGAGGAAGAAGTACGTCGGTGGAGCAAATTGGGGCCCACGAGGGTGGAGGGCGCGCCCCCTACCTCATGCCTTCCTGGTTGATGTCTTGACGTAGGGTCCAAGTCCTCTGGATCACGTTCGTTCCAAAAATCACGTTCCCGAAGGTTTCATTCCGTTTGGACTCCGTTTGATATTCTTTTTCTGCGAAACTCTGAAATAGGCAAAAAACAGCAATTCTGGGTTGGGCCTCCGGTTAATAGGTTAGTCCCAAAAATAGTATAAAAGTGTATAATAAAGCCCATTAATGTCCAAAACAGAATATAATATAGCATGGAACAATCAAAAATTATAGATACACTGGAGACGTATCAGAGGGCCTGCACCTTAGAGCATCTCCACTCGCGCCCCCAACAGACCCCCAGGATGTGATTTTTTCCGCCGGCACCTGGGTGGGCACAACCCACCAGGGCGCGCCGCCCTCTCCTGGCGCGCCCAGGTGGGTGGCCCCGCAGACCCTGAAACCGACGCTATAAAATCCTATTTTTCCAGGAAAAAAAGCAGGGAGAAAGAATTATCATGATCCATGAGACGGAGCCGTCGTCACCCCCTATTCTTCATCGGGAGACCAGATCTGGAGTCCGTTTGGGGCTCCGGAGAGGGGGATCTTCGTTCTTCATCATCACCAACCCTTCTCCATCGCTAATTCCATGATGCTCCCCACCGGGAGTGAGTAATTCCTTCGTAGGCTCGTTGGTCGGTGATGAGTTGAATGAGGTTCATCATGTAATCGAGTTAGTTTTGTTAGGGCTTGATCCCTAGTATCCACTATGTTTTAAGATTGATGTTGCTATAACTTTTCTATGCTTAATGCTTGTCACTTTGGGCCCGGGTGCCATGAACTTAGATCTGAACCGTTTATGTTATCACAATTATATCCATGTTCTAGATTTGATCTTGCAAGTTATAGTCACCTACTACGTGTTATGATCCGGCAACCCCGGAGTGACAATAGTCGGGACCACTCTCGGTGATGACCATAGTTTGAGGAGTTCATGTATTCACTATGTGTTAATGCTTTGTTCCGGTTCTCTATTAAAAGGAGGCCTTAATATCCCTTAGTTTCCAATATGGACCCCGCTACCACGGGAGGGTAGGACAAAAGATGTCATGCAAGTTCTTTCCATAAGCACGTATGACTATTTACGGAATACATGCCTACATTATATTGACGAACTGGAGCTAGTGCCGTATCACCCTAGGTTATAACTGTCTCATGATGAATATCATCCAACAAGTCACTGATCCAATGCCTATGAATTTATCTTATATTGTTCTTGCTAAGTTACTACTGTTATCATCACTGTTACACTTGCTACAAAATTACTGCTATCACTGTTACTGTTACCATTGCTGCTGTTACTACTATAAAAACTATCATACTACCTTACTACTGATCACCTTGCTGCAGATAATTAATCTCCAGGTGTGGTTGAATTGACAACTCAGCTGCTAATACCTTCAAATATTCTTTGGCCCCCCTTGTGTCGAATCTATAAATTTGGGTTGAATACTCTACCCTCGAAAACTGTTGCGATCCCTATACTTGTGGGTTATCAGGTATCGAGCCTGATGAATAAGGCTCAGCTGGAATACGCCTTACCACAAGGGGCTCCATCACCACCTGTACTTACGGCATGGACACGGACGGTCGCACACACTTAAGCTCGGTTGGGTGGAAGAGCTTCCTCGTTGGCAAGAATCTTCGTGTTGGACAGGCCATCCTAATTACTATCAGGAACACCCACCGCCCAGGCTTGAGGATGATGATTGTCGTCGATATCATCTAGAACTACATATGTGTGTGTGGTTGTATGACTATATATACCTAGTAGAACTGCTATATATGTGTGGCTGTAAGACTACCTAGTACTGCTTATCATATATGCTATATTCATGTGAGGATGCATGTGACCATATATGAGTACCTATAATGCTTTATGATATTGTATGACTACTGTATGACCATACGTGAAATTGCAGTTTATTGAAACGGGGTAGGAAATAGGAAAAAATGATGAAAGATACAGCAGCAGTGCAAGGACAGAAAAGCGCTACAGCTATTTAATAGTAGCGTGTTCCAGAAAAGCGCTACTGATATAGTCAATAGTAATAGTGCGGGTCTAGACGGCGCTACTACTAACTGTTAGCTGTAGCACCGTAGTAGTAGCGTGGCTACCCGCATTGCTGATAGCATAAAAACCCGCGCTACAACTAGGGTTTTCCCTAGTAGTGTTTGTGTGCTCATAGGGGTCAATATGGAAGTCCACTGTTCCTCTACCGGTCATCGAACGAAAGGGTTTTGTTCATGTTTGTGAGTTATCAAACCTACTGGATCACAAGCTTAAGGGAATCACGATCTACTGAGTGTTAGTAGGGCGAGGGGTGATGAGAATATATTTGTGGAATTGTTTCATAAATATTTAGATTAATTTTGAGAGGATCCAAAATCGTTTCGGGGTCACCGAAAGGGTTTCGAAGAGTATCAGGTAATGCTGGGTATTACCGATAATTAATATATAGGCGGAAAATGTTTTCGGGGCTCTTAAAGTATATATAAAAGAGTCTAAAAATATTTAGAACAATTTTATATTTAATTTAATACAAACGGGCCTGAAAAGGCCAAACAAGAGAAGGAAACTTGGGGCAACTTGGCCCAAGTGGAGGAGGCGCCCCCCTTATGGAAGGGGAATTCCGAATTGGACTAGGGGAGGAGGAATTTCCCCCCATTGGCCGACGCCCCAAGGAGGGACTTTCCCTCCTTGGTGGCTGCCCCCTCCCTCTCCTCTAACCTATATAGACTAGGTTTTTTTTGCTTTATTGGGATATACAAGTTTTGGAGCCTCCTCTAGTTCTAGTTGGTCCTACTTGACTAATTAGAGCTAGGTCTAGTTTCTGTAATCCTCATAATTAGAAGCCCAGTGTGGTTCTGATCTCCTCCCTCTAATTCTCCGGACCGTGAAGGCTGCATACTTCCAACCAAGTAGAGGGACCATGCTTTCGGTCTTCGGTTAGAGGGACTATTCATGGACAGTTCAAGGGATCGTTCATCGACGATTCGAGGGACTCCAAATACGATCTACACCAACACATTCTTCTATCCTTGCAACTCGGAAACGGTAAAGATCGTGATCCCAACCCGTTACGCATCTTCATATTGATCTTGGGTGTGCGTTGGCACGTTTTTTTGTTTTCTACTATGTTTCCCAACAGTGGCATCATGAGAAGTCATATGAGTAGGTGTAGGTTGCGATTTAGATCACATCTGGATGTGAGGGTTTGATGTTCTTGTTTTTCTTCCCACGAGTGTTGCTTTGTTTCAGTTCATCGACAATACGATGTAGCTTTGTTACAAGGTTCTGACAATCGATCGGCTTTGGCTGTCGATGATCTGCTAATAGTTTCTTAGGCTTCATCATAGTCAAGAATAGTGAACCATCGCGTACAGAAGAGGGTGCCGAAGATGGATAGTCTTCTAGGGGTCACACGTATTAGATGAAGTTTAGTGTGGGGCTATAGATTTGTAATTAAGTCTCTTCCCTCACACACCCCAAAACTTAATCTAGCATCAAGAATATTGCCTTAATTGTATAGACATATGTATCTAGTATTATTTGTTAAAATTGGTTAACCGCACAACTAGAATTTGCTAAAACTGATTAGAGGATGTCTATCTTGGTTTTGCAGAGTATGCATATGATATGGTATAGCCTTCGTCATGATAATGAGTTTATGTATGAGATGGTTATATGTTGTAATCTTAAGTGGCCTGCACGTCACGACTTGATGCCTGAAGTCACGATATTGCCACATTAATGTAAATATCGTAGAAATAGCCTACATGTTACAGGTGATGATGGAAAGCGTACACAGGCGACCCTGATGTGGAGAAGGTATACTAGGCGTGGGGCGAGGAGCTATAATTTTGTGCCACAACTGAATTTCTGAATTTAGTGCCACTTCAATGTTTTTTTCTGAAATGGTCGCCACATCAACGTTTTCTGAAATTGCCGCACGGTAGCATTTCAGTTTGGCTTTCGTCCTCCCTTGCATGTCAATATGTATAATCCTGTAAAAAAAAATCAACTTGTGCACCCAAGAGACTATGAAAAATCTCTCTCGAAAAAGGTTTTCGTCCCGCTTTATAAATAAAGCAACATCACAACAAAGTACACATATGATGAAATTGGAGTGTTTGATCTTTTATAATCAGGGATGACCACGTGTGGGTGAGGCCCTGAAGCAAAATCAAACACATGCAATGTTGCATACCCATAAGAGAGAAACAAATAGCTTAGCAATTTTCCCTTTCTTGAATCATAAGTTCTGTAGGGAAACAAGGATGCCCTAAGTACTTCAATATTACCCCATCTGTAAACTGATGTAAGAGCATTTGGAACACTACTTTAGTGATCTTAATGCTCTTATATTTGTTTACAGAGGGAATAAGTACGACCAGATATGTTGTTTGTGTGACCAGCCGACTATGTGAACTCATAACCCAATACGCTCCAAGCATCAACATGCCCATCACAAAAACACAATGCAAACAAATGATACAAAAGTTGCTCAAATGAATAGGGTTCAATTTGGTCATCTTAAGCCAGGCACTAACCGTAATAGTTTTACAATTATAGGAACTACCATGCATGTGGCAGACATTCAGTGCAACAATGTGGTAAAAGCAGATGGGTTATGTCCCCAAGTCTAAAAATGGAATGTAGATGAACAGAAAGTCTTCTCGTCGGAAAAGAAAGATCGGGCGGGAGAAAGTCGTCTCACTGGAAAAGTCAAATTAGACGGGTTCAAGGTAAATGCCTAAATTCAAATTTGATGTCTGCTGGTGGGGCCATGTGACGTGGCCTGATTATCAAATCGGTCACCCAACATCTGTGGACCTAACTTTTGCATCCAGTCAAGGACCTAAAAAACATGAGATGAATAATATATGAACATAAGAAAGACATGATTTACCTCGTGAAGCTTTAAGTTTTTGATATGATAGAGAAAACACTAGGCCTTTCCCACACCATAAATCCCCAGTTTGATTTCCGAAATACATAAGAGAACAAATGTTGAGATTATGATTGTACGACACCGTTATCATGACTACACGAGAATAAGGTTCTGAACCGAAACCAAACCTGTTGATATCACAAGAAAAATGTGTTAAGAAGTTTTCCCTCCCTTTAAATATAAGTACCGCAACAGGTGACCCAGGACAGGGATTCTCTCCAATAGCATATAATTGTACAATTTTGTGTTTAACCAAAAATAAAAACTGGGCATATATGGTAGAAGTATACCATATAAAGATATTGAGCAAGCAACCACATAGATCCCATCAATTTTGACCTCTAGCTTCACTGTTGCAAGAGATCTGCATTGTTTTGATAACTTGACGATGTAGTCGTAGATCTCCAGTTTTTCAGTGAAGGTGGGAGGCCCTCCTTCGGAAGCCCTGCAATGAGATTACAATCTATGATCTTCAACGTCTTGAGAGAAGGGTGGACGCACAACCGCGCTCGAAGATCTACGAGTCCACAATCCTTAAAATGGAGCTCTTGTAGGGACCTAAGGAGCAGAAGAGCTCTCTCTTGTTCATCTGTTAGTCTCATTTCATCTGGCAAAGTAAGTGTTAGGCTTCGGAGGCATGCGAGGCCCTTGCAGAATGATGTGTTAAGGGGAGACAGGTCATGGACCTCGAGACTTTCCAGTGCGTGGAATAACTCATAGTTGTGGCTTGAAATTCCGTCAATTGGCCCATAACTCTCCGATGAGGTAAGGGAACCCAAGGCAGGGGAACCGAGTATTTCCAAATGCTTAAGGTTCAGGAGGGATCGCAAGCCCTCTAGTGAGACGAGCGAACCGCGGTAATGAATTTCCAAACATTCCAGCGTCATGCACCATGAAGTTGTAGAGATTCCATGCTTGAGTTCACAAATAATACCAAAGACCGAAGGGATCCAAGCGATCATATGCCCTCTATAGGGACGACAAATGGCAATTTTCAATTTCCAGTTCTTTTAACGTCGTACATGAATCCATCTGTAGGTATTCCAAACTTCCTTCAACCACTTCTAATTTTTTGCGCGTGAGATTCCCCACAAAACAGGGTCACAGTGTTTTTTTGGGGATAATCAATCCAAACAAGTTGATCAAGTGATTACAGGAGGAGACATCTTCCCTTCTCTTGGGCATCTTCATCAAGGGAGATAAATCCAACCAAGTCTTCCCTAGTCCCTTCAAATATTAGATGAGGGCATTTACCAATGGTTATCTTTCTGATATTCAACGGGATGTGCACAACTCCGTCTACATCTGAGCTTGGCCATGCACCATCTACATATCAAGATGACGAAGCCTCGGAAGCTGAGATAAAGTTTGATTGAACCTTTCCTTCCTCTTCTATCTTTAGCTGTTTCAACTGCGGGCAGTCATATAAAGTCAATTCATTCAGGGCGTATCAATGTCAAAAATAAGAGATAGCCACTTCCTATTATTCAACAATCACTAATACAAAGACTTTCAAGAGCAGCCACATTTGCAGTTATCATGTTTTCATGGGTCTGCTCTCGCACAACATGTGATGAGAAAAGTTCTTGCAGTACTCTATTTTCAAACTCTTTAAAGAGATGAGCTGACTTAAACCTATGAATGAAATAGATATCATGCTTTTGCACAACAATATCTCCAAGTATTTTATATCCTCAATATTATTAAACGCTAACATTTTTTCATCAAGTGCCATCATCTCACTCGGAAGTCCATATCCATAAAGCTTTAATGTTTCCATGGAAGATCCCCCCGTTGACACAATTGTTGAAACACCAATCTTATTAGTTTAGAATATGTGGCTAAAGGCGGAGGGGGTTCTGTACTTGCAAACGAGGACAACCGACCATAATGAGTTGGCTAGGGCTGGGAAACCATGACTTATGTTCAATTTCGTAGTTACAACCTTTTTGAAATAGATCAAACACCTCAAGTGCTGAGAAACTCCAAATCTCCAACACACTTAAACTAGACTTCATCTCCCCCACAGAAGTACATGAACATCTCCATAAATCTGGCATTCCATCTAAACCAGCTGTTCCAATGACGGAACCATGATTTCTCCTACTCTCTACATGTTGCTCAACTTCAATCTTTTAAGAGACCGAAGCATTTCCAGAGACGGAAGTATTCTCCATTCTTCGCAATCCTCTAGATGAACCATATGTAATGACTTACAGAAACCAACATCCAATACTTGAAGATAGAAAAAACCTAATCAGGACATATGGCAAAGCCAGTAGGACCATCCTGAATTTTTAGATACCGAAGATGTGTACGATTTGCCAAGATACACATAAAGGAATTGAAATTAGGAGATACTGAAGACATTTGCAGTAGACGTAGATTATGTTCTTGTTTAAAGACATCTTGGAATGGTTTGAAGAAAAAGGAGTCATATTCCCCCATTAACATGAATGTCCTCAACTTTCTTACTGATGCGACTACATTTTGCAAAAAGAATTTAAATTTCTCACTACGAGGTATATTCCTAGTCTGATCATCCCTCCGATATACAAAATTAGTTACTATAGGCAAATGGTGTATTGTTGGCAAAGTTTCATCGCATTGCATATCACCCAAAGTTGCACTCTGTTCATTTTTCATTGCATTGCAAACACCCAGTATGAAAGTTTGTGATGAATGGAATCAATATGTTGGCATCGTATCTACAACGACGGTCCAAACTTTAGGCTCAAAGCGAGTTAAAACATATAATATTTGTACTAAACTTTCCTACTTACTTTGATTTATTATAGAAAATTATAAAGTTAACTATTATATTGTATATAGCCACAATTAATAATAACATGTTTTGATATGAATTTATAACATCTACCATTGAAAGATACACCACACACGCACCATACTAAATGTAAATTGTATCATGTAGCCACAAAGTTTTTTTCCAAATAATTTCTCTTAAAATTTAAGTTGATTCCCTTAAACCCTAAAAATAGAAATGAATGAAATCTCATATTGTCATCGATTATTATATGAAATTTGCGTCAAATTATAGTGTATGTATGTGCCTTATGGTGCATATTTTAATATTCTTAAATATCTCGAGATAGATATATAAAGCATACAATTTTACAAATATCCCAAGAGTGGTTTCTGGTATAATAGCCACACACAAATAGAATATAGTATATAATATTTTTATGAGGAGATCTAATAGCTGGCATGATGCTTTAGCTGTGATCAAATGTGGTTTACATGTTCATGTTGGTTCAATACTATGTTGGGCAAGTTGTGTCTGAATTGAGTTTGATATTGAAATGAGATCAATTTTAATAACAAAGCACATACAAAATTGTAAGTGCATTTAGTTCCTAATGATATTTTGGTGTTGATGATAATGTGGTTAGTGAGACCAGTGTTGGTTATTAAGTTTATCTCAGGACATTGGTCTCTCGATGAGTTTATATGGAGTTGGTTGACCCCCACTTCAAAAAGAAAATGGGTGATGATTCTTCCGAAGACTCGAAGGTTTTTTTTGGGGAGTCATAGGATAACCATACTATTAAGAGGAGTTGAAGTAATTGCATAATAATGGGGATCATGCAAACAATATATACCCTAATAATATAACTGCATGAACATTTTCTAGAAGTTGTGTGAACATTATTTTACACTGCATAAACATTTTTAAAATTCACGATGACCATTTAAAAAATAGCTAATAAAATATATTTAGTGTATTTCAAAATATAAATAATAATACAAAAGAACAAAAAAGGAAAATCAGAGAAAGCAACTAACAATCAAATGAAGCAACGCGGTACTGGTCCAGCCCAATAGCTCGTCACTTGAGGAGAGGGATGCTCGCATTGGCAAATCCTATTTCTTTTTCTTTTTCTTTTTTGAGGGAACCTGCTGGAGATTCTTTTCGGTTTGCCATTGTTGTTTTTTTCCTACTATTTCATTAGTTGCATTGCTGCAATGTTTTTTTTCTTTCTATTGTGGCCTGTGTTTCATTTTTTTCATGCTGTTTCGTTTGTGGTGTCATTCTAGGCTCTTTTTTTTCAGTTATTTTGCTGTGCATTTTGTTTCCCTTTTGCTAGTTTTTGGTTTTTCCTTCCAGTCCTTTCTTAATTTTTTTGCTGTTTCTTTTTTAATAAACAATGGCCATTTTCAAAACATGAAGAAAATTATTTTAATACATGAAAATATTCATATTTTTATAAAACACGTTGAAATGTTTTATCACATGGAGAACTTTTTAAACATAAATACAGTTAATATTTTCAAGTACATGGTGAACATTTTAATATACGAGGAAGTTTTTTAAAATATGGTGAATATTTTTAAAACATGCGTTGAACATTTTCAAATACATTAACCATTTTTAGTATGTGTTAAATATTTTTCAAAATACACATTCATTTTGGAGTATTTATGGAATGTAGGAAACAGCAAAAAATCAAAGAAAAACGAATAAACCAAAAATAACCACTACCTAGTGTTGCCTGGCAAATTATAGTGTAGAAGCTGAATCTAGGAAGTTTTGGAGAAGCTGGGTAGTTTCAGAACACACCCTTAGGTTGGCACGTTATTGGTCAGCCCTTTGAACCTCACTTCAACCGTAGCATGTCCATTTGATGCCAATAGGTGTCGACCAGGAGCTCTTGCTCGCTGCGAGCGAGACAAAGCCCCTCCTAAAAAAAGTATTTGACAGTTAACCGCAGATTTTTTTGAGCCAATCTCGCGAAGCTTTATGAATTCGCCACAATGTTTAATTTATTAACCGTAGATAGTGCTCTCACACCCCCCTACGTTAAGCTCTATATGGGCAGCCCATGTAGGTTTTTCCCCATCGGTTTTGGATGGCTTTTCTTTTGGTTTTCTATGACGGATTTTATTCCATTTTATTTACATTTTTTCCTAATTCTTGACTATTTTCTCCAATTCATGAACATTTTTTAAATTTATGAACTTTTTTGAAATTAATTCATGTTTTTCAAATCAGCAAACTTTGAGAGAATTCTGGATCATTTTTTACTTTCGATTTTTAAAAATTAGTGAACATTTTTTGATTCATTTAATTTTTTCAAACGCATGAAGTTTTTATAAATTTGCAAAAGTCGTTTTTCTAGAAACTCAATGGTCAACCAACACGCAAGCCTAGGGGCTGTTTGGTTGCTGCCCTGAGAGAAATGTGCTTGACCCGGAGCCGGACAACTGCCTGCACCTTGTTTGGTTGGTGCCTCGGCACAATTCGACCAGCCTGCCACGAGCATTTCCGGCACGTAATTAGTGGGAGCCAGGCCACCAAAATTGAGGCTTGACTCAGGTAGAGCAATCAGTGCATGTCATGTCGGCGCTTATTTTTCAGGCAAGTTTCTCAGGTTGTGAACAGAACAGCCTCCTAGTACACTAGAGCGGACGAAGGAGTCCGCTAGCGCAATCCAGGTGCCTCAATCGCTGGGAGGCGCTCTGTATGGTAGTTTTTTTTCTGTTCTTGTTTTTGAGGGAAATGCCTGACTTTATTAAATCTCAACAGAAAGTTTTACATAATCCGATGAATCTAGGAGCCATAAAAGTAAGAGCATTCTTAGCTACTCCTTTCGTCTCGGTTTACAGGGAATGCACGTCGTTTTAGGTGAAGAATTTAATTAGCTATATATGTATTATATGTGATAAAATATATATGTTTAGAAACTACATCCGCTTAAGAATTCATATTTTTGGTGTCATATTACTCATATTTAGTTAGTCAAATGAATAACCTAGATCTATGCGCACGCCCTCTAAACCGAGACCAAGGGAGTATGTTAACCTCCCTTCGTTCATGGCAGTAATTAATATGCTTCGTCTCATTCTGCATGGCCTTGATTTCTTTAATTTTTTAGGCTCCTTGATTACTGCGTTAGCACCCCTAAGGGTTGTAGGAATTTAGGCCAGGCTGTATACAAAGGTGGCCAAATGGGTTGATTTGGTGTGCTTGCCCGATAGCCCACGTGCCCGGCTGTGGTGTCTTTCCACAGCCCGACAGGTTTTATAATTGGGTCATTTCAGAATATGGGAGAACAACTAGTTGACGAGCGCTTCTTTGGAAGCCTTCCAATGATTATTCGAGAGTGGGCTAAGTCACGTGTCACACTCTGGACGCTCCTATCAGATTTTATTCCTTTTATTTTACGCACGTGTTTTCGGTTTTCTAAACGTTTTTTTTTCATTTTTTTTGGTTTTTCACCTGTCCTCCTTCGAGCGCTTTTTCGGGAGCCTCCCATCGATCATTTGAGAGTGGGCTAAGTCACGTGTCGCGCTCTGGACGCTCCTATCAGATTTTATTCTTTTTATTTTACACACGCGTTTTCGGCTTTTTAAACGATTTTTTTCATGTTTTTTTATTTTTTGTTTTTTCACCGGTCCTCCTTAGCTTTTGGGGCACTTTTTTTTTCTTTATGAGAGGCACGATTTTGCTTCCGTGAGAGGCACGGTTATACTTCCGTGAGAGGCACGGTTATGCTTTCATGAGAGGCACGGCCGTGCCTCTCGGAAACAGAAACGTGTTTTTTGTTTTTTTTTCTTTCGCTAGAGGCACGATTTAGGGTACACGTTTTCTGTATTTGTTCCTTCCGTGAGAGGCACGGTTGTGTTTTCGCGAGGAGCACGGCCGTGCCTCTCGAAAATGGAAAAAAATGCGTTTTCTGTTTTTTCCTTCCACCACGACACGATTTTGCTTCCGCGAGAGGCATGGTTGTGCTTTCGCGAGAGGCACGGTTGTGCTTTCACGAGGGGCACGAAAAATGCGCTTTTTTTCCTTCCGCGAGAGGCACGGTTGTGTTTTCGCGAGGAGCATGGCCGTGCCTCTTGAAAATGAAAAAAACACGTTTTCTGTTTTTTTCCTTCCGTCACGACACGATTTTGCTTCCGCGTGAGGCATGATTGTGCTCTCGCGAGAGGCATGGTTGTGCTTTCGTGAGGGGCACGAAAAATGTGTTTTCTGTTTTTTTTTTCTTCCACGAGAGGCACGGTGGTACTATCAAGAGAGGCACGAGCGTGCCTTTTTTGAAAAGGGAAAAAACATGCTCCCTATTCAATTTTTCCGTCCGATTTTTTTGTCTGGTTTTTTTCGTGAAAAAATAGTTCGTCAAAACGTATCAACATGGAATCTACTTTTGAAGATCTCGACGCGAGGAACCCAATGGTGAAAACTGTTCGAGATTTGAACGCACGATTTAAGAGATAAAATGTTTGAATAAACGGATGTACGAAAAAGGGAAACTCCCAGGTTACGACAAGTGGCGCGCATGTAATGCGCCACTAGTCGCAAACTGAGGAGGTGAGAGTGATGTTTGAAAGGAGTACTTAATTAGTGATTTCGAGAACATAGCCTACCTAGGGTTGTGCCTGGGCTTGGAGGCTGGGTACGGCACGACCCATTTACTTTTCTTTTTTTAAAATAAATTTAAATACATATTAGCCCCTAAAACAGCCCAAAATCAGGGGATAAACATGCTATGAGCCAGCCCGTTCGAAATCGCTAATTGAGGAGTACTTCTTTCAAAGATCACTTTCATCTTCCTAGGTTGTGACAAATGAAGTACTGTATGTACGTCACTTGTCGTAATCTGGTAGTTTTTCATTTTTCCATAAATTCGTTTATTCAAAACGTTTTATCTTTTAAACTATGCGTCCAAATCTGAAATCATTTTCACCGTTGAATTCCTCACGTCTAGATCTGCAAAATCAGATCCCATGTTGATAGATTTTTAAAAACTTTTTTTCATGAAAAAACCGAAAGAAAAAACCACACCAGGCGGACGTTTTTTTCTCCCTTTCAAAAACAGTTTCCAAGAGGCACGAACCGTGCTTCTCGCGGAAGCGAATGTGTGCCTCTTACGAAAGCAAAACCGTGCCTCTCGCAAAAACAAAACCATCACTCTCGCGGAAGGAAAAAAAAAAGAAAGTGCATTTTTTTCGTTTCCGAGAAGCACGGCCATGCCTCTCACGGAAGAAAAAATAAGAAAACGTGTTTTTTCCCACAGTTTGATTTTTGAAATTTTTTTGTCGAAAAGCTAAGAAAGATCAGTAGAAAACCGAAAACCCGAAAAAACAAACATCTAAAAATCCAAAAACCGAAAGGGCTGTGCCTTGCCTGGCCCGTTTAGACCAGGCCGGGTCATCTGGTCAGGTTTGGGAGTATATGGGCCGTTAGTCAGCGGCGACACGCACCGTCGTCCTCCGCTCTCACGGTCTCTTTGGTCCCATCCCTTGTTTCCCCGGTCGCCGCGCCGCCGCCGTCCTCCGCCCTCCCGTCTCCGCCGCCACGCCACCCCGTCAGGTCTTCCTCTCCCTCTCTAGAACCCTCTCCATCTCCCGCCCCTCTCCCTTCTCGTAGCCGCAGCCGGGCGGGCCTCGCTCGCTTCTGGATCGGCCGTGGGTTCGCTGGGGGGTGAAGTGGCTTTGGAATCCCACTAGATTCGATTTTTGCGGCGGCGGGTTTCAGCGCTAATTTAAGAGTCCTTCTCGTTCCGTATGAACCAGATTCGTTTCGTTCGTTTAGGCATCCGTAGCTGCTGCTGATTTGCCTGACTGAGGTGTACTGGAGGTCTGGAGCTGAAGCAGAGCTCCAAGTCCGGCACCGGCGAGACATGGCTGAGGCGGCGAAGGAGGTGGACATGAAGAAGATGGAGCTTATGAAGGAGGTATTAGGGCTACATGTTTCTCTACCTTGATGCAGTCCTTTCGATTTGTTCGAGGACAGTAAAAGATAATACAACCCGCATGCGTGTGTTGTTCGGTTCAGGTAAGAGCGCACCAAGTGGCCATCGGCGAGCTCAACAACCTGCCTCCATCCAGGGTAAGTATCTCCCTAAATTTCTGCATGAATTTGGTCAAGTCCAGGCGATGGTCAATTGGTGATGGCTTGATAATGGTACTCTAGTTAGTAACAACTGACCACTTACCACCTGTCTGACTGACTCTCGCTGCTATCCTCTGCAGGCCGCGTACCAGAAGACCTGCAACATCTTCTTCCGCAAGGACATCAAATCCGCCGTGGCATCCCAACAGAGTATGATATCATCGCTTTTTGTTGTCATTGTTGGAAGTGGCGGTGTTTTTTTGCTTTTCTTTTCTGTGTGCTCCATGGTGGTAACAATATTCCCCCTCTCTCTAATTCTTATTCAGAGCAACTTGATATGGCCAAGGCGAAGCTGCAGAAGCTGGATCAGGCATCATGAAGGTTCAGTGCAGAAATTAGCTCTTCGGCAGGCACAATGCATACATACTTCTTTGAAATTGCAACTTAGGCTGCTTCATGCATCCACCTTCGTGGATCCTCTCTAATCAAGTGTCTGTATTAGTAGTGCTAGGCAAGGTGAAACTTATATACCAATGATGTCGTTACAAGCTAGTTGCTAGTTATGAGTGTGACACGGATCATTTCTGAATAATGTGTCGTGCCATTGTGCTGTGCTTTGTCAATTACTCCACTATCAAAGCTATCATCAGGTGAATTACTAAATTCAGGTGGAGTCTTGGCAGGTGTGAGCATGGGATTTGTCATCCGGTTTCTAGGCACAGGTTTGCAGCATGGCAGAATGCCAAGTTTTAATTGCTGTTAATTAGTGTTTCATTCCGTCATCCGACTGCTAGTGCACCGGTACTGATGGATGTGATGAACCAAAGCGATGCTTCTCCTCCGAATGTTCAGATGGTGTCGTTGGGTTATCCTTTCTGCTCCGTTTCCCAGGAAGAGGATGTTTCCATTTCGCTTGTAACCTGTACTCTTAACTAAGCTGTACTCCATCTGATCCAAAAAAAAAAATGTCGTGGCTTTAGTTTAGCTTTAGTTCAAATATGAACTAAAGCCACGACACTTGTTTTGTATCGGAGGGAGTACTATGTATAAGCATGTATGTACTCTAGCAAAGGTTGGTGGATGAGAAAAGGAGGGAAGTTGTAGTCACGTCGATTACTTATGACGTTAATCCGATGTTAAATGTTAGTACTATCTGGAAGAATAAAATTAACCTTGCTAATGGTGAACTGCAAAGCTGGTAGTGCCATAGTGCGAATTGGTAAATTATTGTGTTGTACTCATCCGATAAGAGAGGCATGAGTGCTGGGGAAGAATAAGATCTGCTCAGCTTTAGCGCGGAATTTTTCGGGACTAATGAGTCATGTGAGCGATGAAGGATGCATTGGCGAGAAGCTCCTCGGAGTTATTCCGAGGCGAAATATGTACCTTTGTCTCTCTGCAAATTGGCCCGGCCAACTTGCCGTTCTATGTTGAGTTTCTTTGACAGGTTAGTTCCTACGCTGTTTCAGTAGTATTACCACACTGAACTTTGTAGTGTTAAATTAATAGCATCTCTAAATGTTTCAGAGCAATGGCATCATGAAACAACTGCTGAATGGGCAATGTCGCAAGAACTTTCGAAAAACATGCCTTGTCAGCTAAACTGTCAAGTGCATGTGCAACTCAACATAAGGGAAGCATTCTTCTGAAATGGTGACACAACATCTAAGAAGTTGATGAGATTCAAGAACGGCATTTGGCGAAAAAATAAGGTTGACAAGAAATGCGCCTTTGCCACTGACCATGCTGCTGAAAATCCATCTTCTGGCTGGTTCATGGATAAGCTTCAGGAAGTCATACAAGTACTGACAAGCTAGATCACCATTCACAGAAGTGATGTTCAGTTACAGAGTTACTGCCCAAGGTCAAAACAAGGAAAAAGAAATAAACAAGTACACAAGAACTGAAAACTTGGGACGACAAACCACCGTCAATACCAGAATACAAACAAATGTGCTGACAATAGGCCAACAAGTTGAGACTCCTCACTGACATAGAAGGTTCATAAAACGGTCAAGCAAGCAGTGTGTCGACATAGCTCATCCATTGCGCCTTCAAAATGGGGTTATTTGTATTACCGGTGAGCATGCCGGCAGGTTGCTTTCCTTGCCTGAACCCTGAGCATGAAACGGAGCATGAAAACTCCCGACGGAGGATACAGGTTCAGAATGCACGTCCTCTGGCAAGGCTATCCCAAATTTCTGACGGAGGGAGATACAAGTTCGATCAATCATAGCATATTGGTCTGGTCTGACTATCAAATTCCTGTCCCAGCATCCCAGGATCTGTCTTCTGAATGCAGTCAAGGCACTGAAAATAACCATCTTGTTGTTAGTTCAGAACATGTGGTGAATAATAAACAGAGACGAAAAAAGCAGGTTTACCTGTTGAAGATTTCAGATTTCAGATTTCAGATTTCAGATATGGCAGGAGGATAGTAGGTAGGCTTTTCCGACATGGCAGCATAAATCCCCAGTTTGTTTTCTGAAATCCCAGCAACTGGAGAAGAGAGGTACTGATTATCGAGACGTCAAAATCAAGATGGCCACATGGGTACGAGGTTCTGATTATCAACTGACCTCCCAGCATTCATCTATCTTCACCGTTATCATGACCGCGTGAGGATGGGGTTCTGAAGTGAAACCGAACCTGTTCATATCACAAGAAAAATACGTTAAGCATTTTCCCTCCCAACCAAATATAATAACTATTCATAAAAAACCCCAAATATAATAACTAATGTAATAGGTGATCCAGGACAGGGATGGCCTCGTCAATCCCTCCAGTAGCATATAATTGTACGATTTTTTTTTGAAGAGAGGCAAAAGATTTGCCTCATTCATTAAATAAGAGGAATAGAGTTTATGTTCGTGTTACAACACTGACAGCGCCGCAACACCCGAAATAAAGGTGACCAACTACTCTCGCGTCATCAAGTATCCCAACTTGCTTGCACCCGCTGATACCCAAAGCGTGGCCTCCTTCTTAATGTTGGCGAGTAGAACCGTCGGCGGAGCACTCTTCTGACGGAACACTCGCGCATTCCTCTCGTTCCAAATGGTCCAGGCGACTAGCATGGTGAGCGAGGCCATCGCCTTCCTGTTGGGGATAGATGTGTCGGAGAGGCCCAGCCACCACTCTTCGATGTTGCCTGAGAGGTGCCATGAGGAAGTATCAATGCTCACCAGTTGCAGCCAGTCCTTGACTAATCCCCATAGGCGGATAGAGAAGCGGCATTTGTAGAAAAGGTGGTCAACAGATTCTTGCTCCTGCTTGCAGAGTGTACAAAGGCCACAGTTTGGCCATCCGCGCTTCTCCAATCTGTCTGCCGTCCAAATTCTGTTTTGAATAGCCAGCCAAGCGAAGAACTTGACTTTGGGGGGAGCCCAAGCCCTCCACACAGTGTGCTCCATAGGGGATTTGATTGTGCCAAGGAATTGCACTTTGTATGCCGACTCGGCCGTGTATTGCCCGCTAGCGGTGTGCTTCCATACAATATCATCTTCGGCATCCTCCTCGAGATGGAAGCCACGAAGCGTTGTCCAGAGGGTGACAAACTGACGTAAGTGATTCAGCGAAAAAGAGTCTGGGATGCGTATTCTCGAGACCCACGCATCGTTGCTGAGAGCTTCGCGCACCTTCCAATTTTTCCTCGTGGACGCCTCGTAAATTAGTGGTGCAATGTCCCTAGGCTTGCGGTCATTCACCCATGGCGCATCCCAAAAAGGCGTCCTTGCTCCATTTCCAACAAAGATTGACGTGGAGGCATAAAACAAGGAGTAGTCCATCGTGTTGCACGGGTTTCCCATACCCACCCAAAGCTTGGTGGGCTCTTTCCATTCAAACCATAACCAGCGCAAGCGAAGAGCCCGAGCAAATTTCTCCGTGTTAAGTATGCCAAGGACACCAAGATCCTTTGGCCGGCACACCGCATCCCAATTCACCTTGCATTTTGCACCTGTGGTCTTGTCCGTGCCCTCCCAGAGAAAGGCTCTTTCGAGCTTGTTTATGTTGTGTAGAGTGGACGTTGGCACAATGAGTGGCGTGATGGAGAAGACGAGCTGCGAAGACAGCACCGACTTCACAAGGGCACACCGACCAATGGCAGTGATATTTTGGCCATCCCAAGTGGTCAACTTAGCGGCCGCTTTGTCCTCTAGGTACTGGTAATCGACCTTTCTAAGCTTCCACACCAAGAGAGGAAGCCCCAAGTATTTCATTGGAAACGAAGCCCGTGATGCAGGAAGGGCCTGAAGGATGCATGTCAGGTTGAGTTGTCCGCACCGAATGGGAACCACTGAGCTCTTCTGGAAGTTTGCGACAAGGCTGGTGACATTGCCGAAAAGATGCAGAATGGTGGCTAGGTTGTCAATGTCTTTCTTGATTGGGGCCATAAAGACTGCTGCATCATCTGCGTATAGGGAAGTCCTAACAGCCACGCCACGCCCACGGATCTTGTGAAAGAGCCCTTTTCTCGATGCTAGCTCAAGAATCTTGTGCAGTGGGTCCATGGCAATGACAAATAGCAAGGGGGAGACCGGGTCCCCTTGTCTGAAGCCGCGGCCATGAGGGATGGGCTTGCTTGGCACACCATTCAAAAGGATGCGCGAGGACGAGGAGCACAATAGGGCGGCGATCCAGTTGCGAAACATGGGCGGGAACCCAAGCCTCTGAAGAAGGTCCAAGATATACTCCCATTTGAAAGAGTCAAAAGCCTTCCGAATATCGAGCTTGAACAGGAGGGACGGAGTTTTCCGCATGTGGAGGCGTCGCGCAAGATTGCGAACATACATGAAATTGTCATGGATACTTCTCGTCTTTATGAAGGCACTCTGGGCATTTGAGATGAGCTTATGCATATGGGGGGCCAGGCGGATTGCCAATATTTTCGCAATAATCTTTGCAATGGCGTGAATAAGACTAATAGGGTGATAGTCAGAAATATCCTCGGCCCCCTCTTTTTTCGAGAGGAGCACAGCATTTGCAGTGTTGAGCCAATGAAGGCCAGTTGTGCGCAGATTGGCAAAGGAGGAGACCACCCTCATGACGTCCACCTTGATGGTACTCCAACATTTTTTAAAGAAGAGACCGGTAAACCCATCCGGCCCGGGAGCCTTGTCCCCAGGCATTTGGTTAATGGCGCCCCGCACCTCATCCTCGGTTATGGGGTCCCCGAGGCAAGCCAAATTGTGGGTCTCCAAATCGAGCTCCTCCCAATTAAAGTCTATGGATCTCGCCTCCCCCTTTTCCATGACGCTAGAAAAGTGCGCATGTACGAGTTGCTCCTTTTGCTCATGATCTGTGACCCAGCCGTGATTGTGTTTGAGCCGATGAATGTGATTCTTTCTCCTCCTGGCATTGACCCGCCGATGAAAAAATTTGGTATTTGCGTCCCCTTCTCTGAGGTGGCATAGCCTAGCACATTGCTTTTTGCGAGCACGCTCAAGCACCGCAAACCCAATGATTCTCCTTTTGAGCCTGGACCGAAGGTCCGCCTCCATGGTAGAGAGCTGCCTGGACTCCTGTGCAATGTCCAGACGCAGGATGACGAGAAGAGCCGCATGGTGGAGTAACTTTTCCCTAGAGAACAACCCCTTACTCCAGGCAGAGAGGCGATCTCCAGTTATTTTCAATTTGTGGTGCAACACATGGAAGGGCTCAGTGTGCACAGTCTGTTCATTCCAAGCCTCTGAAACAACATCCTGGAATCCTGGAAGGGCGGCCCAAAAATTTTCAAATTTGAAGGCACGAGGCCTCCGTGGTCCTTTGTCATCAGCAAGCAAAAGCGGGCAGTGGTCAGAGAGCGACGAGGACAGCGCATGGAGAATATGCGTGCCGAACTGGATGTCCCACTCCGCGTTGCAAAAGAAAGAGTCCAGCTTGCATAATGTCGGGTTTGATCGCTCATTTGACCAAGTGAAGCGTCTGTTTTGAAGGTGGATCTCTTTAAGATGACAACTCTGTAATGTTGTCTGAAATCTGGTGATTCGTCTTCTGTTGACATTTCGCTTATTTTTATCCCTCGAGCGGTAGATTTGGTTGAAATCACCAAGAGCTAGCTAGAGCTCCCCACACGGCGGCTTATGACTAATCAGCTCCGTGAAGAAATCCTCCTTGAGGGAGGAGGATGTTGGCCCGTACACAACGGTGATTCGGTAGCTGACATCGGAGTGCTTGATGTGTATTGTCGCTGAAAGGCAGAAGGTGGTGATCACCACATCAGTTACAGCAACATGGTCATCATCCCAGAGCATGAGGATCCCACCCCGGGTACCAATAGATGGTCGCGGAGCAAAATTGCGAAGCCTATGCCCACCAAGGAAACTTGCCGTGAATATATCAGCATTTTCAAGCTTTGTTTCTTGTAGGCATACTATTTGACAGGAGGAAGCCGCGACGGTCTCGTGGACGGCGGCACGGCGGTCTGGGCAGTTGAGGCCCCTTACGTTCCAACTCAACACATTTATTTGCTGTTCAATCATAAGGAAACAGTCTAACCCTTGAACAAGAGGTGATACAAAGGCTCAACATGCCAATACATAAGCATAACTTAAAGTCAACTCCACACCAACCAACTCTGGAACGACTACATGACCTAGTGGTAGTCATGAACAAGTACATAGAAGACACCCAGCTGTGCACAGGAGCAGCAGCCGCCCTTGGAACTTTTTCAAACATTGGAAACTAACACAAACTACAGAATCAGCATGCATGGCTTGGCCCCTCAAGCATCCACAGGGGCCCCTCCCTCAACATGATCCAGTCCAGCATCCCCAGCACGGTCGATAAGAGCCTCCTCAATGTTGTTGAACAAAGCATCATCGAGCTTGAACAGGGCTCTCATCGCTTCAAGCACATCAGTGGGAAGTTGATCTTTGAATCGCTCTTCTAGAGCCTCCAGCACAGCCCCTGTAACATCCTTGCCGTTCTTGACAATGCCAAGGCTGCGACAAACCAGGATCTCAGCTTGCTTGGCCACCGGCGCTTTTGTAGCGCGTCCACCGGCCTTGATGCGAGCACTGGTGCGCCTAAGGGAGAGGCCGCCACTTGTGCTGATGGCAACACCAGCCAGAGTTTTCCGGCGAGCCGCGGGGACCGCGGGCGGGGAAGCAGCAGGAGTTGGCAGCAGGGCCTCACGTCCAGGCAGGAAGAGCGTCTCCAGCCCTCCAGGAATAGCTGTCTGGGCAACAAGCAACTCCTCTTCATTGCAGGGCATGCTGCAGAGAAGTGGCGGGGTGGGGGACGCCTCAAATCCTGGTGGGCGCGTGGGCGACAGGTCGATGAGAGGCCGCATCAGCGTTGTCGGAGAGCAAATGGTGATGAGCGCCGGGCTTGACGGGGTTCGTAGCTGAGCAGCGGCCGCCGCCTCACTTCGCTTGGATCGTGGAGACATCGGAAGCACCGTGGGCGGCGACAGAGGTGGCGATGCAGGAGGAGTCATCTCGTCCCTGGAGAGCTGCCTGGCTAATGCGGGGGAGGGCGGCCTGGAGAGGCTGCGGCCCCGTACAATTTTGGTGTTTAGTCCAAAAAAAAACTGGGCATGTATGGTAGAAGTATACCTTAGAAAGATACTCAGCGATCAGTCCACATAGTTCCCATCAATTTTAACCTCTAGCTTGCTTGTTGCAAGCGATTTGCATCCTTCTGATAGCTTGACGTTGCAACCGCTGATTACTAGCTTTTCTAGCGAAGGTGGGAGGTCCCCCTTCAGAAGCCCTGAGATGTGTTTACAATTTATGATCTTCAACGTCTTGAGTGAAGGGAGGCCACGCAGCCCAGCGGGAAGATGTACGAGATGCGTATTGTAGGGTTTCGTAGTAATTTCAAAAATTTTCCTACGCACACGCAAGATCATGGTGATGCATAGCAATGAGAGGGGGAGTATGATCTACATACCTAGTAGATCGACAACGGAAGCGTTTGGTTGATGTAGTCGTACGTCTCCACGATCCGACTGATCAAGCACCGAAACTACGGCACCTCCGAGTTCTAGCACACGTTCAGCTCGATGACGATCCCCGGAATCCGATCCAGCAAAGTGTCGGCGAAGAGTTCCGTCAGCACGACGGCGTGGTGACGATCTTGATGTACTACTGCAGCAGGGCTTCGCCTAAACTCCGCTACAATATTATCGAGGACTATGGTGGAAGGGGGCACCGCACACGGCTAAGGAATAGATCACGTGGATCAACTTGTGTGTTTCTGGGGTGCCCCTGCCTTCGTATATAAAGGACTAGAGGGGGGGAGACGGCCGACCAAGGAGGGCGCGCCAGGAGAGTCCTACTCCCTCTGGGAGTAGGATTCCTCCCCCCAATCCTAGTTGGAATAGGATTCGCGGAGGGGGGAAAAGAGAGAGAGGGGCCGGCCCCCTCTCCTTGTCCTATTCGGACCAAGGGAGGGGAGGGGCGCGCGGCCCATGTAGGGCTGCCTCTTCTCTTTTGCACTAAGGCCCATCATGGCCCATATAGCTCCCGGGGGGTTCCGTTAACCTCCCGGTACTCCGGTAAAATCCCGATTTCACCCGGAACACTTCCGGTATCCAAACATAGGCTTCCAATATATCAATCTTTATGTCTCGACCATTTCGAGACTCCTCGTCATGTCCGTGATCACATCCGGGACTCCGAACAAACTTCGGTACATCAAAATTCATAAACTCATAATATAACTGTCATCGTAACCTTAAGCGTGCGGACCCTACGGGTTCGAGAACAATGTAGACATGACCGAGACATGTCTCCGGTCAATAACCAATAGCGGAATCTGGATGCTCATATTGGCTCCTACATATTCTACGAAGATCTTTATCGGTCAGACTGCATAACAACATACGTTGTTCCCTTTGTCATCGGTACGTTACTTGCCCGAGATTCGATCGTCGGTATTCCAAATACCTAGTTCAATCTCGTTACCAGCAAGTCTCTTTACTCGTTCTGTAATACATCATCCCGCAACTAACTCATTAGTTGCAATGCTTGCAAGGCTTAAGTGATGTGCATTACCGAGAGGGCCCAGAGATACCTCTCCGACAATCGGAGTGACAAATCCTAATCTCGAAATACGCCAACCCAACATCTACCTTTGGAGATACCTGTAATGCTCCTTTATAATCACCCAGTTACGTTGTGACGTTTGGTAGCACCCAAAGTGTTCCTCCGGCAAACGGGGTTTGCATAATCTCATAGTCATAGGAACATGTATAAGTCATGAAGAAAGCAATAGCAACATACTAAACGATCGGGTGCTAAGCTAATGGAATGGGTCATGTCAATCAGATCATTCAACTAATGATGTGACCTTGTTAATCAAATAACAACTCATTGTTCATGGTCAGGAAACATAACCATCTTTGATTAACGAGCTAGTCAAGTAGAGGCATACTAGTGACACTTTGTTTGTCTATGTATTCACACATGTATTATGTTTCCGGTTAATACAATTCTAGCATGAACAATAAACATTTATCATGATATAAGGAAATAAATAATAACTTTATTATTGCCTCTAGGGCATATTTCCTTCAGTCTCCCACTTGCACTAGAGTCAATAATCTAGATTACACAGTAATGATTCTAACACCCATGGAGCCTTGGTGCTGATCATGTTTTGCTCGTGGAAGAGGCTTAGTCAACGGGTCTGCAACATTCAGATCCGTATGTATCTTGCAAATCTCTATGTCTCCCACCTGGACTAGGTCCCGGATGGAATTGAAGCGTCTCTTGATGTGCTTGGTTCTTTTGTGAAATCTGGATTCCATTGCCAAGGCAATTGCACCAGTATTATCACAAAAGATTTTCATTGGACCCGATGCACTAGGTATGACACCTAGATCGGATATGAACTCCTTCATCCAGACTCCTCCATTTGCTGCTTCCGAAGCAGCTATGTACTCCGCTTCACATGTAGATCCCGCTACAATGCTTTGTTTAGAACTGCACCAACTGATAGCTCCACCGTTTAATGTAAACACGTATCCGGTTTGCGATTTAGTATCGTCCGGATCAGTGTCAAAGCTTGCATCAACGTAACCTTTTACGATGAGCTCTTTGTCACCTCCATATACGAGAAGCATATCCTTAGTCCTTTTCAGGTATTTCAGGATGTTCTTGACCGCTGTCCAGTGATCCACTCCTGGATTACTTTGGTACCTCCCTGCTAGACTTATAGCAAGGCACACATCAGGTCTGGTACACAACATTGCATACATGATAGATCCTATGGCTGATGCATGGGGAACATCTTTCATATTCTCTCTATCTTCTGCAGTGGTCGGGCATTGAGTCTTACTCAACCTCACACCTTGTAACACAGGCAAGAACCCTTTCTTTGCTTGATCCATTTTGAACTTCTTCAAAACTTTGTCAAGGTATGTGGTCTGTGAAAGTCCAATTAAGCGTCTTGATCTATCTCTATAGATCTTAATGCCTAATATGTAAGCAGCTTCACCGAGGTCTTTCATTGAAAAACTCTTATTCAAGTATCCCTTTATGCTATCCAGAAATTCTACATCATTTCCAATTAGTAATATGTCATCCACATATAATATCAGAAATGCTACAGAGCTCCCACTCACTTTCTTGTAAATACAGGCTTCTCCAAAAGTCTGTATAAAACCAAATGCTTTGATCACACTATCAAAACGTTTATTCCAACTCCGAGAGGCTTGCACCAGTCCATAAATGGATCGCTGGAGCTTGCACACTTTGTTAGCTCCCGTTGGATTGACAAAACCTTCTGGTTGCATCATATACAACTCTTCTTCCAAAAATCCATTCAGGAATGCAGTTTTGACATCCATCTGCCAAATTTCATAATCATAAAATGCGGCAATTGCTAACATGATTCAGACAGACTTAAGCATCGCTACGGGTGAGAAGGCCTCATCGTAGTCAATCCCTTGAACTTGCCGAAAACCTTTTGCGACAAGTCGAGCTTTGTAGATAGTAACATTACCGTCAGCGTCAGTCTTCTTCTTGAAGATCCATTTATTCTCAATTGCTCGCCGATCATCGGGCAAGTCAACCAAAGTCCATACTTTGTTCTCATACATGGATCCCATCTCAGATTTCATGGCTTCAAGCCACTTTGCGGAATCTGGGCTCACCATTGCTTCTTCATAGTTCGTAGGTTCATCATGATCTAGTAGCATGATTTCCAGAACGGGATTACCATACCACTCTGGTGCGGATCTTACTCTGGTTGATCTACGAGGTTCAGTAGTATCTTGTTCTGAAGTTTCATGATCATTATCATTAGCTTCCTCACTAACTGGTGTAGGTGTCACAGAAACAGTTTTCTGTGATGTACTACTTTCCAATAAGGGAGCAGGTACAGTTACCTCGTCAAGTTCTACTTTCCTCCCACTCACTTCTTTCGAGAGAAACTCCTTCTGTAGAAAGTTTCCGAACTTAGCAACAAAAGTCTTGCCTTCGGATCTGTGATAGAAGGTGTATCCAATAGTTTCCTTTGGATATCCTATGAAGACACATTTCTCCGATTTGGGTTCGAGCTTATCAGGTTGAAGCTTTTTCACATAAGCATCGCAGCCCCAAACTTTTAGAAACGACAACTTTGGTTTCTTGCCAAACCATAGTTCATAAGGCGTCGTCTCAACGGATTTTGATGGTGCCCTATTTAACGTGAATGCGGCCGTCTCTAGAGCGTATCCCCAAAACGATAGCGGTAAATCACTAAGAGACATCATAGATCGCACCATATTTGTAAAGTACGATTACGATGTTCGGACACACCATTACGCTGTGGTGTTCCGGGTGGCGTGAGTTGCGAAACTATTCCACAATTTTTCAAATGTACACCAAACTCGTAACTCAAATATTCTCCTCCACGATCAGATCGTAGAAACTTTATTTTCTTGTTACGATGATTTTCAACTTCACTCTGAAATTCTTTGAACTTTTCAAATGTTTCAGACTTATGTTTCATTAAGTAGATATACCCATATCTGCTCAAATCATCTGTGAAGGTGTGAAAATAACGATATCCGCCACGAGCCTCAATATTCATCGGACCACATACATCTGTATGTATGATTTCCAACAAATCTGTTGCTCTCTCCATAGAACCGGAGAACGGTGTTTTGGTCATCTTGCCCATGAGGCACGGTTCGCAAGTACCAAGTGATTCATAATCAAGTGGTTCCAAAAGTCCATCAGTATGGAGTTTCTTCATGCGCTTTACACCGATATGACCTAAACGGCAGTGCCACAAATAAGTTGCACTATCATTATCAACTCTGCATCTTTTGGCTTCAACATTATGAATATGTGTGTTACTACTATCGAGATTCAACAAGAATAGACCACTCTTCAAGGGTGCATGACCATAAAAGATATTACTCATATAAATAGAACAACCATTATTCTCTGATTTAAATGAATAACCGTCTCGCATCAAACAAGATCCAGATATAATGTTCATGCTTAACGCTGGCACCAAATAACACTAGTAGAAAACAGGGCTATGGTCCAGGCCGGCTCAGCCCATTAGTCCCGGTTCAGTGTAGAACCGGGACCAATGTGGGCATTGGTCCCGGTTCATGAGCCCAGGGGGCCGGCCGGGCCACGTGGGCCATTGGTCCCGGTTCATCTGGACCTTTTGGTCCCGGTTGGTGGGATGAATCGGGACCAATGGGCCTCGCTCCTGGCCCACCACCATTGGTCCCGGTTGGTGGCTTGAACCGGGACCAAAGGCTCCCCTTTAGTCCCGGTTCATGCCACCAACCGGGACCAATGAGGTGCCTATATATACCCCCTCGCGCAAGAGCAGAGCACAGTGCTCTATTTTTTCTGGCCGAGGGGGAGAGGGCTTTGTGGTGCTCTAGCTCACCTCCTATGCACATGAGGTGTTCGATGGAATGCCCGAGCCACACTACTTAAGCTTTCTCCTCTCGAAGCTCGACCTCCAAGCTCCATTTTCCTCGAGATTTGTACACTTCTATTAATTTGGACACTTAATTATATATAATGCACGCAGATGAACCGGCAATGGATGTACGGTGACAGACACACCCGCGAGTATATTAAGGGCGTGCATGAGTTTCTCGATGCGGCTGAGGTAAACAAGCAGAATGGTTTTATGTGTTGTCCATGCACTGAATGTGGGAATACGAGGTCTTACTCTAACCGGAAAATCCTTCACTCCCACCTGCTTTACAAGGGTTTCATGCCACACTATAATGTTTGGACGAGGCACGGAGAAATAGGGGTTATGATGGAAGACGGCGAAGAAGAAGAGTACGATGACAACTATGTGCCCCCTGAATACGGTGATGCTGCAACGGGGGGAGCTGGTGAAGATCAAGAGGAACCAGACGATGTGCCCAATGATGCTGCCACGGGTGAAGCTGCTGAAGATCAAGAGGAACCAGACGATGTGCCCGATGATGATGATCTCCGCCGGGTCATTGTCGATGCAAGGACGCAATGCATTAGTCAAAAGGAGAAGCTAAAGTTCGATCGCATGTTAGAGGATCACAAAAAAGGGTTATACCCCAATTGCGAAGATGGCAACACAAAGCTCGGTACCGTACTGGAATTGCTGCAGTGGAAGGCAGAGAATGCTGTGGCTGACAAAGGATTTGAGAAGCTACTGAAAATATTGAAGAAGAAGCTTCCAAAGGATAACGAATTGCCCGACAGTACATACACAGCAAAGAAGGTCGTATGCCCTCTAGGATTGGAGGTGGAGAAGATACATGCATGCCCTAATGACTGCATCCTCTACCGCGGTGCATACAAGGATCTGAATACATGCCCGGTATGCGGTGCGTTGCGGTATAAGATCAGACGAGATGACCCTGGTGATGTTGACGGCGAGCCCCTCAGGAAGAGGGTTCCTGCGAAGGTGATGTGGTATGCTCCTATAATACCACGGTTGAAACGTCTGTTCAGAAACGAAGAGCATGCCAAGTTGATGCGATGGCACAGTGAGAACCGAAAGAAAGATGGGAAGTTGAGAGCACCCGCTGACGGGTCGCAGTGGAGAAAAATCGAGAGAAAGTACTGGGATGAGTTTGCAAAGGACCCAAGGAATGTATGGTTTGCTTTAAGCGCGGATGGCATTAATCCTTTCGGGGAGCAGAGCAGCAATCACAGCACCTGGCCCGTGACTCTATGTATGTATAAACTTCCTCCTTGGATGTGCATGAAGCGGAAGTTCATTATGATGCCAGTTCTCATCCAAGGCCCTAAGCAACCCGGCAACGAAATTGATGTGTACCTAAGGCCATTAGTTGAAGAACTTTTACAGCTGTGGAATGGAAACGGTGTACGTACGTGGGATGAGCACAGACAGGAGGAATTTAACCTTAAGGCGTTGCTGTTCGTGACCATCAACGATTGGCCCGCTCTCAGTAACCTTTCAGGACAGACAAACAAAGGATACCACGCATGCACGCACTGTTTAGATGACACTGAAAGTATATACCTGGACAAATGCAGGAAGAATGTGTACCTGGGCCATCGTCGATTTCTTCCGACCAACCATCAATGTCGAAAGAAAGGCAAGCATTTCAAAGGCGAGGCAGACCACCGGAAGAAGCCCGCCATGCGCACCGGTGATCACGTGCTTGCTATGGTCAATGATTTACACTACGTAATCTTTGGAAAGGGTCCCGGTGGACTAGCTGTTCCGTATGACACTGAGGGACACGCACCCATGTGGAAGAAGAAATCTATATTTTGGGACCTACCCTACTGGAAAGACCTAGAGGTCCGCTCCTCAATCGACGTGATGCACGTGACGAAGAACCTTTGCGTGAACCTGCTAGGCTTCTTGGGCGTGTATGGGAAGACAAAAGATACACCTGAGGCACGAGAGGACCTGCAACATTTGCACGAAAAAGACGACATGCCTCCGAAGCAGTATAAAGGTCCTGCCAGCTACGCTCTTACAAAAGAAGAGAAAGAAATCTTCTTTGAATGCCTACTCAGTATGAAGGTCACGACTGGCTTCTCGTCGAATATAAAGGGAATAATAAATATGCCAGAGAAAAAGTTTCAGAACCTAAAGTCTCATGACTGCCACGTGATTATGACGCAACTGCTTCCGGTTGCATTGAGGGGGCTTCTACCGGAAAACGTCCGATTAGCCATTGTGAAGCTATGTGCATTCCTCAATGCAATCTCTCAGAAGGTGATCGATCCAGAAATCGTACCAAGGCTAAGGAGTGATGTGGCGCAATGTCTTGTCAGTTTCGAGCTGGTGTTCCCACCATCCTTCTTCAATATCATGACGCACGTCCTAGTTCATCTAGTCGACGAGATTGTCATCCTGGGGCCCGTATTTCTACACAATATGTTCCCCTTTGAGAGGTTCATGGGAGTCCTAAAGAAATATGTCCATAACCGCGCTAGGCCAGAAGGAAGCATCTCCATGGGCCATCAAACAGAGGATGTTATCGGGTTTTGTGTTGACTTCATTCCTGGCCTTAACAAGATAGGTCTCCCTAAATCGCGGTATGAGGGGAGACTGACTGGAAAAGGCACTCTTGGAAGAGACTCAATAATATGCAGGGACGGATATTCTTGGTCTCAAGCACACTACATAGTTCTACAGAACTCTAACTTGGTGACCCCGTATGTCGATGAACACAAGAACAGTCTGCGCTCCAAACACCCGGAGCAGTGCGACGACTGGATTACATGTGAACACATCAGGACTTTCAGCAGTTGGTTGGAAACATGTCTCAGAGGTGACAACACTGTTTGTGATGAGTTGTACTTGTTGTCCAGGGGACCATCTTTGACTGTATTGACTTACAAAGGATACGAGATAAATGGGAATACATTTTACATGATCGCCCAAGATCAAAAGAGCACCAACCAAAACAGCGGTGTCCGCTTTGATGCAGCAACCGAGAGCGGAAAGGACACATATTATGGTTACATAGTGGACATATGGGAACTTGACTACGGACCTGATTTTAAGGTCCCTTTGTTTAAGTGCAAATGGGTCAATCTGTTAGGCGGCGGGGTACAGGTAGACCCACAATACGGAATGACAACAGTGGATCTGAAAAATCTTGGGTACACTGACGAACCGTTCGTCCTAGCCAATGATGTGGCACAGTTTATCTATGTGAAGGACATGTCTACCAAACCGAGAAAAAGAAAAGATAAGGAAGCGAATACATCATACGATGAGCCAAAGCGCCACATAGTTCTTTCAGGAAAAAGGGACATCCTGGGAGTGGACGGCAAGACAGACATGTCTGAAGATTATGAAAAGTTTCATGAAATTCCTCCCTTCAATGTCAAGGCTGACCCAAGCATCCTGATAAACAATGAAGATTATCCATGGTTACGGCGCAATAAGCAAATGACACAAGCGAAGAAAAAGTGAAGACTTTCTCCCGCAATAAGCAAATGCTATGTGGGTGAAATTATGATACCATCCCAACTTTCAAATTTTTCAGAGTTCATTTGAAATGCTTTCATGTCTTATGGTTCGAAACTTTGATACTTCGAAAGTGATTGTCCATTTTGTACACGAAGTGCATCAAGTTTTTGTCGTAACCCTCTCTACTTTTTGGAACATGCTATGTGGGTGAAATGATGATACCATGCCAACTTTCAACCTTTTCAGAGTTCATTTTGAAATGCTTTCCAATTTCAGAGTCATTTAGCTCAAAGAATGAATTAATAGCAAACAGAATGAACTACAAAACTTTTACGAAAATAAAAACAATCAATTAAAATATTATGTTATGATCAACTAAAATAAAACTATAATATTCTTCAATAGCAAAAAGAATATAATTTTTGTGACCTAAAATCAAACTATAAATATTTAATTGTAAGTATAAATAAAAATTAAATAGCAATGAAGAAAAAAAATTTCTATTTTTATAGTAAAGTTATTCATAAACTAGTGATTCACACAAATTTTATAAAATTCCAATTTAAACTATTCAAAATTTTAAAACTAATGGCACTAACAGAAAGTTTATAATTTTTGTGACCTAAAATCAAAAAGAAATCACTAAAAAACTATAAGTATTTAGTTGTAAGTATAAATAAAAAATAAATAGAAAAATATTTCTACTTTTATAGTAAAGTTATTCATAAACTAGTGATTCACACAAATTTTATAAAATTCCAATTTAAACTATTCAAAATTTTAAAACTAATGGCACTAACAGAAAGTTTATAATTTTTGTGACCTAAAATCAAAAAGAAATCACTAAAAAACTATAAGTATTTAGTTGTAAGTATAAATAAAAAATAAATAGAAAAAAAATTCTATTTTTATAGTAAAGTTATTCATAAACTAGTGATTCACACAAATTTTTTAAAATTCAAATTTAAACTATTCAAAATTTAAAACTAATGGCACTAACAGAAAGTTTATAATTTTTGTGACCTAAAAGCAAAAAGAAATCACTAAAAAACTGTAAGTATTTAGTTTTAAGTAGAAATAAAAAAACAAAAAACAAAAAAAATGTAGAAATAAAAAAGAAAAAACCAAAAAAAATGCCACCTACTGGGCCTCCACGGCCTGAATACGACTAGAAACCCTACATGGGCCAGGATTCAGGCCCGCAGAGGCCCAATAGGCCCACAGGCAGTAGCAAGTTTAGGCCCGAAAGCCTGCATTAGAGAGGAGCTCGAATGGAGAGGCACAGCAGGGCTTATAAACCAGTGCCGGCGCCCTTCCGCTAGCGATGTGGGACTAAACTTTTGGGCACGGGCAGCACAAGGGCATTGGTCCCGGTTGGTGGCACCAACCGGGACTAAAGGGTGCATTGGTCATGGTTCGTGCCACCAACCGTGACCATTGCACCCCTTTAGTCCCGGTTGGTGCCACCAACCGGGACCAAAGGCCGCCGCTTCCCGCCCTTTGGGCTGCCGAAAATTGGCCTTTGGTCCCGGTTGGTGGCACCAACTGGGACTAATGCCCACCTTTAGTCCCGGGTTGTGCCACGAACCGGGACTAAAGGCTTTGCTATATAAGTTCAGACTTTGGAAATTTTCACTCCCGTCTCTCGCAGTTGCCGCCCCGACGCCGACGCCGCCAGGCTGCCCCACCGTCGCCGTCGCCTCGCCCGTGCCCGCCGTCGCCCGCGCCGTCGCCGTCGCCCGAGCCCCTGCCCCGGCCCGCCCCTGCCCCGACGCGGCCGCCCCGGCCCGCCCCCGTCGCCGTCGCCCGCGCGCCGCCCCGGCCCGCCCCCGTCGTCGTCGCCCGCGCGCCGCCCCGGCCCGCCCTCGCCGTCGCCCGCGCCCCTGCCCCGACGCCATCCTCGCCGCCGACCTCTCCTTAGCTTGGTCCGGCCGCCGGCGCCATCCCTTTGCAAATTTTTGTTCATAGATGATAGAGATCAAATGATGATTTTTTTGTTCATAGATGCATGATAGATGATCAAATGATGTTTTTTTTGTTCATAGATGATCATATGATTTTTTTAGGTTATTTTCATTTGTAGAATTTTTTTATGTATCTAGGAATATTTTTGTTTATAGATGATAGATGATCAAATGATGAATATTTTTGTTCATAGATGATAGATGATCAAATGATGAAATTTTTGTTCATAGATGATAGATGATCAAATGATGTTTTTTTGTTCATAGATGATCATATGATTTTTTAGGTTATTTTCATTTGTAGAATTTTTTTATGTATCTAGGAATATTTTTGTTCATAGATGATAGATGATATATATGATGATGTTTTTTTTTCATATATGCATTTTTTCATATATATGATGATGTTAGTGGAGAGGAAAAAGTAAAATAAGGAAAAGGAAAATAAGTAGAGAAAGAAGGAGAAGAAGAAGGAGAAGACGAGGAGAGGAAGAAAAGGAAGAGGAGAAGAAGAAAGGAATAGAGGAGAAGAAGAGAAAATTAGAATATATATTCTAATTTTCTCTTCTTCTCCTCTATTCCTTTCTTCTTCTCTTCTTTTTTTTCTTCTTTTTTTCTTCGACACATGGGGGGGGGGTCGAGAACGTCGGACATTCATGAGAGAGGCGAGGAAGAAGGGGAAGAAGAGGGAGAAGAAGAGGAGAGGAAGAAGAGGAAGTCTTCTCCTCTATTCTTTCTTTTCTTCTTTTTTCTTCTTCTTCTTCCTCTTTATTTTATCGGGAACGAGGGTCGTCGAGAGGTCGAGGAGCGGTAGAGGAGAAACCCTAAATAGAAAGTATCGTCGGTGTGAGATACATGTACCATCGGTGTCGGACACTACACCCACATCCCACAAGTGGCGCGGGCTTCGACGCCCACGTCACTTGTGGGACGTGGATGTAGTGTCCGACACCGAAGGCCACATGTATCTCACACCCACGATACTTGCTAGCTATTTAGGGTTTCCTCTACCGAAAAGAAGAGGAGAAATAAATAAGAAGAAGAAAAAAGAAGAAAAAGAAGAGTCTTTTCTCCACTATTCCTTTCTTCTTCTCCTCTTTTTTTTTCTTCTTTTCTTCTTCTTCTTCTTCTTCTTATTAGCCGGAAGTAGAGAGAGGTTTCCTAGTGTCAAAGTATTGAAGAAATCCATGCCTTCATCATTAGCCGGAAGTAACCAGGGCATATTGGTACGAAGTTCTGCAAAGTTATTCTGGAATGGAGTCCCGGATAGAATAATCCGCTTTTTGGTACGAATTCAGCAAAGGCCTTCCAAATAGCGATATTCGGAAGGCTCTTGCTGAACTTTGTACCAAAAAGCGAATTATCCTATCTGGGACTCCGTTCCAGAACAACTTTGAAGAGCTTCGTACCATCATGCACATGTTACTTTCGCCAAATGATGAAGACATGGTTTTGTTGAATCCTTTGACACTAGGCAACCTCCCGACCCCTTGGCGATCCTCTCGAACATGAGAGGAAGAAGAGGGTCGTCTAGGGGTCGAGGGTTCCAGGGTCGTCGAGGGTTCGAGGGGTCGAGGATCGCCGAGGGGTCGAGAGAGGTTTCCTAGTGTCAAAGTATTGAAGAAATCCATGCCTTCATCATTAGCCGGAAGTAACCAGGGCATGTTGGTATGAAGTTCTGCAAAGTTATTCTGGAATGGAGTCCCGGATAGAATAATCCACTTTTTGGTACGAATTCAGCAAAGGCCTTCCAAATAGCGATATTCGGAAGGCTCTTGCTGAACTTTGTACCAAAAAGCGAATTATCCTATCTGGGACTCCGTTCCAGAACAACTTTGAAGAGCTTCGTACCATCATGCACATGTTACTTTCGCCTAATGATGAAGACATGGTTTTGTTGAATCCTTTGACACTAGGCAACCTCCCGACCCCTCGGCGATCCTCTCGAACATGAGAGGAAGAAGAGGGTCGTCTAGGGGTCAAGGGTTCCAGGGTCGTCGAGGGTTCGAGGGGTCGAGGATCGCCGAGGGGTCGAGAGAGGTTTCCTAGTGTCAAAGTATTGAAGAAATCCATGCCTTCATCATTAGCCGGAAGTAACCAGGGCATGTTGGTACGAAGTTCTGCAAAGTTATTCTGGAATGGAGTCCCGGATAGAATAATCCGCTTTTTGGTACGAATTCAGCAAAGGCCTTCCAAATAGCGATATTCGGAAGGCTCTTGCTGAACTTTGTACCAAAAAGCGAATTATCCTATCTGGGACTCCGTTCCAGAACAACTTTGAAGAGCTTCGTACCATCATGCACATGTTACTTTCGCCTAATGATGAAGACATGGTTTTGTTGAATCCTTTGACACTAGGCAACCTCCCGACCCCTCGGCGATCCTCTCGAACATGAGAGGAAGAAGAGGGTCGTCTAGGGGTCGAGGGTTCTTCTCCTCTATTCTTTCTTCTCCTCTTATTTTACTTCTTCTTCCTCTTTTTTTTATCGGGAACGAGGGTCGTCGAGGGACATAGATGTAGTGTCGTCGTTGTCGATATATACCCCCTCCCGATAGCTTACTATGGTTAGGTAGCTAGTTCTACGTTTGGCACTAATATATCCATCTATCATGTTTGATTAATAATTGCCATGTTGTAAATATTTGTAGAAACTATGGACACCGCCCTAGACGAAGCAACAAAAGAAGCGTTGTTGAGGGACATAATCGCAGAAGGAAGTGATGCCATCTCGTTGTTTCTCAACGAAACTGATGGTCTGGAAGGAGAGGGTGAACAAGCTGGCTATGGTGACCTAATGCCGGTGCAAGAAGAAGAACATGAGGACGGCTCCGGTGACCCAATGCCGGTGCAAGAAGGAGACCGTGATGACGGCTCCGGTGACCGAACCGAGTCCGGCCAGGTATATATATTAGTTAAGCCTATGCTGACTAGCTGATTGATGCATTCATTGTTTTGGTATGTACACATATTAATTAAGTCTTTGTTCTTTTTTCTAGCCCTCTGAATCGAGCACAACTTCGGTAAAGAGACGAGGCCCGAAGAAAAAGTTGAGCTCGGATGAAAAGTTTGAGATCATAGCAATCGCGCCCGACGGCCAACCTATTGAACCCCTCCGGACAAAGAGCTCATTTGTTGCTCAGTGCGGGGTTCTGGTTAGGGACAAGATCCCGATAAGCATCCAGCAATGGTTTAAGCCGGCTACAGAAGACCCTGAGGTGTCTTATGTCAATGATATGCAGAAAAATGATCTTTGGACTGAGCTGAAGTCAAATTTCACCCTACCGCCTGAGGATAATCCAGAGAACCCAGTTAAAGAGAAATTAATCAAGTCTTTTGCTCTGAAGAGGATGGCAGAACTATTCAGGAGGTGGAAGAAAGAGCTGAATAAGTTTGTCGAAAATAATGAGACACCAGAATTCAAGGGCAGATATGAGAAGATCAGAGATCACTGGCCCGCATTTGTGGCCCACAAGACATCAGAAAAGAGTAAGAAGATGTCGGCGACAAACAAGCAAAATGCTGCGAAGAAGAAGCTTCACCATCGCACGGGGTCAGGTGGCTACCTCGTAGCCCGACCTAAGTGGTCCAAGACTGAGAATGATCTGGTTCATAAAGGGATCGAACCAGAGACAATTAACTGGCCAGACCATTGCCGGACTTGGTTCTTCGGGGCTGGCGGAACACTGGACCCTGTAAAAGGGAAGTGCATTTGGACAAATGATCAAATGGACATACCAGTCAGTAAGCTTAAGCAGTATATCGAAGCAGCGCAGGAAGGGACGTTCTTTCTAGACAGAGAGAACGATGAGCTCACAATGGCCCTCGGGAATCCTGAGCACCCTGGACGGACACGAGGCACGCCAGGCTCCATTCCCTGGAAGGTTGGGTTTCCGGACGCAGGCGGTTACAAATCCCATGAGAGGAGGAAAAAAGTGCAGCAGACCCAAATACAGGCGCTGCAAGCAAGGGTAGACGCGATAGAGGAACGAGAAGCAAATCACAGCAAACGTACTGCCGAAGCCTCCCCCGAAGCTACCCCGCCATCTCAGCGCAGAAGCAGCGTGGCTTCCACCGAGCTGCTTCAGCCGGAGCATGCCTTGACGGCTCCTGCCAGCTATCCCATGGATGCTATCACGGAGTCTCAAAATTGCCACCTTATGACGCAATGGATGAATTTGAAGGTCAAGGCGGCTGTTGGCTCTGTTTATCCTACTGAACCCGGTGCAACTTTTCACTGCCGGCCGATTCCAGAAGGATATGCTAGGGTGATGGTGGATGAGATAACGGAGGGATTTGAGGACCTCCAGCTTGACCACCCTACCGGTGAAGGGGAGACTCGGCTGGGGTCTGCTTTGAAGACTCCATGCCTATGGCGGAAGGAGCTCATCAACCTTTCGAACTGGACGCCTCCGCCTCCTCCTCCGACGACGACGAGTCAGGGCACTCCGCCTCCTCCACCGCCTCCTCCTCCGGCGAGTGACGATCAGGGCCCTCGGCCGGCTCCTTCTCCGGCACGTGGCGGCACTCCGCCTCCTTCTCCGCCTGTGCCGACGCGCCCGAGCAGCCAGCCTCCTCCTTCTCCGCCTCGTCAGCAAGGGCGGAAGAGACCTGCCGCCGCTCCAGCTGCTCCGGCGCGTCGTAGTCCTTCTCCTCCGCCTCTTAAGCAAGTAAAGAAGAAAACCGCTCCGTCTGCTCGGTCGGCGTCTAGCAGTACAACCAGAGGCGGTCGGACATACAGATTCGGTCCTTCTCTGAAGACTCCAGAGAAGTTACCATATGAGAGGACCCAGGAGGAGAACGCCGAGATCGCGCGAGAAGAAGTGAGGAAATTCTTTGAAGGGGTGAAAGCAAAGAAACATCCACCTCCGGAGGAGAAGGTAGATCGGGTGAAAGTGAAGTGCACTCTGGCTGCCCTGACAAAACCACCGAAGTCTGATCCGCCGAAAGGAAACTATGACCGCATTATTGGAAAGGAATTTGCCGAAGCGGAGCGGTCGGGAAGTACTGTCAGTGATCAAAGGCTGAAAGAACGATGAGCTGGGAAACAAATTGCCCAGCTCGGCGAACAAGCGAAGCAATCGTGCCCCCCGCTCAAGGTGCCTAGCCACAACGTCGATAATGATCCGAGGATGGTGCCCGGTTATAGCAATCTTGCAGATTACCTGCCCGGCGATGTACATTATGAACCCATGGAGCTGCAGATACAAAGATACGAGTACGGGAAGCCTCTCGTCAAAGATGAAAGATCTCTATCAACGATGATGCGAAGATTGCATGATTGGTACTTGAAAATCTGCAGAGACTCTGGGGGGAGGAGTACTTTGTATGCGAGAGTTAAACCGGAGCATGACCTCGTTGGAATTGATCTGTTGCCTGTTCCATTTGAGGAGTTCTATCAGTTTTTCAATCAATTGGCCCTCGATAAAACAACGGTCGCCTGCTACTGTCTGTAAGTAGTACTACTTCTGTCATTAAGTTTCTCTATATAGCTTAGCTCTTTCATTGCATGTATTTATAATCATCCTCACTATATTATGCAGATTGAAGATCGCCGGATTGAAGAAAAGACAAGTCGGTGATATTGGGTTCATTAACACATATCTCATAGATGCAACTGAGGTTTGAAGGAAATATGCCCTAGAGGCAATAATAAAGTTATTATTTATTTCCTTATAATCATGATAAATGTTTATTATTCATGCTAGAATTGTATTAACCGGAAACATAATACATGTGTGAATACATAGACAAACAAAGTGTCACTAGTATGCCTCTACTTGACTAGCTCGTTAATCAAAGATGGTTATGTTTCCTGACCATGAACAATGAGTTGTAATTTAATTAACGAGGTCACATCATTAGTTGAATGATCTGATTGACATGACCCATTCCATTAGCTTAGCACCCGATCGTTTAGTATGTTGCTATTGCTTTCTTCATGACTTATACATGTTCCTATGACTATGAGATTATGCAACTCCCGTTTGCCGGAGGAACACTTTGGGTGCTACCAAACGTCACAACGTAACTGGGCGATTATAAAGGAGCATTACAGGTGTCTCCAAAGGTAGATGTTGGGTTGGCGTATTTCCAGATTAGGATTTGTCACTCCGATTGTCGGAGAGGTATCTCTGGGCCCTCTCGGTAATACACATCACATAAGCCTTGCAAGCTTTACAACTAATATGTTAGTTATGAGATGATGTATTACGGAACAAGTAAAGAGACTTGCCGGTAACGAGATTGAACTAGGTATTGGATACCGACGATCGAATCTCGGGCAAGTAACATACCGATGACAAAGGGAACAACGTATGTTGTTATCCGGTCTGACCGATAAAGATCTTCGTAGAATATGTAGGAGCCAATATGGGCATCCAGGTCCCGCTATTGGTTATTGACCGTAGACGTGTCTCGGTCATGTCTACATTGTTCTCGAACCGTAGGGTCCGCACGCTTAACGTTACGATGACAGTTATTATGAGTTTATGCATTTTGATGTACCGAAGGTTGTTCGGAGTCCCGGATGTGATCACGGACATGACGAGGAGTCTCGAAATGGTTGAGACATAAAGATTGATATATTGGAAGCCTATGTTTGGACATCGGAAGTGTTCCGGGTGAAATCGGGATTTTACCGGAGTACCGGGAGGTTACCGGAACCCCCCGGGAATCATATGGGCCTTAGTGGGCCTTAGTGGAAAGGTGAAAGGGCTGCCCATAAGGGCTGCGCGCCTCCCCCCTCCCCTAGTCCTATTAGGACTAGGAGAGGTGGCCGGCCACCCCTCTCCCTCTTTCCCCCTTGGGAGTCCTATTTGGAATAGGATTGGGGGGGGGAGTCCTACTCCCGGTAGGAGTAGGACTCCTCCTGCGCCTCCATAGGGCTGGCCGCACCCCTCCCCCTTGGCTCCTTTATATACGGAGGCAGGGGGCACCTCTAGACACACAAGTTGATCATTGAGATCGTTCCTTAGCCGTGTGCGGTGCCCCTTGCCACCATATTCCACCTCGATCATATCGTTGTAGTGCTTAGGCGAAGCCCTGCGTCGGTAGAACATCAAGATCGTCACCACGCCGTCGTGCTGACGGAACTCCTCCCTGAAGCTTTGCTGGATCGGAGCCCGGGGATCGTCATCGAGCTGTACGTGTGCTAAGAACTCGGAGGTGCCGGAGTAACGGTGCTTAGATCGGTCGGATCGGGAAGAAGACGTACGACTACTTCCTCTACGTTGTGTCAACGCTTCCGTTGCGATCTACAAGGGTATGTAGATCAGACTCTCCCCCTCGTTGCTATGCATCACCATGATCTTGCGTGCGCGTAGGAAAATTTTGAAATTACTACGTTCCCCAATAGTGGTATCAGAGCCTAGGTTTTATGGTTTGATGTTATTTGCACGAGTAGAACACAAGTGAGTTGTGGACGATACAAGTCATACTACCTACCAGCATGTCATACTTTGGTTCGGCGGTATTGTTGGACGAGACGACCCGGACCAACCTGACGCGTACGCTTACGCGAGACCGGTTCCCTCGACGTGCTTTGCACATAGATGGCTTGCGGGCGACTGTCTCTCCAACTTTAGTTGAACCGAGTGTGGCTACGCCCGGTCCTTGCGAAGGTTAAAACGGAGTGTATTTGACAAACTATCGTTGTGGTTTTGATGCGTAGGTGAGATTGGTTCTTACTTAAGCCCGTAGCAGCCACGTAAAACTTACAACAACAAAGTAGAGGACGTCTAACTTGTTTTTGCAGGGCATGTTGTGATGTGATATGGTCAAGGCATGATGCTGAATTTTATTGTATGAGATGATCATGTTTTGTAACCGAGTTATCGGCAACTGGCAGGAGCCATATGGTTGTCGCTTTATTGTATGCAATGCAATCGCGATGTAATGCTTTACTTTATTAATAAACGGTAGTGATAGTCGTGGACGCATAAGATTGGCGAGACGACAATGATGCTACGATGGAGATCAAGGTGTCGCGCCGGTGACGATGGTGATCATGACGGTGCTTCGGAGATGGAGATCACAAGCACAAGATGATGATGGCCATATCATATCACTTAAATTGATTACATGTGATGTTTATCTTTTTATGCATCTTATCTTGCTTTGATTGACGGTAGCATTATAAGATGATCTCTCACTAAATTATCAAGAAGTGTTCTCCCTGAGTATGCACCGTTGCCAAAGTTCGTCGTGCCCAGACACCACGTGATGATCGGGTGTGATAAGCTCTACGTCCATCTACAACGGGTGCAAGCCAGTTTTGCACAAGCAGAATACTCGGGTTAAACTTGACGAGCCTAGCATATGCAGATATGGCCTCGGAACACGGAGACCGAAAGGTCGAGCGTGAATCATATAGTAGATATGATCAACATAAACGATGTTCACCATTGAAAACTACTCCATCTCACGTGATGATCGGTTATGGTTCAGTTGATTTGGATCACGTAATCACTTAGAAGATTAGAGGGATGTCTATCTAAGTGGGAGTTCTTAAGTAATATGATTAATTGAACTTAAATTTATCATGAACTTAGTACCTGATAGTATCTTGCTTGTTTATGTTGATTGTAGATAGATGGCTCGTGCTGTTGTTCCGTTGAATTTTAATGCGTTCCTTGAGAAAGCAAAGTTGAAAGATGATGGTAGCAATTACACGGACTGGGTCCGTAACTTGAGGATTATCCTCATTGCTGCACAGAAGAATTACGTCCTGGAAGCACCGCTGGGTGCCAGGCCTGCTGCTGGAGCAACACCAGATGTTATGAACGTCTGGCAGAGCAAAGCTGATGACTACTCGATAGTTCAGTGTGCCATGCTTTACGGCTTAGAATCGGGACTTCAACGACGTTTTGAATGTCATGGAGCATATGAGATGTTTTAGGAGTTGAAGTTAATATTTCAAGCAAATGCCCGGATTGAGAGATATGAAGTCTCCAATAAGTTCTATAGCTGCAAGATGGAAGAGAACAGTTCTGTCAGTGAGCATATACTCAAAATGTCTGGGTATAATAATCACTTGATTCAATTGGGAGTTAATCTTCCAGATGATTGTGTCATTGACAGAATTCTCCAATCACTACCACCAAGCTACAAGAGCTTCGTGATGAACTATAATATGCAAGGGATGAACAAGACTATTCCTGAGCTCTTTGCAATGCTGAAAGCCGCGGAGGTAGAAATCAAGAAGGAGCATCAAGTGTTGATGGTTAACAAGACCACTAGTTTCAAGAAAAAGGGCAAAGGGAAGAAGAAGGGGAACTTCAAGAAGAACGGAAAGTAAGTTGCTTCTCAGGAGAAGAAACCCAAGTCTGGACCTAAGCCTGAAACTGAGTGCTTCTACTGCAAGCAGACTGGTCACTGGAAGCGGAACTGCCCCAAGTATTTGGCGGATAAGAAGGATGGCAAGGTGAACAAAGGTATATGTGATATACATGTTATTGATGTGTACCTTACTAGAGCTCGCAGTAGCACCTGGGTATTTGATACTGGTTTTGTTGCTAATATTTGCAACTCGAAACAGGGACTACGGAATAAGCGGGCACTGGCAAAGGACGAGGTGACGATGCGCGTGGGAAACGGTTCCAAAGTCGATGTGATCGCGGTCGGCACGCTACCTCTACATCTACCTTCGGGATTAATATTAGACCTAAATGATTGTTATTTGGTGCCAGCGTTGAGCATGAACATTATATCTGGATCTTGTTTAGTGCGAGACGGTTATTCATTTAAATCAGAGAATAATGGTTGTTCTATTTATATGAGTAATATCTTTTATGGTCATGCACCCTTGAAGAGTGGTCTATTTTTATTGAATCTCGATAGTAGTAATACACATATTCATAATGTTGAAGCCAAAAGATGCAGAGTTGATAATGAAAGTGCAACTTATTTGTGGCACTGTTGTTTAGGTCATATCGGTGTAAAGCGCATGAAGAAACTCCATACTGATGGACTTTTGGAACCACTTGATTATGAATCACTTGGTACTTGCGAACCGTGCCTCACGGGCAAGATGACTAAAACACCGTTCTCCGGTACTATGGAGAGAGCAACAGATTTGTTGGAAATCATACATACCGATGTATGTGGTCCGATGAATATTGAGGCTCGTGGCGGATATCGTTATTTTCTCACCTTCACAGATGATTTAAGCAGATATGGATATATCTACTTAATGAAACATAAGTCTGAAACATTTGAAAAGTTCAAAGAATTTCAGAGTGAAGTTGAAAATCATCGTAACAAGAAGATAAAGTTTCTACGATCTGATCGTGGAGGAGAATATTTGAGTTACGAGTTTGGTGTACATTTGAAAAACTGTGGAATAGTTTCGCAACTCACGCCACCCGGAACACCACAGCGTAATGGTGTGTCCGAACGTCGTAATCGTACTTTACTAGATATGGTGCGATCTATGATGTCTCTTACTGATTTACCGCTATCGTTTTGGGGTTATGCTCTAGAGACGGCTGCATTCACGTTAAATAGGGCACCATCAAAATCCGTTGAGACGACGCCTTATGAACTGTGGTTTGGCAAGAAACCAAAGTTGCCGTTTCTTAAAGTTTGGGGCTGCGATGCTTATGTGAAAAAGCTTCAACTTGATAAGCTCGAACCCAAATCGGAGAAATGTGTCTTCATAGGATACCCAAAGGAAACTGTTGGGTACACCTTCTATCACAGATCCGAAGGCAAGACATTCGTTGCTAAGTATGGATCCTTTCTAGAGAAGGAGTTTCTCTCGAAAGAAGTGAGTGGGAGGAAAGTAGAACTTGATGAGGTAACTGTACCTGCTCCCTTACTGGAAAGTAGTTCATCACAGAAAACTGTTTCAGTGACACCTACACCAGTTAGTGAGGAAGCTAATGATAATGATCATCAAACTTCAGATCAAGATACTAATGAACCTCGTAGATCAACCAGAGTAAGATCCGCACCAGAGTGGTACGGTAATCCTGTTCTGGAAGTCATGCTACTAGATCATGATGAACCTACGAACTATGAAGAAGCGATGGTGAGCCCAGATTCCGCAAAGTGGCTTGAAGCCATGAAATCTGAGATGGGATCCATGTATGAGAACAAAGTATGGACTTTGGTTGACTTGCCCGATGATCGGCAAGCAATTGAGAATAAATGGATCTTTAAGAAGAAGACTGACGCTGATGGTAATGTTACTGTCTACAAAGCTCGACTTGTCGCAAAAGGTTTTCGGCAAGTTCAAGGGATTGACTACGATGAGACCTTCTCACCCGTAGCGATGCTTAGGTCCGTCCGAATCATGTTAGCAATTGCCGCATTTTATGATTATGAAATTTGGCAGATGGATGTCAAAACTGCATTCCTGAATGGATTTCTGGAAGAAGAGTTGTATATGATGCAACCGGAAGGTTTTGTCGATCCAAAGGGAGCTAACAAAGTGTGCAAGCTCCAGCGATCCATTTATGGACTGGTGCAAGCCTCTCAGAGTTGGAATAAACGTTTTGATAGTGTGATCAAAGCATTTGGTTTTATACAGACTTTCGGAGAAGCCTGTATTTACAAGAAAGTGAGTGGGAGCTCTGTAGCATTTCTGATATTATATGTGGATGACATATTGCTGATTGGAAATGATATAGAATTTCTGGATAGCATAAAGGGATACTTGAATAAAAGTTTTTCAATGAAAGACCTCGGTGAAGCTGCTTACATATTAGGCATTAAGATCTATAGAGATAGATCAAGACACTTAATTGGACTTTCACAAAGCACATACCTTGACAAAATTTTGAAGAAATTTAAAATGGATCAAGCAAAGAAAGGGTTCTTGCCTGTGTTACAAGGTGTGAAGTTGAGTAAGACTCAATGCCCGACCACTGCAGAAGATAGAGAGAATATGAAAGATGTTCCCTATGCATCAGCCATAGGATCTATCATGTATGCAATGCTGTGTACCAGACCTGATGTGTGCCTTGCTATAAGTTTAGCAGGGAGGTACCAAAGTAATCCAGGAGTGGATCACTGGACAGCGGTCAAGAACATCCTGAAATACCTGAAAAGGACTAAGGATATGTTTCTCGTATATGGAGGTGACAAAGAGTTCACCATAAAAGGTTACGTTGATGCAAGCTTTGACACTGATCCGGACGATTCTAAATCGCAAACCGGATACACGTTTACATTAAACGGTGGAGCTGTCAGTTGGTGCAGTTCTAAGCAAAGCGTCATAGCGGGATCTACATGTGAAGCGGAGTACATAGCTGCTTCGGAAGCAGCGAACGAAGGAGTCTGGATGAAGGAGTTCATATCCGATCTTGGTGTCATACCTAATGCATCGGGTCCAATGAAAATCTTTTGTGACAATACTGGTGCAATTGCCTTGGCAAAGGAATCCAGATTTCACAAAAGGACCAAACACATCAAGAGACGCTTCAACTCCATCCGGGATCTAGTCCAGGTGGGAGACATAGAGATTGGCAAGATACATAAGGATCTGAATGTTGCAGACCCGTTGACTAAGCCTCTTCCACGAGCAAAACATGATCAGCACCAAGGCTCCATGGGTGTTAGAATCATTACAGTGTAATCTAGATTATTGACTCTAGTGCAAGTGGGAGACTGAAGGAAATATGCCCTAGAGGCAATAATAAAGTTATTATTTATTTCCTTATAATCATGATAAATGTTTATTATTCATGCTAGAATTGTATTAACTGGAAACATAATACATGTGTGAATACATAGACAAACAAAGTGTCACTAGTAGCTCGTTAATCAAAGATGGTTATGTTTCCTGACCATGAACAATGAGTTGTTATTTGATTAACAAGGTCACATCATTAGTTGAATGATCTGATTGACATGACCCATTCCATTAGCTTAGCACCCGATCGTTTAGTATGTTGCTATTGCTTTCTTCATGACTTATACATGTTCCTATGACTATGAGATTATGCAACTCCCGTTTGCCGGAGGAACACTTTGGGTGCTACCAAACGTCACAACGTAACTGGGTGATTATAAAGGAGCATTACAGGTATCTCCAAAGGTAGATGTTGGGTTGGCGTATTTCGAGATTAGGATTTGTCACTCCGATTGTCGGAGAGGTATCTCTGGGCCCTCTCGGTAATACACATCACATAAGCCTTGCAAGAATTACAACTAATATGTTAGTTGTGAGATGATGTATTACGGAACGAGTAAAGAGACTTGCCGGTAACGAGATTGAACTAGGTATTGGATACCGACGATCGAATCTCGGGCAAGTAACATACCGATGACAAAGGGAACAACGTATGTTGTTATGCGGTCTGACCGATAAAGATCTTCGTAGAATATGTAGGAGCCAATATGGGCATCCAGGTCCCGCTATTGGTTATTGACCGGAGACGTGTCTCGGTCATGTCTACATTGTTCTTGAACCGTAGGGTCCGCACGCTTAACGTTACGATGACAGTTATTATGAGTTTATGCATTTTGATGTACCGAAGGTTGTTCGGAGTCCCGGATGTGATCACGGACATGACGAGGAGTCTCGAAATGGTCGAGTCATAAAGATTGATATATTGGAAGCCTATGTTTGGACATCGGAAGTGTTCCGGGTGAAATCGGGATTTTACCGGAGTACCGGGAGGTTACCGGAACCCCCCGGGAATCATATGGGCCTTAGTGGGCCTTAGTGGAAAGGTGAAAGGGCTGCCCATAAGGGCTGCGCGCCTCCCCCCTCCCCTAGTCCTATTAGGACTAGGAGAGGTGGCCGGCCACCCCTCTCCCTCTTTCCCCCTTGGGAGTCCTATTTGGAATAGGATTGGGGGGGGAGTCCTACTCCCGGTAGGAGTAGGACTCCTCCTGCGCCTCCATAGGGCTGGCCGCACCCCTCCCCCTTGGCTCCTTTATATACGGAGCCAGGGGGCACCTCTAGACACACAATTTGATCATTGAAATCGTTCCTTAGCCGTGTGCGGTGCCCCTTGCCACCATATTCCACCTCGATCATATCGTTGTAGTGCTTAGGCGAAGCCCTGCGTCGGTAGAACATCAAGATCGTCACCACGCCGTCGTGCTGAAGGAACTCCTCCCCGAAGCTTTGCTGGATCGGAGCCCGGGGATCGTCATCGAGCTATACGTGTGCTAAGAACTCGGAGGTGCCGGAGTAACGGTGCTTAGATCGGTCGGATCGGGAAGAAGACGTACGACTACTTCCTCTACGTTGTGTCAACGCTTCCATTGCGATCTACAAGGGTATGTAGATCAGACTCTCCCCCTCGTTGCTATGCATCACCATGATCTTGCGTGTGCGTAGGAAAATTTTGAAATTACTACGTTCCCCAACAAGGTTAAACTTCATGCCGCAGCTACCGAGGCCAACTTGCTACAATCGTTCGTAATAAATCAAAACAAAGATATAATACTCTTTCCTTACAACTTCAGGTGAGTGTTACTGTCTTGTGCGTATTCGGTTTCCCTTATATATTAGTCATGGTTATAGTAATGTAATTGATGAGTTATGCATGTGTGTGCAGTTACCACTATATTCTCCTAGAGATTAAGCTTGAGCAGGGAGTAGTAACCGTCTTGGACTCTAAACGAAAAGATCCCAAGGAGTATGCGGACATGACTGAAATCCTCAAGAAGTAAGTTAAATCTATCATTATCCACCATATCAGCAACTTTGTTCATTTCCTGATATCAAGTAATTGTTTTCTTTGTCCGGCCGGGTTTGGAGAAAATTCACCAAAACAGTTCCGGGACTGCCGAAGGAGCTGGAATTTAGACACCCGAAAGTAAGTACTATAGTAGCTTGTTCCGCGCATCTCCTAGTGATTCAAGCGCTAGTTTCATCAATACCATTTAGCATTCTTGCTTATCAGTTTGATTGACCTCTATTTCTTGTAAAGTGGTTGTGGAAGGAACAAGGGAATGATTTCTGTGGATACTACATCTGCGAGTCCATCCGCCACACGACCTGTGAGCGGGGCGGGTACTCTAACGAACAATATGAATTACGTAAATAACAACATTCACAATTTTATTTTATTACCATCATTTGTGTTGAGTTTCATTCATTTATATATATATATATATATATATATATATATATATATATATATGTATTGACCCCCTTCGTCAAATTAGATGTTTCGGAAGCGGGATGAACTCCTAGCACCAGCTCGCATGCGAGCAATTCAAGAGGAATTGGTGGCATTCTTTCTTGACCACGTGATCCCTGAAGACGGAGAATTCTATGTGGACCCTGAGTCCATATGATTATATTTGTAAGAGATAATTATTGTATATATGTAGCCGGTAGTGTCAGATAGATATACGAGAACTTGTTGTTCGACCAATCTCTCGGAGAAGGAGAGGTGGTCGATATCACTTCTCTCTGTATATATGCATATATGTTCATGACGATCTTCTGTTTCCTTCGTTTGCTTACTAGCTAGCTAGCGTGTCTAGTCCTCTCTATATACGTATGTATAGTACGTAGCGTCGACCAAGCACGGACATAAGAGAGGACACTTCTCTCTATTAATTATAACTAGCTAACACAATATATGAAACACCTAAATTAACCCCGCAAAACCCCCAACCCCCCCCCCCTTTCAAAAAAAACAAAAACCCCAGCCACAGAAGTGTTGACGCGTGGATGCCTGTTGGTCCCGGTTGGTGCCACCAACCGGGACCAAAGGGTCTCCTGACTGGGCTCTGCGCACTGCCCACGTGGAGGGCCTTTAGTCCCGGTTCTGGATTGAACCGGGACTAAAGGGGGGAGGTATTAGTACCGACACTTTAGTCCCGGTTCCGGAACCGGGACTAAAGGCCCTTACGAACCGGGACTATAGGCCCTTTTTCTACCAGTGTAACAATTATTTAGGTCTAATATTAATCCCGAAGGTAGATGTAGAGGTAGCGTGCCGACTGCGATCACATCGACTTTGGAACCGTTTCCCACGCGCATCGTCACCTCGTCCTTAGCCAATCTTCGCTTAATCCGTAGTCCCTGTTTCGAGTTGCAAATATTAGCAACAGAACCAGTATCAAATACCCAGGTGCTACTGCGAGCATTAGTAAGGTACACATCAATAACATGTATATCACATATACCTTTGTTCACCTTGCCATCCTTCTTATTCGCCAAATACTTGGGGCAGTTCCGCTTCCAGTGACCAGTGTGCTTGCAATAGAAGCACTCAGTTTCAGGCTTAGGTCCAGGTCTGGGTTTCTTCTCTTGAGTAGCAACTTGCTTGCCGTTCTTTTTGAAGTTCCCCTTCTTCTTCCCTTTGCCCTTTTTCTTGAAACTAGTGGTCTTGTTGACCATCAACACTTGATGCTCCTTGATTTCTACCTCCGCAGCTTTCAGCATCGCGAAGAGCTCGGGAATAGTCTTATTCATCCCTTGCATATTATAGTTCATCACGAAGCTCTTATAGCTTGGTGGCAGCGATTGGAGAATTCTGTCAATGACGCAATCATCTGGAAGATTAACTCCCAATTGAATCAAGTGATTATTATACCCAGACATTTTGAGTATATGTTCACTGACAAAACTGTTCTCCTCCATCTTGCAGCTATAGAACTTATTGGAGACTTCATATCTCTCAATCCGGGCATTTACTTGAAATATTAACTTCAACTCCTGAAACATCTCATATGCTCCATGACGTTCAAAACGTCATTGAAGTCCCGATTCTAAGCCGTAAAGCATGGCACACTGAACTATCGAGTAGTCATCAGCTTTGCTCTGCCAGACGTTCATAACATCCAGTGTTGCTCCAGCAGCAGGCCTGGCACCCAGCGGTGCTTCCAGGACGTAATTCTTCTGTGCAGCAATGAGGATAATCCTCAAGTTACGGACCCAGTCCGTGTAATTGCTATCATCATCTTTCAACTTTGCTTTCTCAAGAAACGCATTAAAATTCAACGGAACAACAGCACGAGCCATCTATCTACAATCAAACATAAACAAGCAAGATACTATCAGGTACTAAGTTTCATGATAAATTTAAGTTCAGTTAATTTACTTAAAGAACTCCCACTTAGATAGACATCCCTCTAATCCTCTAAGTGATTACGTGATCCAAATCAACTAAACCATGTCCGATCATCACGTGAGATGGAGTAGTTTCATTGGTGAACATCATTATGTTGATCATATCTACTATATGATTCACGCTCGACCTTTCGGTCTCCGTGTTCCGAGGCCATATCTGTATATGCTTGGCTCGTCAAGTATAACCTGAGTATTCCGCGTGTGCAACTGTTTTGCACCCGTTGTATTTGAAAGTAGAACCTATCACACCCGATCATCACGTGGTGTCTCAGCACGAAGAACTTTCGCAACGGTGCATACTCAGGGAGAACACTACTTGATAATTTAGTGAGAGATCATCTTATAATGCTACCGTCAATCAAAGCAAGATAAGATGCATAAAAGATAAACATCACATGCAATCAATATAAGTGATATGATATGGCCATCATCATCTTGTGCTTGTGATCTCCATCTCCGAAGCACCGTCATGATCACCATCGTCACCGGCGCAACACCTTGATCTCCATCGTAGCATCGTTGTCGTCTCGCCGAGCTTTTGCTTCCACGACTATCGCTACCGTTTAGTGATAAAGTAAAGCATTATAGCGCGATTGCATTGCATACAATAAAGCGACAACCATATGGCTCCTGCCAGTTGCCGATAACTCGGTTACAAAACATGATCATCTCATACAATAAAAATCAGCATCATGTCTTGACCATATCACATCACAACATGCCCTGCAAAAACAAGTTAGACGTCATCTACTTTGTTGTTGCAAGTTTTACGTGGCTGCTACGGGCTTAAGCAAGAACCAATCTTACCTACGCATCAAAACCACAACGATAGTTTGTCAAGTTGGTGCTGTTTTAACCTTCTCAAGGACCGGGCGTAGCCACACTCAGTTCAACTAAAGTTGGAGAAACTGTCACCCACAATCCACCTCTGTGCAAAGCACGTTGGGAGAACCGGTCTCGCGTAAGCGTACGCGTAATGTCGGTCTGAGCCGCTTCATCCAACAATACCGCCGAACCAAAGTATGACATGCTGGTAAGCAGTATGACTTATATCGCCCATAACTCACTTGTGTTCTACTCGTGCATATAACATCAACATATAAAACCTAGGCTCTGATACCACTGTAGGGTTTCGTAGTAATTTCAAAAAAATTCCTACGCACACGCAAGATCATGGTGATGCATAGCAACGAGAGGGGGAGTATGATCTACATACCTAGTAGATCGACAACGGAAGCGTTTGGTTGATGTAGTCGTACGTCTCCACGATCCGACCGATCAAGCACCGAAACTACGACACCTCCGAGTTCAAGCACACGTTCAGCTCGATGACGATCCCCGGACTCCGATCCAGCAAAGTGTCGGGGAAGAGTTCCGTCAGCACGACGGCGTGGTGACGATCTTGATGTACTACTGCAGCAGGGCTTCGCCTAAACTCCGCTACAATATTATCGAGGACTATGGTGGAAGGGGGCACCGCACACGGCTAAGGAATAGATCACGTGGATCAACTTGTGTGTTTCTGGGGGTGCCCCTACCTCCGTATATAAAGGACTAGAGGGGGGAGGTGTCCGGCCAAGGAGGGCGCGCCAGGAGAGTCCTACTCCCTCTCGGAGTAGGATTCCTCCCCCCAATCCTAGTTGGAATAGGATTCGCGGAGGGGGGAAAAGAGAGAGAGAGGGGCCGGCCCCCTCTCCTTGTCCTATTCGGACCAAGGGAGGGGAGGGGCGCGCGGCCCATGTAGGGCTGCCTCTTCTCTTTTCCACTAAGGCCCATCATGGCCCATATAGCTCCCGGGGGGTTCCAGTAACCTCCCGGTACTCCGGTAAAATCCCGATTTCACCCGGAACACTACCGGTATCCAAATATAGGCTTCCAATATATCAATCTTTATGTCTCGACCACTTTGAGACTCCTCGTCATGTCCGTGATCACATCCGGGACTCTGAACAAACTTCCGTATATCAAAATGCATAAACTCATAATATAACTGTCATCGTAACCTTAAGCGTGTGGACCCTACGGGTTCGAGAACAATGTAGACATGACCGAGACATGTCTCCAGTCAATAACCAATAGCGGAACCTGGATGCTCATATTGGCTCCTACATATTCTACGAAGATCTTTATCGGTCAGACCGCATAACAACATACGTTGTTCCCTTTGTCATCGGTACGTTACTTGCCCGAGATTCGATCGTCGGTATTCCAAATACCTAGTTCAATCTCGTTACCGGCAAGTCTCTTTACTCGTTCTGTAATACATCATCCCGCAACTAACTCATTAGTTGCAATGCTTGCAAGGCTTAAGTGATGTGCATTACCGAGAGGGCCCAGAGATACCTCTCCGACAATCGGAGTGACAAAACCTAATCTCGAAATAGGCCAACCCAACATGTACCTTTGGAGACACCTGTAGTACTCCTTTATAATCACCCAGTTACGTTGTGACGTTTGGTAGCACCCAAAGTGTTCCTCCGGTAAACGGGAGTTGCATAATCTCATAGTTATAGGAACATGTATAAGTCATGAAGAAAGCAATAGCAACATACTAAACGATCGGGTGTTAAGCTAATGGAATGGGTCATGTCAATCAGATCATTCACTTAATGATGTGATCCCGTTAATCAAATAACAACCACTTGTTCATGGTCAGGAAACATAACCATCTTTGATTAACGAGCTAGTCAAGTAGAGGCATACTAGTGACACTTTGTTTGTCTATGTATTCACACATGTATTATGTTTCCGGTTAATACAATTCTAGCATGAACAATAAACATTTATCATGATATAAGGAAATAAATAATAACTTTATTATTGCCTCTAGGGCATATTTCCTATTGGGGAACGTAGTAATTTCAAAATTTTCCTACGTGCACGCAAGACCATGGTGATGCATAGCAACGAGGGGGAGAGTCTGATCTACATACCCTTGTAGATCACAACGGAAGCGTTGACACAACGTAGAGGAAGTAGTCGTACGTCTTCTTCCCGATCCGACCGATCTAAGCACCGTTACTCCGGCACCTCCGAGTTCTTAGCACACGTACAGCTCGATGACGATCCCCGGGCTCCGATCCAGCAAAGCTTCGGGGAGGAGTTCCGTCAGCACGACGGCGTGGTGACGATCTTGATGTTCTACCGACGCAGGGCTTCGCCTAAGCACTACAACGATATGATCGAGGTGGAATATGGTGGCAAGGGGCACCGCACACGGCTAAGGAACGATCTCAATGATCAACTTGTGTGTCTAGAGGTGCCCCCTGCCTCCGTATATAAAGGAGCCAAGGGGGAGGGGTGCGGCCAGCCCTATGGAGGCGCAGGAAGAGTCCTACTCCTACCGGGAGCAGGACTCCCCCCCCCCAATCCTATTCCAAATAGGACTCCCAAGGGGGAAAGAGGGAGAGGGGTGGCCGGCCACCTCTCCTAGTCCTAATAGGACTAGGGGAGGGGGGAGGCACGCAGCCCTTATGGGCAGCCCTTTCACCTTTCCACTGAGGCCCACTAAGGCCCATATGATTCCCGGGGGGTTCCGGTAACCTCCCGGTACTCCGGTAAAATCCCGATTTCACCCGGAACACTTCCGATGTCCAAACATAGGCTTCCAATATATCAATCTTTATGTCTCGACCATTTCGAGACTCCTCGTCATGTCCGTGATCACATCCGGGACTCCGAACAACCTTCGGTACATCAAAATGCATAAACTCATAATAACTGTCATCGTAACGTTAAGCGTGCGGACCCTACAGTTCGAGAACAATGTAGACATGACCGAGACACGTCTCCGGTCAATAACCAATAGCGGGACCTGGATGCCCATATTGGCTCCTACATATTCTACGAAGATCTTTATCGGTCAGACTGCATAACAACATACGTTGTTCCCTTTGTCATCGGTATGTTACTTGCCCGAGATTCGATCGTCGGTATCCAATACCTAGTTCAATCTCGTTACCGGCAAGTCTCTTTACTCGTTCCGTAATACATCATCTCACAACTAACATATTAGTTGTAATGCTTGCAAGGCTTATGTGATGTGTATTACCGAGAGGGCCCAGAGATACCTCTCCGACAATCGGAGTGACAAATCCTAATCTCGAAATACGCCAACCCAACATCTACCTTTGGAGATACCTGTAATGCTCCTTTATAATCACCCAGTTACGTTGTGACGTTTGGTAGCACCCAAAGTGTTCCTCCGGCAAACGGGGTTTGCATAATCTCATAGTCATAGGAACATGTATAAGTCATGAAGAAAGCAATAGCAACATACTAAACGATCGGGTGCTAAGCTAATGGAATGGGTCATGTCAATCAGATCATTCAACTAATGATGTGACCTTGTTAATCAAATAACAACTCATTGTTCATGGTCAGGAAACATAACCATCTTTGATTAACGAGCTAGTCAAGTAGAGGCATACTAGTGACACTTTGTTTGTCTATGTATTCACACATGTATTATGTTTCCGGTTAATACAATTCTAGCATGAACAATAAACATTTATCATGATATAAGGAAATAAATAATAACTTTATTATTGCCTCTAGGGCATATTTCCTTCAGTCTCCCACTTGCACTAGAGTCAATAATCTAGATTACACAGTAATGATTCTAACACCCATGGAGCCTTGGTGCTGATCATGTTTTGCTCGTGGAAGAGGCTTAGTCAACGGGTCTGCAACATTCAGATCCGTATGTATCTTGCAAATCTCTATGTCTCCCACCTGGACTAGGTCCCGGATGGAATTGAAGCGTCTCTTGATGTGCTTGGTTCTTTTGTGAAATCTGGATTCCATTGCCAAGGCAATTGCACCAGTATTATCACAAAAGATTTTCATTGGACCCGATGCACTAGGTATGACACCTAGATCGGATATGAACTCCTTCATCCAGACTCCTCCATTTGCTGCTTCCGAAGCAGCTATGTACTCCGCTTCACATGTAGATCCCGCTACAATGCTTTGTTTAGAACTGCACCAACTGATAGCTCCACCGTTTAATGTAAACACGTATCCGGTTTGCGATTTAGTATCGTCCGGATCAGTGTCAAAGCTTGCATCAACGTAACCTTTTACGATGAGCTCTTTGTCACCTCCATATACGAGAAGCATATCCTTAGTCCTTTTCAGGTATTTCAGGATGTTCTTGACCGCTGTCCAGTGATCCACTCCTGGATTACTTTGGTACCTCCCTGCTAGACTTATAGCAAGGCACACATCAGGTCTGGTACACAACATTGCATACATGATAGATCCTATGGCTGATGCATAGGGAACATCTTTCATATTCTCTCTATCTTCTGAAGTGGTCGAGCATTGAGTCTTACTCAACTTCACACCTTGTAACACAGGCAAGAACCCTTTCTTTGCTTGATCCATTTTGAACTTCTTCAAAATTTTGTCAAGGTATGTGCTTTGTGAAAGTCCAATTAAGCGTCTTGATCTATCTCTATAGATCTTAATGCCTAATATGTAAGCAGCTTCACCGAGGTATTTCATTGAAAAACTTTTATTCAAGTATCCCTTTATGCTATCCAGAAATTCTATATCATTTCCAATCAGCAATATGTCATCCACATATAATATCAGAAATGCTACAGAGCTCCCACTCACTTTCTTGTAAATACAGGCTTCTCCGAAAGTCTGTATAAAACCAAATGCTTTGATCACACTATCAAAACGTTTATTCCAACTCCGAGAGGCTTGCACCAGTCCATAAATGGATCGCTGGAGCTTGCACACTTTGTTAGCTCCCTTTGGATCGACAAAACCTTCCGGTTGCATCATATACAACTCTTCTTCCAGAAATCCATTCAGGAATGCAGTTTTGACATCCATCTGCCAAATTTCATAATCATAAAATGCGGCAATTGCTAACATGATTCGGACGGACTTAAGCATCGCTACGGGTGAGAAGGTCTCATCGTAGTCAATCCCTTGAACTTGCCGAAAACCTTTTGCGACAAGTCGAGCTTTGTAGACAGTAACATTACCATCAGCGTCAGTCTTCTTCTTAAAGATCCATTTATTCTCAATTGCTTGCCGATCATCGGGCAAGTCAACCAAAGTCCATACTTTGTTCTCATACATGGATCCCATCTCAGATTTCATGGCTTCAAGCCACTTTGCGGAATCTGGGCTCACCATCGCTTCTTCATAGTTCGTAGGTTCATCATGATCTAGTAGCATGACTTCCAGAACAGGATTACCGTACCACTCTGGTGCGGATCTTACTCTGGTTGATCTACGAGGTTCAGTAGTATCTTGATCTGAAGTTTCATGATCATTATCATTAGCTTCCTCACTAACTGGTGTAGGTGTCACTAAAACAGTTTTCTGTGATGAACTACTTTCCAGTAAGGGAGCAGGTACATTTACCTCGTCAAGTTCTACTTTCCTCCCACTCACTTCTTTCGAGAGAAACTCCTTCTCTAGAAAGGATCCATACTTAGCAACGAATGTCTTGCCTTCGGATCTGTGATAGAAGGTGTACCCAACAGTTTCCTTTGGGTATCCTATGAAGACACATTTCTCCGATTTGGGTTCGAGCTTATCAGGTTGAAGCTTTTTCACATAAGCATCGCAGCCCCAAACTTTAAGAAACGGCAACTTTGGTTTCTTGCCAAACCACAGTTCATAAGGCGTCGTCTCAACGGATTTTGATGGTGCCCTATTTAACGTGAATGCAGCCGTCTCTAGAGCATAACCCCAAAACGATAGCGGTAAATCAGTAAGAGACATCATAGATCGCACCATATCTAGTAAAGTACGATTACGACGTTCGGACACACCATTACGCTGTGGTGTTCCGGGTGGCGTGAGTTGCGAAACTATTCCACAGTTTTTCAAATGTACACCAAACTCGTAACTCAAATATTCTCCTCCACGATCAGATCGTAGAAACTTTATCTTCTTGTTACGATGATTTTCAACTTCACTCTGAAATTCTTTGAACTTTTCAAATGTTTCAGACTTATGTTTCATTAAGTAGATATATCCATATCTGCTTAAATCATCTGTGAAGGTGAGAAAATAACGATATCCGCCACGAGCCTCAATATTCATCGGACCACATACATCGGTATGTATGATTTCCAACAAATCTGTTGCTCTATCCATAGTACCGGAGAACGGTGTTTTAGTCATCTTGCCCGTGAGGCACGGTTCGCAAGTACCAAGTGATTCATAATCAAGTGGTTCCAAAATTCCATCAGTATGGAGTTTCTTCATGCGCTTTACACCGATATGACCTAAACGACAGTGCCACAAATAAGTTGCACTTTCATTATCAACTCTGCATCTTTTGGCTTCAACATTATGAATATGTGTATTACTACTATCGAGATTCAATAAAAATAGACCACTCTTCAAGGGTGCATGACCATAAAATATATTACTCATATAAATAGAACAACCATTATTCTCTGATTTAAATGAATAACCGTCTCGCATTAAACAAGATCCAGATATAATGTTCATGCTCAACGCTGGCACCAAATAACAATTATTTAGGTCTAATATTAATCCCGAAGGTAGATGTAGAGGTAGCGTGCCGACCGCGATCACATCGACTTTGGAACCGTTTCCCACGCGCATCGTCACCTTGTCCTTTGCCAGTGCCCGCTTATTCCGTAGTCCCTGTTTCGAGTTGCAAATATTAGCAACAGAACCAGTATCAAATACCCAGGTGCTACTGCGAGCTCTAGTAAGGTACACATCAATAACATGTATATCACATATACCTTTGTTCACCTTGCCATCCTTCTTATCCGCCAAATACTTGGGGCAGTTCCGCTTCCAGTGACCAGTCTGCTTGCAGTAGAAGCACTCAGTTTCAGGCTTAGGTCCAGACTTGGGTTTCTTCTCCTGAGAAGCAACTTGCTTGCCGTTCTTCTTGAAGTTACCCTTCTTCTTCCCTTTGCCCTTTTTCTTGAAACTAGTGGTCTTGTTAACCATCAACACTTGATGCTCCTTCTTGATTTCTACCTCCGTGGCTTTCAGCATTGCAAAGAGCTCGGGAATAGTCTTGTTCATCCCTTGCATATTATAGTTCATCACGAAGCTCTTGTAGCTTGGTGGCAGTGATTGGAGAATTCTGTCAATGACACAATCATCTGGAAGATTAACTCCCAATTGAATCAAGTGATTATTATACCCAGACATTTTGAGTATATGCTCACTGACAGAACTGTTCTCTTCCATCTTGCAGCTATAGAACTTATTGGAGACTTCATATCTCTCAATCCGGGAATTTGCTTGAAATATTAACTTCAACTCCTGAAACATCTCATATGCTCCATGACGTTCAAAACGTCGTTGAAGTCCCGATTCTAAGCCGTAAAGCATGGCACACTGAACTATCGAGTAGTCATCAGCTTTGCTCTGCCAGACGTTCATAACATCTGGTGTTGCTCCAGCAGCAGGCCTGGCACCCAGCGGTGCTTCCAGGACGTAATTCTTCTGTGCAGCAATGAGGATAATCCTCAAGTTACGGACCCAGTCCGTGTAATTGCTACCATCATCTTTCAACTTTGCTTTCTCAAGGAACGCATTAAAATTCAACGGAACAACAGCACGAGCCATCTACTACAATCAACATAAACAAGCAAGATACTATCAGGTACTAAGTTCATGATAAATTTAAGTTCAATTAATCATATTACTTAAGAACTCCCACTTAGATAGACATCCCTCTAATCTTCTAAGTGATTACGTGATCCAAATCAACTGAACCATAACCGATCATCACGTGAGATGG